>NC_134314.1:13658471-14259684 GCF_964195595.1 Calonectris borealis
CCTGCTTCTGGCCATTGTTTCCCTGCTGCATCCCCCCCCCCCCCCATCAAAATAGCATAAATATAAATTAATTTCATTCAGGCCTATGATTAATGTCAAAACTGCCATTAGTTGTGACCTCTGCATCAGGAATCACAACTGTAATACAAATACTTCTCTTTAAAGTGGTGGGAAAAGGCTTCTCATGATTAATATCATGTTACATTTTTTCTGCACGCTTTAGCTTTGAGTGTCTTTGTAGCTCCATTCGTTCCAACTAATTAAGAGTGAGTGGTGATGGGCAGACAAAATGACATCAGGTGTCTGAAATGAGAAGACTGAGCTTGTGACATCACTAAAATTTTTCTCTGCTTTTGATTTTGAAGACATGAAGACAGCAGTTCAGGAACATCAAATCCATTCTTCCTTTAGGAGTGTATTAAAGCTGTCTGTTCTAAATGTTTGACTAGGCAAAACTAGGTAAGGAAAAAATTTGCTACAATTTGTAGCTGTGATTATATGACCTGGAGAATAAATAGCTAAAGAAAATCTAGATTAGCAGCATGAGCAATTTTTAACCTGAAATGGATTAAAACTTATTTAAAAAAAAAAAAAAATTAAGATTGAAGAGTGTCAGCTTCAGTACAGCCTCACTTTACTGAACTATAACATTCTCCTACCTTTGAGCAGTGGATCCTACCTTGTCTTCATGTGTTGGTTAGCTTTATTGAGATTGCTTGAAGTCACTGAAATATCAGTTGTTTAAGTAAACACAATGAATATAGTTCCCAAAATTATGCCACCTGACATTGCACTGATTTCCTAAAGAGAAGACACCACAGATAGGTGTCTATCTAATACAGCCACACCATCCTACTAAACAAAATGTACCCAGGGCTGTTCTTAGTTGTGGCGGCCAATTGGCACGGAGCAGTCTGTGTACATAGCAAAAAATTCCACTAGAAGCCAAACTGCCCATTGGGAACAGTTCCTGCCCATATTAAATCCCAAACTGTGCCCAGGAATTTTTGGGGATAGTGCTAGCTGGCTAAGGTCAAAATCATGCCAGGGACCATTCTGATAATTTTACAGTCTAGATTATTGAGTACCAGTACCCCAGAAAATTCCTTGGCAGTGTTTAATTTATGAGTATAGATGTAGCCCAGAAGGTGTGCAGCCTATCTGAGATTTCTTTATAAAGAAGGGGAAATAGGCTTGTTTAGGATGCAATTCATCCTACACTTTCGAATATAGTCATGTAGAACACGTCGAACGAATCAAGCCCTGAAGGTGTCTATTCCTTTTCATTGTCTGTAAAGTGAACCTAAGATATAGAAGAGAATATTATAGACATCTAAAGGGATGAATCCCCCTCATATGATTAGAGCAACAAGTTAGTGATGTTGCAAACATCTTTACTTTTCCAGTATATGAGGCTACCAATCTGGATGGCAGCTTCTTTCAGGTACAGAATCCAGATCCACTCATAGTTTTCAGATCTCAAAAGGCTTCTGTATAAATCAGTACAGTACCTGTACAGTACAAGTTTTTCAGGAATCTTAAATGAGCTGTTATTCTTGCAATTGTGGTATAATTGAAATAATTAGACACATGGCAGTAAGAACTTGCATGATGATGAGCTAGAGTAGAAAAGGAGGAACATAAGACCAGAAGAGCAGTTTCATGATACTAAGACCAGTCCCTTCCAGTACAGGCAAATCACAGACATTACAAAATCCCTTTCTCAGTATTTATCTGTAAGAGTAGGTATTTGTTCCTGTACTCTTACTAAATGATTGAGTCAAATAAAATTCACTTCTCTGGTTCTTACAAAGATTCTTCCAACTTCCAGGCTAAATTTGTGCTTGACTACTCTGTCTTTACTTGTTCTTGTGCCAAGTTTGCCGTTTATCTTAAATAGTTTTTTTACTTCCCTGCTGTTTGCCTCCATGGCATCCTTGTGGAGATAAATCATATCTTCTCTCAGTCATCATTTCAGTGATCTATACCAATGAAGGTCTTCTGGTCTACTACCTGTGTGTAGTTTACCTTCTATGTGTCTGTTCCAGTTTAAATTAACCTTTCTTGAACACAGCTTTCAAAAAATGTACAGTTAGAATTTCTCTAATTTGTTTCAAAATTATTTCAGCTTATTATTTCTTTCAGCTGGAAATAAGCCATCAAATGCATCTGTTGTCATTTGTCTTTTCTACAGAAACGTCACACTGAGTCTGGAGGTCATCCTGGTGCTTATTCTGTTCCTTTATTTGAACATAATGAGATCTTTGAGTTTTTCTCACATCTGAGGTGTGATTGTTTCCATCTTGTTCATATTAGATGAGGGTCTTTGCCTCATGTTCAACTTCTTCACAATTTTTGAGACCTGAGGCAAAAAAATCATTTTATTTTGAACTATCCGTCATAATCTTTAGTCACACTCTCATCCTGAGCAGCAGAAGTTTTGTTTCTTCTTTCTAAGGTACTTCTACAGCTAAATAAATGTTTCAATATCTGCAAGGTTTAACTCATCTTTTTAACCAAATCTCTTGCTTTTAATTATTCCTAAGTCATAAGATTGTTTATTTATTTGTTCAGTTTTTTATTCTTTATGGTTTCTCTACTTAATCCTCATATTCTTTTTGGAAGAGGTTATTCATTCATCCATTGATTAGTAGGTTTTTCTTCGGAATTTATTTCTTTTGCTTGGGATAAAACATCAGGGTAATTGCTGATCCTTCAAGGATATCTGACCCTTTCTTCCCATCTCAGTCACTGAGTTCTGAAATTTAGTAATAGGTTTTATAAGTTCTAAGCTTTATTTGTCATTGTTCTGTTCTAAAACTGAAAATGTTAGTTACTGACTTACTTTTGTTTATCTGTTAATGTAATTTAAATTGAGTAAGTTTATGATAACTTTACCTAAGGTTATTTTCTACAGCTATTGGACTACTACTAATGGTAAGATAATATAATCTTTTTCAAGGTTCCTTTACACTTTGGCAAATTGCAGTGTTGGCTTTTGTGACTATACTATTATTAGTAGAATATGTTTTCTAGCCTTTACCTGTGAAGTAAAATACAATAATGACTTAATTCTTAACAATATTTATCTTCCTGACAGCAATAAATCTGTTCCCATTCAAATCCCACCTCGGGAGCCTACAGCATAACTGTAGTAATGAGAACCCTCCCTTGCATTGAAGGAAAATATGTCAAACCTGAGATATTTTGACATAAACACTTAAGGTTCAGTGAACAAGCATACTTCTATAAAACTTTGTTTCATCAGGAATTTTTCTGACCAACTCCACACGCATCCCCCAGATAGATGATATAAACTTTAATCAAACACAGATCTTACAAACGACAACCAGACAAACTACCAAGCAACTGAGAAACAAAGACTTGTTCCTTCTTCCAGAGAACACGTCTCATGCTAATTCCAGTGCTTTCTGTTCTTTGCTCGCTGGTTCCTTTAAATTGCCTGAAACATTTGGTAAAGAGGGAAACTATGTGGAGCCCAACTATAAAAAGTCAATGGCAGGCCCTTTTCTATTTTGAGAA
This sequence comes from Calonectris borealis, assembly GCF_964195595.1. Lineage (NCBI taxonomy): Eukaryota > Metazoa > Chordata > Aves > Procellariiformes > Procellariidae > Calonectris > Calonectris borealis. The sequence goes on from NC_134314.1 coordinate 13,662,015, forward strand.
CTTCCACAGAAGGAAACCATATTAAAAGGTTAGAAATATTAATAGAAGGTAATTTGACAGTATAGGACTGGTGATAGTCAGACAGCAGTTTAACACATACAAATAGTCCCACTAAAGTGATCTAAAGTAGAACAGGGGTGTGTATGTATACATGTATGTACATATACACACACATATGTACATAGGTATATGAAGGATAGAGAGTCAGGACTTAGGAACTTGAATGAAGCAATGGGCTAATTCATCAGTGTTTTTCCAACTGCCAAAACAATAAGCCTACAAGACGTGACACACCTTGATGTGAGAAGCATGGCCTTATTGGCTAGCTCTGTAAATGAGAGATCAGGAGTAATCCCTGATACCAAGACTCTGTGGTGTTCATTGTGTGTCCACACTGCTTAGAATCAGCTCTTTCACATCCATAACACTTCTCTTAGTATCTCCTCTGGACTTTATGTTATGTTTCTTATACTAAGACATAATTATGAATTTTCTGTGTTTTCTAGGTCAAAATGTACAAAGTAATGGGAAAGGTGCTTGGCAGCTGCCAAAATGATGTTTTCATGGCATGAAACTTAGGATCCAGGAAGGCTGGACGTTCTTCAAGAAGGAAGTCTTAAAGGCGCAGGAGCGGGCTGTCCCTATGTGTCAAAAAAAGAACGGGCGGGAAAGACGACCGGCCTGGCTGAACGGGGAGCTCTGGCTGGGACTCAGGGAAAAAAGGAGAGTTTATCACCTTTGGAAGAAGGGGCAGGCAACTCAGGAAGAGTACAGGGATCGCGTTAGGTCGTGCAGAGAGGAAATTAGAAAGTCAAAAGCCCAGCTAGAACTCAACCTGGCCACTGTCGTGAGAGACAATAAAAAATGCTTTTACAAGTATATTAATGACAAAAGGAGAGCCAAGGAGAATCTCCATCCTCTATTGGATGCGTTGCCACCAAGGATGAGGATAAGGCTGAGGTACTCAACGCCTTCTTTGCCTCAGTCTTTAATAGTCAGAGCAGTTATCCTGAGGGTACTCAGCCCCCTGAGCTGGAAGACAGGGACAGTGAGCAGGATAAACCCCCCATAATCCAAGAGGAAGAAGTTAATGACCTGCTATGCTGCCTGGACGTTCACAAGTCTATGGGGCTGGATGGGATCCACCCGAGGGTACTGAGGGAGCTGGCGGAGGAGCTTGCCGAGCCGCTCTCCATCATTTACCAGCAGTCCTGGTTAACTGGGGAGGTCCCGGAAAACTGGAGGCTTCCCAATGTGATGCCCATCTACAACAAGGGCCAGAGGGAGGATCCGGGGAACTACAGGCCGGTCAGCCTGACCTCGGTACCAGGGAAGATCATGGAGCGGTTTGTTTTGAGGGCGCTCATGAGCCATGTCCGGGACAACCAGGGGATCAGGCCCAGCCAGCACGGGTTCATGGAAGGCAGGTCCTGCTTGACCAACCTGATCTCCTTCTATGACCAGGTGACCCGCCTAGTGGATGAGGGAAAGGCTGTGGATGTGGTCTACCTGGACTTCAGTAAAGCCTTTGACACTGTCTCCCACAGCATTCTCCTAGAGAAACTGATGGCTCACGGCCTAGACAGGTACACTCTTCACTGGGTAAAAAGATGGCTGGATGGCCAGGCCCAAAGAGTTGTGGTCAACGGAGTTAAATCCAATTGGCGACCGGTCATGAGTGGTGTTCCCCAGGGCTCAGTATTGGGGCCGGTCCTGTTCAATATCTTTATCAATGATCTGGACGAGGGGATCGAGTGCTCCCTCAGTAAGTTTGCAGACGACACCAAGTTGGGCGGGAGTGTTGATCTGCTGGAGGGTAGGAAGGCTCTGCAGAGGGACCTGGACAGGCTGGATCGATGGGCCGAGGCCAACTGTATGAGGTTCAACAAGGCCAAGTGTCAGGTCCTGCACTTGGGTCACAACAACCCCAGGCAACGCTACAGGCTTGGGGAAGAGTGGCTGGAAAGCTGCCCAGAGGAAAAGGACCTGGGGGTGCTGGTTGACAGCCGGCTGAACCTGAGCAGGCAGTGTGCCCAGGTGGCCAAGAAGGCCAACGGCATCCTGGCCTGTATCAGAAATAGTGTGGCCAGCAGGAGCAGGGAGGTGATCGTGCCCCTGTACTCGGCACTGGTGAGGCCGCACCTCGAATCCTGTGTTCAGTTTTGGGCCCCTCACTACAAGAAGGACATGGAGGTGCTGGAGTGTGTCCAGAGAAGGGCAACGAAGCTGGTGAAGGGTCTGGAGAACAAGTCTTACGAGGAGCGGCTGAGGGAACTGGATTAGCCTGGAGAAGAGAAGGCTGAGGGGAGACCTCATCGCGCTCTATAACTACCTGAAAGGAGGTTGTAGCGAGGTGGGTGTTGGTCTCTTCTGCCAAGTAACTAGCGATAGGACAAGAGGAAATGGCCTCAAGTTGCGCCAAGGGAGGTTTAGGCTGGACCTTAGGAGAAATGTCTTCACTGAAAGGGTTGTCAGGCCTTGGAACAGGCTGCCCAGGGAAGTGGTTGAGTCACCATCCCTGGAAGTATTTAAAAGACGTGTAGATGAGGCTCTTAGGGACGTGGTGTAGTGGGCATGGTGTGTTGGGTTGACGGTTGGACTTGATGATCTTAGAGGTCTTTTCCAACCTTAATGATTCTATGATTCTATGATTCTATGATATGTGTTGTACTGGCTGGAGTGATGTTTAAGGGCATGTAGGAGATGACTGATATTGCTTTGAGATTGCAAAACTTACTGGGAAAATGCTGAATGACTGTGCAATAAAGAACCTGGTTCAGGTTCATATATATTGACCCTGCCTCGAGGGACGGGGTCCAAAGTGTTAACGCTCACACAATTGCAACCAACTGGGGAATAAGCCAGGCCAACCACAGCAGCAACAAATGTTCCTGCATCCCAAGATGAGGATCAGAAGACCAACCACCTCAAGTGTATGTATACAAATGCACACAGCCTGGGGAACAAACAGGAGGAACCGGAGCTCTGCGCCCAGTCAGAAAGTTATGATATCATAGCAATAACTGAAACATGGTGGGACAACTCACATGACTGGAGGATCGTGATGCATGGCTATAGGCTGTTTCGTAAAGACAGGCAGGGAAGAAGAGGAGGAGGAGTTGCGCTCTATGTTAAGGAGAACCTTGAATATATAGAAGTCAGCTATGGCAATTGTGGAAGCCCTCAAATGCCTCTGAGTCAAGATCAGAGGGGTCATCTCCAAGGGGGATCTTACAGTAGGCATCTGCTACTGACCTCCAAACTAAAACGATAAAGCCAACAAAGCAATATTTGGATTAATTAAGCAAGCTTTGGGTCAACAGAACCTGGTTCTTATGGGTGAAGACATTTGCTGGAAGAACTACCCAGACATTTGTTGGAAGAACAATACAGCAGCTCACATGTCATCCATCAAGTTCCTGGAATGTGTAGAGGACTGCTTCCTCATACAAATGTTAAATGTGCCCACCAGGAATGAGGCACTGCTGGACTTGCTACTCACAAACCAAGAAAACCTGCTTTGTAATATCTCGTTTAGTGATAGCTTTGGCTGCAGTGATCATAATATTGTGGAGTTTAGGATCCACGCTGAAGGTTAGTACTTAGACAAAGGTTTTAGATTTTAGAAGAGCAAACTTCAGCTCGCTCAGAGCTCAGTTGGGAGGGATTCCATGGGAAGCTTCCATGGAGGATAAAGGAGCTAGCGAGTGCTGGGAGTTTTTCAAGAATGGTCTCCAGGAAGCACAAAAATAGTTCATCCCCTTTAAAGGTAAGGGAAGCAGGTGGAGCAAGAGACCCCATTGGCTTAACTACAAGCTTCTGAGTCTGCTCAAAACCAAAAGAGAAGCGTACCAGAGATGAAAAAGCAGATGAATACCCATTGAGAACTACAAAGACATTGCCAGGGTGTGCAGAGAAACAGTTAGAAAAGCAAAAGCTCAGCTCAAATTGAAATTGGCCAGAGATGTCAAAAACTACAAGAAAGGGTTCTTCAGGTACGTAAACAGCAAGCAGAAACAGAAGGAAAATATTGGCCTGCTGTTAAACAGGAGAGGTGAATTAGTCACCAACAATGCTGAAAAGGCAGAGGTTCTCAACACTTTCTTCACCTCTGTCTTTACCAGCACGGTTGGGCCCCAGGCCTTGGGAACAAAAATCCAGGTTGACAGACCCACTGTCAGTGAAGGAAGAGTTGGTATGTGAACTATTACAGGAGCTTGACCCCTACAAATCCATGGGCCCTGACAATATCCACCTGAGCGTGTTCAGAGAGCTGGCTGATGTCATTGTAAGGCCACTCTCCATAATCTTTGAAAAGTCGTGGAGATCAGGGCATGTCCCAGAAGTCCTGGAAGAAGGTTAATGTCAATCCCATCTACAAGGGCTTAAAGGAGGACCCAGGAAATTACAGGCCCATCACTTTTACTTCAGTCCCTAGGAAAGTTATGGAACAAATCCTCCTGGGGGCTATCACAAGTCAGCTGAAGCACATGATTGGGAAAAGCCAGCACGGATTCACCAAGGGCAAACTGTGCTTGACAAACCTGATCGCCTTCTACGACAAAGTAACCTACTTGGTTGATGTGGGGTGAGTGGTGAACATTGTCTACCTGGATTTCTTCAAGGCTTTCGATACCATTTCCCACAGCCTCCTCCTAGAGAAACTGATGCGTCATGGTCTAGACAAGTGGTCTATGTGGTGGATGGGGAACTGGCTGACAGGCCACACCCAGAGGGTGGTGGTACAATGCTCCTTTTCAAACTGGCAGCTTGTCACAAGTGGAGTTCCCCAGGGATCAATATTGGGCCCAACGCTGTTTAATATCTTCATAAGTGATCTGGATGATGGGATCGAGTGTGCCCTGATGAAGTTTACCAATGATACCAAACTGGGTGGGGATGTGGACACTTCGAAAGGGAGGAGGAAGGATAGGAAGGAAGATTTGGATAGGCTGGAAGAGTGGGCTAACAAGAACCTTATGAAGTTCATCAAAGACAAATGTAAAGTCTTGAACATGGGAAAACATAATCCAGGGGTGCAGCACAGGCTGGGATCTACCCGGCTGGGGAGCAGCTCTGCGGAAAGGGACCTGGAGGTCCTGGTGGACAAGAAGCTCAATATGAATGAACAGTGTGCTGCTGTGGCAAAGAAAGCCAACAGGGTGCTGGGTTGCATCAAAGGCATCACCAGCAACGCCAACAAAGTGTTGTATCCCTTAAGCATTTCCTTGACAAGAAGGAAATTATAGGTCAAAACCCTGAGCAACCTAATGTAACTTCAAGGTTGGCCTTGCAGGGCATTGGTTCAAAATACTTCCAGAGGTTACTTCCAACTGAAATTATTCTTTGCTTCTATGGTATAATGCTAATACTATGCAAGGGTATAGGCAAAAATAGAGAATATAACTTTCACTGGTGTGTCACCAGCTCCAGTCCAACATGGGCCAACACTGTGTGAAAAATTCTGTCCAATGATGATTCTTTTGTGGTTTAAGAGTTGGAGAAGGGCTCTTTTTCCACAGACGATAGAGATTCAGCAAGACTGATAGAAGCTGCAGCACAGGAAAACTGTGGCTCTTGATATTTGTATTGCAAAATGTTAGTACAAACCTGATTATGAGCTGAATTGTTCCCTTATTCAAGCTTGGGACATGCTGAATAGGTCTTGTGCCTCTGCTAGCTGTGTAGGTCCTGGACACAGTATGGAAACCTTCAAATTCCAGTTGTGTCTACAATCCTTTATCACAGCTTATTCATTATGGAGTCTTATGAATTTGGAGGTAAAACTATTGATCTCCTTAATACTCTACATGTAAGTGGATCTATGACTGCAAGGCACCCCCTGCGAGAAGATGTGTGTGTTTAAGATACTACATACATGATTTTTGGAAGAGGATGGATATATTCTAATATTGGTTGCAAAGCCGTAAATCCAAAATAATCGTTAATGGCTTTGCTGGATATATTTTGGCTAAAAGAAAGGAGAATTGGAGTTGAAAGTTTTTGTTGCTTTCAAACCTAAAAAAATATTCTGGTGTAACTGGTATACGGTTAAATCACGGTTTATGATTATCATGAATCTCTTTTTAAAGATTAGTAAAATCAAGCCATCCTGCTTGAATTAAGGAATAAATTGCATTTTAATTCTTACCCTGCTAGGAGTAATTTTTCCTTTTACTCACTTCTGTTACAGTTCTTGCCTGTATAGTAATAGTTCATATATTTGAGATCAGAATGAACCAGGTTCTCATTATTTATTAGTCCTACTCAGTTAAGGTTGGAATTTTTGTAAGAAGGAATCACATTAATGAACCACATAATAAATGATATGACTACTCTAGGTTTTTTTGGAGAGAGGCATAGTTATGTCCTAGTAGCACAGATGACAAAAATCAGCTCATGGACTGTTCTTGAGTAGTAAGTAGAGTGAAGATGTCCCAGGACGAAGAGATGAAAACTGTGATCTCATGAGGCAGGTATCTGTGAGGGACATTAGCTCTTCCTGACTTTGAAAGTCAGAGAGATGAGCTAAGGTTAATAAGGATATTGAAGATGATAAACTTCCTTTAGACACACCAGCTACAGCTCTGTCAGTAAACGAAATAGTGCCAGGGTCCAGGCATTAGAAGTTGCTAGTTTATACGATTAAATTGGTGGAATGGTCCCCAGCAAGGTTCTGGCCTTGGTAAACTAGCACTTTCTGAGTGCACAGTTCAGAAGCCATCATAGGCCAGGAACCATTCTCAAAACACAGTTGGACTTACAGTGGTAAAAATTGCTTAATGCTATGGACATGACCAGATAATTTCATTTGACTTCTGGGCACCCTTCTGTTTATTTCATTGCTCAGTGCGTTGTTTGCTAACAGAGATGTAGGCAGTGTCTCTCGTGTTCTGGTAACCGTCTGGTAATCTTCTGGTAAACTCTGGTGACTAAATCTGAAGTTTGGGCTCAGATCACTTGCCCTGGTTTTCCACAATTTGGAAAATTTCTTTGCCATTTGTATTTTTGCATTCTCTAGTGCACCCTCCAGCTCCTCCATCAACTCCCTACTTGATGAATTCTAGGAGTATAATTTTAGTTGCTTACACTCTACTCTCATTTTTCTATTGTGATATTTAAAACAAAATGTAGTCCCAGTGGCCAGTATCATAATTTTAAGAAAGCAAAGAATAATTTTTTCAGCAAACAATAAAATAAAGGCTTTCTTGCTTTAGATCTGGCATTCACCTGAAATCAAATGTGTCTTCAGTAGCTTCAGCTGTATCCTGAGTTGAGGGTTTTGGTGGAAAAAAAACACAAAACAAACAAACTAGAAATGTGTCTGGATAGCTCTTTGCTGAGTGTCTGATCTTCTGACAGATGCTGTGTATATATACATATATTCTTATTTTTCTATAGCATTATATCTATGTCAAATTGATAATATCTGTCTTTTATGTTTGCCAGGTTAAATATGAGTCCTGGTAACAGTTACCTATTCAGAACTCAGTCATCATGTTGTTTATGCACATAATTCCCATTGTTTTTCCATAGGCATCACATGACCCAAAACAACAGGATAATTATATTCCTGGATTGACTCCACTGATTGTAATGAAATTATCCCAGATTTACACTGGCATAACTCAGAGCAGAAGTTGACCTCACAGTCTTTATACAAGCTGTGTCTTAACCCAGTAAGATTTTGGTCAATCCCTTTCAAATATAAAAAATGCCCTTTATAATAAAAGTCATAAGACTTTAGAGCATGACCCTCAGCTTTAACAATTCAGAAGCTCCCAGGGTCCTTCCCCACTTTAGCGAATGAGGATAAATTCTGACAGCTGAATAAATATAAAGGGTCTAGTGTCAGTCTGAGGAAACAGGTTTTCATTTTGGCACAGATGACTTTGGTTCACAGGTTCTCAGTGGAAAGGGAAATTAGTGTCTACTTAACACAGGATTATTTGTTGTTCAGGACAGCCTATGGACAGAGAGAAATAATCCTTGCCCCGCACTTACTACAGTACTAAACAGGCAGCGACAGAATAGAAAACTTTTTCATACCAAATGCAAAATGACAGATTCACCTCCTCCTACCCTTTCTCTTTTTCTCTTCTCTAGCCTCCCCCACACACTTATACAGTATTATACCTTCCCGTATGCTGCCAAGTTAACTCAGCTCGCTTGGGTGGTATAAGGTTGCAAGACAGTTTCTGTGTCACTGACTACCTGTTAGTGATTTGTATGTAAATGTGACTTTTCTTATCTTGGAGGGTTTTTTTTTTTTTTAAATAGGATCGTAAACATAGAAATAATTCTACAACCATTACCTTAGTCTTTAGTCAGTGTTTAAATATACGTCTAATCTTACCTTTTCTATTAAAACTCTCCACTTTTTACATTATATTCAAGGAGTTGAAATTTACTTTCACCATAAAGACATAGCTGCTGACACTTGCTGCAAAAAACCTCTGTTCTTTTCTCTTATGGATCCATATGAGAGGGAAAGATGGGTTTGAAACCCTAATGCTGAAGGAGGCCCTTCCTTTTTATGGATATTTTATTTTATAGTGGGCATGTGGTATCCTTCTTCTCCTTCTCCCTCTGTCTCTATTTTAACAGAGAATAGTGAGACAACCCTCAAACTGAGGGTCTTAAAGCTTATCCGGACATTTGTGTCAGAGAGCAGGGCTTTTAAATTTTTTATTTTCTTCAGTACGTTTCACTGTCTAGCTTAGACATCATCCTGTTCATGTCCTCTTGCATGAATGTCATTGTTCACCTAACTGTCCAGGATTTTGAAGTATTTTATTTGAATCTGTGGTTTCTGCCCCTGTTTGGGTTATCTAATATTTAGGTGCTGCACTGCTTTGTGTGACAGTGTCTAAACCTGGGCATAGCTGCTATTATAAAATAAGCATTAATGATGGAGCTGTTGTAAGGCAAGGCTGCCTTCCTGTACAGTTTACAGCTTCTGCAGTCACATACGCAAAGACGCATCTTGAGGCATTCAGCCAAAAATCTACCTAATGTAGACTCTAGTAAATAATTCAGAATAACTAATTTATTTCAGAAAAGAGCCATGATATGGCCATGAACAGTATGAAAGAGAGAGAGGCAAAATTCACTGAATACATTATTTTCTACTGATTATTTGTTCAGCTCCAGCCAGCACACATCATTCCTTATTTGCATTACGACAGAAAAATTAATATGAGTACAGTCACTCTTTCTTGTATCTTAAAGTCTTTAGACCATGAAAAATATCTAGGAATGTGTGTGTTTTTTCCCACAACAGATGCTAAATAACAGCTTGTAAGTAAAAAAAGTGTTATCAAAGTCAGTGGTTCAAAAAACGCATGTGATTTTTTCCTTTGAACACATTTAATATATAACAGAGGATTAAAAATTATAAAGAAGGAGAGTTGAGCTATATATCAATCACAACTTCGATTATGCAGCAAACAAAGGCTAGCAACTGTTGACTTGATTCAGAACATTTTGATCTAATAATCTCTTTGCCTCCAAATCTTTCAAAAATATTATTTAAAGGATATCAAAGGCCATAGGATTCCTTCCACTAAACTAAGATAGTCCAAAACAGCTTCTCAATCACCAGCAATGGTCCGGTAGAGTAGGACAATTCAATTTGGCTATAAGTCAACCAAGAGATCCATAGCCACCCACAGCTGGAGAATAGCTGAAGGAAGGGTGCATGGCTAATGTTAATGAGACAAACAAGCAGAGTAATAGGAAAGAAATAATGGTTTACACATGTTGAAATGCTTGTTCAGTATCCACATATGGTACATTTGTGCCATAGAAAATAATCATCAGGTACATTTTACTACCAGACTGTGCGAGTGCCCAGAATCACTGACCTCCATGAAGTCCTCACTGTTTTTTTCCATTACTGCTCCTCACATTTCAGGTAATACAATTCCACGTCTCTGTTACTTTAGATGGTCCTGTGGGGCCATTGTATGCAAACAGAGGTCAGATTCAGTAACGTGATTGAGAGTCCATCAAACTAACATCTGTCCTTTAATAAGGATGGCATTTCACATCTCCATTTAATCCCTGCACTAGGCTAGAGCACAATAGCAAGAATTACGTTTCGCTACAAAACACACAGGAAAAACTATATCCTAGAAAGAAAGGAAGTGTAAAATTTATTGGGAAACCAAGAAAGATATTCTGTCTTACTCTGATATTTTTAGCTAGATTTTCTTCAAAAAATTAGGTTAACCAAAGCAAATAATTTATCTTTTTTTCTGTTTTTTTTTTTTCCCCATTAACTTTTGAACATCCTGAACAGTGTCAATCAATCTGACAGAGAAATAGAAGTTTTACAAAGCTCTTAAAACATCTGTGAAAACAGGGTCAAAAAGAGACCCAGAAGTCCCCTTCAGTGCCTTGATGGCAAAAGAAGTAGCAACAGAAGTTCATAATTTAGCAGACACCAACTGCAAGTGCCCAGCCACTGGGAAATTTCAGTCAGAGCTTGCAATGAACAATAAGACACAAATCCCATAGGAGACCATGCTCATTCAACCAAGATGAGTAAGTAGTTTGTGGAGTTATTTGTGTTTTGTTGTTTGTTTGCTTTTTTTTTTCTTTTTGATATCAACAAAACCATGTTCACAATCACATGTAGCATAGATTATTTTATTTAGATTTTATTTAAGACATCCTAAGTTTTAAGGGTTCAAATGATGAGCTGTAGTATAACTAGTATAGTGTCTTGAATTTTAATTTTTTGCAGTTTCTTTTTCTTTATCACTTGGTGATCTTTTTCCTGTTGTTTTCTAAAGTGCACATTTAGTAAATTAGATATTTTATGAGAGATTCACTGAGATTTTTGTAGTGTACTTGATTCATGTTATGGCCTAAGTAGGTTAACCACTAAAGAATATGCTTACTGGAAATTATATTTAAAGATTTAAATGTGTCAAGGAAGGCATATAATAATAAAATAAATGGCAAAATAGCTCCTACTTGCAAATTCTTTACAAATATAGTGAATCACAATCACGAAGACGAAAGTAAGGCTTTTGGTCTTTTTACATGTCATTGGTATTTTATCAGCTATGATGCAGGATCTAGCACAGCACAACACAGTTCTGCAGTTCAGGACAAGAAGTGAGGGTCAGTTGATGCAAATGGTCTTCACCTAAAATGTTTATAAAGCACTTATTAAAACATACATGTACCATACAGACCCAATCCTGCTATTCTAAATCAACCAGAACTTTACTTTTGTTTAATAATTTAAGAATTAAGTATTGATAATCTTAAATTTCATGGAAAATTTCACCCAAAAGAAGGATTATAGGACTGGGCTCCAATTTTTTTGTTTTAAAAGGTCAATTTAAAAAAAAAAAACAAAACGATCTCTAATTGCTCTAACAGGAACCATATATTTGGACCCTGACAAAAATAGGATTGAAGCTTAGTTTTCAAACACGAGTGTCCCAAGTTTATGACATCAGGAATTCAAAAAAATTTCCAATGGAATGTACACAGACAGATTTGGGATTTTTTTTTAGAAGAAGGTTTTCTGCCATATAAATTACAAAGTGCACTAACGTAATAGCCATGACATGTAATTCTGAATTGCTACGAAATTCTTTCATAATATTTAACAAATAGTTTCTCATCATTTCTAGCCAAGCTGGAGGTATCTTTGAAAAGAATTTTATCAGAATGAGCTAAAAGGCATCTCACCACCACCCACTACTACTTTCTTAGCTACCATTGTTTTTTTATATGGGATTGCATTGTGTGAACCAGAAATTTGCAAGATGCCTAAAGTCACCACAGTGTCTTCCAGAGCACAATGGTATACCTACTGCAACAAGTAATTAATCTTGGGCTCAAGATTTCCTGATGGGAGCCTATTGACCCCAGCACAATAGATGAAAGTATTTTATCCTGTGTGTTCCCCTACTGACCCCTTGTCACCTTTTTTCATGCACTGTCTGCTCTCATACCAAATCGAAGAACTCATCCTTCACTCTAATACTCGGGGCCTGCTTGACCCTCTCTTGCTCTGTGGAAGCAGATTTCTTGATTTTGCTTAAGAAGATTATTCGGTAAGAAAAGTCTGCCAAAGTTTTACCCTACACTGCAACAAACATGAATGTGCACAGAAGTTAAGTGTTTAACAGGGTTTTTAACACAGTTTTTAACAGGGAGCCGAGGCATGCAGCGAGGCTGCATCCAGTCTCTACACCCACTGGGAGGAAGGCTGGGGAACCACTGGGCACACTCAGCTCACAAATCACCATCATGGTCCTTCTGGCATGGCTGATGCAAGCTTGGAAAATGAGCCTTTGAGCTGTCTGGCATGCTAAATACTCTTAAGGGTGGATGGGAAAATGGCAGATTGTACCACAGCCCATCCTTCTGTATTAACACCAGTATCTGAGTCGCCTCCAAACTGGCCCAGAGGGTGCTCCTATAGGCAGTTAACATATGGACAATTTTGGCCATGAGTCCACTCTTGGGGGCCAATGTACATAACAAGGTTAAAAAAGCTAGATCTAGTGTAGATATCTGAAGTGAACCTGATTGAATGGCTGCTCAGACTGTTCTTGGATTCAGGTCTCTTTGGGGTGTCTCCGAATGCAGAGCCAGGAATGGAGATAGTAAAACTCATTGCTGGTTCCTGAGCACTGACAGAATATTTTGTCTCCCAGAGACCCAGTTAAAGGTGAGCAGTAGCTTACAGACCCCACTCAGCCGGTGCAAGGAATGTGTAACTACTGTCAGCTCTCAGGACAACAGTGCAAAAGCTAAAGTTGGGTCTAAGTTTAAAGAGCTGTTTCAGCCTCTCTCCTGTAGCAACAATTACTCTCTGCTGGGAAAGCTGTGCTGTAAATCTTCAGGGTCCCTTGACACTCTCGGTGACAGCAGACCTCCAACTGTTACCACTTCAAAGGCCATCTTGGATAAATATGTGAAAACTGTCCTAAACTCTTACAGTAACTGTAGACCCAGAGTGAATATCCCCTCCCCCATTCCCACCCATCAGGCTTCCATCTACTGTAATTGCTTCATCTCCTTGCTCCTCTGTATCTGTCACTGGGAATACTTTCCAACGCAATGTATCCACTCCCCCACACAGGCTTGAAAGAGGGTGAAAAAGAAAACACTGACAAATGTTTCCCCTGCAGATAATCATATTGTCATTAGAGCCTTTAAACTACTCCAGTGTCTTCCATATTCAATTAATAAATGACCTTGGGCCCAGATCCTCACTTCGTGAAATTAAAATAACATTCCTGTTATCAGTAGTAATCCTCTCATTTAGCCCAGCTGCGTATCTGGATTGCCTGGACTCGGAGGAAGTTTGCCACTGATTTGAGCAAAATGAGAACTGAAAATCTGGATCTTCTTATTTACAAAAGCTTTTCCTCTTTTAAACAGTCCACTACTATCTACCAAATAAGAGTAATATCAGCAGAAGGCTGAAAACACAGTTCTCTATAATAATGCAGCTTGGGTAGTCCGACTGAACAAAACAAAGTGCTGCGATTCTGGTTTGAGAGTGACTCACAGCCGGCTGTGAAAGGGCGGTCACTACAGGTGCCATGCAGGGCAAGGGCAGCGCGGGAGATGCTGACTACAAGCAGCTGCCCAGGTGTACTGAGAAAACTAACCCTGCTCTGGCTGTGCTTTCTCAGTTCGCAACATGGTGAGCAAGTGGGAAACTGTTGATTGCATTCTGCTGTCGTCTCTGGAAAAAATATGGGCGAGAGCAGATGCATGGGTGAGTCCAAGGAGCTTTAGGAAACAGAGACAGTGACACATGGAAGGAAGAAGTTGAGGCATGGAAAAAAGATTAGGTAGATAAACATAGAAATGTATAAACAAGTTTAAACCTTCCTCTGGTGTTTTTTGGCAAATTTAAAGATCATGGAGAAGGGGTGTTGTGCGCAGAGAAGCTGGGGGAGATGTGGGCAGGGAGGTGTTGAGGAGAGGTGGCAGTGGTGGTGGGGGGAACATTTTGTTTGCTTCAGGGCTCAAAACAGCTCTTGTAAGGTCCTGCATGTCTATGTACATGGATACGTGCATGTGTGTTCAGAAAAGATGTATAAACCATAAAGTTGTATATGTCACATATATCTTTTTCAGACTTCAAAGTCAGTCCTATGAAGCACCTGTGTCCTCCTTCCATAAATTTAACCAATAGTCTCTTTTAAATCAAATTTAGTCCTTCTTTGCTCTTCTTCTCCTTGGCTGAAAGGCTACCAACTTCCCTGTCCCACCAGTCAGCCTCTGTCTGGAGCAGACATTGGTGATGAGGACTCAGATATTTTCTTTGAGTAACTTGTGCATTTACACAATGTTCGTGGGGCTTATTCACCCCAAGGAGTGGCAACAAATGCCATGAAACATTTGCATTATCATCAGGTAAGGCCCGGCCTCTGGAGGCAGCTGTCTTACCATACTGTGTTTCTGCAAAGCTCATGCAATACTAATTGGCAGATAGTTTAAGACCCTGACCCAGACCATGAGTTTTACAGGTGGAATTCTCCAAAGATGAGGTTATTCACAGAGATGGCAGGGGCCAGTGGGTGGGTGGTCTTACACGTCCACTGACATGCTGCATTCAACCTGCCAGCAACACAAAGGAAACTTAGGAGTTCTCCTAAGAGACAAATGCAAAGCATACAATGATTTTATAGACACAGTAATTCCGTGGCATCTTTGGGTCACCTAAGGGGAATTTCATCCTTAGTACTCACACATCACCAGTGCCTAAAACAAAGACGCTTTTCCTTTGCAACACTAAATGATGTAACCTTACTCACAAATGTAAAGCAAGGGATACTGCTTAATATTTATAACATTATCTAGCGTGCACATACCATATTTTCCTTCCAAATGCTTTGTGCTTTTTTTTGCCCTTTTTTTTAATCAATGTCAAGTGAATAGTGACATGATAAATATTCAGTGAGGGTAGATAACAACATTGCTATATCTGAGGTACCTGATTCTGTCTAAATCATCTCATTATTTTGTATTTTTTCTTTTTCTTTTTTTTTTTTTCGCTGGGCAACTTGCTCCTAATATGAATTCAACTGAACTGAGTGCTTGTCAAGTTTTTGCACCACTGTATGAAAGAGTAATAGGCCATATTTATTTACTACTTTTCTGCTGCAATTACATATAGCAGCTCTCCTTCTGCTATGGACCGAAGATGATCTTTGTTTTCTAACAGCATCACAGAAATCTTTTAACAAAACTTGCCTGGAGTCACTGCTCCTAAATAATAACATCTTTTTTTAGTTTAATTGTATTCTAAGCCAAGAAATAGATTATGTTCACATTATATAGACATTTGCAGTTGATCATCTTTAAAGGAATTAAACTTTTCTCCCTAAAGTATTTTACTCATCTATAAAATGTTTCAGAAAAATATTTCAGACATAAGTTAGTTTGCATTGTGGCAAGAGCTGGTTTTGTATATGTTTGAGCAGTGAAAGAATGTTAAAATTATTCAGCTGGATAATAAATAACGTAAGAGCAGTTAGAAGACTATTGTTTGCAACATTCTGCTTACAAAAAATGTATATATCTCAGACTCAGAGTGGTCGTCGCGACAGATTTAACCACTTAAACTCTTCCACTCATATTTTAAAGAACGCTTTGGTTTACATGCCCATGCAAGGGGATGTGAAGAATAATAACTTTCACTTACAGCATTATGCAGGCCGGTCTGGCTGCAGAGAAAGAAAAGAAAGTTCTAGTGTAACTGATGATCAAGCACAGGAAGGAACGTAGGAGAAGGGCTAAGCCTCAACCCCCTTCTCTATATGTGGACATGCCCAGGGCAAGTTCCCCCAGAGCCATTCTGCTGCCAGCTCAAGACCAGCAATAAATACCAGGCTCCTGGCACTAGAGGTAGGCAGTGAAGGATCATCACTCCTACCTTGTCTGTGCTCACTTGGAAGTCACTTTTCATTCCTATGTCAAAAAGAGCAGTCTCAATACTCTACCTGCATAGAGTATTTCTTCCAAGCCATTAGGGAAAAATATATCTAATATCTGACAATGGAGGCTGTCAGTCTGCAGGGAAGAAATCTGTTTTTACTCAGGGAGTACAAGTTCCTCGTCCTCAGCAATATTAGAAAGACTTTTAGGAAGAATGTTAGGATCGAAATAGCTTCTCATATAGGAAACAGTCAAGAAAGACTTTAACTTTTGGAGCTAGGGAAAGAGAAGCTCATCACTAACAAGTTTTGAATCGATATGTAGAGCAAAATGGAAGTGCCTTATTCAATTTCTCTCTTTATTTCTAGTGTTCTTGAACATTTCAGTAGTAGCCGAAAGAAGATCTACCTGAATCAGAATATTTGTTATATCTTTTTTCTTATATATTGAATGTAGCTTCTCCTTACTTTTTAGCTCAGATAAAACTTAATCTGATTCTGACCAAAGTAAATGGATGCTATGGATACTCAGAATAGTGTACTACTGAAGGTGATGGAAGTGCTGACTTCGATGGAAGTGAGATCAGACAATAGAGAACATTTTAACAGATTTTTAAAGGTGTCTGGCATCGATATGACTTTGTCCAGAGATATAATACTGTGGGAGGAGCTTTATGGGCTGATCTTAAAATCCTTCCAATATAAAAGCAGGATCAGATCTCACATATTTTTCAAGGAAACTCCTTTTCTTAAAATCCCTCAGAAAGAAATTAACTTATCCAATGCAAATATAAAGAGATAGAGTTTTCTAATGTTCATCACTTCCCTTAGTGATTCTTAAATTTCTTTTCCTGACAAAACTGTAGTTAATTGGTTTCTCAGTTTGTATTAAAGATGAGCAGGGACCATTTCCTGGTTTATAGATTTATGACTCCAAGTGACGGTCTGAAATTTATTTTTATTTTTTCAACAGATGTAACATCTTGATTTTGAGGCTTTATATTTTTCTTTGACTAAAAGTCATATTAATGCATCATTAATCTCCTGAAAGTTGCTAATTTAAGTCACAACAAACTAGAGAGTTCTTATGACTGTGACTCCACTGTTCATTGATGGGAAGAAAGTGAGTAGGAATCACTTTTTAGCCTTGAACAAATGAGGATGAAAATGTTGGTTAATGTACTGTTCTCCCGGTCACTTCTCCAAAGCAGAAGGCGGAATTTGGTGGTTTCCTGAATTTATGCAGTCTGAGTTGCTGCTGATCTCTGCAAATAGTCCACTCAAATCTAGGTAAAAAATTGGTAGGAGTTTCTGATAGGGGAATTTATTTATTCTTGTACCATACTCACTGACCAATTATTACTTTTTTCCAGTTATGAAACAGTTGATTGAAAGTTTGCCACAGAAATCTATAATTAGAAACCTTACAAGTTTTGGGTCATATATCTGGTCACTTAAATATCACAGTATACTTAATTTTACCATGTTAGACTTTAAACCTTTCTTTAACTAGAAGTCATATTAATTTAACTATACAGTCTTCAGTGTTGTTAATTCAAGTAACCACAGTAGCGAAAGAGTGGCCATGCCTGCTGCTGGTTGATGTTTCTCATTCCCTGCTGCATTGGTGGAGCCTGATCAGCTGTAATCAACTGTCTCTAGTATGTCCTTCCTCTCTCTATCTTTCTCTCAGGGTACCTTTTCCACCAGTAACGTTTTTTCTTAACTCTGCACCATGGTAGCTGTCTGTGAAGAGGGTATCCAAGCTATGTATTTTATAGTGCCTATCATCGCTCTACGTTTATTAACTGACGTCTTCATACTTTAGTTCAGTAACAGTTCACTGTAGGAAGAAATCTAGGAAAGGAGGGAAGCAAGGTGAAGAACTGAGACACTAGGAGGGTCAGGCAGGGAAACGAGCTAGCTGCATCCAGGCTAGTCTTGGGTACCAAAATATAGGGGAGTGTGATGCAAAGATATCCATGTGGGCAACATAAGGGTTTTTACCTTGGATGTCATGTCACATCTAAGAGATATTGATAAATTCTCTCAGTGGCGCACTGCACCATATGGACTTACTGGTTCCAAACGTCAAGGATCTCTTCTTTCTTTCCATTTCATGGTGTATATTTAATTAGAGAGAGAAAACACTTTAGAGAGAAGGAAGATAACAAGTTAATGTCATCCCTGTACTATCCATAGACAGTTAGAGTCAAGTTTTAGCCAAGTTGCAAGTTTTGGTTATCATCAGACTACACTTAATTTTTCCTCTCCATGATAATTACTCCCTAATGTAGGCACAGAGTAATTTAAATTACCTTGGCTTTTGTCTTTCTGTCTTCTCTCAGAAGAAAAAAAGATCTTTTCTGCACTTATTCTAATTATTTTTTGTCTTTTTGACTTTGGATAGCCAGAGCTACATGGAATATTCAAGGTGATATTTTACTACCACTTTTTAAACTGACATAATTCCAATCCTGTACTAAAAAAAAAGTTCACCAGGATGATTCATAACTATCACTTGCTTTCAACTCACAATCCTTATCAGTCTTTAAGGTCAGATTCATCACAGCTGAAATTAAGTTTGCAGACATGTAAATTAGGAGCACAATCATAATATTATCCTTAAATAAACAATGGTGGGACTGGTTCAGGTGAAAGTGGGTGATTGTTCCTTATCTCTGCACCTCAACTGGATTTCTGAAATTCAATGAACTGAATCTGAATTTACAATTCATCCATTTTTGAGTCAACAAGTTGAACTAGCACAACTCCTGCATTTTGTGCCAAATTTATTACCAAAAATATTCAATGAGATCATTAATATCATTGCCAAGGATAACCATAAGAAAACTTTGTTAATAATTCTTTCAGTATGAACCATGGTTATATAGCCTTGAGAAATTGCCTTCATTTTACCACAGTGCTTCTGTTAATACCAATCTTTTTGCTTGTAACTAGCACTATAGAGTCATACTTGTACGACATTGTATTATGTGCTTCACTGCGATTGTTTATTTAGAAGTTCTGTTTTCTCATAAAAAATATAAGGTTGCATTATACCTAAGATGAGAGAGTGTTAGCTTTTTTCAAGATCAGGCTACACTTTAGATAAGCAAATGCATCCGTGACCTGTATCTTCTACTCATTTTAATTATATCATTACAATAATAGAAGGTGTGAACAAAAGTCCTCTGCATGTCTTTAGAAAACTCAGCACATATCTAGCTGTTTTTAAAAGATGCAATCAGCCTAATGGTTTTTGTTAATAATATTAACAATAATATTAAGTAGTAATGATAACAGCAATCATAATAACTCACAAGTAAGGATATACATATGATCTTTGTGTCAAGAGGAGTGTGAGGACAATTCAATTGATGTTTGCAAAGAAACTTGGATCAGTCCAGATTATATAATAGGAGTATTATTGTTTGACAGCCAATATATTTTGTAATTGTTGATGATTTTTAAGATATAAAAGAAGAGAATACTAATCTGCTTAAACTAGCATTAATCTTGCCAAAAAAGGGTAGTGTTTTAAATTAATAAATCTGTCTTTCATTAATACTGTATTCATTTAGGAAAAAAAATCATCCTGGTGTTCTTTTATTTAAGAATGTCAGCTGCATAATTTAATGACAAAAAGTAGAATGAGAATTGAAATATGTTTGCTCACCACTACTATTAAGAAACAGAAGTGCCTTTTCACATTTCTCCAGTATATTTCTCCCTTTGAAGATTTTCCCTCACAGAATTCAGAGTACAGTTAACCTCTCACAGCCTATAACTGCACACTCGAATAAATCAAACTTAAGCCTAATTCATTTTTAACCCTACACTCAGCAACAGTAATGATTGAGTATTTGTGACAAAACTGCAGAAGGGAGCTCATACTTTGAGGATCCAAACATTGCCCGTGTTGAACAAAATGGAAAGCTGAGGTGACCTGATCTGCCTCTGCCCATTAGGACGGTCATTGTCTTTGATAGTCATTGTCTTCAAGAAAAATAATTGCTTCCCAAGAATGCTCAGCTAAATCATTTTATTAGTGTGAACTGGATTAAGGTTATAGGAAGGTCCCTCTTGCTTCTTACCCAATAATATCTGACCATGCATATCAAAGAGTGGAGGAGGCAAATTATTCATTATTTCACCAGCATAATGAAAGCATAAGGGAGGTTTAAAAGGACGCTATCTGCAGCAGGAAACTGTCAAAGAACGTGGGAACACAGCCCTCCTGCATTTTTGTTTCAGCTCCGTTGATCAGAAGATTGAAAGGCCTGCTCTACCTACAGGGGTCCTCTGTTCAGGCCCCACAGTGCAATTATAATCCGTCCTCACCTCCTTTAGAATGACAGGCCAAAAACAAAGCCCAGAGCTTTTGTACAGCTTAGCATTCCTAAGAAACACAAATCTTCATTTCTTTCTTTCTTTTTTTTTTTTAACTCTTAAGAATTAATTAAAATTGCTCTTATATAATATCGAGGGATAAAACAGCTTAAAATTATCTAATACTTTTTAAGGGTGGAATTTTTTTTACAGAGCGCGTAGAAGGATCAGTTGCTAACTGCCACAAGGTAGAGCAGCTCTGCTTTTGTCTTCATGCTGCCTGCAGGAAA
This sequence comes from Calonectris borealis, assembly GCF_964195595.1. Taxonomy (NCBI): domain Eukaryota; kingdom Metazoa; phylum Chordata; class Aves; order Procellariiformes; family Procellariidae; genus Calonectris; species Calonectris borealis. The sequence goes on from NC_134314.1 coordinate 13,682,563, forward strand.
AAGGAGTCCAGTTGGCAGTATTTTACATGAGGCTGTTTAATTTTATTTTTTCTGCCATTATTCCTGTTGTTTACACATTTTAGTAACAGAAATTTGCAAGTAGTTAGTTCCTCAATGGCTTTTGCTGTTATTCTGTTGTTGAATCTCTGTTTTTCAAAGGATATCTGAACAAAAGCCATGCACCTTCACAACTAACATGTATATTAGATCACTGTAAAAGCATCAAATGGTAGGAACTGTGATGGCCTAAGCATATTAAGAGATGCAGTAACATTTTTAGTAGCTTCCAACAGCAGACTATTTTGGATGCAACAAAGACATTTCCAATTTTAAAACAGCAGCAGCAAACTATTAAACGTGCTAAACATACTGGCTGTTTTATCTTCCTTCAGCTGGCCCACCACATCATTGTGGTTATCTGAGGAATGCTGTAGATTGCATGGTTCTAATAGCTTGGAAAATTCTGTGTTTAACATTAAATGTTCAGGCTGCATTGCCTTACCCAGCGTAAACCAGCACCAAGCAGGCTAAAGTTAACTGTCAGGTTACATTGTAGAATGAGCACACAGAATGCATTTGGCAAGCAAATCTCACATCATGTGTGTGACCTTTAAATGCATATATTTGCAGAAGGTTAGACAAGATTCCAGGCTGCTTGAAAGCTTCAGTGGGTGAGATCAATACGGGATGCCACAGTGTAGTCTAGATATGCATGTGAAAGTCTGCTTTGAAAATGCAGACCAGGTGATAATAAAAATGTCGGTAATGGCATGAATTTGTTTCACTGTTCTCATCCTCTGATTTCTTATTTCCCATCTGGGACAACCTAGAATTACTTTTAAGCTGATTTGGAGGGGTTTTTTTTACCTTTAAAATATGGTACCGCTACAATGTCAAATCTGGCTTCTAAGAATACAAATGCATTCACAGGTCAGGCTATATCACAACTGTTCTGATACTTACTGGTAAGTTCACACTCTTCTTGTATCGATTAACATTTTATTATTAACTTATTTAGTAATTGCTATATAAATTTATTTTGTTTAATTAGGGAAGAAATTCTCAATGTGTGTTAAACTGACTGGTTAAAGACCCTTTGCAAGCATTTAGGAAGACAGCATTTTAGTGAAAGCACGCCTAAAAAGGGAAATATTTTAGTATCCCTTTCAAGGTTTATTTTGCTGTCAAGGAAGGTGTAAGGTGATGCAAATGAGAATCAGGCCTCTCATTCACAAAGCCACTTCTTTTTGGTTTGTTATAGGTTGATTTCCTTTGTTTGAAAGGGATAAAGGCATGTTATTTTATTCTTTTTCACATATGGTTTATCTCTTTGCCCTTTAAGTGACACCAGTTGGATTGTTCATGTAAGATACCCAGGAGTCTGAGGACAGAAGGGAACCAAGCAGTGAATAGCCAGTGGGGGAATATCAAAAGCCAAATGCCTGGTTTGTCATTCATTACCTATGTTATTACCTTCGGAAGTACTATGGCATGGGGAATCGACTTCTGGAGCAATAGACGTATTCAGGGACTTGGTGGAACATCTGTCCCTGATATATTTCTTCATCAGAACCTGAGAAATCCTCTGAAGTGATTCTTTGCACTGGCCAGTGGAGTCCCACCAGCAATGCATTTGTGGAAAAATGTTCAGAAATGTGGCTTTCTTCAAACATATAGAAATCCTGTTCTTTGGGATGAGGTATTAGCTATCTCTTGTTATATTTTAGCAACAATAGTTAGCAGGTAGAACCTTTTGTTTTCTTTTATTTTAAGTAATTCTGTAAGTTTGTATGTCAGAATGCATGTAGTGCTTGACTGACCTTCAATTAACTGGTGCAAACTTATCCCTCTCTGGCATTCAAAAAACCTCTGATAACCTTTGATAACGTGCAGGACCTATCATGCCTTAACATTAAATTAAGGCTCAAATGAGATCAGTCTATCTTGAGGAAGTATATAACTCACTGAGCTCCATCTTCCAAGTGAATGTGGAGGTCTACTTAGAAACCCAGGAGTTTTATTGAAGCTGGACTTTATAACTTGCATGTAATTCTGCAGAGCTTCAGGTCAAAGCTGGCTAAATGAGCCAATAACATGGTAACTGCAGATTTATTTCTACAGTTGTTAATGAAATAATTGTGAAAATTTCTAGCCATTTCCATTCCAGATTTCTATTCTACTATTTAACACCCATATAGAGAGTCTAATTCACTACAAAAACCTACTTACAGGTAGTGTTTTTGAGGAAAAAAAAGCGTATGGACACCATTTGTTCCTGTTAGACCTGCTAGAATTAATAATTATTTTGTACTGTTTTCACATGTGTGTGGTTTTTTTTTTTTTCTTTGCTTTAATAGGAAATGGAACTAAAGAGCTTTTAAGAAATTCTGAAACATCTAAAGGAACTATGACAGATTTTTCAATTTGAGCAAATACACCACGGCCATAGTAAGCAGTCTTCATGGTTTTAGCCCTGCTGCCATCAAAATATTGCTTAAAGAAGAATGTATAGTCCTAAAAGGTCAGTTTGAGTAGTGTTTCCAGTTTCTTTAATAATTTCTGTAATAGTGTTTTTCTACAATAATGTTCCGCAAGTCAAATGCCTACATTTTTCCAGGAAACACTTTTAAAATGAACAAAAGCATAGGTATATGAAGCTATCTTACATTTTATTTCCCCGTTTTGTACAGTATCACCTGTCAAGTATAGTTCCTGCAGAATGGCTTTGCAGTTACAAAACCTCTCACAGTTTTAATTTTAAAACAGCATGGTAATGTCATCCTTCCCCTGTAAACTGAGGGAATTACAAGAACAAAGCAGTACCATTGACCCCACAGCTGAAGGCTGAAAGCCAGAAGGGACAGCCATCCGTAATGCTCTAGAAGTATCTGTCTGTGCTTCCTAATGCAAGGAAATTGCCTTGCACTGCATTTGAATGGAAATACATCATTCAGACTTGGTGGACTATTAGTAAGAAAGTAGGCATTTGCGGACTAAACGGAGATCTTCCTGAATACTCTTTGTTCCCCAGCTGTTTCAGCTGTGAACTCCCTCTCTTTTTTTATTTAATTTATTGAGTTCATATCAGAAAGTTCATTAGGTTTATGGTAGATTTCAGGAGCTGGATAAACCAAAAGCTGATTTGCTCCATTACATCTCTGTGCCACCAAAAGACCAGACTGTGTGTATATCCATGTGCACCCATGTTCTCAAAGGGAAGACTCAGTTTCTAATAATATTTACATTGCTCAGGTCAATCCCAGCTCAGTCAAGTCAGCCCACTGTTCCAGCTACTGAGGCTACACCACTACCCCCCAGAAGGCCATAACTCTGATGGCTTCTAAGCATACAGAATCTCTTCTGTCTCCCTAGTCTGAACTGTTCTTTGTACAATAGCAAAGATATATTCTTACTCTGACCTCTTCCACTGTCCCTAAAGATAGGAAAACTCAAGACACAGATCTGACACTCTGCATCTTTGCTTTTTCTGACATGATTTGAGCAAGAGGTGAATAGATTTCCTCCTGTAAGAGCTCTGATGTTGGAATTAGCAAGAGGATCCTCTTTAATTTTTTTCCAAATGTGCCTTGCATCTGAGAAGTCTTACAGAAAGATTCGGAGACTCATGAAACTACCATCAGCCTGTGCAAATTGTTATATCTCCAACTACAGGTAGCTATGGATAATGCCCATTTTATGCAAGCATTTCTGAGACATTAATGCCTCCAATTAAGGCAAATGTTAATCCATTTCTTTCCATCCATATATGCTGGGGTAGGAGAGTTGCATCTGTATTCTGAGCATTGGTTTTCACAACCTACTGGAAAGTGTCCAAATTTTTTCCTGTGCTTCAAAGCTTTGTCCTGAATCAAAGATTTTCTCAGACTGAATGCTTTTGATATCTATTTGTCATCTTTGTTTCTTTTCATCTGGGAAAACTATGATTTGAAATTATTTATTTACCCATTTAAATATGACTGAAAATGAATTTTTATTTGTCCATTAGTTAAAAGTTATTCATCTGGACATGTTCCCATCACAAATCACTTTCAAGTCTGAATACCTTAATGAAAGAAGTGAGCCAGAGGGTAATTAAATTAGGTGATGAATGTCTCTAAAAATGGACAAAGTAAACAAATAAAAATATTTCCTAGATTTTCAGTTTATTTTATTTCAGCACTCTCTTTTGGGCTTCTACCTTTCAGTTAGTTTTTACTTCCAGAATGGAGACAATGCAAAAAATACAAGAAATGTGGACTATTCAAAAGTCTTTTTTGGCAAAACAACATAAGAAGGGACTACTGTCCGAGTTACAAAGTTTATTCTTGTAAGCCTAGATCTAGGAGCTCTTGAGTTGAAATTCACCTTTTTAGGCAAAAGCAGCGTCAACTCATTTCAGCACCAAACGTGCCAGATATGTTGAGATAATTTCTTGAGGGCCATCCTGAAGATCAAAATTATCCATCAAACTTGCAAATGTTGAGTAGCCATGGCCAGAAGATGCATTCTGGATGCATGTGCACTGGCATACCCATGGCCTGGCATACCTGATATACCACCAGGCAGTTTAAACAAGTTCTCATAATCCATATATGTACTTGAAAAGTGAAGTCATAGAGTGTGATGTGCTTATACCATGTGTCCTGGAGCCTGTCAGCTGTAATGGAGACGTATTGTTCAGCTTCTGTGCTGTGAAACAGATACCTTCATGGCTCTGAAAAGGTCCATGAGTTCTACAAAGACTAAAAATACCATGGTACTGTCGTCGTTATTTTGAAAAACCTGAGCTGTTTGGAAGGGAGAAACATTTTCTCCCCAAAATTCACCTTCCTTCTTTGGATCTTCTGCAAAAGGTAAAGAGGCTTCTGAAATCCTGCTTGGGTTGTTTAGGTTGAATTAGAAGTTCCTGGTGGGTAATGTCAGTAAAAAATGTAAGAGTCAGCTGCAGCTAATGTTCAAGGGGGGAAACTCCTTATGCTGATGAGAAGTGTAAGCATGCTGTTATATAGCATGTGATGACTAATATAGCTAAATAACTATATAGAGATTATGCTGAAGACAATGATTCTAAGGCATACCAGCCAATGAAGTTGCAAAATATTACTGCTTAGAAGCATTTCTATTTAATTGCTACAGTCATGGAGTTAATATCAAGCAATTGCAGTCATGTACCTTTTTCTGAAACATTTTCACAAAGGTAGTTTGTGCTTAGAGAATCAGGAATTACATCAGGGCTTTTGCTTCAAATACATATTTTTAGATCAGACATGTTAGTACATGCAGGGAACATCAACAGTTTTTATTAATCTTTAGCAAGGCTCTTCCCCTCTGGCAAGTGTTTCCCCTGCCTGTTGATGATTTTATGGACAGAGGAAACGACACATTTACTGGTTATAGCCTGTCAGAGGAAGGACAGCTGTAGTAACAGCACGGTGAAATTTTGGAGACGGAGTGAAATAAAATTTCAGATCAAAAATTGAAATTTGGTACTAGTTTTTAAAGTGGAGCTCACTCAGCATGTTGAGAAAAAAAAACCCTAATTGTTTCTTAGCCCTTTTGAAGTTATGTTGATACTTTCCACGGAAGAGTAACTTAAAAGGATACCTCAAAGATATCTGTTTGAAATCATGCCCTGCTTTACTTTTGCCCACACCAACTGAAGCAAACATAAATGAAGACATCTGCTTTGTAGCATCAGATTTCTATTGCAGTGCCAGCAGTAGAAGCCACATTTCATGCCCATACTAACAGAAAATAAAACGGGAGAAGAGTTACAGCAGCACAAACCAACAGATCTCCTAACTCCTTTGTAGAGGTGAAGATGGACAGAGAAGATTTGTAGCAAGGGTCTTGGGGAAGCACTGTAGGGTATCTTGTTTAGATCCATGAGGTAAAATCCACTACTATAACCTGTATGAAAGACATCACAAAGGTTACCGAACCCTCCCACTGCCACAGATATATCATCTGTGCATACAGGAATGAATCAAATCCACTGTTTGAAAAATGCTTTTTATGCTTATTTTTAAATAGGTAAACCTTATGAAAATATTTTCTTTAATACCAGCTTCTCTGAAAATGTTCTACTTTAAAATGATAAAGAAGATACTTCCAGTTCATGAGTTCTCCCCACAGGCACTCTTTGGACTATCAGAGGAACTCTGTAAACTCTAGGGTAATATCCATAACAACACATGGCTTGTTATATCGTGCAGCTTAATCAACCATAAAATGATTCCAATTTGAATATGTTCTATTTTAATTGGCAATTGTGTTGCTATCTGTGCTTACAAATAGAAGTCAGAATAGTCATGTTAACTTCTGTCATGCTGCTCTGCAGACTAATTTGAGCTATCTTAACAAAGGATTTTGATTATTCCAAAGTTAAAGGAATTGTTTATGTGTGAATATAATATACGACTACGGATTTCTGGTTTTGATAGTAGAAGTAGTAGAAGAAAAGGAATAAAATTAGGTGAAAGTGGAAAAACACGAAAACATTTTAAATTTTGGTTGTTTTCCTCTTTAAGTAAATTGACAAATGCAACTGAAAGTATTATCTGACCTTATATCTGATTATTCTTTGAGAAGGAAGTTGGACTGGGTGACCTTCTCAGGTGCCTTCCAATCTGAATTATTCCACCTTTAAAAACACCAAAATGAAAAAAATGCCACAAAAAATCCAGTTCTTCAGTCTGATTCTGCTTTCTGTTTGTTAACTCAGACATAGAAAGGAATTTCTCATTTTCATTATTATTAATGTAACTGCACTATATGTCACATTTTTTTATGATGTTATACTTGATACATTAAAAGAAAATACAAGGCAATTTAAAATTCTTGATCTGCTACATTCCTGTTCAAGATGTTTCTTACACTGGAGGAGAGTGGAAAGACATGTATGGAAACTCTCTGTCTGTCCTCTACAGACTTTGCTTTTCCTTTCATCAAAGAGAAATTTCTGTCATTACAATGATGCAAGATCACCCAAACCACCAAACTACAAAGGAAAACACTTGACATTTGATACACCTGAATAAAAGTGTAAGACTTCTCTTGCACAATTAACCTCATTTTCCTACCCAGCATTTTGGAGTGAATGCAAGAAAAATGTTAATGTAGACAGTGTGAAAATCATTCTGACTCTTTACCAGGTGCTCTTTACTTTTCACTACTTTGTCACCAGCTGTTATATTGTCTTGATGGCTATGATATAAAAACAGAGACTTAAAAAAAGAGAGGAGAAAAAGGAGCAATTACTCCCCCACATGCATTATTATAGTTTCACAGGTTATAACAGCCGTAATTGGAATCAAGTCAGCCATCTCCTGACTTGACATTGTTTGCTGTAAAGAATAAAGATATAGGTTGTTGCATTCTAATTAGGGAAAGAAATCTTGGACTATCTTTGTGAAAAATGGTTTTTTAGGGCATGGAAGTCAGGTGCTTCTTGAACTCCTCTTTGCCTTCAAACAGAAGCCTGGGAAGGTTGGATCAGCTTGGCAGCAGAGTGCATAAGGGGAACACAGTGAGTCAGCCAACATTGCAATTTTGGCTCTAAACCAGCAAGGGTACAAAAGTAGGGTGACCTTAAAACACAGGTAGCAACACACAGAGTAATAAAACAAAGGATCATTGCATTCAGGCAACACTGTCAAATAAGAAGCTTTACAGAAAAATCATCTGGATTTACAAGATAACAGTTATCTTTCTTTTACGTATTTAAACCAGGGTACAAAATCAAGAACTGGGATGTCACTGCCCCTTCAGCTTCCTCTGAATATTTCAGAACTCCATAGACCCACTCCTTTTCTGCAGTGCAGAGTGAGGCCCTTGCTGTGTAAACCAAAGTAGCTCCACTCAATTTTTGGAACTCCACTGGTAAAACTATTTATTCATATTACCTATCCCTATTGTCTCTTCAGATTATCTTCCATATAACCTGTTTTTATACCTCTTTAATTATAAAGAAGATCACTTTCAGAGCAAAATCTCACAATTCTTTCATGAAAAAAGTATTGCATAAAAAGGTTTTTAGAGCTGTAGATTATCCAACAATGAACAAATAAATGTCTTTATTGCTGTAAGGATACAATATCCTCAAAGTGCACCCTTGTGTGCATACATGTGCCCACGCAGATCTCTTGCTTACAGCTTCACAGATTCATGCTATCTTCACAAAAAGTATTAGCAGAAAATTGATTTATTTCTAAGTACAATAAGACAGATTGCCCATTCAGGTACAAGTTATAGTAACTACACTTTGTGTAGATGCACTCATTTATGAGACCTGAACATCCAATCCTCTTTCTTCAAAAACAAGTAGTGGAACTAGCTTCTCCAATTCTGAAAAATAATAATAATCAAAGTAACAATAAAGACATACATCTTCATAACGAAATGAAAGAAAATTTTCTTCTCCAGCAATGCCCATCTGGCTGAACTATTGCATGTCCAATAGCAATGTACCACAAATATGCTTACATGTCCACTACTGTATATGTGTAGACACTGTGAAATCATAAATTCTTCCTAAGCTTCTCAAAAGGCTAAAAATCTCTTTCCACTGATGCAGCACCTGATGAAATTAGTCTCCAAATTGACTATTGTATGAGAGGGAAGCTCTGAGTCCTAAACACAGTCACCATGTGAAACACTCAGGTGATCTCTGTTTTTATGCAGACCCAGGTGACTGTAAGGCTCTTCCTATTAATAAGGTAGAGAAAAAGAGGCTGGATATGATAAATAGGACAAAACAGGGTTTTACACTGGAGACCAGAGATAGATATATATAGCACTTTCTCAGTTCCACACAACCACATACACGTGCAAGGAAGCAGAAGAGGCAGTGACGGCCCTTGCATAGTCATGTGGTTTATTACATTTTTGGTTTCTCAGTAGTCACCATCCAGCTCCTGCGATCTATCCCTTAGAAGTGAGCAGTCAGTGAGTAGAAAGAAAGAAGAGACAATGCAAGAAGAAAAGGGAACAATCATAGGGAGCATGGTAGAAAGGGAGCAGACTGGCAGGCTGCATGCCAGAATCTCTGTGTCACACTATACCCTGGGCAGTTCCAGAAATTGTAAGAATTATGTGTGCGCAAAAGCCACAGTTCAATTCCCTCAGCTTTAGGTCATCGCATCCAGTCAACTCTTAACAACAGCAGTTATACCATAAATACATATGGCTTAGCCTTTGAACTAGTTACATTTTCAGTTCTTGTTTCTATTGGAAGACTCTTGGCAAAAGATCAGGAAGGGACCTTCTGATTTCCTAAATGTATTCACAGCCACAGATCATTTGTCCAGGTGCCAGCCTCTCCTTTATTTTTAATGCTTTCATGGTATTTGCCAGTGTACATTTTAGAGTAGTTATGTCCCCTCTGTGCCTTCTTACGACTAAGTCCATCAAGCCAAACTGTTCTAACATGAAGAATTCTCTCTTTTTATTGATTTTCTTAATAACACCTCACCACAAGCACAGATAATTCATACATTTTAGGAAGAAGCCTCCTTTTTACTGTAGCCACATCTGTTCTAGTCCAGCTGCTCCTGAGGTGCAATCTCTGACTTCACCATTAACAGCTTCATGAACTGGTGTGGTACTGGAGGGAGGTGGTGCTTCTGTCTTGTCCCTGATAAAACTTTATGTTTGCCTGGACTGAGAGGTAGCCAAGGAAACTGAATGATCTCAGGTCAATTTTTTTTTCCCATTCAGCTCTTTCATCAAGCCCTGCAGAAAGCTTTTCAGCAAAGGGTCCCTTGCCCATGAGGACAGCAGGGGTCTCTGCACGAGATTAATACTTTGTAATATCCTAAGCTGCTTGAGCTTTTCCTGACACTTTAGGGAAGTGGATGAGGTAGACAAACTTGTTTCTTTTGCCCTCTATTACCATAATGATTTCACCAGCAGGTGAAGAAGTCCTGCCTTGCTCCTTTCCCTATGTGATGGTGATGTGGCAACGTCCCCAGAGTACTCCTAACCTGCTGCTTCTCACTCTAACTTGAAGTACGTGTTTGTATCATATTAACAAATAAGTTGTCACAGAGACCCTGTGTTCCAGCCCTTTTTTCCACCTTGGCTATGTCACAACTAGTAATGTGATTCCGGGACTACAGATTCCTCACACATGGGAAAATAGGTCAGTGATTCACAGAATAATACTAATAGTCCTGAATCAAAATATGTGCCCATCTCTTGATGCAATTAAATTGTACCTTCTTGCTTCTGCACTGTCCTTTCCCTGACTCAGAATCAAACTGACTGCTGTGCACACATCTTAAGATAAGAATCCAAAATACGTTTTATTTCTGCATCATTTTGCCTTCTAATTTGCCTAATTTGCCTAATTTGATATACAGGAAGGTAACTATTTCTGATGACTGTGAAGAATTCAACACTTAAAGTATCTTCCTTTCCTGTAATGTGCAATATGAAAGCAGTGATTTGAACCTTTTGCAAAATACAGACATGTTAAAAGGCACATTGTCTGCAAATCTGGCATGCTAATTTCCCATGTGTGGTTGGTTCAATGTGCAGATACTCAATGGTAAATAAAACCCAAGGTTTGTCGAAAAGACTTTCTGAGTAAGTTTATTAGGTTAAAAACTGTTTTGTTTTGGTGTGCCACTGTTGTTGTTTTTTCTTGGTCCCACATGGAGAGCAAACATGGCCTGGAAGAGTGTTATGTCAAGTACCTCCCATCATGCATTGTTGCTGCTCAGTGAACTGGAGTCTAAAAAAAGTAATTCCTCATTTTCATCTTGACTAGGATTCCCCTTTTCTTTGCTGTGAAGCTGCACTAATCCTTCATTCAACGCAACCCACACCCTCTGGTTCCACTCGGAGTTCTCCCTTTCTAACATCATTGTATTCTTTATCTGGGCCTTCTTCTTCCAATAGTACTCCTTGAAAGCTCTTTCACAGACAAGAAAGGACCAGCTCCATAATGGCCAAGTTGGCCCTTTTCTTTTCTCTCTCTTTTTTTTAAGCTTCCGACTGAGCTTTGCTATTTAATCTTCTTGAGGCGTTCAAGATGTCACTTGCCTCTGATGACTATAGACAAAAGGGAAATCCATCCAACTTGAATGCAGTGTATACTTGAATACATTGGGTTGCTTTGAAGAGAGTTTCTTGAAGTCTCTGTGTTTCATTGGCTGTCCTGGTGGCCTCCGTGCAGGTCTTTATGTGAAATCATATGCCCTTTCACAGATCACGTTTCCTGGAATGTTACCTGAATTTACAGAGCCCTAAATATTAGCAGGTGAGATATTAATCAAAAGAGGTTGTTTCAATCTGGTATTTTTAATAAGCTAATAAGAATTCCCTCCTCACCACAAGTGCGTATGAATACTTGATGCTTTGTGGATGCTTTGACTGCTTGGTTTGCACATATTTTACAGGTAGCTATGTCATGTAGCCCTTCTTACTGCTGTGAGCTGAAAAAAAGGAGAATACACAGAGGGCAGGGTGCGGCATCCCCTCGCTCCAGTCCCTCCATTCCCTGTTTGAGCACTAAAAAGTTAACATTTACCTCTCTATAATGCATTACCTCAAGATTAATTTTACACTTCCTGTATTTTAGAAAACCTGAAACATTAATACAAAGTACTTTAATAACCATTATGGACAGTATAGGTAAAATGCATTTATTTATACTCATAAATGTTCTACATTATATGTATTCTTTAAAGGACCCTGATTTTCTTGAAGTACTGAATGCCCCAAGACATGTAACCCTTTAGCTACTGGTTACCTATGAATATTTATACGGACTGAAACAGACTGATGATGTGGAGGATGTCGGATGAACAGGTATTTGTCCATATAGGTTATTAGTTTGTACAGATTATCTGTTATTAGTCTGTATAAATTCAGTTTTGTGAGCTTATTTTTATGTCTCATCTATAGAAAAAATTCTAGGAAAACAACAAAATTGATAACGTTCATTGCAATGTGAATGTAAGCGCTAGCACTTTTATTAAATGGAAATGTAGAATTGGAATTTCTGCATTAAAATATGAATCTACCAATTCCTAGCATTGGTCAGGAGAAGAAAACACGCAGTCTTTGTAGAGATATATACAACTTTCCATTTCCCATATCAATCATGAGAACAAGTTGAAGTTCAGATAATGGCCAGTTCAATTTACCCTAATTGTTAAGGACTTAGCCTGACTGTTTGCATTACAGACTGTGGCCACTGGGTTCTCAGTAGGGGTTTGCGGCCTACTCCATCCCGTAACAAACCCATGTTCATGCGTCGATTCAGATCCATCACCCTGAGATAAACTGTGAATATTGCCCTTTGTCCTGTGCTGCATTCTTTCATGCATTGTGTAGGGACTATTTAAGGATTTAAAGGCTCATTTGCACAATTCTTTTGTCAGCAGCCTCGGTGCAGAATGGAAAAGTGATGGCTTCTCTGTCTGGGTTATGCCCTGAAGCTCTTGTGAGAGAAATCTACATACATAAGTTTTTCTTACACATGCAGAATGTCAACACTAAAAAAAAAAAAATGACCTGTCTGTTTCTGTAGCTTAAAAGGTTATGGGTTAATATATGATGTGATTTGTTTTCCTCTTTTGTGGTATTTAAAAAAAAATCAACACTTGAAAACAAACAGTAAAGGAATACAGAAACATCGGGTATTTAAAAATTCAGCTGATTAGTGTCGCTGGAATTTGCAAAATAAATCTCCTTTGCTGAAGGAGATTGATAGCATTAATAATTTAGATGTCCTCAATTGCTCAGGAAATGTCTGAGAAGATAATATTTCAAAGGTCCATCTCATCTGCATATTATGCATGTCTGTTTTGTTAATACATGTTTATTTAAACAAAAATAATCCTTGGAATGACATATATATATATATACACACATATACATATATTTATTTATTTTAGAAAACATCTTGTTATTCTTCCCCTCAAAGCAAAGCTGGCTGGAAGGTTGCAAAAAAGATTAAAATTTGGTAAAATCAGCTCTTTGCACTCTAGCTGAGAACTCAGAAGGCTGTGCTAGCTCCCTCTGAACTATTTACCTGCCTCATTTACTGTATTAGTACTTTTTTTGACATAGATGCATGTCTCATTATGTTCATGAAATTTACAGTCATTTCTCACAAATAAGCATCAAGGATTTGAAATCAGATAACAAAGTGATATTTTAGCAAATTCAAGCTGCTTGTCTAGCACACCTGAATTGCAGGGGAATGGTGTTGCCTTTTTCTGTACAGCATTTTTCATTAAAGTTTATGACTTGGAGTGCTTAGGAATAGGCTGCACATTTTTTTCAATATTTTAAAAATAAATGGTTTTGTAATATGTCTCATAGCATTTGGTATGAATAAAATGTGTGAGGCAAGTAACTCATGCAGTTGGTAAAAAACCTTGAAACCTGCAAGATTTTGGCCTTCAGAATAAATCTGGCTGATATTTTTAGACCATTATAACCTTAAAAATACGATCATAAAAAATGAATATTCTATAGACTGTATTATTTATCTATCTGTCTTCCACCTACAAGTTATTATCATTAGACTGAATACTGAAATCTGTCCAGACTAGTTTTAATTGGGCTTCATCTGATTTTAATCAAGCTCCAGCGATATGGATTTTTTTGTGGTTTAAAAATATTCTGTTGGGGTATTCCAGTTTTTATATCAATTGTCCATCCCCTCTGCTCTACAAATATTATGAGTTTTTTATCACCCAAATGTCCGTTTTTCCCAGAGTTGTTAAACCAGCTATATGTATGATCAAAATCTCTAAAGCTACCATATTCATCAAAATTCTCCTGAAGGCTTATCTTTTCTGTGGTCTAGGTACCATCTAGTAACAAATGGTGGTAAGTGATATGTTCCAAATGATGTTATTGTTGGTAACAATTGGTTTAATCAACCTACAACTCAGGCATATAGCCAGTGTAACCTTTGCTAAAGCCTCTGATTATTTTGGTGACCATGTCTTTCCCCTGCCTCTTTACCTACCTGCATGTTTTTGGTCCATGTTTCATCTTGTGTTGTACACTCCAAGTTGTGTGGCATAAGGGCAGTTACCAGCTCTGTAGGGTCCCAACGACCATGAAGCCTTGCCATGGAAAAGATGTATAACTTCCTCAACAATAGTTGAACAACCAGTCTTAAATCCACTTCAAGTGAAACATCTGCCTGTTTGATCTTAATATATAGATTTTTTTTTCTTTTGAACCAGTAAAGACAAGAATTTAAAAGCTTTGAAAAATAAAAGTGAATAATTTGTAAAAAAAAAATTTATATGGAACGTATTAAGACTGCATTTACAATATAGATTTTTCTTCCTTCTATTTGCTAAGTTTGGAGTAAGACATTGAGAAATAAAAGAAGATAGAGAAATCTTAGACTGGAGAGGATTGCGGACCCTTAGAAGTTATGTAGATCATAGTCTCTGCATATCTGAAGATTTGTCTGTCATCCTTACCCATAATGTCAACCTTTGGTCTTCCCCTCTAGGGAATTCCACAAAATTTTATGCTATGATACATGTCTCGTTTAAACATTTGTATTACTCTGTCTTGTTTATTACATTCCTTAGCCTGAAGATATGCAAAATTATGTGAATCCCAATGTAATGTCTTGTCTCTGACAGACTGATGTCACTGACACGAGATAGCCTTTGAATGCTGGCTCATGGCCCTGGCTGTGAGAAATGGCTATATCAGACAGGATTCTAAATATTGCCACAATTTAATGGGGGCTGAGCCCTGTCTTGACCCCGCTAGCTCAGTTAAATGCAAATGACCATTTGAAAATCTTTGTATCCAATGTGTATCAATAGTACATACAACACATAAAAGATTCTGGTGTCCAGGATAGTGATTAACATTTATTCCTAATTGCAACAATAGAGTATAACCATGTGTGAGGGTCCAGGTGAAGGCCTGGGCCAGATCACTGAGCACCAGGGAATTTAGCTGGTTGTGTTAGTTCCAATCATAGGATGAAAACACAGCCCATAGTCTTCCTGAGTCATAGACATAAAAAGAGTTGCACCTCCACATGTGCTCTGCCATTCTCTGACACCTTTAAACAGGGAAGTTTTGATTCCAGAAACCTGCAGGAACTGTTTGTGCAGGAAGTCTCAACAGTCCAAAAATTCAGGTTTGTAGAGCCAGATTGTTCCAGCCCACGTGAAGGACCACCTCACCCATTTCTTCACTTTGCTGAAGGCCCACCATTGTCTGAAACAGTGAATGAAAAACTGGGTGACAGACAGAAAGTGGCTGTTGAACAATCTGCCAAAAAAGAAAGGGTTAGAAAGAATTTCTAGAAAGCATCCAATGAACACTAAGGGAGGGCAAATACATCTAGTACCAGATCTCCCTGACAGATGTTTGCCTAAACTGTTCCAAAAAATCTCTGATCAGTAAGAATTTTAGACTTTCCCCAAGTAAGTTTGGAGTTTTACACCAGTAAAAGATTTGTATTTTGAACTTCTAATACTTAGTAATATCTATCTGTTTTTCTCCCACATTCAAATACATAAGAAATATAGAGGAAAAAAACTCTAACACTTCTCATGGTTTTTTCAGTATCTTTCATAATGTTGTCTCTGAGTTTCTGTAGGTTATGAATCCACACAAGGGAGCCAAACTCCAGTGGAAGAGTTCTATGTTTTGATTCGAATGTGAAGACATCCATTGTCATTTTATTAACTTCCTGCAAAACCAACTCCTATAGTCATGAACTTGTTCCAAATTTCCAGGTGTTTTGCTGTCTTAAGGGGAACAAGAGTGTCACAGTAGGCGTAAGTCACGGAGGGAAAGGTTGTCTCTCATTAATTAGGTGGATGACTTTGGCTTTTGGATGGCTCTATTTAACAAAGCAGTGATCAGTTGCCTGGCCACCTGGAGCTTCCCCCCTGCATGTGGCTGAATCCCTGAGCCACTGTGCCCAGATCAGGCACTTTCAGTCTTCTGGGGAGGGGTTTATAAAATTTTTACTTCCTGCCTATGTAGGTTTTCAGTCCAAGAGTGTCCCAAGTTGTTGATCGAGGCAGCAATCTGCAGTGCCTTTGGAATTATCCTATTTTATAAAGAGAGTGAGATTTTTTCCCCAAATCTACCATCCTTTCCCTTGTCTAGCCTAGGTTCAGCATCAGCTAGCTATTAATATAGGAGCTGATTTAAATTAGGTTTTAGAAAGATGAGTGATGGTTCTGTGCATGAATGACATGAACACATAAATGTAATATATAGTGTATATAAGCAGTTATATGACAATCCAGATCAATTTAAACAGATTCAGACCAAGTAAAGTCATAATAATATATTCCGGTATGTTACTATTAATTATATTAATATTAATGGTGATTATGATGAACACCCTTTTTTTCATCTGAAGTCAGACTTCCAAATTTGTATCTAATTTTAACCCATGGTACTTAACAGCATTTTCCTCAATCTTTTATGGCAAGCTGAATATCAACTGCAGTGATGACACTTTTCTATCACCTTGATTTTTTGTTTAGCTATTAAGATTCAAGGTCATAAATCTTATTCAAGTTGCGGAATTATCCGTAAGTGTCAAGTTTTTTGAAGGCAAGAATATCCACACAAATATCCATATTGGAATGCCAGGCTTCGTATGTGGATAGTTAGAATGGCTTTTTTCTGACCACAATTTACTAAAAGGAATGATTTATTTTAATCTCAGTCCAGTCAACCAGACACAAATCAAGTACAATGCAGTTTGAAATCAAACAATTGAATATTTGTTTTCACATGAGTGAAAACACAACTATGTTATCTCTCTTTGCTAAAAAACACAGGGTTGATACCATCAGTCATTGTGTTATTGAACATTTCAATATGAAAAATTCTGGTTGAGAAGTTTGTAGAAGTTGTCTTATAAATTTCCTGGGACTTCCAGTTTAAGTGTCATGCTCCTCATGAGCACAACAGTAATACTATTCTCTAAAAGGGCTAAAGGACTTCCGTTGTCAATGACAGCACTATAAGATAAGTAAGTCAATATCTAGGAGATTAACACAATTGTCACATGTTGAATTACATAAACTGGTGATCAGTAATAGTTTGGAAATGCTGAAAGCATTGGTTGCTATGGTTCCTTTACATTGAATGAATATATATTGCTTTTTTTTTGCATAAGTGAAAGAACTGTCTGATCTAAGTCAGTTTTTTATATAGGGAAATTGTTGAGTGTTTCTTAATTCTAAATATTAAATATTTGCACAAAATATAGTAGAAAATTTTTCATTTTGTTGTAATTTTTTTCTTCAAAGCAATTTATGTCATACATTTTTATTCTAAGAAAGTCATTAACAGTTTTAAATTGAAAGCCTTCTCTTCTACATGCAATGTTAGAACTTTTGGCCATAATGTCTTCTGCATTTTACTATGATGTCAAAAATTTCCTTTAGGAACAAGATAGACACAGTCTGTCGTGCATTGCATCTTGAAGCTACTCTCCCACAACAGAGAAAATAAAATTAGCCCACTAACTATTAAGAAAATGCCAATATCATGTGACACAAAATTAATTGAGTGATTTCTAGGGATGGATAATTTTCTTTCTAGGTTATGTGCAGACCTAGCAGTCACCTGGAAATTTCAAGGGGAGTAGGACACAATAATCTAATAGTAAGACAGCAGCTGGCGACAGGAAAGAGATTTGAAAGAGGAATGAAAATTAGAAGTGAAATACAAAAACTGAAGAATTACAAGCTCACAGAACAAGTAATACTACAGTCCAACACCTAGAAAAATGCATTTGGGAAACACTGGTGAGAAAACAGCATCTTAAAGGAGTGTTTTGGCAGCCATAGAAGAGAGGCAGATACAGTCAGATAAGGAACCGATTGTAGGCCCTGGAATGGATGTTTCCAGCTTTGGGACGAATCTAGTTCAGTCTTCATCTGTGTAGGTTGAGAACAAATTGCTTGGAAGCTTTAAAGAAAGCCACAGTTTAATGCCTCTAAATACACTAGAGCTACCGAGATTTAGCCCAACAAGGCAGGGATAAAGTAGTGGCTAGTAATATGATAAAAAGCTCTGAATCTAGTGCTAAACCTGGAACTGTACTACCATACGAGGTGTTGTCAAGGAATAACATCTGACCCTCAAAGGTTATTAAGACTGGCTCATTCGCTCCATTTCCATACTATTAAATTTGTTTCCAAATCATGGCAACCATATTCAAACTGCCTATAATAAACAGTGCCTAGACCGTGCTAGCTCCTGAACTATGCCTAGGATTGGTTTGGGAGAGTTGTCTCTAGTTGTTGGAGCTAGCTGTCTGACCAAAACAATGTCAAGGTCCATGCTGACAATATGATGACATCAGTGATTGAGTTCCACTAGCCGGGCTCTGGTTCATTTAACACTAGTTTGGCCGTAGCCTGAGAAAAATTTTCCAGAGTGCAAAACAGGAGGAGAATAAAGTCTACAAATTCATTATAATGCTATCATATGGCTGATGAGAGCAGGGATCCAAGCAATGAACTGACAAAATGTCATACAAAGAGCAGCAAAGACAGCAAAATAAATCAAACATCATGAGGTTATCTTTCTACTTTCCCCTGATTACCTTAGGCAGCTCCCCATAGAGCATGTTGTCTTTTACGATCTCCAGTCAGAAGTGCTTAACACACAAAGACTCTAGGACCATGTCTGAACAACAAACTATGTTGTGTGCTCCTGCGCCCCCCCTCCTACTGTCATCTGGAATGATCACCTATTATTGATCCCTGTCCCTCACACAAAGTGTTCAGAGCACCTTCTCAAAAAGTTCATGTATATTGCCTAGGAATTCACGTTGCTAACAGGCATTTGGATGTGGCCAGCCTGTTTTAGAGGAAGAGAGCGTCTAGCCGTGTGAATGCTGGCCATGCCATGCCAGTTGGCCACTCTAGTGTATGACCATGCCTGGGTTATTTCATTTTCCAGCATACGCATACTCTAGGTGTCAGATTCAAGGCTGTGAATTCCCAGGGTGCGAATTTTAGTGAATCCGTTTACATTTCTTGCCCTAACTGTCTAATCCCATTTACTTTGATAGAAGTTATGTGCTTAGGCACTTCCACAAAGGGTTCTTAGTGGAATTTTCCTGATGTTTATCTATAAACAAATATAGTTTTAAAAACAAGGCCTATAAACTGTAAATCTTTGGTCTATAACTGTGGTTTAACTTGTCTTCAAAACTACAGTGTTGGTAGCACTGCAGAAATAATGTCAGAATAAAACAGAGAATTACATTTATTATCCATGTTAATCTACTACATCATCCTCATACAGTAATGTCTTTAGTGTAAAAGAAGTTAACTAGATGGATTAATATTCATAAATATGTATTTTGAGGGCTTTATTTAATTTATTTTATTTTTTTCTTCTTATCTCTTCCTCTTTGCTCTTTCACATTTCGTTTTATTTTTATTTTTACTTTGGCACTTTTAACTGATAATACAACAACATTTGTATTTAATAGTTTACATAATATAATTGTAACAAACTTTAAAATAAATGAAAGCTTGCAGATTATAAAAATGCAGAGCTCAGCAATACTTAAGTATACACAGAAAAGAATGATGCTGATAAGGCAGTCCGCTTTGCTGATAAGTGTAGTAAAATCTAGTTCCTTAAGCCACAAACCAAAGCTAATTAAGACAGAAGAATTCAAACACAAATTGAAAGTGATCTTTTTTTTTTCCAGCTGTAAAGACTTTTTCTCTAAAAGTGGCATATATAATACAGTGTATCTTGGATTTATTCCAAGAGGAATTGTGAGCCAGTGCGGAAGGCCACACTGGGATTAACAAATACATAAAAGCATTTGCACCGGGAGTACAGCTGGAAATAAACAGTGTAAGATGACCTAACAATTTATGTTTACAAGAGAAAAAGAAATATACTCGAATTTGAAATGGAAGATGTCTGACTCTGTTCTGTTTGAGGTTGCAAGAATTTGAGAAGGAACTGAAGAAATTATTTTTCCTCCTCAGAGCAAAAGACCCTGCTGTGAGCATGACTAAGTTCTGCAGCCTTAATTAATTTTAAACTTTCCTATGATATGAAAAAAGTATTTCTTACCCAGAAAAATGGTGTTCTATGGCTCTTTCTTTGCAATACTATAATCTTGTCTTCCCTTTCATTCTTGCCTAAGTCTTCACACTTAGTATTCTTTTAGTCATCACCTGCCATTGACACCCATACTCCTGTGCCTGTTCAGTCCTCTTACTCTTCCTCTTACTTTTCCTAAGCCACCCTATACTTCTCTCCTCCCTACAGCCCACTGTGTGCCCCCTCTCTGTGCCTGGATGCCATGTTCTCTAGGAATGTTCCTCCCATCAAGTCTTTTCCTAGACTTTCCCTTTCTCCCTGCCTGGGCATCTCTTATCTTACTGCCCTTGTTCATGTGTCTGCTCCTTATTCACGCTCAGCTCTTCCCTTCATGGTCACCTACTCTTTACCAGTGCATCTTCCTGTAGTTTAGGTATAGCATTTTCTTAAGGAAATCTTGGAATTAGTAAATTTAACTTTTCCTGGAAACACTGCAAAACAGTGAATCCTCTTGCCAAAGTAATGCTGAACTCCAAATCTCCACAAGGTAGAGGAAAATTGAAGCCATCTTGCCTTCCAGTGAAGAAACGCGTGGATAAAATTCAGCATTTGGACCCAATTTGTTTGCTTTCAACCATTCCTGTGCTAATTTATACTGATGTAGCCAGAATGTTTGAAGAATGAATGCCTTGGGTAATTTCAGCAGAGATTATTGTAAATTGTCAGTGCTATAGTTATTCTGGGGACAGACAGAAGTTGTGCTAGCTTGACATCACTTCGCATTACCACAGAAGTGAATTTTAAAATGAACAAAGGGGGTTAGCACAGCCACAGATAATTGGCTGTGGTAGAGTAACAGGATAAATAATACTTAAGAAGAGCACGTTCATTGGGCAGGATGCTCAGTAAGACACAAAAAATCTTCAGCCTTAATTCTGTAGCTTGCTAAAAGAGTTAGAAAAGACACAAAGTGACCTGAACTTTAGAGACATTTGCCTTCCTTTCTGGAACAGCAGTGTTTCCTCTTGCAGTCACAGATTTACAGGGAAAAGGAAGGTGGGACTTTTACTCTTAGCC
The DNA here is from genome assembly GCF_964195595.1 of Calonectris borealis. Taxonomy (NCBI): domain Eukaryota; kingdom Metazoa; phylum Chordata; class Aves; order Procellariiformes; family Procellariidae; genus Calonectris; species Calonectris borealis. The sequence continues at coordinate 13,703,695 of NC_134314.1, forward strand.
ACTGTTTCAAACTGTATGATGAAGAAAGCAAGGTGCAGAACCTTCATTCTAGAGGTGTTCACTGGAGCATAACTCAAAATAATAAAAAGTTAAGAGTCGAGGTTTGACTTCTTATACTTATTCCATGGTTGTATGGCTGTAGCCTTCAATATCATCAGCTTTTGTCATTGCAAACTCAGCTAGTTCAAAATCTGCAATATATATATTTATCCCATTCCTGATCTTTCAATCATACAGACCAACCATTTATGGCAGTCATGTCAATAAAATTATTTGTGGAGAAAATAAAATTCTCCGTCATCAGATTGACCCCTAATCCTTCTCCTCTCAAAGTTAATAGAGATTCCTTTATTCATTGTCCCAAAAAGTTACTGTGAGAGGCCTAATATGCAATATGAAGTCTTTTAATGATAGTGGTTAGGGCATCCATGAAACATTGATGGCATGGTAAAAAGGGTAATCTTGGAAGAAACCTTAAATGACAATAAAAATTTGAACTTATATTCTATTTATTTAATGTTCTGTCCAGCCAGATACCACCACTATGTGTTTTTGACAAGTAAATTCAAGAGAAAGATGAATATTATTGACAGGAATTATGTTTTTAGTTAAAGATATAATCTCAGCTATACTGTAAAATGTGTGCCATCAATCAGTGCCTGTTTGCTTCTCCTGTCTCACTATTTGTGATTTTAAAAAGAAAACTACTGCATGTTTTCAAAAATATATCTACAACCTTGCCTCTTCCCGATAATTCACATGGAAAGTGCGGTTCAAACAACAAAGAGGAGCTGCCTGAGATATTTTATTATCATAAATTACTGCTGTTTGAAAGATATTTTTTAACTCCTGTCCTCTCTAAAGACCTTATGGGGATTTTTTTTGACTTTCACAACATATTATTTCAAGTCACCTTTTGAAAACAGAAAAGCTATGGTTTTCTTGGAAATACACAGGCTAGCAAAAAAATGCTGGACTGCATTCATAAATAGTATGTAGGACAGGACTAACCCTCGGGGCCAGTTCACAGTGAGTGTGTGCTGCCCTGGAACCAGACAGCAGTAGCAGCAGAACAGAGGTCTTGTCAGAGCAACAGAGTAAATCCCCGGAGTAGTCTGACTGTGGCTGACTTGAATTTGTTGATTTACATTCTCTGAGACAATGTGCGGTTTCTTCTAATAATTGCATGACCAGTTTTCTTAATTATTCATCATCTTTAACATGTGCCATTATGAGCCATTTCTAAATGAGCCTTAAACATAAACATAATACTTTGTTTATTTTCCTCTTTCATATGTGATCCAAGAATAGACACTTGAAAACACCCACAACTTCCCATGTTTTAAAGGCAATTTACTTCCAAATTGATTAAATTACTTCCATGAAAAAAGGCCCAAGATAAAAAAAATGTGGAAAAATACCACTCCAGATTAGCATTTGTGTACACCTTGGGGAGCTGCCATGGGAAATGTTTACATAATTTACTTGAGTCCCAGCTGAATGAGCTGAGGAGAAACACCCTTAGCAATGAACATCATCATCGTCTTGTTAGACTGTGCCTGAAGTCTGGAAATACTTGTAAAAATCAGTGTAAAAGGTATAGGGCTAAATTCATCCTTGGCATAGGTTTAAGAATGTTAAATAAATGGACTCAACAGAGAAAAACAAACTATGGATCTGATACAAATTGTCTTCAACTTTTCTGCTAGCAGACCGTAGGTAGCATAAAACCACATCCCTTATCCTTAGTCACGTGATAAAATAACATTGTATCAAGAATAATTAGCCAGTTAAGGACTGAAGTACACTGTTTGAATAGTGTAAGCATTCATTCCATAGATTAAAAAGCAGAATATTTAAGACTTCTAAAATAAACCCTTGTTCAGCAAAATGCCATAGGGAAAAAAGATAATAAAACTCGGAAAAAAAGATTAGGTATAGACATGAAAAATTAGATCACCTGCAGTCATACTAGTTTTCAAATATTTTTACCTTGAAGGAATGAGCACTATGTTTGAGAACTATAAGCAATCTAACAACTACCTGTTTCTCTTAGGTAAACACTTGCATCAGCATAAAGAGTTTTGTCCATACAGGTGTAAGCCAAAAAAATGTTAACATACTAGGATGATCTTTGCTGTAACAACTTCTGTCTTCAATATAGAAATGTTGACAGGTTAGTGTTGTTCTTGCTTTTGGTATTTTTTGCCTTTTATTTTGTGAGAACTGCTGAGTAAGTAAAACTGACGCTGAGAGAAAGGCTGCCAAGCCAAGTTCTCCTTGGTCTATATGCAGAACAATCAGCAAGCTCTTTCTAGCTGGCCACTTCATACCAACATGACTGCAGACTAGCCATAGTACAACTGTCTCTTACACTCTGAGGATATGGAAGTACAATAAGGGATGTGCTCAGGTGACATGAGGAGAATTGGAAGTATCACGGGTGCACTGGAGAACATTAAGTTTAACTTATCCAACATCAGGACTTTTTCAAGTCTGGAGGACATCTCAGGAGTAAGCCAAAGGTGCATCTCTTATAAACTCTATGTGGTTGTAGATTTTAATGGACACTTAAAAAAATCGTTCATGTCTTGGTGAAGAAGATAAGTATGGAAGCGCGATTGCATACTGAGGTGTGAACACTTACGCTTAGTCAGAAGATGGGAATCTTAATCTCCTATTGTTTCACTGGTGATCAATTAGGAAGCTGCTAGACAAAAAGATGATTTAGTAGTGCCATGTGTTTTTTGAGAACTCCCTTCGCACACTGTCAACAAGACACGAGTCATAGCACCTACTGCTCTCCTGGGCATTCCCAGCTGTGTTGGGATCAGTGATGGGACGCTCATCTCTGTTCCTACTTTTCCTCACCCTGTCCTGCTTGTATATCAATAAGAACAGATTGTTCTCCATCATGCTGCCAGCCACTGTACACAAACTCAATTGTTCTCGTGCAGGGTTTCACATCCCCTTCATGGCCCAAGACATGCCAGCAAGCCAGTATCCCACATGCTGGATCCACTAAACTCACTACACTTTCATTCCATCCCTGTAGCTTGGCAAACGCCCATGATGCCTGGTCCCATGAGATCTTCCAGCCTTGACTGACAGTCCTGACTAGGTTGTCTTTTCCTGAGCAGTTCTCCAGTCCCAGTGAAAAATACGAACTTGCCTGTCTGATGGCAAATGGAAACCTCTGTCTGTTGATCAACAGCACAGCTTCAATTCCCTTTGGTGACTGTTACCTCTTCACAGCATTTTGCTCAACTTTGTTCTGGAAAAAGTTACTTTATACCGTTCACCTCCTTGTGTTTTATGAGTATGGAACTTCTAATTTTGTAGTAAATGGCCTGAAACTGAACTACCAATACAAAGATTAATATTTTACTGCTGAGCAGTACGGCTGCAAGTGATAAAATTAAAACTTATTCTATTGCTGTTAGTCTCTACTGTTTGACCCTTTTCTTCTGTTGTGCAAGTGTCTCCGTTCATGCTTGTTTTCTCCTCTTTTTTTGTTGCTTTATGTTCTTCCCAAAATGCATTTTAAAAGCTCTTACATTCACCAAGTTTCTCAGAGTCCATAAGAATAATAATATGTATTAAGCTGTAGGACTGTATGACTGACTACGTCTTTTAAAGGTAATTAAAAAAAAAAAGACAGAAATTTCAAACCCCAGAATAATAGAAATTGTAATTGAGTGAGCATTTTTACAGCTGCACATTTTGCTTCATACACTCGAAAAAAATGCAAGCTAACTAACAGACACTTATTAAGACTACAACAAGTTTAGTCTTGAACTTTTTGAAGTTAATAATTTCCCAGAATTTGGGCTCTTACGTACATTTTCCAGCTAAAATATAGTGACAATTTATCTTAGTAGTTCCATCCCTGTTCCTCATGCTCCAGTAAGGAGCAATTGGTTTATTTTATGGATACATTTTTACAGTTATTTAGTCCATAATACAGACTATTCCTCTTTTTAGGCATCATTAAAGGCAAAACTAAACAACTCAGTCAAAATGATCAGTTAACAAACTGTTAGAGGGTACAGGCAAGCTGCTACATGCAGGAAGAGCAATTGTTCATACAGGCTCTAACTACACTTGTGGTGTGACGACTTGTAGCAGTAAGTTAATAGTTCTTATAGTTGTTTATTAAAGTGACTACATTACAGTGACTACTGGGAAAACAAAAATAAACATTAAAAAAACCATGCATAGCTTCATCAGAGAACCGTAGGCAGGTTTTTGATGGCGTTACCGTTACCTGCTTTCAAAATTAACAAAATCTCTCTTCTCAGGGGGATGGAAAGTTTGCAATAGCTTCCTCAATGCCAGCTTCTCCCTGTTATTAAATTCAGAGGGAAGGCTATTGGATTAACTAGTGGCAGGAGGAACTGCAGGAAAAGGTCCTGCCCTGGAAAAAGATGTGGAAATACGGTGCCAGGACTGTCATGTGGGTTAAGCAAAAATTCCAAAAAATAAAAAAATAAAAAAAACAGCAAAGTACAGGCATATTACAGAACCACTGATATATACGTCTAAAAACCACCTTCTCACAGTCCAACAGTTTTTATCTGTAGTCAGACATGAAGGTCTGCTAAGTGTTTTGAAGGGGTCTGTGAGAGGTAACTAAGAAGGTCAAGCTCCTGTATACTATACAACAGCTTAAGTGTGTGAAATTTCTGCATTCTCCAATGGAATGTTTTAGGAGTCCACAAATCAAAAATAGTTGAAAATTTCTAGTTTCAGCCCCATATTGTGAATTGCAGCAGGGTCCAATATCTGGTCCATCATTAACAGATGTTTGTCTAACCTGTTCTTACAAAGCCTTCATAGAGGAGGATTCTGCAACAAGTTTTGAAAAATGTTTTAAACAAACATATGTTATTCATGATATCTATCTGTTTATGACATTTATATAAACCATACTTTTATAAAATACCACATTCAAAGCTATGAATTCCCTCCAAATCTACAATAACTCCAAGGAAACTGAAGCATTACCTGACCTGCAAGGCTGCAAAGTGAACACGTGCCTGCAATGTTCTCAAGCATACAGAAAAATGTAATTATAATGAACATTTCATAGGAAAGTCTTCCACTGCAAAGTGAGGGCTGCAGCTAGTTTCATAATTATAGCAGCATGAAAATGATACACATGTATTTACCCCAGATCCTTATTTTCCTGGGGTGACATAACTGTTGATACTCAAGCTAGCTTGTTTAAAGAGAATATGGTGTCTAATCAGCAACAACTTTTCATTGCAGTGCCCTGATGCTGTAATTTGGTGGTCAGGCCAATTCATGTAGAATGTGGAGGTTTCAAGATTTTGTTGCAGAAAGTAGAACTATATATCCACCTTCTCTTACCCCAAGACAAGTTGCTTAATTGTTGAACTCTCTTAGATAATCTCTTGTTTTCTACACTGGGATAGAAATAAATACCAGACATTTTTCAGAAGCATCATTTTTATTTTCCAGCCAGCTCTACTAAAATATGATAACTCCTGTCTTCCTTTGGTCTGAATTCTTATATCTTTTTTCAGAATTCTGCAGCCACTATTCTCTGGCTTAGGCATATATTAAGTTGGTATGTACACTTGCAATACCGTAATTTTGATATGAATAACACTAAAACATCCCTGCATCATAATTCCTGAGGAAAACAGGGACTAAGTCTGACCTTAACAAGCTTGAACTCCACTGAAAGTAAGGTAATGGTTGACGGACTTGTATAACTCTGTGGATCATTCAGATCCTAGGCATAATACCTAGAAATTGATCCAGTTCTCAAAGCTAGTAATTTCAGTACTTTTTTATGTTTTCTACTTGTTCTCTTTACCTTGCCATGACCTAACTACTGGTCCAAAATATTCTTTGACAGAGAAAGAAAAATATCCAGTGAGCAGGTGACGGAAATATATCTGTCTATTGTACAACAAAGCAGAAGTACATAGACCAATTAGTTAATGTATGTGTAGTTCTTTGAAGATTTAACATTGAAGTGCTATTTAAGTCTTTTTGGCAAATAACCATAACATGTTGCTGTTATTTTTGCACCTGCTAAAGAATTTGTCTGTGTTGTAGACCTTCTTCCCACAACTGATTTGCTTTAATAGTTGAATCTCTAGAGAGGAGACTCAAATGATTTACATGTGAACATCCATATATAAATAGTGGTGGACCCCTAAAAATATTCCAGACATTGAACTGATAGATAGATAACATTTTCCATGAGAGTAAGAATCCTGCAGCTGTTATGACACAAACTTAATCTTGAATTAATAACTCTTTGCTATCTACAATGTACTTTATACTTTTTATTTTTACTACTCATCTTAATCTTTTCTGTATGCCTTGCATTTTCATGATGGCTGAAATGGTCAACATAGATCACAGATTAAATGAAATCTGTCAAGCATATTTCAATCTTGTACCATGAAAGGCCGATAAAATATTTAGCATGTATTGGGAAGAGCAGATAGGATTGTACAAACTGATTTCATATGGACTGGACTACTTTCCATAACTAGAAAGGGCATAAACAGATCATGTGTAAATAAATAATTTTGTAGAGTATGATATAAATACCTTATTTTCAAATCAATGGAGTTTATTCAACGAAGTTTATTCCATTAGTAGTTTTGAACAAGTTCTGTTTTGTACGAGTTTCATGTGACAAACGACACATAGAGCACCTTTCTGCTAAAGTATTTTACTCTGACAGCCTAGGCCCTTCTGACTTTTACAAAACCAGGTCTATCCCTTTGTAAAAACATTTTCGAGTATGCTTTCTGTAACCCAGCCCTTCGAATTTTGTGATGTTAATTGCTGTTTCTTTGAAGTGGATGTTTAAAAAGAGCCTGTTGCTTTTGGCAGGCCCTTTTATTTTTTCTTTAATAATGCTCATTTTACCTTTTATTCTCCTTATTCCTAAGACAACAGCAGCTTGTCATTGTATTTGTGTCAGTTAAGTAAGGTAGTTAGTACTTCAATTAATAAACAAAGCCATTTTTTAGCATATGAAAGTCACAATAACCTGGAAGCATACATCTGAATATATATAATATATATAACATATAGATAGATATATGCTTGTGTGTGTGTGAAACAAGCATTACTGTGAGTTTATTGTGATGTATTTAGGTTAGGTGATGTTTCAGAAGGTTTTTCTCTTACCTAAGGGACTAGCAAGCCATGCTTCTTTGTTACATTCACAATTTCCTTAAGTAAAGCAAAACTTTTGCACTTTTTTCTCTTCATCTTATATGCAGTACCAGCTAACTTAATTCAGGTGACCTCCAGCTTGCACTCTGGATGAGTACAGAAATCACTTGTTTAACCTCTTCTCATTGTGCTGTAATGCATTCATTATACTCATTTATTCTAGAACAAACTTCATTTAGATTGTTCTGAATTTGTGGAAAGTCTTCACTATGTGAAAGAAACTAATTTCTATTGTGTTTTGGTAAATGTTTTCAGTTGGTTAGATGTACAGGCAACACGAGTATGGTTTGATCCTTTTCCTCTTGCCCTGCAAATGTTTGCTACTTCCTCTTTGAATTACAAGTGATCTCTTTTTCAGGGAAGGGCCTCAAATGCATATAAATTATGGTGGCAGTTGTTTGCTGCTTACTAAAATCATTGGGTCGCACACTCTGCATGTAAACATGCCAGTCTTCACTAAAGACAGGTTGTTCCAATAATCCTGAGTTGTTTATTTCACCTCCCAACCTTTGAATTCCACCTGCAATTAAAATTCAGAGTTCATGCTATTACACTCGATTAAGCATGTACTTTATTCCAGGCTTCTCAGCTGCAGGCTTAATTTTCACTTTAGTTTTAGACCTCTTTTTTAATAAATACCTGTAAATCTAGTAATGGTCTCTTTATTCCTAAGAAGAAATCTTACTCCAATTCTAAATGACACAATTGAGACAGTCCTGCTACCTTGTGCATCCCAAGAGCATTTCAATAACAAAACAGCTCTCTCTCATCAGAACAACTATTGTTACTTTATGTTGATTGTTAAAAATGATTTAGAGAGGAAATGAGAAACTTGTGGCTTAGTCGCTATATTCAGCTCCTGAGCTGGGCCACAAGCTTCCTGTGCAACTCTGAGAAAGTCATTTCACCTTTGTCCTTAGCTCACTACCCAGTAAAGAGAGGTAATACAGACATCTCACACAGGGCTCACAAGAATAGCTTCATTGATGTTTGAGGTACCAATACACTTATTTTAAGTACCTATTTCAGATGTTATTAACCTCATAGTATTTTGCATGCTTTACAAGGACATATTACGAGGTTGTGATTGAAACAACCCATCTTGGTCTTATGCTGAGGGATCCCAAAGCCGATGCACCAGACACTTAGCATTAGCATTGTGCATAGTCTTTAGCATATTTTCCCCTCCTCATCTGGTTACAGGTGGGAAGTCAGAAGAACGGATCTGCAAAGAGGACTTCAGAATCACAGCAGTCATTGAAGCCTAAATTCAGACTAACTCATAGCCCAAGGATTCCACAGACCACAGACAGATGGAGTTGGAGGGTCATTCAGGGATCGTATAATATGCATAGTATGATAAAACTACTGTCCTAATGCAGCAACAGCTAAGATTATTCCTAACAGATATTTGTCTAACCAGTTCTTTAAAGCTACCGCAGCTTCTGACAAATTCTGCTTCAGTGCTTAAAAATCCTTACTTAAAGAAAACTATTACCAGGCTAAATCTTCCTTGCTGCCTTTTTATCCTGTTTACAATAGGTGTAGTGAACAATATACAACCTTTTTGCTACTGGCTACCTTTAACACATGCAAACTCTTCAGTCTTCATTTCTTTATATTAAATAATTCCATTCTTTTGGCACTTTTCTCATAGGTGATGTTTTCGCCAACTTCACTGCTCTCCTCTGGACTCCAGTTTGTCCACGTCTCTCTTGAAAAGCACATACCATGTCTAATGCACTTTTGCTCTAGCAGTGAAGTGCCTTGTGGATGGGGAAGCTCTGCAGCAAAGCACGGCAGTGAGAATACTGAGCTAATACTGTTGTGATGCCCCATTGCATTTCCAAAATGCATCCAGCATCACCCCACTGAGTATCCTGTAGCCTGGGGTTGACAACTCTCTCTTAAGAGGCCGTAACAAAGAAGTTCATCTCATTTGAGTGGGGAAAGGAATTGAACCAAATCTCCCACATCCAGTGTGAGTGCCCTGACCGTGGGGTATGGCTTCTCCTGTTTTGTGCAGTCTGGTTCAGTCGACAAGCTCTCAGGGCAACCTCAGCATCCTGAGCATCCTCAGGGTGCTCACCATAGCAGGACTGGTGAGGCATATAGAGGAACAACTTACCCATGAGACAGGTAGAGGATTAATTTATCTGTGAATTCTGACAAGCTTTAAGTTAAAAAAAGACACAAAACTGATAAAAAATCTTTCAGAAACAGACAGAAATAGAGTGGTCTAAAACTCAGACTGTGTCTAGGTTATGTAGCACAATGCCATATCGATATACCCATATTTACCTTTGTATAAGCTGGTGTATCTATAGGCATTAAAATAAGGGGAAATTCATTTATTTAACTCTGAGAATCAGACCCTTCATCCCCAAATCTGTTTTCCTTAAAGAAAAAAAGGTTCTGCAGAAGATGGAGACTTGGAAGCTCATGGCTTAAATTCATATCAGTAAAACATTTCACAAGGCAATCTACAAATGCAGTTCCTTTCTATGAATGTTGATGGTTAATATAAAGTCATTTTCGTGATAGAATTGCTGGATAACTTTCCTGTAAATTTATAATTTATGTTCATATTACAAATTCATATCAAGTTACAGATGCTGTTAAAATCAAAGAGCAGATCAGCAGACATTACATTACGCTAGTTCCAGGGCATGGCTTTGCAATAATGTTGACCTAACCTGAATGAAGTGAACAGGTAGCTCTGTCAGCTCCTGTAAGGTTTTTATTATGTTACAGGCTTGTATAAAAATTACCCATGAGGAAATTAATTCTGCATTTGACACAAAAGCTCAAACTGTAGGCTATGGAGCATTACAAGAGTTATAGGCTACTGCAGAGGCAATTTTATTCAGAGCCAGATATTTCCACTCCTCCTGGTTTATTTAGAACCAGATCCTGGGATTCATTCACCTGACAAAGGACAGCTGAAGCCCACCAGGGAATAAACTAATTCCTCATGTAAATCTAATTTTGTTGACACCTGAGATCAATTTGGATCAAATATTTGAAGAAGTTGATCACACTCCCATCGTGCTTTGTTACTGAGCAACACCAGAGCTCCATTTCAGGCTACGCGTGAGTCAAAGACAATGCCTACAGGAGTTCTGTTTATCTTCAGCTCTACCCAAAATGTGCCGCTTTTTGCTATGTTATTTAGATGGGTGCTGTTGCATCAAACCACTTTGCGTCTTACCCATATCCCTCAATCTGGTATTTCACTACTCACAGTGCTCAGCAGTGCGGTACTGGGGGCTGCCAGATTATCAAGGAGGTCCCTTGTGATTAGCTGCAGAGGTTGCTCTTGAGTGACTCCCTTCACACCCCACTCCCCCTGCCAGCTGAAAGAAATGCTGTGATAGGAATAATTTAGTCAAAGGATGGGTTGTAAAAGGTCACTAATGGGAAACAGTGTTTTTCAACTTAATGTCCTTAAAAGATCATAGATTATTAATTATCACAGAGTCATGAGCTTTACTGAAAAGAGACTTGATTGGTTCAAAACAAAAAGTCACTGCAAGATTACCAAGGAATTTATAATGCCAGAATGTTATCTGGTATTACAAAGGGACCACAGACATCAGTACCAAGGCCTTTGGGAGGTTTCATTTTCAGTCTGCTCATGCTCAAAAGAGAATCACTCTGCTAATATTGCTGAGCTCCTCTAGTAAATGTATTCATCAAATAAATAATTTACATTATAAAGGCATAGGACAATAGATGCACAAAAGCCATCAAAGGCGATGTTTTAATACAGTCTTTCCATTTAGAAAATGGAGACAATGAGAATGGCATTTTTCTCTCTTTCAAAGCCTGTGTTAATTCCTATGCAAACATTCAAAACTACCTGTGACAGCAGAAGTGTTCTGGAATAGAATGCCTTTGTGAACGGTGCATTAGGAAAAAATGTATTTGTAATAAAGTTATAATCAGTTCACAGGGACATTGCTGTTAGCTGCCAGCCAAGATAGTATTCACCCTGGCAGTCCTGGTTATGTCATCTACAAGCCAATAAGAAACCAATTGCTCAGTAAGCTGAATGCTCTGTACATTATAAAACTCATTAGGTTGTGCTGTAATTCACAGTCACTGCGTGATACAATTTTGTATATATTATTTCAGAGAAGGAAGGAGAGATGTCATTGATGTCATGAGTGTTCTTAACTGCGTAAGTTCTTTTATCCCCTCTTTCATCATTTGCACTACATGTAACTTTGTTGCAAGACATATAATAATAATGAATAAATGACTAGACCCAGATGGATCTATGCAAAAGTGTACCCTAGCCTTTCTTCTGAACCTGGAAGAACAGTGTCTTTCCGTAGCATGCTTAGGACCAGATTTTGTAATGTTTTATTCTCTATAGCAATTACAAGCATTACTACACGCCCACATTGCAATACCAGTACTGAGTGAGTTATTCTGCTACTTACAAACCAGGACTAGGCACATTTCAAATCCCCTTGTCTTACACATCCTGTTTTTCAGCGTACCGAATTACCATTTTCAAAGCCTTTTAAAACTCTTAGCCAGCATGTTCACTGCTTTTATCTCTATCAGATCGCACATCATCCACGTCTTCCTCCTTTCTCCTGTGGATGTCAGCCAGAATTGCCTGTTGGTTATATTCTCCAATAAGCCTCACATTTATGTATCTGTCTGTTCATGGAATAGCTCACTTGAAGAAAATAATAGTCATCTTTTTATAGCATCTTTTTATAACACCATGTTTCTTTAACAATGTAGTAGCTAGAGTTCTTGCACAGGGTGGGGAAACATGCCTTTTTGAGTTTTTTTCTGTTGGAAAAACACATCTCACATTTCAAGAGACAACTCTAAATGATAAACTAGAATCAGATACTCTTTTTCCTGTCCTTTTAGTTCATGCCTTTTCAAATACTAGCTGCTTGATTGCCCAGCTCAAAGAAGAAAGATGGAATGGAGCAGGAGTATGTCCTTGTTCAGGATGCTTAAAAGCATACTGGTAAGGACAGTCTTTTGAATTATGAACTCAAAACTCCTTAAACTGAAGACAACCAAGATCCTAACAATCACTTTTTCTGGCAATATGTTGTAACCAGCAGACTATTACAAAATATAGATAGTGGCATGACCTTTCTGTAACTTACTGGGTAGGTAAAACAGTGGATTCCTCTGCTGAAACTTGGGATTGGCAAATGTTGGAAGGAAAGAGGCCTATTTCCAAGAACAGGTTGACTCAGTAGGGGTTATTCTGTGAGTGTATACCTTCAATTAGCTGCTCTGGGAATGTTAAGGCCGAGAAGAATAAGTGCTAACCATTTTAAACAACAAGGGTAAGCTACTGAACAACCTACTGGGGGAAGCTTTCAGTTTGTTGAATGTCTACAGGTGGATGTATGTACCTGTGTTAGTCACCAGGTCTATTTTTAAGAAAAGATTGATCTAACCTAGTTTAGACATCTATTTCAGGTAATGGATTGCAACTTCTAAGTGTCCATTTCTCTCAGTTTATAAAAAAAGAAGAGTAGAAAATTAGCTGAGATGTAAATATCTACCAGTCAAATAAAGTCAAATAAATAAATAAATACATTCAGAATAACAGAAAGTACACTGTATCACTGTCTAAAACTTTCTGGGAATTTTAATTAAGGGTGAGTGATTTTCTAAAAGATTAGCTTCAACCAGGAGTTGTCACCTTCATACAAAAATTGCCAAAGTACTGTGTTATGCAGATGGTGTTTCATGACCCATTCTGACCTCATCATTTATGAACTTATGACTCAATAATATAAAAAAAAAGAATTCAAACAATTGGTATAGCGCCACAAATGCCAAGTGTTAAATAGGCAAAGATTAGAAGTTGATGCCAGACTGACGGCTGCCAGTTGCAGACTGTAGTAATCAATACGGTTTTACTATGTACTACAACTTTCATGTAGTTAGGCAGATGAATTGTTTTTCCAGTGCCTTAATTTTGGCACAATTCTCCGAGTTAACATTTTAAAAAGAGTAACAATAGTAACAACAGTAATGATAGCAGTGATAATAATAATAATAATAATAATAACAACAATAATAATAATAACAACCCCAATTCTCTTTCCCCAGGTGTTGGTGCCATTAAGAATAGATGGACCCACAAAACTTTTATCATTGTTGTCATTGTTAGTAATATCAACACAATTTTATAGTAATTCTTAGATTGAAATGGGTGTGTGTGTGTGTTTGTTTGTTTGTTTGCTTACTTTTTATCAGTGCAGGAATAGCAGCTGAAAAATTAGGATTCCCTTTCTGATATGAAAATTGTGTAACTGTCGTGGTTTAACCTGGCAGGCAGCCAAATACCACGCAGCCACTCGCTCACTCCCCCCCTCCACCCCAGTGGGACAGAGAGAGAATCGGAAGGGTAAGAGTGAGAATAACTCGTGGGTTGACATAAAGACAGTTTAATAGAACAGAAAAGGGAAAATAATAATAATAATGATAGAATATATAAAATGAGTGATGTACGATGCAATTGCTCACCATCCGCGCCGACCGATAACCAAGTAGAGATCGCTACTTCCTGGAACACGCCTACCATTTATATACTGAGCATGATGTCACATGGTATGGAATACCCTGTTGGCCAGCTGGGCTAGCTGTCCTGGCTGTGCTCTCTCCCAACACTTGTTTTGTTTTGTTTTGTTTTGTTTTGTTTTGTTTTTCTAGAGCTGAATGTCCTTGACTAGGAGGGTACTTAGCAACAACTGAAAACATCAGTGTGTTATCAACATTCTTCTCGTACTAAATCCAAAACACAGCACTAGGAAGAAATTTAACTCTATCCCAGCCGAAACCAGGATGATAACACTGACAAGTCATTTAGCACTTAACGTTACAGTATTTCTGTGCTCCTGCAAGACAGCTGTAAGAGTTCCGTTTATCATTGTATAGAAACTACTGTTAAGTTCCACACATGGGAGCTGCTGTAAAACACCTGGTCTGCTTCAGAACATGTCTGCTAAAACTTTGCAGGAATGATATTGGTTTTAGAACTAAGTAACTGAATGTTGATAATTGCTTATTTATCATCCTTGGTTATAATTAGGAGACGGTGGTTTTGCCTTCTTTGCAAGCTTTTTAACAACACGAGCACAGTAGAAGCATATGAACAGTTTTAAACATATTCATAGAAACATACCCATATCATAGGACATAAGATAATTCAGGTTGGAAGGGACCTCAGGAGGTATTTAGTCCAACCTCCTGCTCAAAGCAGGGTCAGCTACAAGGTCAGACCAGGTTGCTCAGGCTTTGATTTATTTATTAGGTTATTTATCAGGTTTCCTGGCTTGAGGAAGAAGGGGTGGTTCACAAATGCTTGAGAAACATGGGCTTCATTCACATTTCTTTTTGAACTTTTTCCACAGTCTGTCTGTCAGCTGCTGAGGTGTATTGAAATTCCTTCTTTGCCTGTAGGCGTAGTAATAACTTGAGCAGTGAATTATTGAAAATATTTTCTGTTTCTATTATATTCACTGTTTATTATATCAGATTTATTGTTAGTATTACTAACAAGTAATAAATAATGTTGGGAAAACAGGTGGGTGTATTTATTTCTTGTGGTATTTTTAGAAGATCCTCAAGGCAGCCCAGGAACCTAGGTTGGTAATTTTTTGTTCCAGTTTGCAAATATCCAGTTGAAATAAAAAAAAGTGGAATCCACTAACAAGCATCCTATGTTGTATTCTTTCCTTATCTGAGCTTATAAGTCAGAAGAGTGAAAAAGAGATCATTTACCTCCACATTTTGGTTGTATTTATGAAGTACAAATACTTGAGGACAAACTAGAAATTAAAACTAATTAGCTCTGAACATAAAGTCTTTTGCTTTCAATAATGTATTGCTGGATTTGAGTGGAAAACATTGTTTAGGACATACAGGGCAAAGGATGTCATACCTGTAATGTTATAAAGTGTCACTTGTAATCCTTATTGTTAAAATGGTTCTTACACACCATATGGATGTCATGAGAGAAAGGGAACATATTAAGTGCATCACGTCTTCATATTAGTAGAAACAGATTTTCACAACTGCACAGAGGAACTAGTGTTAGTTAGTATTTTTTAGTAATTATAACTAAGTTTCATTTAAAGGTACATTATTTAATCTAAAACCTCTACTGTTCTTGTTAACCAAACATAAAGCTATACGCATTGATTAGGAGCGCTGCATGTAGCTGAAGTGTATTTATGGCATCTAATATAGAAAGAGAACTCCATTTACATATTTATTTATTTCATGAATTAATCCTTGTGCAATACAAACTTCCCCATTTTACTGTATTCTTATAGACCATCATCATCACAAAGAAGCTGTCTTACTGTGTATTGTATCATTAAGCTGATCTTGGGAGGGGAGGGCGAAGTTTAATCTTGACCTTTTCATATTCCTTCAAACCATGGGTAAATCAAACTCTCTGTTCTTAATAGCTGTCAAACCAGTATTCCCATTTCTACTAAATTTACATTAAAAGTGTAGGTCTGTTTTATATCGTTTGTTAGGTTAAAACCCACCAGAAAAACAATGTTCTGATTTAGCTGCACGTAAAGGCTGGTTTTATTCATCACAGATTATTGAAATTGGGATTGCCTGGTGTAACTTTATAGAATATAACAGAGACTTTTAACAAAACATTTTGCATATTCTGTATCAAGGATGATTTTTTGTTAAGAAAGGTAAAAGCTTGTCAGATATCTCTTCTCAAACTCCTGTAAATATCATGAGGAGGCTCTTGTGCAGAAAATTTGTGGGATGGTGCAGTGTAGATGCTATCAGGACAGCACTACTGGGCTTACTCCTCTTTCAATCTCAATTTTCTTTTTTAAAGGTGATTCCAATAAACACACCCCAGTATAGATCTGTCGTGGTTTAACCCGAGCCGGCAACTAAGCCCCACACAGCCGCTCGCTCACTCCCCCCCACAGTGAGATGGGGGAGAGAATCGGAAGAGTAAAAGTGAGAAAACTTGTGGGTTGAGATAAAGACAGTTTAATAGGAAACCAAAAGCCGCGCGCGCAAGCAAAGCAAAACAAGGAATTTCATTCACTACTTCCCATCGGCAGGCAGGTGTTCAGCCATCTCCAGGAAAGCAGGGCTCCATCATGCCTAACGGTTACTTGGGAAGACAACGCCATCAATCCAAACATTCCCCCTTCCTTCTTCTTCCCCCAGCTTTATATGCTGAGCATGACGTCATACGGTATGGAATATCCCTTTGGCCAGTTTGGGTCAGCTGTCCTGGCTATGCTCCTTCCCAGCTTCTTGTGTACCTAGCAGAGCATGGGAAGCTGAAAAGTCCTTGACTAATGTAAACACTACTTAGCAACAACTAAAACAACAGCTAATGTTATCAACATTATTCTCATATTAAATCCAAAACACAGTGCTATACCAGCTACTGTGAAGAAAATTAACTCTATCCCAGTTGAAACCAGGACAAGGTCAAATATCAAATAGCAAATATTATATATAAACTTGATGAATGAATAAAGACAACTTTATAAAAGTTGGCATCATTCAGCATATGTTATTATTTGGTGTTATTTTTGTATTCAAACAAAAAAAGAGCTTCAAATGTGTGGCACTGGTTTAGTATTCATTGTACAAGACTAATAATTCCTTGGTTTTTAGGTAGCTAAGAGTAAAGTGGAGGACAACAAAGCGTCACTTTGTGCAAGATGAAGAGGATATTAAGTGCAGATAAAGAAAAGTAGTAGACAACGGAAAGAAAAAGATGGCATAAATTAAACCCAATAGATATAAAAATATGTATCTGGATTTTGCAAGGGCCAAATCTTTGCCTTTGTTACAGAGAGTGTTAAAGATTTAATTTTAATTAAAGATTAAATTTTCTATAAGGGACAGTTGTTATCACTTTTTGAGGACTGAGGCTACAGTAACAAATATCCATCCTCCGTGCAAATGATAGAGTAGAACTATTGTTTTGGCCTCCTTCAGCTTTTTCCTCTTTCAAGATTTGTCAGTAACAATTACTTTTAGTAGTATAAATGGACTAACTGTATTTCTTTAGTTCTGTAGCTCAACAGATGAAGTAGCTCACTTAACCCTACACTTATACGTAAGATGTGTCCCATAGATGCCACTTTTTTGAAGAGCCACCCACATACGAAAGATGTTTTCTGACAGTTTCTAAAGAGTACATTTACGGCAAAATCAGAGAAAGCAGGAGAAAAAAAGTACACAGAGAAGAGGGAAGAAAGTCGAAGTGAAAGCATAAAGATCAAAGAAATGCAGAATGTTTTACAAGGAGAGATGGATTTGAGGCAGTTGCCAAGAGTTGGAGTGAAATATAGGTAAACAGCAACAAAAATAACAAACAAACAAAGGAAGATTCAAATTACTATCTACTCCAGTTGTTTAGGTTTCACTCTCTCATTCTCCATCTTGAGTTAAGAACAGCAGGCTGTTTTTCAAAAGTGTTACATCAACTTACATCAACAGCTGAAAGTTCAGACCTCCAAGTCTACTGGGGAGTTAAAAAAAAAGAAGTGGGGAAGCAACTCCCTAAGAGTTCTTATTTTGTTGACTTTTCTTTATAAGTTGTAAAAAGAGGACAAAATATAATTTTTACGTGTTTACTTGAGGGCATTGAGAAGAGGACTGGGTTATTTTCTGCACCAATACCAAAGATCATTGTTCCATCCTGGTATATTCACCTGTATTAATCACTGAGGAACCAGCAGTAGCAGTTTCTGTGTTTGCAGGTGTCCAAGTGTGAGATCTTGGTCCCTTCCATCACCAGTGGAAAATTTCTTCTTGATTTAAGACTCATTTTGGACTCATCACTGTTTTTTCAAACAAGCAAAACATATTTTAGCCCTGAAGAGTTAAAAAAAATCATAGTATCAGAAATGTCCAGAAGACAAAACTTTGTAATATGACAATCGGTTTTAAGTGCTATCCACATACACAGTCCTTCTGGTACAGAAAAAATATCATTTCCTAATTTGTATTTGCATGGGAAGTTGCAACACAAGTGGGAAGAAGAACAATTACAGCTCCTTGTTAATTAAAGTTCTAAAAATGAATTATGCAAATAAACCTCAAAAGGTTTTTTAAGCTCTTTCCAATATTTCTTTATGAGTATTTTTTAATTACTATCTTTGCATTAAAGGCAGAACTTTAAAATAATTCAGTATATGTATTGTCATACTAACAAGATAATAACTCATTCTGCTCTAGAATAGAAAAATAAAATATTTTCTTGGAATACTAACTCAGTTGATTATATATCTTATACTCTTCACAGTAGGCAAAGATAGACAGATAGAATAAATAAATAAAATCAAACTTAGGAGGTTAAGTTTCATGGTCAGCTAGGAAATATCAGTAATAGAGATTGGAAGCATGACAGTTTTAACCGAACTATTCTGAAAATGAAAGCAATGAAACAAAACCTTTCATGAAATCTTATCAATCTCAGCAAATATGTTCAATCAAAAAGTAAATTGTATAGAATAAAAATATGTTCATGTATAGATGTAAGTGTTCTTTCTCTGTATGTTCAGAATGTAATGCTTTCCCTTTTTGTTTGATGTAATTGACATAATTTATTTTGGCTGAATTTAAAAATTCAAGAAAACTCAAAAGCAAAGCAAGAGTTGTGCTATGTGATCCCAAACATTTCAGTTCATTGCATCGGTTCTCAAAATTTTCTGAAAATAAATAATTCCAATAATTCCAACATATTTTAGTTTGCTTTTTCTATGTAATTGCCAAGGAACTGAAACATACTTGCACCTTTATATTAATATTACTTCCGTACACAGGTGTAGCAAGTTAAGGCTTAACCTAATAATTTTGTCAGATTAATCTGAGATGTTTAAAATTAGTATAGACATTTCTACAGAATGTGCAGTATCAGAAATTCTGCTGCATTATCTCAGGTATCCAAGGGTTTCTCAAATGGCATTAAGCATGTATGTTTTGGTGTCTGAATACCCTGGGAAATATATTGCACTATATAATCCTATTTATGAGCCTTCCATGCCCCTTTTAATGCTAGATAATATTCTACTTTCAACAGCAGTTCTACTGTAAAGCAGATCTAGAACATAACTTCTCTGATGTAAATTTTCCAGTTAACCTGTATTCCTCTGCAATTCCTCACACTATTCTTGTGCCAAGACTGGCATTTTTCTTAAGACATATTTTCTTCCTTAGCCCCATAATGTGTTGTAAAGAATAATCCTTCATCTTTATAGCTGAGTTCTTCTAGTCTGTTTTCATACTACCAGCTCACCACCCGTAAGAATGTCTTTTCTTTTATTTCATCTCCCTTTTTGTGTTCTACACACCATCCGTCTCCTAGAAATACAGCCCTAACAGTGCAAACAACTCTTCAACACTCAGTCTTGATTCATCATCCCACTTCGCTATCTCTGCAGCACTGGTCTATGACTGAACATGTCAGAGGTTCAACAGGGTATATAGCACTGTGACGGTTTAATAATTTACTACATAAAGTATTCACCTAAGATAATTGAATTAAAGCTTACCAGTAGCTTTAATTAATTAAGTAGCTCTAACAACCCATAGACGTGATGGGCAAGGTGCATCACATTGCTCAGTGTTCCTACTATAATATATAGAGGAAAATTACATTTGAATTGGGAGATATGATGTAATACAACATCTTCAATGCGACCTGGTATTAGCAAAGCCTCAGCATGATGCTCTCCAGGGCAGCCTGTACAAGGCTGCACAGGAGCTTGGATCTTAGCTAAAGGGAAGTCCAGAGAGAAAGCAGTACCTTTAGAGTGAGAAGAGTAAGTTTTGATTTCAAAAAGGCTGGAAACTGTTATTTATTGTGCATATATATGTACTTGTACACTTGTGGGAAGATACCATGTGTGTGTATGCTTTCGTTCTCTGAAACTGTGTAAGACAACTAGACTAAGGAAAAAGGCAATATTTTCACTGAAATGACTCACAGTGAATAATTATTCATCTTGGTGGATCACAATTAATTTCTCTTCTTTTATTTATGCCTTGGTCATTGATAACATGTAGCAAAAATGTTTATCCACACTGTAGTTAAGCCATGGTATGTGTCCTCAGCATTGCTGACTGCCAGCACTGGAGCCAGGACTGTCCACAAGTGAAAGATGTGAGCTTGGGGCTGATTTGAAAACCATTCTCCCCAGAATCCAAATGACATTGAAGATTAAAGAATTAATAGGGTTATTAAAAGTTTGCAGGTTTTACGGTTAGCAAGCATAACTTCGATCATTTAATGATATCAGCAATAGCCAAATCCAGGTCAAGGTCTTGAGCTAGGACTTCCTCTGACTCACTGAGCTATGTTAGAACCATGGTTTCACCGCTCTTCTGCAAACCAGGCCAGTAAACAGGGACTAAGAATATGACAAGAAATAATTTGCTGCAGTTACTAATTCTTGCAAGGCACATTGAATATATGAAATGCTCCCCATATGCCAGCCAGTATAATACTGTAGTAGCTGTGTGGTTGCGGTCACCATGAATCAAGGATAAAGGAATAGAGTGCCTTATCTATTTTTTCTGAACTATATCAACAGTTTTAATAACAAGTCATATATCCCTACAAAACTTGCTTTTCAGATGATACCTTACTACTGTAGATCTACATCGCTAAACACTGTAGAGTGGCTTGTTGGAAAAATGAAAGTTTAAAGTTCAAATTCTTCCTAAGGAAAAGACTTGAAAGGGAGGGACCATCCCTGCAGCAGATATATTCGGAGTAGGTTGTACTTGTACTGAGATGACAGCAACAGCCACCTCAGCGCCATGGAAGCAGCCTGGAACCTTCTGTCTCTCCCTCCGCAGATGACAGCGAAGACTCCTTGTCTGTGAGGAGCAAACACCAAGCTAGAACCTTGGAAATAAAATTAAAGTGCCTAAAAAGCAATTAAACAACTAGACTTTTTCTTTGTGATGAGAAAGTATTGTACCATTTAAGGAACTAAACAAATATGAACAGCCCTGAAATTTTGGAGGCCAGAATGGCAGCACCATTTGAAACCTCAACGATAACATTGTGGCTTACTAATAGAAACTTCTTACTAATAGAAATTTCTTACTTTTATTCTGTGTATGATGCTCATCATGTAAACAAGAACATGGGGATGAGTAAATAACTTGCCTCAAGTTTCTGTCATAAACCTTAAGTTATTGAGTTAGAATATTCTTAATTCCTTCCTAAATAGTGCAGTCTCCTAGACAGGTATGATACATACATCAATATTTGTTTCCAGGTAAGTTTTTTCAACATTATATTAAATAAGATAATGTGCCAACAGCATCTGTGCAAATGTAGTCTCAGTAATATCTGACATTCCCAGTTTCAAGACAAAGCGTATATTTTCTACCTTGCCTTTCTATTTTGGCTGTAGCAGTCATACATCATAGACATAAAACAACACAAAATATTTACTGGCACTATTATTTTTGAATATTTCGTGTAAATTCTAGTCTGCCTAGAAGAGCTTCATCAGGAGCCAAAAAGCAAACCCACAGCAGACACTATGAAGTGCCCTATCTATGTATCTATCACCTAGAATAAAAAACATTTTTCTTCTCATTGTACCCCTTCCTTAAAGAATCGTCAGTTGGCAATGCTTCATTATAGGTTTGGTCCTCTGAATTCTGTTTCTTTGGTAATCAGCAACTGTATATATACAGAGCAGTTTATGGAAAAGTCCCTCCAAAGTAGCGAGTGAGACACTACAGAAATTCCCTTATCGCTATGTATATAGTTCTACTTTCAGGATAATCTTCCAATTAGAACATTGTCTTATTTCTAATAAGAGAAAAAAATTAGTTATTTAGAAGGAAATAGATTAAGTCTTCATAAGTTCACAAATAAAATGCCAAACCCTAATTACGAACAATCAGTTGGTGAGACCAAATAAATAAATATGAATAAATATAAATAAAAATGAATACTTTTTTGATTAGCTAACAATTTGTCCCATAGCAAAGACCACTATATCCAAAGAGGAAAAAAAAAAGCATAATTTGACAAGCTTTCTGCCTTCTAATCTGTGGTGTTTAAAGCACAAATTCTCATCCACCCTTGGAGTGGTAAACCAGTAAGAATGGACTCCACAGAAATGTAATTGTTATTTTAATTCTACATTTACAAGATAATAAAATGCCAAGTCAGCAGTGGCCATTTCCTTTTTTGATCATTACCTGTCAGCTTTTTGTTGCTTCATCACATGGTCTCCAGTTTCATTAAAAATAAAACAAAACAAAACAAAACAAAACAAAGAAAACCAACAACAAAAAGCCCAAAACAATACACACACAACAACAAGCCTACACATCAACAGCTAAAGGGAAGTCATTCATCCCATAATTGCCCTGGCCTCAAACAAGCCATGAAGTAGTGCACACAATAAAGGCAATCTGTCCTCTTTTAAAGGGAAGTTCAAACAGCTGCCTTGAGTTTTCTATTGCATATTCAAAGTGATAATGTATGAAATTATTAACTTCTGCACTGGGGTTTATGGCATTAAGAACCCCCCATCAAGCAAACAAACTAATGATGTGGCTGGTTTTAAGGATTGCTTTGTTAGAGACTTCTGGGTCAATTGGGCTTTCAAAAAGAGCCTGGATACTTGAAACATTTCGGAAGCTAACTTAATTGAAGACGGATGGTGTCTGACATCAGAAATGCCCATTTTCCTTTCTTTGCATGTCATTCCCCATGTTGATTTGTAAGGATACCTAAGGGTTATATGCCAAGCTACCCAGGGGAGAGACTTTTTGGTTGTTTGACAGCTAGTGTAGCTCAGCTATAAGCCAGTGAGCAGCACAATTCATCAGGGGTTTGATCCAAAGCTTGTTAGAGTTAATGGGGGCATTTCCTTTGATTTTATTACTTTGGATCAGAACCACTGCAAGTATCACTGCAACCATATCTTGAACCTGCCCAAAGGAACATGCATTAGGCATTTAATAAACCAGTTTCTGCAATTCTTTCCTTGTTAAAATAAATATCATTGTCTTTTTTGTGCTCTTCTTGCCCCCTGCCAGCCCCCATACAAATATTATCTTATCGCTCAAAGATGTTGACCTCTTCTTTGCTCCTCCTCCACTCTCACACAGTTCTTGCCCCAAAGGATTTGAATCATGAAAGGGAAAATATAAGATTTTCCTCCTCCAAATCAAGGTTCACTGGATTTTGCTGTCATCCTTTTCTCCCTGTGTGACACAGAACAGAGCTTTCTACGGAGATTTCTGACCTCCCAGCATCTGTGCAAAGCTTCACATAGAAAAGGTGGTTTATCCCATTTTTAGCAAACAGAAAGAGTTTCCTTTATCATTGCCATTTTTCATCTTTGGAAAAACTTTATTTAAGCAAAGGCACCAAGCCGATAAAATATCAGAAAGTTTATCAGCTGAGTTGCCCCAGGAAGGACAACATCATCTCAGGGACCGAAGTCTGAGTGAACAGCTCAGCCCTGGTCCTACAAAGGGCCATAAATGCCTGGCACAACTTATGAAATCCACAGTCCAGAATTAAGTGTGACTGTGGAGAAGCCTTAAATAATTTACAGAGACCTCGGACTAGGGTTCACCAAGAATCAAGCAGGGAGCTGCCTAAGCTAACCAGTATGAAATCCTGAGGATAAAAGAAGTGTGTCTTAAATCCCACTGCTTTGGGTACACTCATGTGCTCCAAATTTCCACTTTTATTGTAATCCAACCTTTGTTTGAAAGTCTAACGTCCTCTATTTTCCACCTTTGAGGCATCCTCTGACCTAACTTTGAAATGGAATAATTTGAGACTTTTAATTCCATACAGTGACTGAAGCCCTACACTTTGCTGACCCATGAACGATATCCAATGCAATTAAATTATTCTTGCCTATAGTCCTCTGAATACTTCAGAACACATCACTTTCCATTAGGTTAGGTTTCACTCACATATCTGCAAAAAATTTTTAAAGTATTGCTTGAAGGAAAATAGAACATCTACTTTATTCAAGGATTATTATCAATGACATTCTGAAAGAATACACAAATTATTTGCCACATTCAGGTAGCCTGTATATTTAAACAAACATTTGCTAAGACTGTAACTTCTGGGGAAGAATGTCTCATTGACACTAATGCTGGCTCCTTCTAGAACAACAAGTGGATGAGTCTCAAGGCACTAGCCTAATATAAGCATTACTTAAACTATATTTGATAGAGAAATAACCCACTTAAATTGGTTAATAAAGATTTTATTGATGAATACACTTTTACATTCTCCTTTGCTGGTCCTGACTTCTCTTCAGTGAACAGCTGAAAACAATGCTCTATTCTGGATGAAATAACATACAGTGTGAAATCTGTTCCTGGGAGATTTAAATGATGGGAACTTAAGGGCAACTCAATAATTTAAAGGCATATTGCTTCAAACAGTCACTCACACTTGCAGTGATCTAATGCCCAATGTATGGAAGAAGCTACAGAAGCAGCAACACAGTCATATCTATACTATTGCATCCTTGCTCCCGGGGTTGTACCACCTCAGCCTGACAAGTGAAAACTCGCGCCTCTCCGGATGTAGAGCCATCTGAGCGAGCAGTAGTACGCAGAATGAGCTGAATTGTCTGTGTGAAACAGGCAGGGACATGTGCAGATGTAAATTGAACCGTGCTGAAGGTAGTAGTAGAGTTGTAACGTTCTATAAATTACTTTTGCTGGCCTGGCTCACCACCCCTCACAGAGCTTTCAGCTTGATTCAACAGGGCTCTAAGCAACCAGGGAAGAAAATGTCTTTTAAAGAAATTTAATGCAGCAGAACTGATTAAGTGGGGAACAGCCTACAAACAGGCAGCTGAGAGAATGTTCTCGGCAAGACAAACAGCCCTGTTATGTTGGTTTTATTAATTAACATCTGGCTTCTGCCTCTAAATTGGGTCCCCTTCTTTACTGCTTTAATGCCGTGTTTTCACCACTTTTACTCTGAAATGTACCCCAAGAATGTGAGATTAAATTCTTTGGCTGTTCAGCTTCTGAAACACAAGTCAATCCACTTTAAATAGCATACAGCAACACAGCTCTAGTCTCAGCAAAACTCATTTTCTTGCAGGGACTTGGTGAAGAATGGCAAAAGGGAAGAGACGAAGTCCTGCACCAAAGAGAAAAATAATTAGTGGAGCATGCAGGGTGTATAGGAGACAGCTTTTAACTGAAGAAACATTCTCCATCATTAGAAGAGTTCGGGTAGGCATACCAAGGCAGCATTATCTCTGTGCGTTGGGCTGGTCCTAAGCTGGAAACATAGTACACGTTTTATGGTTGTGGTTTTGAAAAAAAGACTTTACAAATGTTACAAAGCAATGCTGGCCACTGCAAGCTGCTCCATCAACTTCTGAATGTTATAGTTCATTTTGCAAAAGTTACAGGCTTTGGTCTACTCAAAATAAAGCATATGTCTTAAAAGAGACAGACTGCGTAATATAGACCTTTTTTAGCTGATGGTTTTCAGAACACATAGCTGAAACCATACATGTAATCAAAGGCAATAAATTAATCTGAACAGGTTAGAAAGCTCTATGTTTTACCAGTTTCGCAGTTGCTAGTCTCTTTTACTCTGTGTCCCCTACACACTGATATTTTATAGTACTCACTTTGGCAAATGGCCATGTATTTTATTTGCTAATTATATTACAAGTCTTACAAGACAGGCCTTATTTTTAAATTGTAATTGGTCATCTTGTATTTCCTTGTCTGCTTTTCTGTCATTTGTTTTGTCAGGGGTGTGTATGTTTGTTGGGTACTGGAGAAGAATTTCTTTGGAAGTGACTCTATTACATTGTATTTATTGTTCCTCCTGATATGCTGCTTCTTTGGGAATTTCTGTTAACTCTTAGGCTGTCTTTAATGTCACAAAATGCTTTGGTGTTTTGATCTTCTTATTGTTTCTGGTCTCTCACCACGTACAACCTGTTTTCTGTCACCCAACAACCTGCAAAATTAGTGACCAGCTTGACAATAAATGACATCCTTATTTTAAAATAGCTTTCCTTAACATGTGCAATTGCATTAAGTGGTAGAACATGACTGTCAATAGGTTCACATAGCTTGTCCCCAAGTGACATGTTTATTTGCTTACTGCTGAGCCACCAGTTCATCTGCTGTAAGATTAGTGGAGATTTACAGAAAGAAAAATATATCCTGTTAATGCTTCACAAGTAGTTCAATGTTACTAGATGAACTGTTTTTACAGTGTTAATGCACAAGTTGAAGCAGCATATTAAGTGTTGGGGGACTATTTTTATTCAGTGTGTAACCGTATCCTGTGCTGATTTCTTCACATACAAGGGTTTAAAACTATGCATTGGTAAGACCTTAGCTGATCCCACTTTTTAAAGAGGTGTATGTATACGTCATGGTTTTAGTCCGCTTACTGCATTGCTTAAAGAAGCAACTGATGTCATCTTATGAAGAGTGTTCCTGGGTCATGCGTTCAGGGCTGCACTTCACTGTGAACAGAGCTGTAACAGTGATAATCTCCTGCTGTAACAGATAAGAAATCTATTATTGGCAACTGTACATGAATGCAGAAATCAAGTGCTAGCATAGGCACTCACTGCAACTGTAGAAATTTTTCTAGTGATTTTAGTGAGCATTAGACCTAATTAGGAGGAAAATAGTTAACTATTCTCATGAATGCAGCTCCAGCATTTTCAGTTTGCAGAATCCAAAGGGGAAGGTTTCATTTCATCTATCTTTGGCCATCTCAGTGTTACATTTATAGTCTAAGTTAAGTCTTCTTCGTTCGCCCTGCAGTCAGTGGGAAGAGGTGGGTAATGTAGAGGAAGCCCATTTCCTGCATGGTTTGACAAGAGAAGGAACCTAGAGCACTAGCTTATATTGGCTACACTGCTGAAGTTGAGATGAATTTCATCTAGTATTATTGATTACCAGGAGAATGAATGAGACAACGAAGTCCAGTTGTGAGGGATGTCCTGCTTCTCTGTTGTGTTCTTTCCTGCTGACTTCTTTCATGGCATTAAAGTCTACACATTTTCAGATGGTCCTACTTTTTTGTAACTGGCCTCAAGTTGCCTCAAGTTGCCTCAAGATGGCCTCAAGTTGCGCCAAGGGAGGTTTAGATTGGACATTAGGAGAAATTTCTTTACTGAAACAGTGGTCAGGCCTCAGAACAGGCTGCCCAGGGAAGTGGTTGAGTCACCATCCCTGGAAGTATTTAAAAGACATGTAGATGAGGCCCTTAGGGACATGGTGTAGTGGGCATGGTGTGTTGGGTTGACGGTTGGACTCGATGATCTTAGAGGTCTTTTCCAACCTTAATGATTCTATGATTCTATGATTCTATGAACTGACCTTTATGTGGAAGGTCTATGCCAGACAGTACCCCATGTAGCCTCTGAAATTACTACTCTTCTAATTGATATATGCTGAAAGAAGGCCTGTACTTCCAGAAGTCTTCCATGTGTGACTATTAATAACATTTCATAGCTGTACAGAGGTTTAATTTGCATGGTAAGCATGTTGGGGGAGCAATATACATTAGTCTATAAAGACAATGAACCTTCCTCAGTTGTCTAAAAAACTGTTTCAGATTTGTCAAACAAGCATTGCCACTACATCTGCGGTGTAACGTAAACTACAAGCATTCATTTAATTTTCAGTAAATAAAACATTTTAGACTGTTCCTGATTTCACTGAAACTAATGGTAAACCCCATTTTGATCTCAGTGGGAGTCAAGCAAAGTTTTAAAAGTACCTTGCAAGTTTTAAAGTGAAGAGAAATTATTCTGTGGTTTTGGTCAGTACTCCCTCTCAAAAGCTTTTCATGGATGTTATTGTTCCTGAATTTGGCTGAGCATTCAGAGTTCTCTGAATTTCTAAGAGGCTCTGAGATATTTTGTCTT
The DNA here is from genome assembly GCF_964195595.1 of Calonectris borealis. Taxonomy (NCBI): domain Eukaryota; kingdom Metazoa; phylum Chordata; class Aves; order Procellariiformes; family Procellariidae; genus Calonectris; species Calonectris borealis. The sequence continues at coordinate 13,731,870 of NC_134314.1, forward strand.
TTAAGACATATCTGTCATCAAAGAGAAACTATTACCAAATTCTATTCTATTCAATGTAACTATTAAAAAATGCGCTTACTTACTAATTGATGAAAGCAATTTTATTGGATTCTCCAAAAGATATTACAATGAGATTCAATATTTTGCAGGAAGTTAAAAATAATTCTCTACTACTTTAAGCAAGGGGATTTAAAGCACTCAACATTACTGCCTGCAGGAAGATTTTCATACAGCACAGGTATCTTGAAGGGCTAGTTCTCCTTATGTAGATAAGGCAAATAATGTTATTTTTCTATTTGTTCATGTAAGCTAAGTAAGCTAACATGATTTGAAATATTATTTAGTACTTTGTATATACAGAAACTCCCTAAGGTGGTGTTAGCTGAAGGTTTTGTAACTAAGGTGATGCTCACGTTAGATGAAAAATGGTATTATAAATGAGCTTACAGAATTTAGTTCATTCCATGTCCTCAGACACAATGCTCAGGGACTCAGCACTTTGTAGAATTAGACCCAGAACTGGGAAAATAAATGTTCTTGAACATTTAATTACCTGCTTAGATTTGTTCAACTTTTTCACAGCTGTGGATGGGATGCCAGCTTTGGGGTACTTCCAAAGACTTCCATGCCCTCTAAAGTCACACGATAGCAAGCCCTTAAATACCCAGATATGAGCAGCTGCAAAAGGAGGAATCCAACAGCTGTTCAGCTTCTCTGTCCAGCCAACTGCAAGCCAACACCACCGAGAAAAGGTGCTGGACTGGAAAGACTCATCCCAGGGAGCGCAGTTGCTCCATGGTTATCAGCCAGCGTATGGATAATCTGGCTACAGTCATTGAAGGGACCAAGCGCTGAACGGGACCAGGAGGGCATCCGTACTTGTTGGATACCAGCCATTAAGCCACTTTTATTTTTTTCTTTCACTCTTTGTCTGTCATACATCTTAGACCACAAGCTTTTTAGGGTAAAGTTTTCCTCTTATTATGTACCCAGTGCAGTGGAATATCCTCATCTCTGCAGCACACTTCAAACCTGATATTTGTATATCTCCTTGGGAAGGTGAAAGGTCTAACTTCTTCCTCTTCCAAAAATCCCTCCTGGGGTCATTCAGCATGTTCTTAAGGACTGATGCACGTCAATTCATAGATTTTTGATGTATCACTCAGCTCTTTTCTTCTCCCTGATGGAAAATGCCCCATGATCATCAAAACCGCGCTGGATATTTTTACAATATAAGAATAATGGTTTTGGGGTTTTTTTTTTGTTTTGTTGTTGTTGTTGTTGTTGTTGTTGTTTTTGGTTGTTTTCTTTTTTTTTTTTACTAAAAGCCATGTGCCATTTGGGAGAACAGGGCAACAGAAGATTTGCTTCTTTTTCACCATTTCTATTTCCATGTTTTGAGATTATAAAAATATTACCTAGTTTCAACATTTAAAGTTTCTTCCTTTGTTACTACATACAGAAAATATACACAGGCTGTTGCTTTCCTCAGTGACAGTTTCAGGCTTTCAACAAACACCATCAGACATCACTGAGCGTAGGTCCCCTTCTGGAAAGAATTCCCAACCATAAGCAGCAAATGGCTAAAGATAGTAACAGAACCAGGAACTCTGGAGAATAACTAGGATGTCCCTTACTATCCCTGTGATGGGACCTGTGTCCCACAGTTGGAAAATATTATCTCTATACAATAAATAAATATCCTGGCAATCCTTCTCGTTCTCCATTTTCTAAGTAAGTTTATTGTTTTTTAATATGTTAGTATTTTCCTTTCATTTAAAGGAAGAAAATGGAATCATGGATTTTTATGTGATAAAATGGAATATTCACCAAAAAAGTGAAAACAAATGGTCAAGGAAAAAATCAATATCTTTTCTTTCTAGGGAAAGGGCAAAATTGTTTGTGCAGAGTGGGGTTTCTTTTCAGGGAGGGAAAGGAGAAGAGTGTTGTGGGTTTTTGACCGAGTTTGACCTGATCCTCAAGAAAATAAACAAAAACCTTACAAATATCCCTTTCCCACTACTCTTTGATAACTCTTATCTAAGGGACAGGGTGAATGGCAGAAAAGCTGCCATTCAAAGTCTCATTGTTACCCATTGTGTTCAAATCTGAAAGTGAGAAACCACAGTAAGCAAAAACTGTACTGTTAAGCAATGCATCTTTCTTTTATCCCAGAATGAAAAAAATGAAATTTTCGGAACTGGAGATCATCTACATCAGCGGGGTGATCCATGGTGTATTTAAATATGGAAACACGATGAGTTTTTGGTGTAACTGGTTACTGTATGTCAGCACAGCCCAGGCCACCCACCACACACCCACAGAGAGCCCACTTCAGTTCTGGCATAAAACACAGTAAATTAAAATCCTGTCCTTGAAAAAGATCAAGAACATGAATATGAATAGTTATCAATGAATCAGTAGACTTTCTGGTAGTTTATTAAACCATCATAACTCTCTTTTACCATCAACTAGTTCACAGCTTTGATCCTGTACATCACTGCCAGCAATGAGCTAAAGTCTTGCATCCCTTCTATAAGGCTGCTGTTGAATCAGAACTGAAAAGTGCGACCTAGATTTCAGACCTGAGATCTCTTTCAAAATACAGTTGTTCAGGACTCATATGCAGTACTATAAATCACATATCAAACCAGTTAATGAGATGAGTACCCTTTTAACAGCCAGATAAGACAAATATCTCTTTCCAGCACCCCCACTGTTGGCACTAACTTAGATCACTGACACCAAAGAGAGCTCATCACTGCTTCAAAGGGTAGAGAATCTGCCCCTGAATTATTAAAATATTTCCTCTCCTACCTTGTTAATTTAATAAATATGGTTCAAAGAAAATTATTCTTTCTATAAGAAAAATATGCTTATCTTTTAAAGCAGTATCGTCCAACAAAACTGCAAAGATCAAAATGTAGCAGCGAGTTACAGGAAGAATGAAAAGGACACTCGTCACTGTGCCCTGCAGAAAAACAGGAGGCTTTTGTGCTTAGAAAGAGGAATTTAAAAATTCATTACACTGGAAGTGATACAGTGGGTTAATTCACTGCCCTTTGGAGACCTGAAATGTATTTGTGCAGAGAATGTGTTTTTCCAAATCCCCAAACCACCACCACACAACTTGGCACGGAGAGGAACAGCTGCAGTGCTGCAGGTCGGGGGGACGTGCATTGGCACAGGCTGAGCTGGGGAAGCTTGTTCAGCACCTGCCTGCGTCGTGCCTGGCTCTAGCCGGTGCTATCAGTTTCTGACTTTGTTAAAATCTTCCAAAACCAGCACATTCACAAATCTTTCTGCAAGATAACTATTGCCAATAGGAGACTGCATTTGCCTTCATGCCTACAATTTCTTCCCTCCGCATGTATGTTCAGTTTTATAAGAGCAAAGGAGGGAATAGAAACATGTATGTTGTTGTGTGATTTAAGTGGTAGAAATGCTTTAAAACATTAAATTGTTACAATTATTTAAGAACCGAATTAACATGCACTACATTAATAAACCAGATCATGCAAATAGTCTCATCAAAGACAAAATCCATTGAATTCTGCTTGGATTGTTAGGGAATTTCCAAATTATTATTTACATGGGATCTGAATGGTCAGCCAACCTTAGCTAGCCTCTTGAGCTAGTGTGGTTAAAACACATGAGGCTCCAAGACTACACTTCGGAAGAGGTGAAGTCATTGCCTCTGACCGTCCAAAACTGTTTGACCTGCATAGCATATATGTCTTTACCAGGAAACTGGGCTGCTCACCTTCACTTCTGTATAACAAAGAGATAAGGCATGTGATTAACTTAAGTTTCCAGTGGATTTGTTTCTAAACTGTGTATAAAAGCATCTGATTGCATGTTTTGCTAAACAGGAGCCAAAGCCAGTGCAAGATTTCTTTTACAGACATTATGAGGTGATCCATGTCCTCCATTAAACTCCCCCCCTCACTGGTGTGTTTTTTGTAACTGTTCTGGCTCTACTAGTGCACTTGGTACCTGGGAGATGTATGAACTTCATAGGATAAGAAGTGCAAAATTAACAGAAAAATGCAATTTAGTACCTTTATTATCATTATCCTGTTGACCAAAGGTATGGGACTCATTAGCCACCAGAAAGGCAATATTATCAACACAATAGTCTTTTTCATGAGTTCTTTTTTCATACAAGACTTTATTTGTATATGAAGCATTTATTTAGCAAAGAAGAGACATAGGATTGGCAACAAGATCTGGGAGGAGATGATAAAATATTTGGCTGCTAATAGTTATGTGTATAATTTGACAGTCATAATCCTTAGCCATGGGTTATAAGGACACTGTTCAGGGAGTAGCTGATTTAAATCCTCTCAGGTCAAGATGGTGCTGAATACAGGGGTTTTACTTTCTGGGTAAGTACGTTAGAAAGTCAGCTATTGCACAGAAGAAAGTAGGGAAAGTACTAACCCTGTGTTCTCCAGCAAAAGTTCCTCCACAATGGCAATGGCCATTTAGCTACACTTATATTTATGTGTGGTGTCCTCTATGTAATAAGTGTGTTCTGAGCAGACCTGGCAGACCTCTCTGGAAATTTGGTCAAAGCCTCGGCTGATTCTTAATCACTAAAAAGCTAACACAGGTAACTAATGGGGCAAAAAGGGTAATGTAGGGTTCAATAATTTCGAGGCTGAGTAAATGCAGGCACCCAGAAGTCCATGCGATGCTCCATCTTACATTTAGAAACCTACGTTCTGCATTCATCTTGTCTTGGGCAGGAAGCAACGTAGCAGACAGTCTGACTCTCCTCCTGGGCAATTCTGACGGAAAAATTCAGTTAACTTCATTTATCTGTGGCTCAATTCCCTTTTTACAGTGTAAGCATAATCCCTCTGCATTTCACCAGAAACTTTTGAATGACTGTATCCAGAAGGTGGTAAGAATAATTTTTTTTTTTTTTTTTTTTTGCTTTTTAAGGCATTTATTGGTTAATCTTCAGCTCAGCTTAGAGCAGGTATTGGTCTACATATCTTAGAAGGTGAGAAAATTACAGGAAAGGATGGAAAGTTATCTAAGGGCTAATTGAAGGTCAGTTAAGCCAGTAGTTTTTTACATACAAAGCATCATTAGCTGAGCATTAGAACCAGTGTTATATTTCATACACTGGAACAAGAAATAGGGTGTACCTACTAAGTTAATTAATTCCAAAGCAGCTAAAATAGACTTCATATGTAAAGAAAAAAAAATTATCTTGAACAGGACAATGTTTTCCTAAGTTTAACATGCGTAATGGAAATTTTATATGAATTTTACATACATGAAACTTACCTATATGAAACTTACATAATGCAACAACAGGCAGTAAAAGTGGTCAAATAACTGTTCATTCCATAATATTTTTACAAGCCATATCCCCCAACTGCTGTAGTTGTACATGCCACTTTTCTCAGCTCCACTAAAAAGAGTAAAGTAATCATTATGTATTTTAAGTGTTTATTTGGCCCACTGTTTCTGGGTGAAACAAGAACTTTGGAAATGTTAATTTCATACTTGTGCCATTCATTTCTCTGTGTAATACTACATATATTTAATGGGGAGAAAGTTATTGTCATTTGGTTGGTGTAGTCAGTACTTCTGTACACTTTACAAGACAAATATTGTTTTCTCTTCCCTCTTTGGAGCAGATTCTAATAACCTTACTCATATCCACCAGTATATTACCACATAACTAATTCCAATGAAGTCTATATAATTGCTTTTAAAGTGTTATGCACTGAAAATGGATCAACATTTTATCCTTTGTTTAGATCTTACAAATCACTAAAACTTCAGCCTGCAATACTTATATAATTTAGTGCCACTATAAATTTTGTGACATAACCACCAAGTTTCACTGAAGTAAATGAAAGAGTTTTTTATCAGCATCAAAGGGAATGGGGCTGTATCCTATGCCAACTTAGTCATAGTCTGGAATCTTCAAAAGCACTCAGCCTTCTTCCTAACCCTGCTCCAAATTATGTCAAAGTAAAAATCCCAGTAATTTCAAAGGAAACACATATAACCAATATGAAGTGTTTTTGAAAATCCTACATACAGTTAATTTTTCAAATTTAGCACTTGAACTACATCTCACTATATATACTCACAGGAAATGTATATTGAGATCAGAGCTGTTTCTGTTAATGATCTTTCAGAGGCTCTTTGATACAAATGCTAATACAAAAGAGTAGGAAGAAGAATAGAATAGCCTTGCTGCATTTGTTTGAAAGAAAGCATAAAACAAGAAAAGTGACATTCTGCTCCTATTTAAATCAGTAGTACAATTTCTATTGACTTCAGTAACTCCAGGATTTCCTCCTAAATATATTTCAAGTTATTTAAAAGCTTCAGAACATTCCTTCATGAAGTAGCTTAAAATAGAATAAAATCCTATTTAGATGTTGATAGATCAACACTGTTGCACAAATATCATATGCAACAAAAATGTACACTTGCTTGAAAGCATATTTTCCTGAAAACATGTTGGAAATGTATTTCTGACAGCTAATTAAAGCTATTCCATTCCATCAGTCATGTTTGTGTGAGATCCAATGAAATCTGAAATGAAATGTATTATGAAGGCTACGCTTTAACAGTCAAATTCATTTTTCTTGGTATATCCAGAAGTTAAAATCTTGGTATCATTGACTCCAATGGAAATTTTGCACTTAATTTTAAAGACATGAGGTTTTACCAGGTTGCACACATTATTCAAGTTTCCTTATTTCTAAAGCCATAAAGTTATAAACAGAATATTCTGGGAAAATTCTAGATGTCCCTAGGTAAACAGATTTTGACCATATAAGCCTTTAGTCTGAGTTGGATCTCTTATACAATTCAAAATGTTACCCCAGTTCCCAAGCAGTGTAATTTCTTCCTTGCACAAAGCAGATTATTTCTGAGAAGATTGTTGCACAAATGCCTGAATGCTTTTACTTTCAAGTTTATGGTTGAGTTTTCTGTCTCAGGGCAGTTCCATTCATGCAGCCATATCCCAAACCCATATCCTATGCAAAGTAAAAGGAACAAACCATCGTCCCATGAAGCCGTAGGCACAATGTGTCTGCAGATATGTGGAATTACATGTTTCACTCTAGCAGCATGGTCTATAACCATAATTAGTTCTCTCCAGTCCACTTGTATTTTTTCATAGAATCTCCACTTTCCAAGACTCTCCATGTTTCATTCTCTTTTGGTGGAGCTGCATGATGTGGAAAACTTTCAGGCCTCGGCATTTGTTTCTTTTCACAAATAGTTATTAAAAAAGGTCTGTATAAATACCTGGAGAATGAGACTGTGTCCTGCAAATAGAATGTGGTTGCATGAGCGAGAAGTAGAAAGGCAAGGAAAAATATTCCAATAAAGAAGTTAATAGAATTCAACAGCAGGTGTATCTACATGTAAGCCTGTAGGATCAACACAGAAACGTAAAGATTGTTTTAAAATGCAGTAAACCAGCCATGTACTTTAACTTCAGTTTTAAAACTGTGAAATTAAATGGATGTAGCAAAATGGACAGTTAGAAAGTAATTACTGTATAACCAAGCCATAAAATTCCAAAATATTAAAGTATATGTATGAAGTATAAGAAGTTAAAGAAGTAATAAGTAATTTAAATGCTGCATTAAATTATTTCTTAATGTGAAATGGTGTTAATACAGGCCTCAGAACTGCTTCTTCAATATAATGGGACTACATTGCCATTCATGTTTTGCAGAGATTCTATCAAAAAAACACAGACTTTTACCTTACCCTGCCAATGAATGTGTACTTGTGCACACCTGCAGTGCTATAAGAAATCATCCTAACTTCTGACCATGCACTGGACTTGACCCTGACGGGTGCAGAGTATTACTGACTCAGTGAAACAGAGTATGAACTGTTCTCATGAGTCCTCATAGGTGGTGCGTAATTATTTGAGAATGCATAGAAGAATTGATAATGGTATAAAAAATGGAAGCAAAGAATGCCTTTACCAATTGCATTTGGAAGAGGCTTAAAATTAAATACAGTTAACCTATTTTGTGTTTCAGCCAGAATATGGTAGTTTTGATCAGACAAGTTAAAGTATGAGCCCAAGAAGCCATTTTTTCCTTTAGAAAAAAATTGTTGAAGTCAACAGAACTTGTATTTGTATTGCAGAAATCAGCCATCTTAAAATTTTACTTTAACCACTAAATTTAATTTCTCTGTATTTATTGCTATATTCCTCATATAACCAAAAGTTTCAAGTATCAAATATCAGGTATCCAACGTGATATACTATGATGCATTTTAACAACAGTAAAGACTTCGATCAATTAAATGTTTATTAAAACTGAACGTTAGCCAGTGACACCAGAGATGGCCTCCCTTTTTATGAATTGACACACAGACCTCGTCTGAGAACAGAGGCTCTCTGTGGCTGGAAGAAAAAAAGGAAAACAGTAATGGTACAGAGTCTTCTCTTGATCACTGCCTAAATCAACAAAAACTCTTGCATGACTGCTAATTCTTCTTGCATCAACTGACAGTGCATGTTTGCTAAATCCATACATGTGATAAGATTCTTTCAGAGTGTATGAAACGATATTCCTATTAGCCTTTTCTTTTTGACAGTTCCCTGACAGATGTACCATTTGGATTAAAATATTTCTTTTAATTGCAAGAAAGAACAAGAGGTAGCATCACTGGAGCTAGTGGTGCATAGGACCACCATAAAATGCCTGCTATTTGTGAATGTCATTTACAAACTGCTAAAGTAACATTAGTAAGTGGAAGCACTTGATGCTAAGGGATTTAACCATACAGTAAAGAAACTTTATGGACAGATCATTAATCTCTGACTGTAAAGAGTTAGACTTGATTTTATGCCAAATGTTTGACTCTAAAGAGTTTGCCAAATGGCAAAAGCTAAAGTATAGAAGAAATACATATTAAAATAAGACCATTTAAATTTTACATCTACTGTGAGAATAGGCAAACACCATCACATTTTTAACATAATCTCAAAATGCAATTCCTAATCCAGTAAAAACATCTAATAAAAACTGGCATAAAGTTGTAATAAAATTAATTAATGAGTTGTGTACCACATTATGTTTTCATTTCCAACTTGTTAAAACAGCAAGTTTCACCACTCATTCTCATGTGTTACATTTCTCTCACTTCTCTCAGTATTTGTGTGTGGGCACATAAACATGTTTCCACCAAGAAAGTACCAGCCTTAGTTGAAAAATATACATGTTCTGCTAATAACAACACCTGACAATTAGAAAAGATTTCATCACAGCCTTTCAAGGAGTAGGAAGAGTAATATTATTGCACTCTGTACATGTGAGAAAGGTGAGGGTTATTTTCAGACCATCTACTGCGGCTGTTTAAGATGGCATCAATATTCCTACGACATTAAAGCTTTGACAGAAGACCGAACAGTTCCTGATGCTTAGTTTCTGCCTTGCCCCAGTACCCTGCGCAGTTAAAATGGGGACAAATGGTCTGCAGAATGGAGAGAAGCTGTCTGCAGCGGCTGACCTATGGACTTCGGCATCCCTTGGAAGAGAGCTGTGATGTGCAGAGGTCTGTGAGCAGCCCAGGCTCCTGCCAGCACGGAAACAGGGCGCAGGCGAGTGTGCTCCAGGTCCAAGGCAGAAAGCTGCCTCGTAGGGTAGTCTGGCTAAATTGTCCATGTCTAAAGTCATGAGTTAAACAAGTTGCGAGTCATCTCTCATCCTGGGAGGAAGGGATGTACAGTGACCTGCATCCATACAACTAAACTGTTTCATCACCTGCAACTGCGGCTGCATCCAGGATGTTTTTGAGACCAATCCCTGGGCTTTTCTATGCCCCAAACCATGCCTGGCAATTATTTGAGAGAGTATTATTGGGCATGGGCCAACATCATGAGAAAAGCCATGCCACAAATTAGCAGTGCCTAGCCCCATGCTTTCACACTGGTTAGTGAACGGTTGCAGACATAACCTGTAAGTCCTCAGCTTGCCAAGAGGATGGGAAGGGATTGCACTCAGGGATCCAGCAAGAATTATTCCCCATTCACCTGTCTGGGGATGCCAAACAACTGATGGTATTCGCCCACTGAATCAGCTAGCATGAAGAGCAAGGTACTCTTAAAGTAGATGCAAGGATTACAGTAGAAAGAGGAAATCTCCAGTTTCTAGTTCTGCTTCTTGGAAATTACTTTGACCAGTATTAAAAACGTTACAGAGAACAATTCTTTAACACCAGTAAATTGAGATTATTAGCTGGCAGGTATGGAAATCAGAATGATTAATATTGAAAAAAAAAAAAAGAAACTCACCTCAATTTAATTAGATTATTTACAGATGGTTGCTTTCATTTTATTACAAATAACTTGCATGTGTAATATCTACTTATAGGAACTGTTATGCTAAAACAGTTACATATTTCTGATGAGGAACAAGAAAAAAAAGGTCCATTTCCACAAAACGTGCATTATAAAACAATCTTATAAGGATTGTACTTTATCTCAGAAGTTTAATAGGAACCTACATTAAAAATAATTTTATTTTATATAATTTTTTTATCTCCATTTCTTAAAGCACTTCATAAAACTTTTTTTTGAAATTTACTTGGCTTTTTCTGATAAGAAAACCACAATTAATATGTGTTCTTAGACTTGTAATACCTATGGTAAATTGTGTATAATTTTTTGTCCTTTCTTTTTTTCCCTCAGTATGAGCTCCACTGTTGTCTCTGCAAACACAGTAAAGGAAACAGCAACTCCCCTAGCAAGCTTCTCCTTTAAGGAGAAAGTTTTGGTCCTGGGACACAGAATGGATCTGACAAAGTCATAACTCGAATCCATGGGATCCATTCTTGCTTCAAGAAAAATTCCTGATAAACTCCAATGACTTAGCTATGCTTGATGCTGTAATTGCTTGGATTAATCTTGCTATGGGCTTATCTTGGATTTTGACTGAGCTAATCAAGGTGTTATACTTTGGGAAATTTCTTTGTGTTAAAGCTAATCTGTTTAGGTACCTGGAGATATATTCAGCCGGCAGCACAGGGCCATGCAGTGCCATTGAAAGATATGGGGCACTTGAGACCCCCGTAGATCTGGCAGACATAATACAGGGACCTTTGCTGCATTCCTGTGGCAGCACTGGGAACATAGGTGAGATACCATAGGCTGTACTGATGGGTCCTCATCAGCTACATGTGAGCCCTTGGGTGAGAGGTATTGGTCTCAAACCCAGTTTCAGCTTGACTGCTTTGCCGTTTTAAGTAAAAATCAGTCCAATGCTGTGCTGGGTTGAGACCCTGTATCAAAACTGAAGATGAGGTAGGCAAGTTGGTTCCAGACTGCACGCAGAGTGTACAGGAGACTTGTGAAAGCATCAACATGGTACTAGAAGTTCCTTGTTTGCTTCATGCCATTTGCATTTAAGGATCCCAAAGGTTTTAGAAGTGATGAGCAGTGTCTTAAATGTTCTGACTCTACACCAGTGCACAGAAATTTTGGGTTAAATGCTTCCTCCAGAAGCCATAAAGATGTGCAATGCCTCTTAGGAGAAGGTCTGCTGGCAAGGTAGCCCTTTATCAGGAGGAAGTTGTCTACAGTATGGATGTGAGCGTAAAAAAAAGGACTGGCTTCTCTTCATAAACAGTTGGGTGATAAACTATAATTTTCCGTAAAGCTTCCTATGAGGAAACAGGGGCCAGTGGAAGAAGGTGTGCTCATGCTCCAGAGGGACTTGGTAAGCAATGTTAAAATGAAACAAATCTCTAGTTCAAAAATAGTAAGTGGTATCTGCCAAAGTCACAACCTGAGGTTAGAAATCAGGGGTTTTAAACTTCTGGGTTTTGAACTTTCAGTGAGGATTGACTGGGATCACATTATCAAGTTTTCCCTGAAAACGTGAAAGAGGAAAACATACTTTTTAACAGAGAGAGAGAGAGAGCAAGCTGATACTTCCCTGGAAATTATTTGTCTAGGGCTAGAGCCCTAACCATTGAATGCAGTAAGATGCAGCACTGGAAAATGGAAATGAGGGAGCGAATGAAGGCAGGATGGGAGTGTAAAACTGAAAAAACAGCTGAAAGCTTTAGGGAAAGGGATAAGAGAGAGAAATAAAACCATGAAGGATCAGGTATAAAATAGAAAGGAAAGCCTCAGGGTTAATCCAGAACCACAAAGTAGCCTTGCTATGTTATTAAATACCATGTTTTGTATAAGCATCACTTAAACCATCTCTTTGATGGGATACGGCAGCTGCATGCCAGGGCACAGTGACACTTAACAAACAGCTGAGGAGAGGAAGGATATAATACTTTCTACAGGATGAACTTTATGAGTTTATGATGTAATGAGCTGAGTCAGAATCTGACTAAGATGTATAGTTAAGCTTTTTAATCTTGCAAAAAAATACTCTTAGCTATTTAACAACTCCAGTATTAATTTTACATCTCACCTAGGAAAAATCCTGTGCCCTCTGCCACCTAACAGCTCTAGCACCAGCTTGGACCTAGGTTCAGTAACATCTCCAAGGGAAAAAAAAGCCACCAATATTGTTTGCTCCAGTTCCTTTTTCTTGGTATTCTTCCAAGTAGAACTGACCTCAGGGAATGCTACTAACTCTGCAAGGTATGACAGGGCTGCATGCAAGGTGGTGCATCTCCCAGAAAAATCTAAGAGTGAATATAACAAAGCCTTCTGCTCTCAGATCTTTGAACTCGTACAAGCCAAAACAGTCCGGGAATGGGTTTCCATGCTTTTGACCTTGTGCTTAAATTGTTGGCTCTAATCTGATTTAGGATGAAAGTTCACATTATTTCCCTCAAGAATAGACAGCAGTATTTGCCCTCAGTTATATTTCTCACAATTTACTCAGTTTGTTTAATTGTATTTATGAGGAAACTGGGAGGAGATATTACAAAAAATAGACATTTTTATTTAAATAAATACTGGTGACTACTGTGACTGTAAATACTGTGACTACTGTGATGACTACTGACATTGGTCAAGAGGCTTTTTAAGGACTTATCTACATTAAAAAATTACCATAATTCAACTCAATTTGTTCAATTAAATGATGCAGACTTCACATGTAGACTTATATCAGTTTAAAACACATAAAGAAGCACTGGCTTGCATTCATTCTAATATGTCATTCCTTTCACCCCAGAGATGAAATTTTGGTGATAGGACTCAGTGATGGTGTTCCACCAGCACTGCTGAATATTTTCTCAAGTGTCCCAGTTGGCACAAACACTTGATGTTACACCCCACAGAGCTATTCCACTGCATTCCTGACATATTTTTGGTTAAAGGCTTTTGGGTTTTAGCTATCTTTGCCCTAAATAATTTAGTTTCTTTTTAGGGGTCAGAAGTGAAACCAGGGTTCAATCTTGAACAACTTGCAATTTCCAATAGGAAAATCCTCCATTCCCTGGCCAAACCTTGCTGGACCACTTACACAAATAATAAACTCTGTGCAATATTACCCCACTGCAACTACAGGTAAAATAACTCTATGTAATTAATTAAACTGCAAATAAATCTGAAAGGCTTTTCTTTTCAGACGATTGTAAAAACACGTTTGGACCGCTGCTATGCCTGACAGATGACCTAATCCTGTACACCTAAGGTACCTAAACTCAACTGTAGGTACCTAAATTAAATCACTTTCATACCAACACCAGGTATAGTGTTCTTGACTAAAACATAAAGGCCAGAAGGGCATCCAGTTTTGATTTGAAAACACCTAAGTTTATCACTCAAATATTCAAATTTAGTCATCCCATGTTCAACTCTCAACCATAATTTTTATGCCTTTAGTATACCATTGTTTTCTCTGAAGAAAGAATTTATGTAGTGCCCTCTCATTGGTATACAAAAAGGCTGAGCTCCACAAGACTTGCTGGTATTACTCAAAGCTTTAAAGTGGGGAGGGACAGCTATCCATGTATCTGCCAGCAGTACAGAGCTCACTGTGCCTGTGGCTCAAGTGCTCATCCAGAGACCTGCATGGGTGTTAAGGATCCCAATAGTGCTGTGACTTCATGGTGCACTTTTAAAGATGTTATGACTACACTCTTATCAATGGTAAATGCTAGCTGAAATCCAGGCTATCTATACAAGCTGTAATCCTGCTTTGATTACCAGGTGAGCACATGTTAATTTTCTCTCTCTGTCAATTATATTTCCTGGCCACAAAAGATTTTTGTGATTTTCCTTTCATTTTTTAATTTTCAAATTTTTTTTTTCAGACGGACACCAAAAATTCGATTTTATTCATTTGCAAAACATTGATTTGCATCTCCCCAAACTACTGGCCACCTTGGAGCCATTCAGTTCAGAATTTGTGCTGGTTTAAAAAGTAACACCGTGAGTTAAGCAGAATAGGAAACAATCCAGGTATACTGTTTTACTTATCTCTCAAATCACACAAATGAAACTCAGTTTTATTCGTCACATCAGTAGACAATGTATTTCCTAGCCTTATAAAAAGACAGAAGTAAGACTTTGGTATCCAGTGAGATTGTACATGTAATGCAAGCATCATTAAGCTAGAGGGATTTTTTCCAAACAAATGTTAATATTTTTATTTATGTTTATAACAAATGGAGACGCTACTACCTACAGTTCCATGACTGTTATAGTGGGCCTCGTTCTCCACCATTTTTTTGACCTGTATTCACAAATAAAGAAACTTAGGGCTCCATGTCTAGAAATACCTTATAACCAACCACACCTTGCTGAGAAGTTTCTGTAATGAAAAGATACAGACATACCTTTTAAATTTCCCTTAGTCCTCCACTTTTATTGAATAATGATGTGCAAATGCAGACTAGTGTACACAGAATAATATGTTTTACCTATGTTTGGGAACAGAGGGAAAAGGATTAACAGAGGTCCCTTTTAAAACCTTTTACTATCTAGAATCGTAGAACCACAGAATCATAGAATCATAGAATCATAGAATAGTTTGGGTTGGAAGGGACCTTTGAAGGTCATCTAGTCCAACCCCCCTGCCATGGGCAGGGACATCTTCAACTAGATCAGGTTGCTCAGAGCCCCGTCCAACCTGACCTTGAATGTTTCCAGGGATGGGGCATCTACCACCTCTCTGGGCAACCTGTGCCAGTGTTTCACCTCCCTCACTGTAAAAAAATTTCTTCCTTATATCTAGTCTAAATCTACCCTCTTTTAGCTTAAAACCATTCCCCCTTGTCCTGTTGCAACAGGCCCTGCTAAAATGTGTGTCCTCATCTTTCTTATAAGTCCCCTTTAAGTACTGAAAGGCTGCAATAAGGTCTCTCCGAAGCCGCCTCTTCTCCAGGCTGAACAACCCCAACTCTCTCAGCCTTTCTTCATAGGAGAGGTATCCCATCCTCCTGATCATTTTTGTGGCCCTCCTCTGGACCCGCTCCAACAGGTCCATGATCTAGTTCTGTGAAACTTACTTCTGGTTCAATGATGTCCAGTGTTGTGACAGATTGGGTCAATTAACATTTTCTTCATACAGCAGTGGGTCAAACGAGCCTTTTTATAACTCATACAACTTTTATTCTGCTATAACTTCATCTATTCCAAAGAGTCAACTCTGAGATAGACAAGCATCAAAAAGAAAGCAAACGGACCAATTTTCTGGAGACTAGTAGACTTCAGTTCCTCTTTAATATGCAACTGTTTGCACCCCTGCTCATTATGAGAAATTCTGAGAATTCGGACAAATATTTTAAAATTTTAAGCAAATATTTTCTTTACTTACGGAAATGAAAAGACTATCAGAAGCTATCAGAACCCATCAGCAGCCTTCAGGTTTCGACGTGTATTCTGTCTAGTTTTGTATTTTTACAGACTTCCTAACACCTAAATTAAATATTTTAGTTAAATGTTGAGGTGGTTCTTAACTACTATTGAAATCTCTTTTTTCCTTATTACTATTTGACATCCAGGAAATGAGAAGACATGGACAGACAAGGAAGGGTCAACATGGACAAACCCTGAATCCATCTTTAGATTTTACAGCCCACCTGGTTGTATGATAACATTCTGGACATTGTGAGAATTTAAACATGTTTCAAAGATGAAAATTCTAAGGCATGACATCACTCATAGATAAAAGTACTTTTTAAAACAAACATGTTTTTCCTGACAAATATTTTTATGAGATAATTAGCAGCCCTTCCCTTTACAGTTCCCTTAGAAAATAAGCAGACACTGATTCACTTCCAAGCTGCTAATGAAAAAATAAGGGCTCAGAGGAAAACAAAGCAGACAGGGACAATACTGTTGATATAAATAAATGAATGCATTCCATTGACAATTCAGTTTGTCAGTGAGACGCTAAATAGCCAAAAAACCACACTTGTAGGGAAAGTAAGTTTCCTGCTGAACTCTGGCATGTGGTAGAAAATCAAGATTAACATCTTAAAATATTTCTCAGAAACCAAAATTACTAAAATATTTTGGTTTATAAATGGCAAAGGGACTTTAGTATACATTACTTTTTTTGATAATGATTTTGAAATTATTAAAGTATTGAAGTATAATATTACATTTTAGAAGTGCAAACCAAAATGTAATAAAATATAAAATATTACATGTGATTTACAAGTGATTAAATAACCTTCCTTAAATAAAACCCAAAATGTAACTTAATTATTAGTTTTGATTAAAAAGAAAATGTCCATAAAATCCTATATGCTAGTCTATAAGTTAATATGACAGCAGTCTGAAGTGACTCCAGTAGAAGTACATATTGACACATTCACTGGAAACATTCTAATTTTGACAGAATAGCATTTCACCTCGAAGAGTGTTGACTAACTTTCTAAAATGCTTTTGGTCTCTTATGCTAAGAAAACAGTCTAATGCTGGGTTATGCATCACGACAACTCATAAATTCATGGGAAATCTCATTTTATACACACTGCAGACCGCTTAGGACTCTGTTCTGCCTTTGAAAGTGACTCACTGTGACACACACAGAGACATATCTGGTATTTATAGTTCCTTTTGTCTCAGCTTTGGATGCCTTTGCTCTCACGTCAAGTCATAAAGATCCTAGGGCAATATAGAATTTCCTGAAAATAGTTTAATTGCTTACTGACATTATCTTGAGTGAAATCTAATTTAAAATGAAGACTTTGCAGGTCTTGCCAACTTGTGAAACATGCAACACTACATTTATTACTGAGTAAGAGAATATCTGTCATGGCATTTAATCCACTCAACATGAAACAAAAGGGTGGTATTCTTCATTTCCAGCTTTAACCATATAAAAGTTAGATGTCTCAGTCTAAGCTATTGACCTTAAACTGCCTCTGTGGCCAGTAGAGAGAAATAGCCATTTCACATGACAATTCATCTGACCTTTCTTAGGTACATATTTTAAGATGAGATGAACAGTCCTCTAGGGATTTAAAATGAAATAAACTGTCATCTAGAAATTTGATATCTATATCTAACCTAATCACCTGAGGCTTCCTCTGCAGTCAATGGAGAGAAATAGGCTTCCTCACATGACCTTCATCGTCCCCAAGGAATCTAACCTCCCGCAATATGCCTCAGTCAGGCTGCAGCACTGGGAAGTCTGGTAGCAGGCTAAAATCACTGAATCCCTGCATGCAGCGTAACTTTGTAACCCATCTGTCAAAGAGTGGAGCCCCACATCAGTCATTTCAAGTGCTCTCACTGTTCAGGCCTGACACTTTACTCTCTAATTTCACCAGGGCATCACAGTACCTGCCCACGCTGTTCCAAATGCTCACACACATACTGCAGTAATGATAAAACAAAGGATCATTAAAAAACCTTGGTAAATAAAGAGCTAGGAAACATCCCATCCGTATTTTGTACTGGATTAAAACTTAATGTTACAGTGGTGTAGTTCTGAATTAATCACATCAACTTCAGTGCAGTTATCGTGGCCTGGAGCCAGTAGGAGAGCACAAAAGCGGTGTTTGTGAGACTTTCTTCAGCTTATGGCAGCTGTTTAGCTCATCTTTGATCATACTTATTTTTTTGCAGTTAAGCTTTTTGGTCACACTATCTTTGCAGAGATAGCTGTTCTAAACAATACCCATGTTCACATGCCGGCAAAGGTATTCGTGCATGTGGATTAGCTGGTTTTTGCTTGTCATGCACTTATTCGCTTTTGTGGGGTTTTTTGTTTTGTTTACAAAAAGATATTCAGCTACCCAAGGAACATAAGCAACAGCATATGACATAGCTGAGCAGCTGTACATGAGAGTTAACATTGGTGCAAAGTGCTCAGCTGTAGCGGATAGGAAGAGCTATGCCATCTTAGGTCAAGACAAGAGGCTGGTAGCTAATTTAATACAACAATGAACAGCAGATGCTCTTAGGAAAGAGTATCAGGACAGGGCATGCCTGTGGCAATGCATCCCTAGAATACACTTCCAGTTTTCAGTACTTTGTGGCTCAAAGACTTCCTGAGCTGGTGTGAATGTCCTTGCATTTAACAATCCCGAAAGGATTTTCTTCCATGTGAATTTACCACTTTCTTAATCTGTATAAACTTCCAGCATTGCAAGCATCCAATGGCGCAAAGTTCCCCAGCTTAATTACACACTGCGTGAAGAATCCCCTCCTTGTTTTCAATCACCAGTTGTTAGTTTTATTTGATACTGCCTGGTTTTTATGGTCAAAGAGATACAGAATGATTGTTCCTTATTAACCTTCTCCAGCTCCTACACGATTTTGTAGACCTGCACCATATGCCCTCTCATTCATCTATTCACAAGGCTGAGTGCTAGTTGACCGAGTCATTTCTCATTTCGAAAGGTTCCATATCATTCATCATTTTTGTTGTTCTTTTTGTAGCTTTTCCTGTTCTACTAAAATGTTTGTAAGCAAAAAGGAACCAAGAGAAATAAAGGTTTATCAGGATGAAGGATGAACAGAAAAGTACATATTTCTAAGAAAAAGTGCATATTTTGGGGACATACATTGAGAGTAAATAGAAGCTTAACTAAGATTTTTTTTCTTCCTCGGTGAGGGTGGTGGCAGCACTTAACTCAAAAAACGCCAACATTTTCCTCAAATATCTCCATCCTTTTTGGATAAAATCTAGACAAGCAGACTTCTCATAGGTGATAACAAAACACTTCCATAGAAATTTAAGAAATCGTTAGTCAGCAAGTATGAATTTTAATCCTCTGCAAATCACATTTCAATAATATGCACAAGAGTTTCAAATCGTTACCTAAGGCTACCTCGGGTCTTATTTGATGCTTTTCTATAGAAGTTCCAGAAGGTGAGAAAGATAAAATGCTATGCAGATATTTGAAAAGGATAACAAGATGACTGTTGTAATGATAAGCTGTCAGGTTGACATTGAACTCGGGCAAAACAAGCATTGAGTCCCAGCTGATACAGGACTTGGCAAAGAGCTAAAGGAATGAAATATAATTGATGCCAATCTAGCAAACTATACAGAAAATAAATTCTGTCAAACTAGCAATATATTTTTATGGGATTATGGATCGATTGATGAAGAAAATTGTATTAACCCTGTCTTCCCCCTCAGACTTTCAGCTTTAAATTATCTTACATTTAATTAGATGATGCTAAATTAACGTGGCACATTAAAATTTAAAAAGGCATACACCTATGGATTAAAACTGGATAACAGACATTCTTCAAAATATTGTTATAAAATGAGACCATTTCTATGGAATTGCTCTTGACTGTATTTTACTTAACATTTTATTAAAAATCTGGAACAAACCACAGTTAAAGTTTGTAAGTGGTCATCGCAATAGTAATAAACCATGAGGAGTTCAGGTCATGGTACACAGCTTGGAAGACTGCATGCAAGTTTTATTTTACTGTTGTCAAGTGTGAATAACTATGTTGACCAAAGTTTCCTTGTATCAGTGTTTCCAGGAAGGCTAATACAATCTTTCCATGTAGGAAGCATCTTGAATAGGTGCTCAAAGTTCATCTTGTTTCAGCATTTGACCCTCATGCAACTGCTCCTGTAATATTTTGTTTAGTTCTTGTGTCACTGTTTAAAAGGTTTTCAAAGGACTGAAGAGATTCAGAGATGAACCACTAAAAAAGTTTTCCTTGTACCAAAAGATTCCAGAAACTCAGTCGGTTAGAGGGAAGGATAAGGGACAGAAAAGTTTACAGACACACAAAATAAAACTTTGATCATGATATCTTTGGTCTAAGACATAAGAAAATACAGTGGCTGAAAGCTGAAGCTAAAAAATCTAAGGCTAGAAATAAAGAACAAATTTTTAACAGTGAGGGTAATTAGCCAATGGAACAACTAACAAATGCTTTCAATCAAGACCAAATGTTTTTCAAAACATTTCATTCTCAAGTTCAAACTGAAAATATATAGGCCAGGCTAGCTGATTACAATGATCCCTTGTGAATTCATAATCTAGGGCTCTAAGGATCTAAGCACACCCTGAAGACTAAGTCTGAAAACAAACAAACAAGAAATAAACAATTTATGAATACTTTTAAATAGTATGCTGTTTTCACAGAAACTAGAATTACTTCAGAAATAATTTAGAAACAGAAAAAGTAATAATCATTCTTTAATAATTCATTTCAGGGTAATAAATCATTTTGCTCTACTGTGGCTTTCCTTTTGTGTCACTGGAAGCTGAATAATGCCCATTGAATATAGCTAAGGGTTGAGTAAAATAAGAAAACCAGAAAATGCTCCAGTGACTTTTTGAAGTTATTTTTACATGATTTCTGGCATTTTTGTTTTGAGTGCCACGTGATTTTTCCTAATTAAAGCAACACTGTCTAGATGCAGATGACATATATGAATGTAAAGACGTTTTCTGTCTCTTTCGAAGTTGCCTCTTTGTATCCCCTTGAAAAGTTTTGTATTTGAAACTATCTGTTGATCGCTTACTAGAAAGATAGTGTAGATGAGTTAGGGTTTTTCTAACACAGAAAGATTTTTTTTTCTCTGTTTTTCTATTCAGACAATTTTTCATTAACACTGTGTCTTGGTTTAAATAAGACCCATCTCCTTTATGGACACAAAGGAACAAATGATGTTTTTTCAAACTTCAGATAAACGGCAATCCTTACATAATGGTGGGCATTTCCTCTTTGGAGATCACCACTGAATCAGGACATTCAAACAAACTCACCGCTAAGCTGTTCCCTGGGGCTAGGCTCAGTTGGTCCAAAGCTATGCTTATTACATGTGCTTTGGTCAGCAGATATGCAATCTTAGACAATAGCTTCTTTCTGCAAACAATAGCCAGTATTAAGAATGTCATCAGATATAATGGCTATGAGTGGGACAATTCTGCTTTCTTATGAAAGCTTTCATAATGGAGCGGTCAAAGTGTGCATGTGTGTGTGTCCGTGTGTGCATCTGTGTGTCTATGTGTCTGTGTGTGTTTTAAGAAAGATCCACCAGCACGCTGCAGAAGCAGCCTGCTAGTCTCAGAAGAACTGGTTCATGAAAGGTGCCATTTATAGTGCTTTCACAGTACCATAGAATGGAAACATTAGGTAATAGTAAAATCCCAGAGCTAGACTTACTAAATTCTGAAAACTTACTCACATTACCATGCTTTATAGGGCTTTAGGGACTTCATAACAACAATCTGTGCAACTGCAGACTTTGTTTAATGAAAAAATAAATAGAAATAGTTACCCAAAAATTAGCCTAAAGACTGGTATTCCCTTGTTAGTGCCCTTTAATAATTTTCACTATGCCTCCATTTGCACTCTGTCTAGAAAATAAAAGGCTTATTCATACACAAAAACACAGATCTGCCTTCTCAGTGAGAAATTTTGTAACATTTCTGTAGTAGAATCAACTGTAGCAGCTCAAGGTCTTTTTCTGAAAGAGGAAAAACAGTTAGCTGGATATTGCATTACTTTCAGGAGATTTCTTCACTGTTGTGTAATTTGTCTGACAGTTGCCACAGGGCTTACATGCCACTTTAGTTACCCTACTGATTTTTAAGGGATGGATATGCATGTGGAAATTAGGGGAGCATTCATTTTTCCCCCCAATTTCATCAAATTACATGCACTGTGATTTTAGATAAATCACACTATTACACTGTTTCCCTTTCCACATTTACAGAGACTTGTGGGTTCGCTTTGGTTTGTCTTTAAGCAGTCACTGTTTGCATCAACATCCCAACCGATTGGGTTAGTCTGATGTGTCCTCTAAATGGTGTCTTCTCAACAGCTCTCCTTAATGCTCTGTCATGAATTTGTTTGGGTTTTTCTTATCGGGAGGTATCAGAGCCAAAGCTCCAGAATGTCTCACTTTCCATACAAGGCTTCCTGTGTATTTTAAATGAAACAGATATAACAAAGAAAGCAATGTGAATTTATGCAGCTCCAGCGTGGGAGAAACAAAGACGTTGGTTGAAAAGACAGACAGAAATATATCAGCCTTGCAATCTCAAGCGACCCTCAGGCAGGTACAGCACATATGTCTTCTGGCTTTAGTGCAGACAGAATTCAAAAGATCAGCCTTTTTCTGACCCCAGATATGAGCATCTGGCGAAGACCAGCATCCTTCACAATTTTGGCAGTTGGCAAAGACACAGACTGGCCTGGATTACAAATCGGAAACACTCATCACAGCTGAAAGTGTATTTTTTGCCATTGGGATAGTAGAAATCTGAGAGAGATAGGCACGCAGTTCGGAGGGGAGAAGGCAAAGCAAGACTGCTTTTTCTCTGCTCTTGAAACCGGTGATGCAAATATTTATGCATGAGGCTGAGAGGAATTCTTGGGTCATCCTTCTACCCTGTCTAAAAACATACCCACATCTAAAAGGAGAGCTCACAACAGTGCCTAAGTTTGAAAACGTGCTGATGTCAGAATTTTGCTCTATTTACATGCCTTCGGCGAAGAGCAGCCAACTACCTGCTTATCATAAATCTCTCCTCTCCCTCCCTTCATCCTCTCCACTGAAACCCCTACAATTTTCAGTACAGAACACCAACGCACAAGTAGGTTATTCTGTGTATGAAAGCAGTGCTTGTGAAAGATGTTGAATGCACGGTCCCGGAGATCCACATCCTCTGCAGTATAGCAAAGGAAAAAAAGATACATCATGGATAGCAGCACTGTCAGCTTCCTCGCTCTGACTTACCAGCTTCACTGAGCTTGAAGAAACACCCACTGGGGTGAAAGGATCATTCATCCTTTATAGCCAAGTTGTTGTCCTGACTGCTAAAATTGCCATACAGGCTGCTAATTAGAGCCAGTTATGGTTATGGCTTTTGCAATGCTGACAGATGTGAACTGTTCACCCAACACTTACCCTGAAGGTTGTGCCACCTATAAAAGCTATCAGATGTAACAATCTGCTAAACTACGGTAGATTTATACCTGCCTAAAGATGAAATCAGAGAGAATAGAGCTGAAAAAAACCCTCCAGAGATTGCTTGATCCATCTCACTACACTAGAAGATCATGTCTACTTTGTTTTTGAGAGCTGTTTGTCTAACCTACTTTTATAGGCCTCCTCTAACAGGGACTCCAGAGCCTCTACATGCAGCTCATTCCCGTGCTCCGTAAGAACTTCCAAGAGAAGGGTTTTCTTAATGGTTAACCTAAACTATCCTCATACTTCCTATTTGCCATATTCCTTTCCTCTTTGCAGGGCCCTGCCACACACCAGGTAAACTTGTCTCTCCAGTCTTTTCTCAGTTTATAACTCTTTCTATCTTTCTCCAAGCGTGACATTTTCTGGATCATTCTCAGATAATTTTATTATTTTCTTTGGACACTCTCCAGCTGGGTTATATCTTCCCTGTAACACATGGCCTGAACCAGATTGGACACTGTTACAGATTTTGCAAACCTGAAGAACGCAGGAGGGTAAACACAATCTCTTACAGGTGATGTTGCTACCTATACATCCCAGATTACGTTTATGGGAATGCAGAAGCAAGATGCAGCTCACCCATGTGTATCGCGTGAGTCAAATGACTCATTGCTGTCACCCCATTTCTGCTTCTCCTTTTTCTGACTCCTACTCCCCCACAAAAAGGGGATACTCTGGCCACACTCCAAAATCTCTGTAGGAGCACTGAGAAGCTTAAGATGTCCTTCAATGATGATATTAAGGACAGCAACAAATAAAAGACAAGAAGAAACCTTCAAAAGACTGCTACTTCTCACCAGTACCGCTGGGTGGGAGGTGGGCAAGTGACCTTTTAGCAATATATTTACCAGCATAGGAATAATCCTGCGTGCTTTCTTTTCACCATCTAATTCTTGCCTGGGTCCTATGATGGCAAAGCTATATGTCATCCAGAAAAGGATTGTGTTATTTAAAACAGTATGAAACAGTAGAAATATCCATGGGTTTGGGGCCTGATTGTTTTTCTTAAAACTAATCTCTGAATACAGACAACACTCAAACTGCATTAAAACTGTTATTTTCATGACAACAAATATCTCTGAACTCATGTATTAATCTGGAACTTTCGTGTATCACAATGCCCCAAACGCGCAGCTGTCAAACAGATTATTTCTGTGATTGATATAAGATGTATGGATATGACGTTGAGAAAAGGCTGCATTGTGGGACAAATGTCCCTGAGCTTTTGGTACTATAATTCCCGGAGAACTGGTATATGTTTGAATTGCTTTATCTTGGCATAATGCAGAATTTCAGTAGAAGCCATATTAGCTCCCTTACTAGAAAAACACAAAAATCCCTCAATATAGCATTTACAAATCACATAATTTAGATTTTTTTAAATTATCTGTGTAAATAAATATACATACGAACACAAATACATATGGAGAGAGGCATAAAATTATGTCTTAGTCAGAGTATAGCAGTTAATCATATACCATGCATTCTACTAAGAGCAAAGGGTTTCTATAAAAATTAAAAGGCATGGATATATACGCCCTTTGGGAATTTCCCTGTTTAAATATTTCCACTTAGTGAGAAAATGTTGAAGAAATATAAAAATAGGCATTACATTTGATGAGGTTCCTGTATTAAAAAAAAACCAAACCCACGATAAAATATATCACACATATCAAAAAACTTCCCATGTAAAAAGTAGGCTATAATAGCCTAGATTCTCCTTTAGAATGAGAAGTACACTTGTCATGTTGTCAAATGATATTAGCTTTATATCATATTCACGTCAGATTCCTGATGAAATAAAGGCCCATATTTTGCCATCAGTGCTGAGCAGCATCCTTCCTCACAATTTGTTCCACTGAAATGAATAGTTATTTTGCTTGAAAGTGGTTTAGGCTAACATAGTCTGGGTCTATATGATGAGTGGAAAGAAATAGCTTACCTTTCTATTGCTTCCTTCACGATGTTATCATTAAACTTAGAGGACATTAAGTATATATAATTAAGTGTACACAATTTTAGATTATGAAAATGCTTGCTACTTTTCACAACATTCATCCATAATTTCACATTTTCTATGGCATTATAGCTTAAAATAGTACAAAGATACATGGCATTTACGGCTCAGAAAGACCTTTGGCCTTTGACCTTAAAAGATCTTTATGTGGAGGCCCATGGTGGATTGATTTTTGACAGTACAGTGACAGAGCCATACAAAAAAAGTATTCATATTGACCAAGTTAGTGGATATTGCAGGTCAAAATGTCAGCAGTTGTCTTTTTCAGCTGACATCCTGGTCTGAGAAAGTTGGATTTAAGGTTTTCTTGACTCTCATATTTTGATTTCTTGCCATATATGGCTGTGTCATTAGCTCCCTGGAATGCCTTTCAGTTTCTTCCTTGAAAAATGCTAAATAAGTTCTCACTTTACCTACCGACTGAATAAGAATACAAAAACAACGGACAGCTGTGAGGCATCTGCGTATCACACAAACACTGTTGGCACAGTTCCTGCATTCAAGAGATCAGCAAGAGCCTAGTAAATAAGCTTTCTTCACTAAAGACCACTTTTGTCCATGATCATTGGAGCTGTGCTTTACTCATACACCCTCTGAATTCCTCTTTTCTTCAGTAATCACACATGCCTAGCATGATGGCTGATTCTATTCTACAGTCCTGGGCCATGTAATTATGTGAGTAATTGGCAGACAAGATGTTGTGAATACCTGAATCCCAGGTTAATTGAAACTAACACCTGCCTGAACTGTGCTGTTGTAATGGATGCAATAATACAACAAGATCGGGTCCTATTGAGTTGCATAATCTTTTCAAGACTGCGTTTTTGATCTCCCTGCTTTGATTTGAGGGCGGTGGTAAACTAAAGTATTATGCCTTTGTTGAAGCTTATAAAAGATGAATCTGAGGCTGAAAATGAAGATCCTTCCAGTTAATCTGTATTGAGAAAAATCAGTGAGCACACATCTTTTGCATCTTTCAGTTAGAAAAGAAACAACAGATACAGCTGTCAACACAACCATAGTCAGTAACAACATTACAGTTCACCCTAAAGTAACCCAAGTCATTACCCAGGTAGTACAGACTGCAAACTTTGGATTCATGAGGCTCAGCGTGGTCAAAATTCCTGCTAGCATCATCAAATATCCCAAACTGGACAAGTGTTACGGCATTACGCAGGAGATGTTATTCTAGTATTCTTGGTTTGAGGTTGATTTTCTGTTGCCTTGTCCTTCGTACTATCACAGCTCACAGGCAATTCGGTTTCGGTGTTTCTGTGTTACTTTCTCATTGTCAAAACGGTGATAATGGTACATCCCTCCAGCACAGACAGACAGGCAGACAGACAAGCAGACCTTGTGTCAAAAAAGCAGAGGAGGTATTAAGACAACAACTTCCAAGACATAGAAAGACCTTAAGAACAAGTATGCTTTACTTGATAAAACCTCTCAAGCAA
Organism: Calonectris borealis; assembly: GCF_964195595.1. Lineage (NCBI taxonomy): Eukaryota > Metazoa > Chordata > Aves > Procellariiformes > Procellariidae > Calonectris > Calonectris borealis. The sequence goes on from NC_134314.1 coordinate 13,758,692, forward strand.
ACATAGCTTTTCTTGTTCTTTTAGTGAAACTATGGCAATCTTACTTCTTTTAAGTCAAATCATGCAGACTGTTTTAAACATAGCTTTTATCTGACATAACTAGACTCTTGGAAGTATTTCAGTTCAAAAAGACCTCTATTGCAAGAGAATACTGGATCAGAGCAGAAAATCAAAGTAGTTTGGCAATAGAACCTGATATATTTAGGACCAAAATAATATTGATCATTTGCTAGTAAAAGCAGAGGACAGGACTTGATGACCGCAAATGTCCTATTTTTCTAAGTTAAACAAGACATGATATTTCTATGTTAGAATAAATGTTGGTTTTACTTATAATGGTGCAAACTGTATAAAGCTACTATACTCTTTGTAAAGGGAAAACGAATAGAAAAAATGTTAAAAAGCCAAAATGTAGCCAGAAGACTTGGGATTTTCAAAAGCCCACGGTCCTCAGATTACTTACCCAAGTAATCTTATTACAGACTTCTCTGGGAACTGCTTGACCACCCCAGTTGCCTCTGAAAATCACAATCAATTTATTTGTCTCAGGACTAATGGGGGGAAAAAAGATTTCAGGAATGAGAAGATTTTACTGTAATGACCTGAAGCAAGTGGGAGAACAAAACGCCTGCTTTAGAAGTCATGAGAGCCACAATCACAACAATTAAGGGCAAGAAAGAAGTGAGGAGGAGGGAGTTGGGAAAGAGGAGTTCCCAAATTTCAGCAGTTATGTAGACCTCCATTTAAATGTAATATGGCTGCAGAAGAAAGCCCATGTACTTTGGCTGATACCTTTTCACAGACATTTTGACATGAAAAACCCAGTAGTCTTTTAAATAGGGACATGTAGCTAAATGTAGGATATCGTATCTCTTTCTGGGAGTCATGTAACTATAGAAAGGCTGTAACAAAAGTAACAAGAACATTTCATGAGAGAAGATCAGTGCGGTTTTAGCAGCTGAACAACAAGCCTGAACATGTTTATCAGCCCAGTGTTTTCAAAATCTCTTTCAGTAAAAGGCTGTGTCCTCTATATGTCTTACTGTATCATTTTTTTCACCTAACAGGGCCTGATTTTTTTTCAAGCTGAGCACTGTCTGAATAGCTTCCCTAACGTCTTTGTTTAGATCTGGTCTATAGATCCCACCTTACTCCCACTGATGTTAGAAGGAAACTTCCGTAGCAGACATCCTGTGGGATGACGATACCTAATTCTCTCTTTATTTCCAGCATCTCGCAGCGTTGCACCCATGCCATCAAAAGTTGTGAATGATTCTTATACCTGCTAACATATTTGTGAGCACGAGGTCTAGTAAAGACATTCTCAGTAGCTTTTTAAAGGTGTTTTTCTGCTAGGATATTGCTAAATCAGAATGTCTGCTCTAGTGTTAAACTTGTGGATATGAAACACAGCAAATAAATAGAAAAATAGATGAAAGCTGTGTATGAACATAGGGTTAATCTGACTCGGCTGCCTCACAGTAAAAATGGCAGATATCCTGTCCAGACAGGATTTCTCTGAGAAGTATCTATGGTGCATAAATGCTGTCTTATCAAGTGTGCCATCCTCCCACACCATCACCTTTCCTCCAGTAAAGACAGAAGTATGGTCATCCTTTCCGTCACACATCTTCTGACAGAAAACACAGGGAGCAGTGGAAATTAAGTGTTGTAGTATATATTTGGCTAAGATACTAACAAAACCCTAAGGTAATTCCCTGAAAGACTGCAAATGCTGAGGTGACAGGCGGGGGGGCTGAGGCAGGGATGCGGGGAGAAAGACACTGCACTGCTGGGAGAGAGCCATGGCTATGTTTCAGTCAAATCTGACCTACTTTAATGAAATCAGGTCATCTGTGAGCTCTTCATTACCCCCAGACTAAACAGTACAAAACACAGCAGCCAATGTCTCTGTCTTTTCAGAGTACCACTAATTCTCATTACAACATTGTTATGTATTCCTTAATATATATTGACTTAGTCATTTCGCCACACCAAAGCTGGTAAACAGTGCTGGGGAAGGAAGTAAAATAAACATGATTACTGACTTTAAAAAAAAAAAATTAAAAAAAAAAATTACAGGATAAACACAGCCATGCCTCCAGAACGTGTCTTCAAGGGAATACAGAAACAAAAGGAGGCACAACTGTCTCATAACATTAGCCATGACGGATGGAGCTCACCTATCACACCAGCAAACTCTTAACTGTTAGGAGCCACGTTAGCAGACAAAGCGGAGGCTGGAGTCAAGCAGAAGCTGGTACTGTAGGCTTATGCTCAAATTCTGCTCAGTGTTCAGTCTTCTATAAACTAGGAAGGTGACAGCTCCATAATAAAAAATATATACTGGTGAAGCTTTAACATGATGTCCGTATATGCATTTCAGTTCACACAGAGATAGACTGTATATATGTGTGTGCAGGTATGGGTGTGTCCCTACACATGTATTTTATTATGTACATGTGTATATCCACTTGTTCGTACACCAAAATGTCTGTGCTTCACAATAATGTACATTGAGATATATGCACTGCTTTCAGACCCAGAAATATATATACATGTATATCTCTAGCTGTATCTGAAGATGCATATATATATGTGTAAAGTCGTATTCAGCAAAAGACCTGTCCTTGTGTGCATCACATTAAGTCTACACACTATCAGTACGTGCATGTCTCTGTAGTGAATAGTGTATATGTATGAAAGGCTACTGTATACCAAAGAGAAATATTCATCTCTTATTAAAAGAATTACTGTGTTTTATTCCTATTGCTTATCATAGAAGCGTAATCTTTACAATTTCTGTTCAACATTAGTTAGAAGAGTATTTATGTACATTTTGTTTTGGAGGCTAAGGGTTCCACTTATTTCTCAAAATAGGGCATCTGATGCCATGTGAGATCGGGCATCTGGTGCCATAAGGAATGACACCGAGTCTTCTGCTGTTACTCCAATAAGCTACAGGTCACCATAGGTCCCATGCCATACTTGCAGCCTTGTGTGGACACCTCTAACACCTTAGCTCATCTGAAAAGGCACTATACACTAATGTATGGGCAACTGCATTGGGCCCTTGCATTCCTTTACCCATAGACACCTATCATTAAAACATTTTTACCACATCTCGCTGATTTTCTGTTTTTTCTAACCCATGTTTAATTGGTAAATCTATTTGGCACTTATTACAGAACTGTCTTTCTTCCCCTACTATCTCATTGTCCAAATTACTTCTCAGTCTGTCTCTGTCACCTATCTGTGGGTGGCTGAGTGTACTCCACCTGGCTCAGTGTGGGGGTCTAGAATGTAGGAGTCACGTGTGCCAATGCTTTGGACAGAAGTATTTAGGTGAAGTAAAGGCTTGCAAAGATGACAGCCCGGATGCCACAGCCCTGAGGCCATGCCAAACTTTCTTTGGCAATGCCAAGTTAAGACAATTTAGATAGTTTCTGACATTTTCACCTTTAACCATTTGTTCCTGTCCCTGTTCCTTCCCCTGCCTTGTGTTGGGAGAAATGATTGCACAGTCGTGTGGGGAACCAGTGGTCCAGATCTTGGCTAGATAAGTGTCTAATTCCCACTGAAACCGTATTACACATATAGATACCCCTCAAGTTCTGAACTTTCATGGTATAGAGAGTCATTACATCTTAAAATCACTACTTAGATGACTGGAACTAGAAGGAGGGGCAGCTCTCAGGAGTCCAGCTGGCTGTGACAGACTCAATGCTTACTGACTATGGTAAAATAGATTTTGATTTCTTGCAACATCTGGAGAGTTACCCCCTTCTATCTTCTATTTTCTTACAGCCTCTGCTGTTACACAAACTGCTCATTTCTGCTCATTCTAGCCAGCTGAAGCTTCTATGTCACCTGTATGGTGGCTTTAAATTGCAAGAGAAGCAGGACTGAGAGAAGCAGGGGAAGGATGAAACATACAGGAACAGCTAATACCCTATGTGCTTCTAACAGAGGACATATGACAGTGGCTAAAACACTGCAAAAAATACACATCATTTAGGAAATCTGAAAATTCTTGAATAAACACAACTAACAATTGTGTCCAAACAAAGGTCTTTAGTCTCCTTTCTGAAAGAGCTGGTGATAGGAACTGCTGAGTCTCCTTTATAGGTTGCAGTGATCCCTTCTCTGAAGGAGCAGGGGGAGGGTAGGAGAGGAGAAGGTAGGGTAGGACAGTAATTACTATCTGTAAAACCCAGCTTTAAGCAACATACTTAATGGTGGGATTTTGGCAGACAAATATTGACAGGGCACTAATGTTGCTAAGCTAGCAGCGTCCTGCTGAAGGGCTGGAATGTGCGAGCCGCACAAAAGCCTGCCTATGGGACAAGACAGAGCACCGCTGCCCTAGCAGCACCTCTCGGTTCTACCACATGCATCAAAGGAGTGGGCTTTCTTGCTAAATTTGCTCCTTCCAGTAGGATAAGTCTATCCTCAGTTTTGGTTGTGGTTGCTGTTGATTCTCCTGCAGAAGGAACCAAAGAACAGGACCGGGATAGTGATTTTTCCCTTGGAGGAAGCAAAGGCTGGGCGGCATTCTTCTTTGACACGGGGGAAATGCCTAACACGCTGTTAATCCCCGCAGGAGCAGATCACACACTGGCCCCTGCATGTGCTGCAGCTCCAACAGAGACTCTGTCTGGATCCACATTGTACCCAGACTCCTATCCCACCTCCATGTCACCTCATTTACAGGGGAATTCTACCCCTGCAGCCTGTGGCTCTAAATGTACATTGATGAGGTCATTGGCAGAGTTTTGTCTTGTTACCTTTGAAAAGCTGCAAAAGAAAAATGATGCAAGATAACTGCCGGTGTCTGAATATCATATCTGAAACCCCACCTGGTAACTCAGTGTATGCCATGATCTGCTCCGGTTCACTGTGGCTGGAACCTGAGATATGCTTTCCATGCACTGTGAATGACACAAAACACAGCTCAGAGTTAGACTACTTGTATCTATACTTTTCCATTAAAGGTTTTAGCCTTTAGATGTTTTTTCAAAGAAAATACTTTTATTTCAGTTTGTATATTATTTTGAAGTAAATACTAATTGAGAAAATGAGGATTTTAGCACTGAGCAAAACAATTCTTGCTTTTTCTGAAAAGCTGTTTGGCTTATATTCCAGTATTGTAATTGCATCCAATTACAGGCTCCTGTGGACCACAGAAAGGTTAATCCAACAATGAAAAGTGAACAGAAAGGCTCCCATCAATTTCCAATAGTTTGGCCTATGTTCATGCCAATGGTCAGAATCGGTAGCTAGGTCTGATTTTCTTAAAAACTTTCAGGAAAATGTCACTGTGAAGCTCCACAACCTCAGTCACAATTCACTAGTCCATCCGGCATGGTTTAGAGTGTCTCCACAGAACGCAATTCAGGCCATGTAATGCTACCTGAAACTGCAGAAAGGAAAGTACAATAATCTTCAGACATATCCTCTGTCAAATTAATCATGAACTGTTGATTCAGAGATACCAAATGTCAGAGATCTTTTTTTTTCATTTTGCCATAACCCAGGTATGTTCACGCATTTCTATAAAAGCTAGTGATATTTTTTCTACTCTGGTATATCACTAAGGAGAATAGACAATGTTGTATGTACAACTCTATTCACAGCAAAAGCCAGATAAACCAAAAGAACCACTTATAGTTAGGCAGATGTTCGTAATCTTAATTTTATTACCTCCAAACAACAGTGTTTGATTCCATACATGAAAACCAATAAATCAGGAAATGTCATGACACATGAAACTGTAAAAAAGAAGCATGGCAATAATCTGGGAAAAACATTTCTGATTTAGATTATCTGTGGCTTTCCTGGCTTGTGCCTCAGAGATGTTCAGACTGTGGTATGGCATAGGCTAGGTTTAATAGCTATATTATCTTGCAGCTCAGAAGGCCAACAGTATCCTGGGCTGCATCAAAAGAAGCGTGGCCAGCAGGTCAAGGAAGGTGATTCTGCCCCTCTACTCCACTCTGGTGAGACCCCACCTGGAGTCCTGCGTCCAGCTCCGGAGCCCTCAGCACAGGAAAGACCAGGACCTGTTGGAGCAAGTCCAGAGGAGGGCCACAAAAATGATCGGAGGGTGGAACGCTTCTCCTATGAAGAAAGGCTGAGAGAGTTGGGGTTGTTCAGCCTGGAGAAAAGATGACTCTGGGGAGACCTTATTGAGGCCTTTCAATACTTAAAGGGGGCTTATAAGAAAGATGAGGACACACATTTTAGCAGGGCCTGTTGCAACAGGACAAGGGGGAATGGTTTTAAGCTAAAAGAGGGTAGATTTAGACTAGATATAAGGAAGAAATTTTTTACAGTGAGGGAGGTGAAACACTGGCACAGGTTGCCCAGAGAGGTGGTAGATGCCCCATCCCTGGAAACATTCAAGGTCAGGTTGGACGGGGCTCTGAGCAACCTGATCTAGTTGAAGATGTCCCTGCCCATGGCAGGGGGGTTGGACTAGATGATCTTTAAAGGTCCCTTCCAACCCAAACTATTCTATGATTCTATGATTCTATGATTATGTTATTGAGCACATCAGCATGTTAGCTAGCTGGGAAGAAGAAAGAGTAGTCAGAATTGTGTAGCCTGGCAGTTTTCTGAAGACAAGAAGCATTTAATTTCAGAAAGACCACACCAGATAGAAAATCTAATCATATACAAAAGCATCAAACTATATGTAAAGGTGCTTGATACAGTCTTTTTCATTTTTTCATAAATTATTTTACTGCTTTGACTAAGTGTGGAAAAATTTTATGTTTGCTGAACTGAGCTAAGGCCAAAGAAGAGCCATGTCATTTTTTCCTCCATTTGTCGTTCAATTCCCCTCTAGGTCTTATCTGACATACTGATAGCTTTATATCCACATTAATTAAAAACTTCCATGGGATTTTGGTTTAGCTGATAGTATATGCTAGCAGCAATACTAAGCATATACATGGAATTCATGTACACCCATAGTGTTTACAGCATGTTTAGTTCTCAGCAGTAATTTGCAAATTTTATCGCGTATCATCACTGTGGACTAGGTTTGCAATCCATCCAACAATTTCTGTGAAATTACTTGTATGTAGCTTCTGTAGCCAACAAGAAAGAAGACCATAACGTATTGTGGAATGATGCACTGGCTGATGTGATTTCCTCCAGGAGAATGGAGGGAAAGGAGGCTGGGAGGGAAGAAATACCAAACCCTGTGCAGACACAGGCAGACGTTACTTACAGCGATAACTTCTGCCTAAGAAGACGAGTCTGCCTGAGCTCTAGAAACAATGGAGAAAGCCTCGAGAGCTCCAGACGTAGCTCAGAGCATGAACCATAGATGCTATTAATTGCTTCCAAAGGGTACTCTTTATATTGACCCTATGCTACAGTTAGCTTCTGTCAATACGTTTCACAGTTTTTACAGAACTACCTTGAAATGAAACACTTCAATCTTGTTCAACAAACTAAAATATCTTGATCTAGACTGATCTGACCCGAAACTAAATATTTCATTTTGATTTTGCTGACATAAATATTTGATTTTCAGATGAAAGTTTTTGCATTTCAGGCTAAGAATGGCAATAAATAAAAATTCAACATAGGTATCTCTTCAATGAAAACATACATTTTTCTTCCAAAAATTTTCTAGAATATTTTTCTGCCTGAATGTTTCTGATAAATACACAGCAACAGTATATACATATATTCACATATACACAAGAGTATATCTGTTAGATGTATGCACATAATCTCATATTTACTCACTCTTTGGAAAGATACCAACAATCTGCTAGCTGATAGGTCAGGATTTTCTATTTCAGCTAGCTGAAAAAGATGTTAAAATATGGGAAAGTTGGAAAAAAATCATAGAAACAAGCACAAAAAAGACCTCTTGCTTTTTTGGTATGTAAAGAAAATGCTAAATAAACAATTTGTGAACCCAGTAACGAAAGTCAACACTTAAATTTGTGTGAGTTCTCCCTATGTCTATTTATTTTTCTTTCTCCAAATATTAAATGCAAACTTCAATACAAAGCCAAGAATTAGGTTCCATACATGGAAATGCCTTAGTGATTGTAAAAAATAATGCTGTGGTGTCTCTAGTTGGGAGGTTTGGAAGAAAGGGAACTAAAAAAAACAAGGAAAAAAAAAGAAAAAAAAGAAACTGTTCCACTTCATCTAGCAGTGCTGCAATACATCACTCCAATTAAATCCCAGCCAATAAGCAAAGGGACGTGTTAAGTAAAATTCATGAGCTTTGAATGCATGTGAATGAATATGCCAATCAGAATCAATGCCACCCATTCATCTGGTGTAACACCATGGTGATGACAATGAGCTTGAAACCAGCCTTTGTTGTCATCAGCTGTGCAGTAGTTGCCACAGCCCCAGCCTGGATCAAATGTGTGGGACATTTAAATCTTCAGCATGGCACCAACACACAGAACATCTTATTCATGCCAAAAAAGGAGCCATAATCAGCCTCCGAGTAAATAATTCAGGATCAGTTCCTTAAGGGGCACAAATTGCCTTCTTTTAAAATGACCAAAAGGCTGTTCCTCTCCTTGCTTGACTTTTCTATATGGACACAAGCACAGCTTTTTGCAACCGTGCAGTATATTTGTCACTTTAGAAAATCTGTTGCTATATTAATGTCTGTAGCTGAGACTTCTGCGGGCCTTAACAGATATTGCAGTAAGAATATCTTTGCGGGACCCTGCATCTCAGCCCTTTTGAGTGCTGCAGTGGCAGATGGCTAGCTCTCACTGCTTTTACAATAACCATTTCATTTGTGATGCTTGACCTGAATTCCATTCCTTGTTTAAAAGTGTGTCTCAGTTCTCAAATGGTATTTCACAGAATTGCCATTTCCATAGTGTTTCCACATGCTGTTCTCCAAATAACACATTTGCCCATAAAACAGGGTGGAAGAAAAGAATATGGAACTAAGTGTCACAACTGAAAATGTTTAATCTAAGAATAAGTATCCAAATACTGATGACAGCTTCATTTTTATTGGATTTAAATTACACCACTGATATTTTCTTATATGTCAGTTTGTATCACTTACAGATCACATTGTATTTTTAGTGCTTTGTGCTATGAGTTACAGTTGTCTTTCTTCCATTGTGTTCTCAGTAGTTATAACATTGTAAATGTGAAATGCTATGCTAGAGAAACAGGCCTGTGAGTGGTGACATACACTCAAATTCTTTGAATAAATTAAGCATGCATGCTTTCAGTAATAGATCCACTCATTAATCAGCGTGTTTAAAAAGATGTGACAACCACTGCATAGAACTGATATTCCCCCAATTTACCAGCAGATATTACTCGCTTCTGAATACATTCTCTGCACATTTCTAATGTTATTTCTCAGTTTCTGGGTAGGAAATTAATCTTAAGAAGAAGAACAAGTGATCTTAAGGAACTTTATTTGGAAAGAGGTTCTTTCTGAGGTTTCTCTTGCAGCCAATTAAAATCTCAAGCAGAGGGAGCTGAAGACATCATTCAAATACACATTTGATTAAGAAATATTAAACATGATGCCTAGAAAAACATGCATTCTTTGGCCATTCCTTCTCATTCTCTGGGACTGAGTCCATGAGGAATAAGTTAAACTTAATAGGGGGAATGAATGTGAGGACCACAAAGAGACAGCAGAAATGATGCTGCAGGAACGATGCTGTTTGCCCATTAAGATTATCTACAACCCTGTACTGTGATCTTTCTGTTAGTGACCTAGTCTCTCCTTACTGGAAGTGACCTGGTCTTTTCCTACTGGAATTCTGCAATGCATTTCTTAAAAAGAAAAAAAAAAATTACCTTGCCTGAGCTTCTTGAGGCATCTTAAATTGATCCACAGCAGTTTGATGCAAGTTCATGCAACAGGCCCAAGTACGAGAGGACTACAAGACACACAGCAAAAATACATTCCACCTTACAGCAGAAGACGTATTTCTGTAGACTCAAAGTGAATGGCAGATTATTTCCAGCTGTAACTAAACCCCTACTTTATGGCATTGTGCAGTCAATAGTAACTCAAATTTAAACAAATTATATATCTCTGAACATATACCCATTTAGTTCTTTTTAAAAAGAGCTGTTTTAATAATTTGAGACAGAAACATTGTACCTGATCTGCAATAACATGAAAGCATGAGAATATCCCCTGTTGGTACTTCAGTCCTTTATTTTTTTACCTAAGTGCATTGACCTTTAAAGACCCAGAAAGCTCTTTGTTGTCCCAGTGAGTATAAGTTGAAAGGAATCCCAGAACCATGAGTCTTTTTCTCAGATTTATCCTCAGGTAGCCTCTAAGTAAAATGAAAAGCTGACAAAAATTCAAGTGTTAACAAGAAGTAACAGACATATTTCTCCAGCTATTCTTCGTGATATACAACCATGCCATTACCAGAGCAAAACCAGTTCATGAATGTTTTAAGCTGATTGAAGAGAATGCAGGTACTTATCCTCATGGTGAGGAGGTTTCTGAAGTTCATTGCCACATGGAACTTAAGGTTAAAAGTATATATCCACAGTTCATAAACTTGGATAGCTCTTGGAAAGGCTCCTGGTCTTCTCACTTGCAACAAGTTATCACATCACACCTATGAAAAATACTTTCTCCCACCAGTTGCATAGGACACAGAATCTCAGCCCAAAGCTGGCCGTACCACTCTTGCATACCCAGATGGCAGCAGCACAACTAGCATGAAGCTGTCAACTCAGATAAACTCCAGGTCACCTGAACTCCTGCATTGCTCCACTCTGTATCACAAGTTGTCACAAGCTCCTTAGAGCTGTCGTCTATTTTATTCCACCAAATAAAGCTCAAGGTTTTGCTTTTTATGGTCAAGACAGCACTGGGCTCACACTAGTTAAATGATTGAATGAAGTGTATGGTCAACAGCTCTTCTATGGTGAAATGGTATATAAAAAGTTTTTTGTAATCTGGAAAGCTTTGTGGGAACTAATTTTTTTATGCTATTCTGTTTAGGTTTGACAATAATAGACTCTGGCCTGAAAGGCAATTACTTTCTGTTATACTTAAGTGGACCAGTGGGAAATAAGTCACGAACTTTGTTGCTTCTTGTCTGTTGCTGTGTTTTAAATGCCCATCCAATGAACTAAGCACCTTCTTGTATTTGAAATTATATGGCTAATTAGATAGAAAATTAGATGGATTCTCTCTTTCTACAAACATATACAAAAACCGCATACGTTCATATAGAGGACTCTAGCAGTTTTAGATGTCACTATTTTCACACTTAATCTTACCTCCTGACAGGTGGTCAAAGAAATTTCATTGCATTTAATAAAACAGGTTTCACACAAAACTTAATCAGAAGTTGCTTAATATGTATGCAGAAGCAAATTAAAAAAAAAAAAAACAAAACAAAATCCAACAAAACAAAAAAAACACCACTCTGACAGCCCTCGATAGCTATTCAAACTTGTCATAGTTATATCAATAACTTTCTTCAGCAACTCCCAAACCAAAGGTGAAGTATAGTTCCATCTTTTTACCCATTCAGCCTTGGACTGACTTACAAGAAAATTATGTAGAAAACAGTTAATGTTGACCATGGTGGTATTTTCCGTATGTTATTGGGATAGCTGTCTGTTGGTATTAACGAGAAAGCCCAAACTCATCTCTGTTTGCCCGCTAATTAGCCACAATTTTGATCATTAATGACTAAAACTGGTATTTTCAAAAATTTTCTAAGGGAAATCTATAGATTTATACTGAGTTTTTAAGGCTGAGCTCCTCTTGCTGCTTTGGGGATTTTGAAAAGGGACTGAATCTGAAGCTGCAACCGAGAGGTGCTGCATTTATGTTTAGTATAGACTCTGTTTCAGCATTAGATTGAATGTCATTTATCTTATAAATGAAGAGCTACTCTTGGAATAGAGTAATTCAATCACAAAATGTGTTCACGTCCCATTTTCAGGGTATTCCTTAAGATCAGAAATACATTTTATTAGTCTAGAAGATTTAGAATCAATATTCCTTACAACCACAATAGCATGCATACATAAAGAAGTAGAAAATAAAATTACATTATTTTAAAAATATATCAAGTCACCAATTATTTCAGATTTAGGGGGCTGCTTATGGGCTAACTCGAGATTTAAGCAAATAAGTGCCAATTAATTAGAATCTGTGACAGCGTTCAGTACCATCTCTTTGATCTTTCACTAGTAGCTGACAACAAAGCACACATACTCACAATGCTTTAGTTTCAGTCAAGTGATCAGCAAAACATGTTCAGCTCATTTAAATAACAGAAGCTTGTAAAATACAGCTATCTTTTATAGCATTAGGCAAAGATTTGAGTTCAGAAGACAGTATCTGGCACTTATAGAACAGATAACTTGGAGCCATTTACATCAGATGGATAACTTGAATTAAACTTAAAAATGGATGAAGCCACAAGCTAGAGGCTAGAATAAATTCCACAATAACTCCCCTGCTCAACCATTGGTATTCTGGCTATTTAACCACAGATATACCATTGCTCTGTGAACACTGTCACACAAACATCTGGGCAAAAAGACACACTGTGGATAGTTTACAAACAGAAGATGCATTTGTTTCAACGATATCAAAATTCAGAGGAAGCATAGAGCAACAAAAATAAGTGATGTGTACAGGCCAGAATCTAGACTTCTGTATATGCAGCTATCACACCTTTTTGAGCTGGAGTGTTGGGATTTTTCTGTACATGTGTATACATTTTTGAGACTTATTAAAAGGAATATTTATTTGTCTGTGAAAATGGGAGATGTTTCAAGTATAATCAACAGTATATAGTGACATGAACATTGATCAAATTTTAGTTTTTTTAAAACAATTTTAGAACAGTATCATTATATACACATATTAAAAAAAAAATTTCTAACATTGTCATATTTTAACCTACAAAGATAAGGCACTGTCTTGCTTGTATACTTTCTTCTTTATTGCTCCATGTATTTTGGCCTAGTGGGATATGTGGTTCCTTTCTAGGAGGCAAACTGTTGAGAGGAAGCAGAAATTTAACTATATAGATGTTCTAGTTCAATGGAGCGCTTGCTCAAGTATGGAGTTAAATCCTGCCTCTAATTAGCAATTTAAGATGAAGCCACGCTAAGTGCTCAGTGGAGTCAAGACTCAGAGAAGACAACTGCAGACACTTTGATTTTCTCAGGTGATATGGATCAGATGATGGGGAGGACCGTGGTAGCACTGCTCCCTGCAGCCGGGTGCTGCAGCGGTCCCGGGCCTCTGCTGACTCCCAGACTATTCTCTGGGTTTGTGTCTGTGCCAGAGACGGTTCAGCTGACTTGGCAGCAGAGATTAGCAAGTCCCAGTGCTTGGGCCTGGGCACCCGCACTGTTTGATTTGCTATAGACTTAGCTCCTCTGCGTCCGTGTGCTCTGCATGAAAAGGTCTTGAAACTGGCAGGTGTTTTTTGGCACCCAAAAGTTTAAAGAACCTTAGACCTAAATAATGTCTAATTATTTTTGTTTCCCCCACTTCTAGGGAACAAGCATGTTCTCCAGAATAAAAAAGCTTCAGGAAGCTCTGAGATTTGGCTGTCTAGAGATACAGAAAGGTGTTTTGCTTTTCCACTTAATTGTATGTGTCGTCTTCATGTTATTTTTTTCCTTTTCTTTTTTCTCATGGTTCAGTGGGCCCCTCTAATGTCCCAGAAACAAACACACTCCTCTTCTAAGACAGTAGCCCGTAACTTACAGGCCATGAGCTCTCACCACAGCCCTGATTTTGGTTTGTGAACTGGTTAAACCACTGCATTAAAAGCATAATTATCATATCCTCCTTCTCTCCGACTGTGAGAGCTCCCAGGACAGGAGACAGCTGCTCCTGGGGACAGCCACTGGCTTCCCCCAATGCAATATGAGAGATGGCATCGCTCCTGTGGGTGCCTCCTCCCAGTGTGGCTGTAGTCAGCCCTGAAAGCCCTCCCGTGATCCTGTGCAGCACATGTCATGCAGGGCAGACGTTTGGGAGAGATGGTGGGTGTGCAAGGACTGCGGTACAGCAAGCTGAGCTCATGCAGGGTTCAGAAACAAGTGCAACCCCCACGGCATGGGGTGAGGGTCCTAAGCGCCGGCACTTAGCTGGCCACTCGAGGACAGGCACTGAGAGGAGAGAGCTTTTGGAGAAGCGATGGCAGCTCTGAAGCTCTCCAAGGAAAAGCTGGAAGAAACCTGGGAGGAGACTGCCCCAGGCAGTCCTGCTGAGGAGCCTCCGGCCTCTCCCCTTTCCCTCAGGAACAGCTTTTGGACTGGCTGGGCCCTGCCTGAGCTACCCTGGCTCATCCCATCCCCATCACCCTGCCTGGCCATCCCAGGGCTGTCTGATCCCCGTGACCCTCACTGGGCCTGATCCTGACCAGGTGACCCACCAGCCCTTGGCCCATCGCCTCCCCCAGGGAGGTGCCCAACACCCATGTGCCCCACAGGTCATTAGTCAGTAATCAGCAATGCTTTAGTAGCTGCTCCAGAGCACACTCAGGTTGAAACTGCCTCTGCCTCCCTTCAGGAAATATGTTCCTCCATGTTCCCTCCCCACTTGGGTTCGACCAAGCTTAGACAATTTTTGTAAAGGAATGGTTCATTTCAAGAAAAATAATCTTCCTGCTCACTCCTGTGGACTGGAAAGTGAAGCCCAAGGGTCGTCTTTTCTATGTAGAGCACAAGAGTGGCCACGTCACATCAAATAAAAAGTTCATCTTGCCCAGCATCCCATTCGCATCAGTGGCCAACAGCGATGCTACGGAAAGACACGGCAGTGCCAAATATAACTTACTTCCTACAGCAAAAGCTTCCAAGCATCAGCGGTTTAATGGCTCTTTGAGACCCGACATACCTGAAATGGTGAAGTTGCAGCTTGCAGGGGGGTTACAAAATCACTTCGTGTATTTAGCTCAGATGTAGCTCAGGGCGTTACCACTTCCTCGTAGACCCAGGAGAATGCGAGATGGAAGGGGGGCAGGTGACGTGAATATGTGGCACATTTTTGCACAAACACAGCCCCCAATTTTATTAAGCTTGTCCAGTTAAAATCATGTATTTTGACACTTGTTTCAAGAATTTCTTATATTGGCTTAGTTTAGCCCTGTTCCAAACTGATTTAGATTAAAACTTTGTAAGCTTAGCCTAAGCAAAAAGAATTTAAACAGAGTCTTTTCACATGAGATTAACCAAACTAGTTAAAAATTATAATTTAACTTAAACTGTTGTGGCATTGTAGATGTAGATAAAGCAAATGTGTAACTGAGAGAACACGGCCTCAGGCACACGTTAAAATATCCAGTTAATCACAGTAAGTAAGATGACTAGCCCAGGTCTCAGCCATAACATGAATTAGTCTATCAACTCTCATACTTAATCAAATCAAAACATCACACTATTTTTTCAGCCACAGAATATAATATACAGCCTCAAACTACCCATCAGCAATAGACCAAGGAAACAAACACCCTTCTTAGCTTGTTTGAAAAAATTGAAACCATCCACTTGAAGACGTATGTGGAAGTAAAACACATCCTACCAGTGCAGGTAAATTTTCCCTTTCCTTAAAATAACGTATTTATTAGAGTATAAAAAGGAAACAGAATCTGCCAGTAGGAAGACTGAAGCTCATTGCAGCAGTCCTGTACCGCACTTCAGTCTTCCCCACGAAAACTCTTTTGTTTACTGTTAACACATGTAACAATTCACATGAATACAGCAACATAGATGAAGCAGCACAGGCTAATTCCCACTTCAGAGACCTGCCACATCAATTAAGAGATGGCTTATGCTTTCATTCTGAAACTTGAAATGCCACGCTGAAAAACTAAGCATTCTCATCATCACATTAACATTCAATTCAGCCTTTCCTGGCCCTTTTGCCATGCCTTAAGGTCATTTATAGGAGTAATAATAACAATGGTAGACACTCAGCCAAGACAATGTTCCGCTAAATGTACACTACAGAATCCACTGTTCTGTGGGATCACAAGCAATACAGGTTCCCTGCCTGGAAAAGGCCAAATCATTTTAAGAAATTGGTTTGATACTCAGGAATTAGCGTTAAAATTGTGCTACTGTGCTTCTAGTGAAGCACCTAAATAAATTATTTTCATTCTTCTTTTATAATAAAATCATTCTCGCTCTCCTCACCAGTTACTAAATTTAAGTATGTAAGTGTTAAGCGATTTAAAATTCTTAATCTGAAGGATTTTAGTTCAAAGCAAATATTGCAAAACATATTACTTGTAAAATTCATTTGAAGTTTAAAGACATTCATTTTCAATGAGTTCATGTATATTTTGTCTTTCATTTCTGTGAATATTCCAATGAATGGCTTGACAGGCAATAATATCAAGCATTTAAAGAAATTACATTTTTAAATGTAAGAATTTGTTGGAAACTTAGCTTTAGAAGTTATGTTCACTCCATAAGGAAAAGCATCACACATTCACTTTTTCATTCGTATAAAACACAGTTCCAAATCCCTGAAAATTTATAACAAGCTTCTAGAAACTGACCTGCTAAATGAAAATTGTTTCTAGAATTTTCAGTGTTAATTTTATCTCTTCAGAAAATTGCAAGCTTCTTTTTAAAATTTGTGAATAGAAAAAGGATTTTGGTAGCTTTTTTCAAGTGTTTTTTTTCTGAAATATTCATAATTCTTCAAATAAGATTGCCATTTTTACTTTGCCTAAATGCTTATATAGTGTAGCATAGCATTTGCATGATCTTTAATGACTCTAATCATTACTATAGCTCACCTGTTAATTAAGGAAGTGGTTCTTAAATAACTGACCCTATAGAAAATAATTTGGACCTCATAGAACAAGTCTGTGCTGCAATAGAAACAAAATGTAGGTCTTCTGCACCCTGGTCCAAAACCAAGATGCAAACCCACTTTCCACTCAGAACAAGCAAGGATCAGCCGCTGTCCCACAGTGCTTACACAGTGTAAACCAAGTTGGATAAAGGAAAGGAGGATGGGAAAGACAAAGAGAATGGCATACCCATGTCACTTACCGAGGAACTAGGAAAAGACAGAACTGAACTGATACTTCAAAAAGTGTAATGCTTCTCACTAAATATGGCTATATGCAATGCCTATCATCTGAGCTCTTCTCTCCAGATTCCTTTTATAGTCAGTGAAGCGCTGGTCATTACGTAGTAGACAGTGTAATTCAGTTCATCTTAAGGTAGGTGCATACATCATGGGCTGTACTCACTAGATCTCCACCGACAGTAAGAGAATCCAAAGGTGATTAGCTGAGGAGCGTATACTACTCTTCCAGAGACTGCTAATTAAGTGAGAGGAATCTTACCCAGTGTGGTGTTCAGTCTATCCTTTAATCCATATTGTCTTTCAAAGACAGAAATCTGCAGTAGACACACTACAGGAGCAACATGCTAACACAGTTGGCGATTTCTTTTATCAGCTGGGAAATATGGGCGCTTCTGCTGCACAACGTGTGGGCAATGAATCTGTTATCTCTAGGCAACAAGATGCACGTACACCAGGGTACACCAGGCTTAATATCAACAGGTAACAGAATAGGTGCAGCAGACAGTTAGCTAGGACTTCTGTAGACTTTCATGGAACTGGCAAGACGAATATTTTCTGTACAGGAAAAGATAATACAACCAGGAGAATCCCGATAAATGATAGCCCCAAATGCGGCAAGTGAGGCTGTGTTTCTCAGCAGGGTTTAACAAGACAGCTGTTCCTCCATAACATACCTTCTGGCAAGGCTTGTCTCAGTGCTGCTGCCTCCGTCTAGTCTCTTCCCAAAAACTCTAGTGAGAAAAATGAGACATATTCTAGTCTTGTGAATGGTTTGCTCAAGATTGTCCAAGTTAGTTTTTAAAATAGGGAACATTAGAGTTGCCTTACAAAAGGAATCCCTGGCAATGGTGGAAATGGGGGTTCTTCCCATTTGTTTTTTGCATGTTGTACTTCCTGAAAAGCTAGCCATCCAGCAGCTGAGGCTGAAGGTAAGCTAAGCAGCTGCTAACAGCTTTGCTGTACTCATGAAAAATCAACAGCTTATCACATCACTAATTGTGAGTCATACTCTTAATGCTCTGTTTGCATTTGCTGTTACTGATATAGTACAAACATTACTTTCATATCACATTAGTGCATTAATACAGCACTGGTCAAATATAGCTGTTCACACTGATACAGCTATCTGTGCTATATAATACTATGAAGCATCCCTTAGCACATTATATGATCCTACTTTGGCCTAAATGATACCCTTTTCATGAGGCAGAAAATGAAAAAGGAAGAAAAACCACTGTATATAACAAGGAACAGATAGAGCACATTCTGAGAAACAGGATGGTTTAGTAGATAAGTTGGATACATAAAAGAATGATTAAATGGCCTAGAGCCCTTCCACCTGAAAAAGAGAGAACTAAACAGGGAACATGATGGAGGTCTGAAAGTCCAGAGTAGTTGTTGAAGGTCAGAGATTTTCTGCTGTGTTCCTTCCTAAAAGTGGTACATAAATAAGATTGTATCTCCTTTGAACAGGGTGTAATGGATGTTAAATAAATCAAATGTTGTTTTAAAATAAAATTGAAGGGAAAAAAAATCTTTCTGGAATTATCACTACACACACACATACAGAATCCCCACATTTTTGCCTTCAAAAGCTCCTGACTATCAAAATGATGGAGGGTGGAAGAATATCCCGAGGAAATATCACTATCTGCTTATTCTGTTCCTTAAACTTTTTCCAAGACAACCATTTTTGGTCACTGTAGAAGAAAGGAGACTGATCTAGAATGACCAATTTTTATGAAAGTACACTGCAGTAGGATACAACAGCTGCAAGTCACAATTTCTGGCTCTCTTACACATCTCCTGTGTGATCTGGCAAATCTTTTAGCAGATCCATTCACTGGCACAAATGGTATCTTTTTTCTTATTGAAGTCTCGGGGAATGAAATGGCTGGTTGCTATTTGTAAACTTGAAAATCGGTCACCATTGCCTCAGTTGCAAGTTTTGCAATAAAACACATCCCTGACACATCAGTGAACTAATGTCTGCAAAGCTCTCAGACACGCTCAGAGTTCAGACCTTGGACAGAAAAACATAACTCTTACAAAACAGGCATATTGTGTTCTGCTTCATCCCATCCCATGCTCCGTGTGCCTAACCCACAAAGGGGTAAGCTATGAGTGCTCTGAATGACGTTTGGATCACTTGGCATTTGTGGAAGGAGGGGAGTAGAAGTCTGTGTTCAGATGGCTATATCCTAGGACAGGAAAAATAGGATTTCCTGTCTTGACAGTATTCACATGATATGACTGGCAGAAGATAAAATTATTAATTTCAGCAAGTTAACCTGATTCTGTGAGGAATTTGCCGTATCAGATGTTGAGCATTTTGGTCCTGCTCAAGGCAAGTTTTGAAGGAGATGCTTTAAACATTAAAGATATTCAATCACAGAGGTTGTAAGTGGCAAGTGTAAGTAGAGAAGCACCTGGTAAACAGTCCTTATTTTTAAATGATAGGTAGCCTGGCTTTCACCGCAAGGGTAATTAGTTATCCACCTCTTTAGCTACAAAAGCTCTTAGGCAAGTCTTGATCTTTTTGTATGCTTTTAGTCTTCAGAAGATCTTAGTTCTCTTGCCTCCCAGCAGCTTCCTTGAATTATCTGTAATGAATGAATCAGTTTTGTATTTCTAAGGCAGGAAAGACCAGCTCTTCTTCAAAGGTTATAGTTACAGTGACTATTTCCATTTCCCCTAGGCTCTGACTAGATGAAGAATGCTTTACACCTTTTAGCTTTATCAAACAACAGCTATCAGATCTTGCACTGACAACAACCAGTAAGAAAATGAGAGATGTGCTAAAGACTATGTAAATTGCTGGGGAATGACTGTGAGTTAAACACATTTGAAATCGAGACACTATGCAGTATGCAATCATATAGCTTAAGAATTAGAAACGGAGTAGTTTATTTTAAAGTACATGTGCAATACACAATACCCGCATTCTGTTCACAAAACCACATGAGTAAATATACACATTCAGTCATTTTAGCATACTGTGTACCCTATAGAAATGGCCATTCTTACTTACTACCACAGCTGCAATAGACAGTGTTTTGCCTGCAAGCACCAAAGAAATAAGAACGTATGGCACTAATTATGCCAAGGGATACTAAGTCATTAAACTATTTCTGGTAGACCCAGCCTATACTATTCAGTGCAATTATGTAAAGTAGTGAAATGGTAATTAGTGACAAAGCTTGATACATGTGAGCTTTACAACATGACTCACATATCTGGAGATAAGATTTCATTAGTCTGTAATTGACCATTAAAGCATGAAATTTTTGCAACGTTTTCACCTTACCAAGATTACTATTGCCACTTCACTATCAAAAGTCAGTTCCTGAAGCTATAATGCTATAATGCTAATGTCAGAAAAGCTGCAGTAAGAGTTTTCATAGCAGTCAACCAGACCAAGCTTAAGGTTAAAACAATATACAGTGATGTTAGATGCCTCCATTCAAAAATACATTTTTATGCAGTTGTATAGAATCAGTGTGGATGGGGATGTTCACTTTAAACAAAAAGTAAAACCAACAAACAATTGAAAACCAAATAGTTTGAGAAAAGAAACAGATGAATGAAAGAAAAATAGAGAAAGGGAGGGAGAAAAGGAAGAACGGGAGGGGGGAGGGAGAAGAAAAGAAGGAAGGCAGGGAGGGGGACAGGCAGGGAGAAAGGAAGGAAGGAAGAAAGGAAGGAAGGAAGGAAGGAAGGAAGGGTGGGTTTCATTAATTTCTATATCTGTATGGCAGATCAGAAGACCAAAGCCCTGAACTAATTCAGTGTTCTCAAGCAATGAACACTGCAATACCATGTCGTTAACAAAACTGATAAAATTTTTTCACACATGTGCAAAGGGGAAAAATCAAAAGACATTGCACTGCTTGTATACAACATTATAGTACAGTGTATATGTTATAAACACATTTTAAATAAAAACAAAAATAATTTGACAATAGAAGTTTTGATCATAACCATGTGCAAAGGATGCCTACCTGGCTACTTGTGTGCATTTAGTTGGGGAGGCAAGTAGTTGCCACTAGTGTATTTTAGAACTGTTCTCCTTACACCTTGTAGACAGAAATCTTAGTCTGATAATAAAGCTGGATTTTACCACATATCTTCACATTGAGTAGTGCCTTGTCCTCTGCAAATTAAAAGTGGTAAATCAGCAGTAATGTTCTAATGGCTTTGAATGCACTTTGGGTTTGGCCCTCTACAAAAGTCTCACTAACATCAGTGTGATTTTTTAGGTAGAAAGGTTTTACTCAGTACAAAAAATATTGAAATTGATTATTACCATACATTATTCTTAACCTATTTTAAGTACACTTTTAGTCTGAAAAGAGTTACATGAGTATGTGCTATTCTTAATGGGACTTCCTCCCTCCACCTCTGCATCCTGTCTGTATCCTTCCTACAGAGCATAAGGTCTGGTTTAAATGAGCTGGTGCTGTTGTTCAGTGTGCATTGTACTTCACACTGACTTATAATTCTGTACCTATGTAAAACATGCCACAATAGGTGGCAGAAAAAAAGCCCTAGAACTGAGGCCTGTGGCTTGAAGCTACCACCTATGGTAGAAAGGGTGAATGAGGCTAGAAATAGTCTCAAGAAGGAAGGGGCATTTCTCTCAGATGCGGAGTGAATGCCTGAGAAGTGGCATGCTGCGGTACTTACCTTGTTCTGCCCCTGGTCAATGACTAGTTGATCAATGAATGTAGCGTCAAAATCCTTCTAACACACATCTTTTGTAGATGCAAATGCAAATAAGAAATGCCCCTATGGGACAGTTTGGCAAATTTTTCCAAATGGCTTGCACAATATTGCATGTACAGAGGTTTTGTCCCAAAACATGGATCCCACCATGCAGAGATGGAGGTTCACTTCCTTAGTTCCTCCTAAGCCTGTTCTGTACAGCTCAGCCAGTACCACTTAAATTTTAATGGGTTGACTTCCATGAGCCAAGTAGAACTTTGTTTCATACCTAACTTCAGAGACATAAGTTGGATCCAGGTTTAGATTCAGTTCAACCTACACGACAGCAGCAGAATCTGGTCCAGTTTTCTGCTTTGCTCAGAGCATCTATGCTGTAAACTACAGACAAGCTACATCACAGTAGGATCAGTGATTTGTTTTTCTTGTGTTCTTGCCTAGGATGGCATTTTTATTGAAAGACAAAAATGTATAAAAAAATAAAATTGACAACTGACTTGAATATACAGGGAGACAAAGGTATTATAAAGAATAAAAAGATATTTATTAAGAAAAGGTGCTATAAATATTTCTATAATTAATATAGGTTTTTTTCCGCTATGATTAATTTGGTTTTCAGGACAGACAAAATAGTCTTTCAGTGATACTCTTTCAAAGAATAGATATACAAATCTGTACTTGCTACAGGAGAAAGAAGTATACATATATGTAGAAATACAAAAATAAAATAGATTCCCTTGGTGTTTTTGAAACAAAACTGTGCAATATATAAGATGATTCATTTATGCAACTAAAAAGAAAATGATAAATGACAGCCAATTGGAGGAAGCTTTTTAGTGACACCTGGCAAGGATTGGTCTTAGCTACCATGTCATTAAAAATCTTCATTAATGCTCTCAAACAAAAAGAAAACAGCATGTTGATAAATTCATGATTGATTTCACATTAGAAAGTACATGTTAGCACAGCGGAATGATGCACAAGACCTACAGAGACTAACAAAAATGAGTGACTTTGATAAATACATGTTAGCACTTCTCAGGGAAAAGAATCAGAAATACAAAATATGCAGTGGGAACAGAAATCTGGAAAATAATGCTGTCAACAAGCTAGTGAACAGCAATTATATGTGAGGTTTCATTACAAAAAGTCATGAAAATGCTGCAGTTTGGCACGGCATGCACAGACGTCTGATCACAGAATACAGCACTTCCACGTGGCTCCTGTCCAACCATACTTACAGTTCTGTATCATACCCTCATCCTACCATAACTAATGAAAAGTTGAGTTCTGTTGGGTTTTTCACTAACAAAAGGAAATTGGGGACACTGTGAAGTATTTCTTTAATGTAGTCCTGTTTATTAGTGCTGATGTGCAGAGCCCTCTTTCCTTGAGCACCAAGGAATCAAACTACAAACCACTTTTCAAATTTCAAAGCCCGTTTTGTGGCCAGCACCTGTTCGAGAGAAATTTTCTGTAAGCCACTGACTGTTCTCACCAGCTCTTGCCTACGCTAGTAAATTTAGTGAAACGAGGGTGCAGGTCTACAGCGGTCCATATCACAACCATTGCATTGTCTCTACAGCTTAGGTTATGACAACTAGCACTCTCCCAGCCAACACTGAGGCATAGTTCAGGAGTTAGCATGGCCCAAGAGAGAACTTTGATACAGTCAACGTGTTTTGGGAAGGTATGAGAGTTTAGCTGTATGGGTAAGAGCTATGCCATGCCCAGATTAGTCTCAGGGACAGATCAGTTCATGGGCTGATTTATTATTTAGAATCATGGAATCATTTAGGTTGGAAAAGACCTCTAAGATCATCAAGTCCAACCGTCAACCCAACACTACCATGCCCACTACACCATGTCCCTAAGGGCCTCATCTACACGTCTTCTAAATACTTCCAGGGATGGTGACACAACCACTTCCCTGGGCAGCCTGTTCCAAGGCCTGACCACTCTTTCAGTAAAGAAATTTCTCCTAATGTCCCGTCTAAACCTCCCTTGGCGCAACTTGAGGCCATTTCCTCTCGTCCTATCGCTAGTTACTTGGCAGAAGAGACCAACACCCACCTCGCTACAACCTCCTTTCAGGTAGTTGTAGAGCGTGATGAGGTCTCCCCTCAGCCTCCTCTTCTCCAGGCTAAACAGCCCCAGTTCCCTCAGCCGCTCCTCATCAGACTTGTGCTCCAGGCCCTTCACCAGCTTCGTTGCCCTCCTCTGGACACGCTCCAGCACCTCCATGTCCTTCTTGTAGTGAGGGGCCCAAAACTGAACACAGGATTCGAGGTGCGGCCTCACCAGTGCCGAGTACAGGGGCACGATCACCTCCCTGCTCCTGCTGGCCACACTATTTCTGATACAGGCCAGGATGCTGTTGGCCTTCTTGGCCACCTGGGCACACTGCTGGCTCATGTTCAGCCGGCTGTCAACCAGCACCCCCAGGTCCTTTTCTGACAGGCAGCTTTCCAGCCACTAGTATATATCTAGGCATATGCTCATAGGTCTTCTGCTTCAGATCGCTGGCATTTCCCCCTGCTGTACACTTCCTGTCTCTACCTTGTCTTCTACTCAGCTGTGCCATGCAGGTTTTGCTTAGGACACAATAGTTGTGTCAGATCTTTGTAAAAAATCATCTATTTGCTTGTTCCTTCAATTAACTTAAACAGACTTTATGCCCACAAATTCTTAGGGTCCCTACCCCCCCCCCCCAAATCCATCATTTTCAAAACCAACAAAATTCAAAATAATGATCTCTCATAGTCTCTTTCAGACAGAAAGAAAAGATTAATTATGCGTGTATACAGAAAGTGTCTTTTTATCAGGTATTTCCAGTCACCAAATCAAACCAAACCTATCCCAATCCCTTTAGAGTTATTCCTGTCCATGCCCCACTTTTTTCTAACTATTGGTGGGGTGGGAGTGGGGAGTTCCTTCCTATGAGCCCTTAGAGAATTCCTACTGTTTTTTGTTCTTGGCTGTGATAAACAAGTCCAGAATATTTGGGTTTCCCTCTGCAATGTCTTGCAGAATCACTTTTTCTGGGAAACTGTATTAAACTTTAGCACCATAGTATATAGAATATCTTTTTGCATAAATTTAATTGTATTCATAAATCTTAAGAACAACTTCAATGGCAAGGAGCTGTTATTATGGAGGGTAACTTCCAAATTTAAACAAGTTCTGAGCACTTAGCTTACCTTGTGCAAGACAGCCTTTCAAACTAAACCTTCTGTTTTAAAATTCTCTAGTCTTAAATCACAGAGACATTGTCATTTTAGAGGAGACTATACTCATTTTCTTTAATAAAATATGACTTTTTTCCAGTTTAAATTAAAATAATCAAATGATTCTTCTGCTCCCTTTTAGGAGCACCACAGGTGAGGTGGTTGCAAGTTTTTAGCTTTTTCCCAAGTATAACTAATACTGAGTACTGTTTTATACCCTTTCTAATTGACATTCTAAACCCATCAAAATGAATGCTTTTTTTTTTGCCTGGAAAGATTGGACCAGATGAGGTCCTTGAGGTCCCTTCCAACCTGGTATTCTATGATTCTATGAAATGCTTTTTTTATTTTTGAGTCAAGTGGCTGTCAATATCATGCTTGTCCCAGAGCTGTTCACAGAGTTGAATGTTCAAAATCCAATCAAAGCTTCCTACTGTTCTGCCAGCCAGGGGCTATGCTGGCCTTCCCAGTCTGGACAAAGCAACTTTAAAACCTCACAAGCTTTCCCAAAATGTTTTATGAGTTATCACTGAGGATCTCATCTCCCCTCTACAAATTCGGTATATGCATCCTTTTAAACTCAAATGGCACTTTAAATTCTCTCACTTCACTGGTATATGAATTTATTATTGTGTTTGAAAATGGTATGGTGTCAAACAGTACTAAGATATTAATGACAAAACTAAATCATAGTCACTCTGGGAAAGAAGTTGTGTTTGTCTACACATTTCCAGGATATCTAGCAGATGTAGGTCCTGTACTTGCATCTGAGGACTCAGGCATACCACCACACTGCAAATATTAAATTATGATAGCAATTTAATAGTGATAGCAAATAGCACCAAAAGAGCCTTTGAATAACAAGCTTTGGTACCTTTCTGAATCTAACAGTAGTCGAATGCCATTGAGAAGATTTTAGAAATTCATTTCAAGCTGCTGTTCCAAATGGAAGCAAATGTCATAGTGGAACCACGGTTTTAGTGAACAGCAGTTGTGTGATTTTCTTACTGAAATAGACTTACAAACTTGTTCTTCCATGTTCTTTAGCATGGTTCATATATTATTTGATTCCCCTGCATTTCAGACTGATATTCCTTGCTGAGGTACTTAGCATAAGAAGTAGAATATGCAGCAGCATTTATTTCAGTCCATCTGATTTACTATTAGCAGCCACAGCTAAAGGTTAAGATTCTGGACCACAGCCCGTTATTATTAATTCAAGACTTACAGTCACCATTAAAATAGGCAAAAGATTTGCCATACTTTTACCAGAAAGGTATGAGGTAAATGGTCATATAGGGCTATTGGCAACAAATGTTAAAAATTAAAAAATGGATCTCTTTTAAAAATATATTTTGAAAAGAATGTTGAGCTCCCTCAGGTCATAAATCCTCCGGTCCCCCCTGTGTGGTCTTCCAGCATAAATTAATCACTTCTTATAAAAGCACCTATGAATTAAAGCAATTTTAAGCTTAAAACATAGGTTTGATTACCAGTTCTCGATATCTTAATCACAGCAGCAATGTAGGTTAGATTGAGAGTGTTGGTAATATTTTCTGGGACTAATTAAAGCCAAGAATTATTTAACTGTCTAACAAATAAACAGGTTACATTAGCTTTCTCTTATTATTACAACTTGTATCTATTATAAAACTTTTCCTCTCAAAAGTGTAATAACTAGCAAAGCTCTTTCCTGTGGAAGTTAGTGTATGTCAATATAACTTTTGACCAGAAATCAAGAAACAAAGTACCTTACAAAATCCTGAAACACATGGGCAGCTCTTATATTGCTGATTTCTGGACTTTTCTTCTGGAAAAAAACCCAAACACCTGCATTATAATTTGCAAAAGATGGCTCATCATTTCAGGCTGTCCTTTCTCCGGTGGCATTAGTTATTATCTGAAAATATAGATTTTTTTTTAATTGAGTCAGCACTAGTTTATGAATTTTTATGAGCTACTAAGGAGCTTCATAGGAATTGTAATTCCTGCTCCTTTATGCTCCTGCTTCCTGAATCATGCACCTTAGATAGAATATCTATCTAGGCAAGATGTTCCAGTGTCTCATGCACATGAAGTTTAGCAGTTGAATCTTTTTCTGACAAAAATAAGGATTTATTTTTTTTAACATCATCCTGCTCTATTAAAAAAATAGGATTTGGACTAGAAGCATACATCTGTTGCTTTACTGAAACGAAAGTACTTTCCTTGTTGTCAACAGGTTCTGCTGTGCTAAGAGCCAAAGGCATTTGATAATTCTGCAGTGCACTGGTTAGTTCTTACATTGCCACTTTTTAAAGGTATGTTTCCACTTCAGGAAGAAAAGATGCACCAGAAAAATGGCATATCCTCTAGGACCACCTTCCCAATCCGACCTGCAAGGGGAAATTTTCTAAACAGAAAACTGTGCTACAAGAAGAAAAAGGAAAAATGTGTTTAGCTTGAGGAGAGGAACCTTCTCTTCTACCAGGATTGCATTTATTCTTCCTCAGACTACCATACTGTGATCTGAATTCATGTCTTCAGAAAATAGTAGTCTGTAAAAAATTGTGAGATATGATGACCTTTTTACAGATCTGCTACAACCTAGGAAGAAGTAAAAATCTAGCTTGGGAAAAGTCAACTGTAGGGGGGAAAACCAGTTTTAAACAGTATTATTGGTTTTAAACAATAATATTTGGAAAGTCATTTCCTTCTCGATGATCTTAGAGGTCTTTTCCAACCTTAACGATTCTATGATTCTATGATTCTCCACGCATCCCAAATAGTAAAATACATCATCTTATAGTAATTTCCAAATGTTCATAATTATTCATACTATTTTACTACTTAAGGGCCAGCCTATAGGCACATCATGATGCGGATTTGTATTGTCCTTTATCACACTTTTCCTACCTTATACATTCAAGAGCTACAAGCCACAGGTCCTTGTTCTCTTGTTTTAATCCACTACCACCAGAAAAATCTCCTCTAAGCAATCACTCTTCCCCCAGTTAACTTGTGGAAGCTACAAATGGCAGAGGGGAGGGGACCCAGAGCTGTCCACTTCTACCACAAATTCTCTTGTTTCTGGAGGCTGCTAGGGATACTGCCTCTGGCTCATCTCATCCTTCTTCCCCCTGGAAAACACTGCTTAAAAGGCATGAACCCTCATGAGAGGCTTTATAAAATTAGGGTGACATTTCTGAAAGCACTGAAGGATTTGGCTCAGTTCTGCTCCCACTGAAATGAAAGCTAAAACTCTGGTTGACATCAAAGGGAAACAATAACCTCTTCAGCAGGGCCTAACACGCAGCATGTTTCAAAAACCCAGCTCCCCACAAGTTACACACATTACTGTAAATGTAAAGATTGGAGGCATTTCCTTCAACACATTCATATTCTTCCATTTACATATATGTCTTGCAAATGGGAATACAGTCACTTATGCCTGTAGCTAACACAGTGCCTATTTTGTCAGCTCAGCAGCTGAAGAGTGGGGCAATAACAGGTAAGATCAAAGGGCTTAAATAGCCTCTGCGGTCAGAATGACAAAATGCTTACAGCCTCGAATAGGATGTAGTCATTAGACTGGGGAAATAAACGATTTTGCTGAATGGGCACAATGGTAACTGATTTGGAGTGAAACAATGGGCCTTCACCTCATTGTAAGATCAGGAAGATTTGCTAGGTACACAGGAACACTGCAGCTTCGTTTTGAAGTTAATATGGGATGAATAAAACAATGGGAGAAATGATCCAAGCAGGGCAACATTAGAGCAAGAACATTGATGGGGTCAGGGTATTTTGACCTTTAGGGTTAACCAGATCAAAGGGTTTGCTGATTAGCAAAGTTGCTTTTTTTTCTGTTTTTAATTACCGTAAAATTGTCATCTCCATGGTTATTCTTTTAGTTACCTTTGCAGGTAGACATTGTCTATATGAAGCAGAAAAAATAATTCATGACAAGCTCTTTGTAATTTGAGAGGAGAAGGTGCATCCACTACAGGAAAACAAATCTGTGGAATGTGTTTTCTTAAGGATAATACTAATTCCTCCTATAACATAGATGCCTGATCAAGTGCCCACTGCAGTCAATGGAAAAGCTGCTTAATTGCTTCAGAGAGGTTTGTCTCAGCCTTTAAAAGAAGTTACCGAGCTTATTTTATCAAGTAACTAGGCCTCTCTTGCTGTTTGCATTCCATAATATTTTAAATGCATGAGAAAGTAAAGTCACTGTTTTCACTGCAAATATGATGCCATAATAATAGGAGAGAGGAGGGTTAAGAAGGTGCATTTTTACAAATGAATGTAGTGTCCTACCATACCAATATGTCATACTTCTATGGTCCTTTTTACTTCTGAAGTATGAGAGGTGGATCCACATTGTGGTCTGCTCTTTTTGCAAGACAATGAGAAGGTAGGATTAAAAACTTCACATACTAGAATTAGGCACCTCAATCCATATTTAGGCAAACGGATTTAAAAGTGTGGCCCTAAATGACATGCCTATGGCCACCAAAATTTTCTATGTACTCTGCCTCTTTAGAGTTGTTTTAATTATCTTACATGAAGAAATTGCCCCAATACAAACTTCAGTTCTCCTTCTCACTCCCACAGCCTTTCATCTAGAAGTGATTGCTATTTAGAGGCTGTCTAGATATTTAGTTCAAAAGACTGATCCATTCTACTGAGCCATTGCTTTCAGATCTATACATGCTCATATACAAGTAGTGCCTATTAGTCGCCATGTGCCCATGGGATTTTTTTAAAAGGCTCCTTATTAGAAATATCTTCCAAATGAGTATTTTTATAGTTGGATGGGCTGACTTATTTTAAGTATGTATTTCAAATAGGCATTTCTCAAGTCATTTCTCTTTGAGAATTACAGGTTTACAGATCAAAATGGAAGTTTGGAGAAAAGTTATGGAATAGAAAGGAAATGAAAATGTAATAAATCTTGCCTCAGACATTAAATGCTTTTTAGATATGTCCTATACTTTGTTCAGGAAAATTATTTATCTGTAACACAGTTTCCTTAGGATGTAAGAAAAGTGAGGGAAACAAAGCTTTCTCCTGTATTTGTTAAACATTTCCTACTAACGGCATTTTAAGAAGCAGATATGTATACTTTAAATATCTATCTTTATGAATTCTAGAACATTTTGTGAACTCAGTGCAAGTCATCTCCAAGAAAATTTGCGTTTTATAATATGCTTCCATTGGGAGGATTAGATCAAATGCAACATCAACAGATGATATCAAAAGATGCTCTGAACTGGGAAGTGCATATAGACACTAAGAATTACTGTAGCCTTTCTACATTAAACCAAAAAAAGAAAGCAGGCATTTTTCCAAAGAGGCCAGGAGAGCAAGCACTGAGCTGTATATGAGTATCTCATAAATGTTAATGCATTTATCCTGAAGTAAGAAAGTTATGTTATTTCTGCTTTAGAGATAGAGAACTGTGAAGAGAATTAGAAATTCTAATGCTGTAGCTGTCAGTGGCCACCTTCCTGCTTTGAGTGAGGTCAAGGTTTCACTTAGAGACATTGAACAGAAGCTTTCATTTAATTTCATTCCCATTTCAGTAATTTAATTTCTAAGCTCTAAGCCTCAAAGTTTAGCTACTGATTCTAGATTTTACCAGGGACATAAAACTTTTTAGGGAGCTGAGTCTTAAAATTTTTATGGCATTTAATCACTTGTGATAAACATTTGCTTTAAAATAATTTCCACATTAGCTCTGTGATACTTGCTAAAGACATTGCAGTGGACCAAAGCAACTCAGACCATACCGTTATGGGGGAGTGCCCAGGAGGACACTCCTCCTGGACACTCCTCCTAACCACTGTCCTCCTCCTGCTCCGGAGGACAGTGGTGAGGACATTCTTGGAGATCCTGTGATTGCTTTGAAAGATTTTGGAAAGCAGACTTTGTGGAAAATATCTGGAACTCCCTCAGACTGGCATAATTTCAGACCTCATAGACCAAGAAGGCATTCAAAGCAAAACCCAGCTCCTGAAGGGATAATTTATATGGAAATTCTGCAGTGTTTGGTATTTAGGAACCTGGATCCTATCCATTGCTAACTTATTATTTTTTTCCTAATTTGCCCACAAGGCTTACGAAATGCATTATAAATCCTACATTTAAGAAAAGAGATACCATTGTGTTCTCCCATAGTCATGCTGTCACTTAAGTATATGGCTCTCACAAAGATCTCTGCAGTTGTACCCATCCTTGTTTCTAGCCAGGATTTATAAGGTAGCCCTATACAAAAGGAACAACATGTTCAAAGAAAAGATCAAGTTAAATGTGTAACTCAGGCTCCAGCTTGGCAT
This sequence comes from Calonectris borealis, assembly GCF_964195595.1. Taxonomy (NCBI): domain Eukaryota; kingdom Metazoa; phylum Chordata; class Aves; order Procellariiformes; family Procellariidae; genus Calonectris; species Calonectris borealis. The sequence goes on from NC_134314.1 coordinate 13,790,050, forward strand.
CTACTGTGTTAGATCCTAAATCAGCTGCTAGAACATACGTGGTGAGCAGCTGCAGACTGCTGCTGAGTTATCGGAGACCTCCCACTTGGTTACTCTCTGTCTACTGGGTCTACCTCTACACCCTAATTGTACATGAAGTGTCATGAAAGGGGAATTCCAGTGCTCAGAGGGGAGAGGTGAAGGTTTGCTTTGGGAAAGGACGATATGACTTGCTGTGCAGGCACAATGGCTTAAGAAAGCACAATGTTGTGAGTGCAGTTCAAATGAAAATCCCTTACCCCAGGCAAATAGGAAAATTAAAGTATTGGTGGTTTTAGCGCATGTAAATATTTCAGGTTCATTTTGCCTTTTAAAGTTGAAATTTTACGTAAGTGATAGATGATTTATTGATTTCAAAGGGTGGACACGCTAACACAGCAACCAAGTGTAGTCTCAGGGAATCCTTGGCATGACATACAAAATCTGAGATGAAGTGTTTGAGATGATAGAAAAATCTCTCCCTCCTCCCTGCAGCCCCATGTACGATTACAGTTTCCACCACTGCTAGCTTTTGGAAGCCTGAAGGAAGCAATGCTTGTGACAAAACCAGCGTTAGGGACAGCAATGCAAATCTCAGGCCTCTGACTACTGAAAGCAGTGTGGAGGGAATGATCACTCCAGCTCTGTGCTTTGCCCAGGAGAAGCTAGTGCAGCGTGAAGGCTCTAGAAACATGCGCTACATAGCCACAAGGTGAGCACAAGAGGAGGCAGGGAGGAAGCACCCTCCCCTGCAGTAATCAAAACTCTGGAAAAGCCTCTCTGCTGCTGCCCTTTTCATCCTGCCCCAGACCTCAGCCCCACATTCTGCAGCCTGAAAATCAGGCTCCTTTAAAGAGCTCATGCCAAGCAGTCAAAATCAATTAGCACTCTCAAAGTCGGATGAATGATAATGGATACAGAATTGCCTTGGCACTCAGGGGACTGGGATTCAATTCTTACCTCTGTTAGACTTCCTCTGTGACCTTGGGCAAACCTATCTGTTGCTCTTTTCAGCTAAATCATGTTTTATATATTTTTACCTCACAGAGCTTTTGCAAGGTTTTTGAATCCTTTGATTGCAAAGCACTCAAATTCTATACTTCATGAGTCTATACAGAGTTTTGAAAATGTAAGGTTGTGTGATTTTCTCCTCTAGACACACTGAGCTAATCGCAGTATCTTTTGGAGCTGTATTACTATTTTCTAAAATGATCCATAAAAAACATTTTAAAATGAAATGAAATAAGGTGGGTGCAATAATTATATTTTCCTCCAGAATCTCTGATAAGGGACAGGAAGAGAATGAATTTTTTTTTTTTTTTTTTTAATTGAGACAGGTGAATGGCCCAAACAACTAATCCTTTTTTCTTTCAGAATCAGGAACCGATTCACAGGTGTTGATGAAATCACCAGGGTACAAACAGCAAGGAAAAAACTGAACCACACACCTAGGATAGTGAACTGTTTCAAAGGCAAAAATGATAGTTAGTCATCCTTGAAAATCCATAAAAGATGAGCAGCTTTGAAAATCACCCTCTATTCACATGTGACGTTTGTAAAGGTACCTACTATAGTGGTAACTAAATATTGACACCTGCTATAAGTATTCCACACAAGGTAGCATCTTTCTGCATTTTGTGGTCAGGAAGTCATGGATGTTTTCTAGGAAAAAAGGTGTTCCATAAATTCATTATAAACTCTTTTAGCAATGTTTTTAAATTTGAAGTATATAAATATATTAGAAGGCACCTACACATGTGTATGTATGCACAGATATGTACACTTTCAGATCCACACATACACAAAGGAAATCCACTAAATTCAAGGTTTGTATCTTCATGCTCTTAGCTGAACGGAAATTTCTTGCTGCTTAACCTTTGGGTTTGTTTTATTTTAAGACAGTTACACTTTTCTTTATACTTTAAAAATTAGGGTGCTTTTTCTTCCCCCTATCCTTGTTTCATGCAGATGATGAACCCTTTGAAATGTGCTTGCTCTTGTTGCCCACTAGAAGGAGAGGGGTGAATGCCACATATCTAATTGTGTGTCTCCACAGAAACTTTCCTCTAATTCCTGGTTGCTAACCCACATTCTTTAAGTCCTCTGGCCTCTTTCCCAACACTCCTCCTCTGTCTCACAAAGAAAAGAATTTGCTTTTTTTCCCCCCTATCCAAGGTCTTTTCTCATTTCAAAGCAAGCTACTTGAATGACTATTCAGTGTGTGCAGAATGAGGTCTCTCCACAACACTATGCTATAGTAAAAGCCGTGTGTGCTTATAAAGGCTGCTTGAAGGCAGCCCTACCCCACAGTGGCCCAGGCGGCATACACAGCACCCTGACCTAGCCATCTGTATGCAAATCTCCACAGACTAAGTAAACTTTCATAAAAATGTTCTGGCCCCTCTTTCTGTGTGTTTAGCAATTATTAGTGCACATTGGTCCTTTGTGTTATATTATTATGCTTTGTGTGCAGAGGAGACTCCCTGGCACCTGCGCTTGTAGGTGGCAGATGGCAGTTCTTGGCAGCAATACGGAAGTTTTCCTGAATGCAGCTAAGCCACAAACTGGCATCTTTTATTTCTTTATGCGTGTACTGAGGAGAAAGGATTAGTGGTAGATTACCAGTAGCCTATCAAGGTATTTAACAAAAAAAAAAAAAAAAAAAAGAGAGAGGGGGAAAAAAAATCTAGTGAATGTTTTGAAAAAGAAAAGGGGAGAAAAAGAGGAGACTGTACGGCAATAACTTGCATTTAAAAACCAACAAATAGCTATGTATTAATTCAGTTTCTCACACAGAGAGCTTACAATTTTACCTTTCTCACAAGGGTGAAAAATGGATGCCTTGCTGCTAAGTTCATGTTTCTGGAATATTTACTATGTTTTGCTCCTGTGTACCTATGTGGAGGTTTAACATGACTGCTATGTTATTGATAAAGTGTCTGTGATCATAAAGGATCACAAGGTGTCCAGCAATCAGATAACACACAGAGCAATCAAAATGCAGCTGGCTCTGGGGTGTGGAGAGCCATTAAATCAACCACTGCTGCTCAGGGTGCTGCACAGCATGGGTGGAAGAGAGAAATGTTGGCTAATAACATCTACTTGTGAATACTTAAAGGCAGGAGTGTTTTCTGCCTGAAATTAGACACTAAAGAAATCAAGAAATCAATGAAGTGCATATAAAACTCCTAGATGCTAAAAGAAGGCATACATTATCGATGAGTATGAGCTAGGAATGGTGGGCCCAGTAAAACAGAAGAGAGAATGATTCCTACGCAAAGAAGTAGCTGGAAGGATGAGGGTCTGGGAAGTTTTTCTTGGTCGCTTTCTAACTCTGTCAGCTCCTGAGGTAGAAGACCAGCTGTGATTTCTAAGAATGGGTGTTTCTATGGCTTATATCATCTTCCTCAGTAACCACATTTCCAGGACTACAAACAGCATCTTAAAAGAGCTTTTTTCTTTATGTTTCATTTTTATAGCATGTTTCCATGGTACATGATTTCTGCCTTTTAAACCATTTTTAATAAATGCTATCATTCTCTTTGACTACGTCCAGTGTTAGACTTCTCAGAAGATCACACAGAGGCATAATACTCAAGGGAGAAATAGTCTGCTATGGATAGAGCGGTTCTCACCCCATTAGGTGGGCAAAAGAGAGAGCGTTTGAACCACAGACCTCAGAGCACAGGGAAAATATTGTCTCATTCCAAGGTAAGCCAGGGAGACTGTACCATGGCAGTGCAACCTTAGGTGGCCTTTTTAGAGCAAAGATATAGGAAAAATATATGGAAAGGGAGCAAGGCACATAAATCAGGAAAAAGGACGGGGAGAAAAAAGAATGGGCACAGAAGGGGGAGGGAAAATAAAAATAAAAGATCAAAATATTAGGTGACAGAAATAGTAAAACAAATCAAAGAAAACACATACACATTCAAAAAAAGCCCACACCACACAAAAAGAAAACAAAACAAAACACCAAAAAAATCACCAAAATCCAAGATGGATAAAAACATGCAGGGAGAGAAAAAGAATTAAGGGAAAACAGAGATGGAGTGAAACATAGACTGATGATATTGTGCCCAGACATAGAAAAGAATAATGGTCCCACCCCAAAAAAGAGTAGGAACAATTTTTGTTGGAATAGTATAACCACGACACAGTCTACCCATGCAATAACGACTTGAGGTGGACAGAGTAACGCTTAACTGGGCTGACCTTTGGCAGGGACAAGGAAGTCCAATACCTGTCAGTATTAGCCACTACAGAGCACACTACCGTATGTTACGTGATAAAACCCCATGGCTGTGCAGATACCTTCAAACCCCCCGTTCAGGAACACGCTTAACCTTGTTCCATATATATTTTAATTGTGATTCGATGTGGTTAATATTGTTGCTGTATGTTTCTTATTTCTTGTTTGAAGGCACATGTAGTCCAGCAAATGCAGGGATGGAGCCACCGCAAAGGCACAGCACCCATCTTTCTGTTACATCCATCCCTCCACAAAGCACATGGCTCTAATAGTACAGATTACAGCTGTTAATTTATCTTTCAAAATTTCTGTCTGACTATGGAAAATGACATGGTCTTGAAAACATTAGGGCAATATTCCAGCTATGTTAATTATAGTAAAGGCTGAGAAGTGAGAGAAAAAAAAAAAAAAGGTATTTTGCAATTAAACTAAAAGGAGAGAGATTCATGGATTCAGCCTACCTGCTACAGTGAGATATATTGTACAATAACTTGGACAATTACTTTGATTTCCCATGTACAGACGATAAAACTTTTTCCAGAAGCTAAATTAAAGTATGTCTTTTAGAATGCAAAACTTATTTTAAGGACATCAGGCAGTAGTGCAAAGCCTATAAAAGGAAGCTACCCATCCTGCAGAAAGAAAGTGTTGATTTTATTGCAGTTCAGTTCATTCTTAAAGACAGAGAATCCCCTCCAGGGCAGACAGGACAGTAACTGCTGACACTGGCTTTCTTACTCAGAGAATTGCTTATCATTATCTTTGGAATAAAAGTTATTTTGGTTGTATTTTAGAACTGGTAAACAGAAGACTCAGTAAGTATACATACATATATATACATATATACATACACACACACATATATGTTTATTAAAAGGCCTTTTGGTGTAACATTTAAAAGGAATTTAGTTGAAGAACTTTACAAATGACAGCCCTAAGGCACTAGTAGAAATTGAGGAGCTTGTGACCCCTGCTAGACTGAGCTACTATGAATGTAACATACTGTAAAGCAGATGTCCAGACTCAGAAGTGTCTCAGGTGCATCATTCTTCCTCAAACATACGGCAGAGACATTGAGCTTACACAATCTGAAAACTTTTTGAGTTTAGCGTTAATTCTCCCTCCCAGTAACAACTGTCTTATGCAGCTGTCAGAAATTACGGCAGGACTGAAAGGAAGAGATTTATTTCTGTTTCCATTTATTTTCTTTTCAGTGGTAAGAGGGTAAAGTGATTTTACAGAGCACAGAACTGTATTCATTAAGGACCAGTGCTCACCATTGTTATCTGAGTGTGATGCTCTAGAAGTTAATAAAAAAGCAGGCAGACAGTTTCCTTTGGAAGACTCAAAAGGCATCTGCTTCTCTCCAGTGGATAACAGGGTACCTAGCCACTCACTTGAGTTTACCGAGCATTTAAACTGTAAGTTCAAGTAAGGTGCCAATTCAAAGCAAGCTCAAAGACATTCAATAGGTACTAAAACGTCACTTCAGCTTCAAATTTTTGTTTATCCAAAGATACAGGAACTGAAATTCTGCTAGTTCTCTTGGGAAACTGTTCAACACGTTGGTTGACATCACTTTGGTATCTTTTCAGAAGATGCTTACAGTTCTGCTGCATCACTGCTTCCTCCTCTGCTTTGATCTATCTGATGAACCTATGGTTTCTGTAACTTGTAGTTACAGAAGAAAAAGTATCGTCTTGCAAGGTAGCAAACCCACATGGCACTCTAACATTTGTAAGAACACACAATGCTTAATGTCCCACACAGCCCATCCAAAGGCTCTGCTTTCCCCCTGCTCACCTCCCTCACCTCCATTGTGTACCAGATTGTGGAGGCACCTGAGCTGAACACTCGCTCCTACGCAAAGGCAAGGGCTGGTAGTGTCATCTGTGGAGATCAGTCAGCTTTGCAGTCTTGTCCCCTATTCTGAAATGTATGAGGCCATACTGAAAAGCACATTCATTTTTCTGAGTTAATGGCTGGAAGATGCTGGTACTACAGAAATCAGTTTTTAAATGCTGGATTGAGGTTTAAATCAGTAAAAAAGTAATTCCAGGTAAAAGATATTGTTGCACCCAGATTGTTAGATCACTTCAAATATACCACGACAAAGGAAAGTACCTTTTTTTAAACTGGAAATATGTACATTTATATAAACTGTCCTATATAAACTACTCATCTTTTTGCCATGATTGTATTTTTGCTATTCCTCTGAAGACAAAAAGTTATAATGGCACCAGGAGAAATAAAAAAAGACAAACCCCTTGGTCCTGATTCTTATAATATTTGTATTCTGGAGCCAAGGAAACATTTTTCCACATCATGCACACTGAGATCACAGCACACTCTGCCCCAAGAAATGACTGGCAACATCCCTACTGATAAACTGAACCTTGCCAGGGCTCATTCCTTGGCCCACAGGCCAGCTGGTGTGGTCTGGTCAAGTCTATGCTATTAAACTTCCTTAGTTTCCGGAACGAGATGGCCACATCCAAACTACCTATTGGGAGTGGTCCCTGGCCTGTTAAGACTCCTGAACTTTGCCTGGGAATTGTCTGGGAGACTGTTAATTGGCCTTGATCAAAGTTTTGCCAGGGAATGTTTTTCAGCAGAATAAATCATTGAGTTTCAGTAATGGCTCTGGCTCCTGTTAGTTCATTAGTATAGATATAACCAACAAGAATGGAATAAGGATTGATCTTTACATGCATTTCTTTCGTGTCCTTTCATGACATAAGGACATCAAAGAACAGTATTTTACGCTAACCAGAATGATCTGAATACAACTCTTTTAGATAACTCAGTATAGCCATAGATAGATACATATACATATCTATATGTGGATATGGTTATATATTGATAACAAAAATTTTGGAGACCCCGTTTAATTTCACACTTGGAAACTAATCTCAACCTGTTAGAGGCCAGGAAAAGATATAATATTGGGGCAGAGTCTCTTTATATCTTCATCAGATATTGGCCATTGCTGAAGATAGAATCCTGGACTTGATGAACCTTAGATCTTATCCCATGCAACAACACTTCTGTTTAGAAAGTCTGTCCAGGTTCTAGGAAATGTATTTTTTCAGTCATCCAAGCATACAAACACAAACCCATAATGTGAGAATATTCCTTTTTACGGTTTCATTTTCCATTTCAATCCACCATCTTAGATATCCTTTATGGTGAACATCCAAAAAAACTGAGTCAGTATAATAAGGCAGATGAAGTCTTGTCCCTTAGGTCCCTTAGGACTGCAAAATTCTATTCCTAAATTATCTGTAGTTCATAAGAGTTCAAGATCTGATCATTACTGAAGATTTAACTTGTTCTATGTCCTAACTCTGTGAGATGTATGTCTGTACAATGCTATTCAATAGAGTTATGTTACTTCAGACTTTCCCACCAAATTATTTGAAGTGCTCCAGACATGATGCCTAAGGTAGCTCTTCTTTTAAATTAAGCAAGGCATCCTCATGAATTAGCATAGTAGGAGCCTCACCCAAATACCACTGAAACCATTGGAATTTTCCCATTGACTTTGTGAGGTTTGGTTCGGGCTCTATCTAATCTCATCCAGATATTGTCTGATGAGAAAATATGTGTGTGCTTCAAAATGCTCCCACATTTTGCAAAAGGGATGGGAGTGGGATCAGAAAATTGCCGGAAAAAATAATGGGAACACTTATCTGGGCAAGTAACTTTTGAAACTGATCATCGTAAGTTAAAAGCCAGTATCTCACCAAAAAGGTGAAACCCATCCAAATCTTGATTGAATAATTTTTGATCCAGGCTATCAAGATGCTTCATGCCTTTCATGAAATAGTCAGCACTGTCAAGTCTTGCTGAACTCAACTAATTCAGAAAGCACTCAGTACCCTGCAGAACTGAAGGAAAGCACCATCTCATAAATATGCTTATGAAAAAGCTTATTATTATTTTCACACATCCAGTTGAAATGGGTGGGATTTGTTTCATCTTACTGTAACCACTGAGAAGTTAGGCATTATTCGCCTTGGAATTCCTTTTTGTCAAAGGAGAGATGGGCATCTCAGAAGAGATTTCTCTTGCCTTGGTATGAGGTGAATTGCCTTCTGGGGGTGCCCATCTCTCACCATTGGCTGCTGGGAGACCCTAGAAGATTTGCGTGGAATATACATATAACTGAAGTTAATTGAGATGCATCACAGTCTGAGAATATTGGTACTTTTCTGCATGTTAGGTGCCCACTTTACTGTGCAGATATGATCATTTGTGCCCCAGCTTTACAGGGTTGATAGGACTGTCCATTTCCATCCTCCTATCATTTGTGATTTTCACATGGGACCTGATACGCCTCTGTAAAATCAATGAGAGCTGAATCAAATATTGAGTCAAAAACAGAGCTCCAGAAACTTTAAAGAAGTCCTGTCCTGGGAATCTCCCTCTCTGCCAGGGGAATTCCACTGAATAACAAAAAAAAACCAACAAAAAGAAAAAACAAAAAAAAACAACCCACAAAAAACCCCCACAAACAACAACAACAAAAAAAACCCCAAACCCCCAACCATAAACATCAACTTCCTGCAGAACAAGTGAAAACATAATGCTCCAGGATTCCATATGCAAGAAGAAAATTTTAGCAACTAAAAGCAGTGAATGGTAAGGAAATTTCTGGGGAAAAGATCACAAAGGAAAATGAAATGAGGAATGTAATAGAAGTTTATCTTTAGAGAAAAAGCTGAATGATTCACTTTACCCCCTTTGCAGTGAATATGAACAAACCATAGAATCATAGAATCATAGAATCATTTAGGTTGGAAAAGACCTCTAAGATCATCAAGTCCAACCGTTAACCCAACACACCATGCCCACTACACCATGTCCCTAAGGGCCTCATCTACACATCTTTTAAATACTTCCAGGGATGGTGACTCCACCACTTCCCTGGGCAGCCTGTTCCAATGCCTGATCACTCTTTCAGTAAAGAAATTTCTCCTAATGTCCAGCCTAAACCTCCCTTGGCGCAACTTGAGGCCGTTTCCTCTCGTCCTATCGCTAGTTACTTGGCAGAAGAGACCAACACCCACCTCGCTACAACCTCCTTTCAGGTAGTTGTAGAGCGCGATGAGGTCTCCCCTCAGCCTCCTCTTCTCCAGGCTAAACAGCCCCAGTTCCCTCAGCTGCTCCTCATAGGACTTGTGCTCCAGGCCCTTCACCAGCTCCATTGCCCTCCTCTGGACACGCTCCAGCACCTCCATGTCCTTCTTGGAGTGAGGGGCCCAAAACTGAACACAGGATTTGAGGTGCGGCCTCACCAGTGCACGATCACCTCCCTGCTCCTGCTGGCCACACTATTCCTGATACAGGCCAGGATGCCATTGGCCTTCTTGGCCACCTGGGCACACTGCCGGCTCATGTTCAGCCGGCTGTCAATCAGCACCCCCAGGTCCTTTTCTGACAGGCAGCTTTCCAGCCGCTCTTCCCCAATCCTGGGGGTTGTTGTGGGAGGTTGTTGCATGGGGTTGCTGTGGTCGAAGTGCAGGACCCGGCACTTGGCCTTGTTGAATCTCATACAGTTGGCCTCGGCCTCCTGTGCCACAGTATGCTCCTAAATACGTGTAGTATGCAACACACTTAAAAACTCTGAGATTACAGGTGAAACCATTGTCCTAACAAACTGAAAACCTGTAATGAAACTTGATAGGCTAGTTAAAACAAAAGTGGCTTCAATTTTTACATAAATCATACTGCATTATATCCATAAACTTGGGACTTACAATATGTGAGAGATCTTTAAATGTTGCTTGGCACTCGTTCATAGGGAGGAATTAACTCTACTGGCCTTGAGATAGATTGAGAGCAACAGGAGGATGTAAAAGGCAAGGCTCATATTCATTGGAGGTTCGTGGCATTTACAGTGTTTTACACAATCATGTTCTAAGGTTGATTTTGCAGGCCGTCTTAGTCACTATCTCCAGTCAAGGCTCTTGTGTAAGTGGGGTTTGTTCTACCCCGACAGTGTGCCTATTGTAACTTGGGGCCACCTGTTAGGCAGCACAAAGTGTTGCCTAAAAAAATACACAATAAGCAGATTGTTTGTTACAGTTGTGCACAGACAACTGTATTAGTGTTCTTCACACCATATGTCTATATAAACAGAGCTGCAGTGAGCTATTCACCAGAGACTCAAACACTGATGAAGAAGCTTCTCTTAAAAGACCCGGGGCTTACAAGCATTGGTTCACCTGTTAGGCTTACATCAGGATTTCAGATGCTTGGCTTCAAAGAAATATTCCTTCAGAAGTTTCGGCAGGAAGTTTTATGCTAGAAGCAAAAAAAATCCCACACAAACAAAAAATCCACCCCCCAAAAAATCCCACACAAACAAAAAACCCACCCCACACCAACATAAATTCCACATTTGGTGGTTTTAGTAGTTCTGTGCAAAGGGAAGGGGAGGGAAATTGGCTTCACAGAAACAGTTTGGCTACCTTCCAAAGTAAAAATAATATTGTATCATTTTATAATACGTATGATAATTGCTGCTGTTGTTGCTGTTATCAAATACACCTTCATCCACACCTTCATTCATTCAAGACTGAATCTGAAGTCTCAGAATTAGTGAATAGTGAGCTCAATTGTACCCAGGGTTCTTGCAGTCTTGGTGAGCCTACCTTGGACAGCCTCTCTTATTCATTTCACTTTCTCACAAGGAGACATTTTGAGGCAAGGCAAGGAATGAAAATGTCTCTTTTTGTTTTGTGCAATGAAAAATGTTACAGTAAAATAAGCAACAGACACCACTGATAGCCATGGTGTAAGAAAGAAAGAATAGAATAGAATAGAATAGAAAAGAAATTACACAAGTCTTTTAACAAGGTCCATGCAAGGATAATCCATTCTATAAACCCAGATCTCATCAGTTTTTGTGCGATGTGATCATAAAAGGCATATCAAGGCCTAACAAGCTCTGTTACACAACTGCCTGACAGTACTGGAGTATATGTGAGGAGGCATATATTAATGTCTATTCTTCCTGTCACTCTGGTAGCAGAGGAGAGGCATGGAGCAAAAGTCTCTTTGGCTGCCATTCTCCTGCATCAGCTTGCCTCCTGGAGTTGGTGCAGGTGTGGGACATAAACTCTTCCAGCAGAAAAGCCCGTTGCAGCTAAGTCCTCCTGGAGCAAGGACACAGAACCAGAATGTGAAACGGAGGTCACCATCTGGTGCCTGCTCTGCTCCTACAGCAGCCTCGCTCTGTATTATGCGCTCCGAGGCTAAATTATTACATGACTATCCAGCTCCTACAAAGCAGGATTTTTGCAGAGGCTAGCAGCACTCTTCCTACACCACTAAAGCTGATCCCCAACATGCAAAACACCTACCAGAGGAAAAAAAAAATATGAGGGGATTTTTATTCTCCAGCACAGAACAAAAAAACACAGCAATTTATTTTCTAATGACTGTTATAAAAGTTCACATTACAGCTGAACTCCTCTAAGCAGCATAGATCGAATGTTCTAGCTTCAAATACATATTGGAATTATTTTAAGCCTGTTTTTCATGGATGAAGTGTTTGCTCCGATACTGTTAAAAAGTAGCTGTGCAGGTTTTGTCTCCATTCAAAACAAAAACATTATGAACCCATCTTCTGCCTTTTTTGTCTTTTTTTTTTGTTTTCAGAAAGGAGTGTTTGCTCTAAGGAGCAGCATTAAAGAGAAGATTTTTAAAAGGTTCTGCTTCAAGGTTAGTTAACCCACATTTTTTCACAAATTACCATGAAAGCTTTTTCCCTGTGCTGGTTTCTTTCTGTTAACACAAAGAATACAATGCCTCCCAGTTTTACACATTATATTGGTCTCTGTTTAGAATAATATTTTATTTTATAATATAGGCATCATTTAAAAAAAAAAATCAAGCTATTGTGTTTTCTCAGTCCCATTCTGTGTAATATTTCTGAATTTCTTTTTACTTCGTTGTAGCAACACTTTTTATATGCAGATGCATGTCGAAGTCTGAAGCTGCACACGTTTCATATTCTTCTTTCCCAAGTTAAATATCCAAATTAGTTCATGGTTAAATAAGTCCAGTTTGGAAACAGTTTTCATAACTGTGCATATGGTGGCACTTTGGATAGGTGCTGAAATTAGTTCATAATGGTAATACCTTGACACCCTTAGCTGAGACATCATTGTGCGTTCAACAGTGATGCTACAACATGAAGGATATGGCTGCATAATAAATTGAGGAAGCGTGACTATATCTCATGTACAGTTTTTGGCCTACCTGCTACAGTTAAGAGTAGTAATGAAGATACCATGGCATGATTTCTACTTTAATGCTAGCAACCAGAGAGAGAGTTGTTGCTCTAAGTTTTGCAGCAGGGAACGCTGCTTTGAAACAAAGGAGCTCAGGCCCTTGGCTAGGAAAATGGCAGAAGGAGGGGAGTGAAGATTGGAAACAGGCTAGAGGAGGATTCCTGTTTTCTTTGCTGTCCCAAGATCCACTCCAACCATGCCAACCGATGTCCACCAAGCAATTTATGTTTTACATTCTCATTAATAAGATATGCCAGAGCCATACTGCCACTCTTCATTTTGTAACTAGAGATTAAGACCATCATGGCTATAAAAGCATGCACCATAATCCCACACACCGCATCTGTGCTGCACAGCCCTCCCTAGAGAGACAAAAAGTGGATAGGAGAAGTTTTATTAACCCTAATTTACAGAGCAATCTGAAAGACTGTGACCACGTCTGTACCAAATCACAGCCGGTCCCAGAAACAGCAGGAAGCATGGGCAGGAGGAAGGGATGCAAAGTGGTGGGAGTCCGCAGCCTGCGGATTGTTCCAAAACTGAACTGAAGGAGTTTATGCAAACAAGCGATGCAAACGGATGGCAAATTTGGCCTCAAACCCCACTCCAGGATTGACACTTGCACAAAGTCACTCAGACAGTTCATAGGAGAACTCACAGTGAGTCCAAATCTCTAGTCAAGAGACCAGTCCTAGCACAAAATCCTAAGTAAAAAAAAGGGTGAAATGAGTTTCTGTACAGTGGCCAGACTTGTGAATGGAGCAAAATGTGTTCATTTTCCTGGCAGAACAAACAAAAGAGAATCCCCTTCCCTCCCAAATTCTGTCTTGGGTTATATGAAATGTTTCATTTTGTTATCAAAACTGTTTTCTTATATACTTGTGTTCGTTTTATTTTCTTATTTTTAAAATCTAATTACATTTAGCATAGAAACTTTGAAAATGAAAATCTGAGACATTTATTAACAATGTTGAAGTGAATGCTTGGTTTTTTCAATATTTTGATTTTGGTGGATGAGAAGGAAATAAAGGAGAGGAAGCAGAAAGTTTCCACAGTTTAATCTAACAATGAGATTAATATTTTTTACTCCAAAACCACATTTATTTATGATTTTAAGAGGTGCTATCTACGGGATTCCTCTTTCATTACAAATCATTGCTAATACAATGAAACTGTAGATTTTAGCTGCTGAAGAAATTGAATTTTCCAATAATAATTTTTAAATTTTATCCTGCAATTAAAGGTTTCCTTGAAAATGAAGCAACAATGTCAAGGCGTACAGTGGAATTATAAAACCTGTTTTTATTCAATGTTAAATGCGACTGTAGACATATCAAACTATATCTGGAAATCTTTATATAAAATGGCCAACAGGAAAGTTGCAAGGCTATGCGTGACACCCCAGTACATGTGGCCATGCCCCTCTTTGCTTCATGGGGAGCTTTAGGCTACTTTCCCCTCCAGTTCTTCAAGCAGCTTTGCTCTGGAAGAGATGGGGACACGGAATAAATAAGAAAATCAAGGAACAGTGGCAAGGCAAAATATGAAGGGGCCTGGCACAGGCAGTTAGCACAGCTCCCATGGCACTGTGATAGCTGAGATGTCAAGAGCATGCATCAGAAATGGGGAAACCAATATGCTAGAATTAGAGGCACTATGTGTTAGCAGCAGCCAACCTGGCTTCATATTTGGCTAATGAATACACACACAGGTTTCAGGCCTGCTGGTGAGATTCACACAAGATGATGAGTAGGAAAATAGGAATTGTTTTTACTGAAAACAAAGATTTTTATTGAAAATGTCAATGTTCAATTAAAAAAAAAAACCAACAGAAAAGTCAAAATATGCAAACTTTTGTCATTTATTTATTTTGCTTACATCTTTTAATTTGAGCATTTAGACGTTTTGACCAAACAGAAAAAAGAAAAGCAGAAAGAAAAAAAAAAGGAAAAAAAAAGAAAAAACCAATACTTTTCTAGAAAGGCAGAGGTTTTTTGCAATTTGCCAGAGGTTTTCTGGGATTTGTCTTTACCTGACTGAAATTTTATCAGTTGATTCATTTGCTTGTACATTACTGGTTCAACACCAACCCTTTCAAGTCGTTAAATGACACAGGTCGTCTGTTATTTAGGTTGTAAATGCCCTGAATCAAAGTCTGTGTCAATGGGGGCTTGACAATATTCCTGGCATGCACATTATATTGAGAGCTTCCTGGCTGCTCCTTTAACATATACGTCCATCATTATTTGTTCAGCTTCTTCTGGGATCAGAGTTTACTAAGCAACAGAACAAAAAGCAAGCAAAACAAAACAAGAAAATCTCAGACTAAGGCGCATTTCCTTAAAACTGTCTACTTTCTTCTGTGTCATTAGGAATTAGTTTCTTAGAAGTACTGCAGAGGCTTCTTAAGATACTGGAGCATTGCTGGTAACCTTTGTCTAGCATCTCCCCAGCATTCAGCAATAGTCATGCAGTTGCAATAACTGGAATATTAGAAGACTGTGAACTCTTTTGGGCATTAAACTGGTTGTTTTCTTTTGTTTTATTTTTGTTTCGTTTTTTGTCTGCTCAGAGCCTAAACATGCACTGGAGCTCTAAAAATGCAGATCTGAATTATGCTAATGATGCACCTAAATAGTTTTCTGCAACCCAAGTTTAGAGGTATATCCTTGTATAGCACTACCCTGTGCAGTTGGTGTACTGGCTCACCAGGAGCCAGCTGGGCTATTTCAGTACGGTGAGAGTTAAGCAATTATTTTAATTGACTGTTTGTATCAGAAATAGCGTGGCCAGCAGGAGTAGGAAAGTGATTGTCCCCCTGTACTCAGCACTGGTGAGGCTGCACCTTGAATACCATGTTCAGTTTTGGGGCCCTCACCACACAAAAGATATCGAGGTGCTGGAGCCTGTCCAAAGAAGGGCAATGAAGCTGGTGAAGGGTCTAGAGCACAAGTCCTATGAGGAGCAGCTGAGGGAACTGGGGTTGTTTAGCCTGGAGAAAAGGTGGCTCAGGGGAGACCTTATCGCTGTCTACAACCACCTGAAAAGAGGTTGTAGTGAGGTGGGTGTTGATCTCTTCTCCCAAGTAACTAGCGATAGGACGAGAAGAAATGGCCTCAAGTTGTGCCAGGGGAAGTTTAGATTGGATAGTAGGAAAAATGTCTTCACTGAAAGGGTTGTCAAGCATTGGAACAGGCTGCCCAGGGAAGTGGTTGAGTCACCATCCCTGGAGGTATTTAAAAGACGTGTAGATGTGGTGCTTAGGGACATGATTTAGTGGTGGACTTGGCAGTGTTAGGTTTACAGTTGGACTCAATGACCTTAAAGGTCCTTTCCAACCTAAATGATTCTATGATTCTATGATTCTATGACTACTGTGTGATTTAGGAGAAATCACAGAAAATTAACCTTCTGCTAAAACTGAAGTAATTTATCTCTTAAGGATTTAGGACCCCCTCTGCAAAATGCACACACATTGCTTTATTCTACTGTATTGCAAAAAAAGACTCAATTTGAATTTTTAGTGAAATCTTGAAACCTTGGATAATGATATCAAAATTTTCCTACATTTGATCAAGTGTCAATCATCTTGTCTAATGGTCTGTCTGGCCACTGGAGAGTACTGGGTGTACCACCAGACTAAGGTGACAAGCAAGTGACTCTACATTCAAAATATCATTTGAATTCACATCTACAACTAAAACAATACACGTTTCCCCCCAATAAGAGAGAGAGGAAGTGGGGTGGGGATACAGGGCAGGCAATGGAAATTAATCCAGGTTTTCAATTTTCCAACTATCTCCTACTATTCTTGTCACGTTTCAAAAGTGTTTAATAAGTGCTTACTAGAAGGCCTAAAACTTTTAAAAAATGTTATTGCAACCTTTTGATTCTCGGAATGTTTCTTGGTATAATTGATTATAGTTACAAAAAATGACTGTGATTTTCTATCAGTTTAGGGATAGAGAGAGGGGATGAATAATATGAACATGAATTTTTAATGAAACATTTTACTGAAGACTGAAGTTCAATGATATCTGCATTTAACTCTGTGATTTCTTATTTTATATTTTGACCCATTTGCAACACACTATTTCTGAAAAGTAGGCTTTCTAGGGGCAAACTTCATGATGTGCTACTGATAATTAGCTGATACTGCTCTTTTCCATGGTTTTGTGTTAACATATCCATTTTACACTAGAAGGCCTTATATTCCTGGAGCTGGCCATTGAAACTGAGAAGGAATATATAGAATAAGGAATATATTGATCCTAAAGTGGTCGCGTATATTTAAGGATTCCAAGGCATTTTTACTGACATTCCTGTATTTAGCATGTTTTAATTTAAGAGACTACGCTCTGCCTCTCAGGAAACTTCCCTGCCATTTTGCTTACTTTAAACCACTCCTTGCTATTGCTGGATGGTGCTCGTCTGCATTTCAAGAAGCAAGAGCCAGCTCCTGGGCCAGTGTAAGCATCATTGCTCCATGGGATTATACTGATTTACACCAGCTCAGGATCTGATCCATATTTTCTATCTTTGTGACATGATTTAGGCTAAGTTACACCCTATAAATCTATTCTCAGTTGTTATTTTCTGCGTCTCAAGCTTCCAATAGGAGAGCTTGTATTCAGGTTTCACAGTCAGGCAACAAAAGGCTTCCCCTGGGTACTATGCTACTCTTTTAAAAACTAAAGCTCAGGGGCTGTGGAGGCAGAGCATTTAAATAGCAACATTCATTACCCCGACTGAAGGAAAAAAGGTCAGCTCCGGCAGTAATCTCCTGCTGTAAATTTGCTAGAGAAACAACATGCCAGTAAAAGTACACATTAAACAACATTGTCGGCACTGGGGCGCTCGCCGCCTCCAGCCCCGCCAGCGATAGCGATAGCGTTAAACCCGACATTCGAGGGGACCCCTTGTGCCAGGAGGGACCCCGCAGCACACCCCACAAGGTCAGCCGAAGCGGGGCCCGGCCGCCCGAAACAGGCAGACATATACACGGGTGTGCGTCTATAGGCACAGGTATGCGGTGGCCCGTGAGGAGGGTGCGCGGAGCGGCGCGCACCGGCCGTGAGGAAGGATCCCTGGGGGGATGGCGGGCGGCCGCCCCCGCTGACACATTTTTCGGCACGTTGCAGGCAGTTTGGCCGGGTGCCTGGCAATCCACTTGGACTGACACATTTTGGGCAGAGCGGCGGTACGCAGGGAGCCATGTGGCCGATGTTAGTAAACATCATCCCGCACAGTCTGGCGTGCCACCGCCGGCAGCGGGAGGGTGAGCGGCTGGCGGCGCGCAGGGCCCGGCCGGGGCGGCCGAGCTGCCCGGGGACGCCGGCCAAGGCCCGTCATCCAGCAGCTGCTCCCGTCTCCGCGGCAACGGCGACGAACAATGGGCTGGAAATCCAGCCGGCGGCCTGTATGGAGAGGGCCCTATGGAGGGAGAGGGCCCGCTGCCCGGCCTGGGGGCAGCCTGCCCACCCCCCAAAAAGAGTACACCCTGAAATACACGGAAGGGCACACAAACGGCACCAGGCCGCGTTATCTCCCCCAGCGCCCCCTCAGGCACGTTCCCCCTCGCCATCCAGGTGCTTAGGCTCCATTTTGATTGTGCCGCCCCAGCCACCCAGGCAGAGGGGCAGGTTTTAACGGCAGAGGCTGGATGGGACAGCGTTAAAATAACAAGGGTTGGATTTCAATGGAAATTTGTTGGGCTTTCTCTCTCCTGTTGCGATTTCAGACCTGGGTCTGGGTGGCAGAGATTAGACTTCAGTTTGTACCTCATCTCTCTGGGAGACAGAGGGACCTCTATCCCTGCCTGGGGACAGTCCTCTCAGTTTTACATCCAAATTTCCAGCCATCAGCTTGATTCTGCTTTCAAATGTAACCCTTCTCCCCACAGGCAACAAAAAAAAGGCATGGATTCAATGCACCTCGAAACCCTCTTGAGAAGTAACTGAGCTGTCCTGAGGTTGCCACTCAGAAACCTGGGGATGGCAAAGGCAGTCTCCCTCGTGCACTTGCAGCAGGAAGAATTTCTCCCACTTTTAAGAATTCTACACTGTGCACAAACAAGGAAATCTTTATAAGAGGAGTGGACACAGTCATAAACTTGGAAAAATACAGCAGCAGTCTCTATATGCAAGTAAAAAACCCCATCTTCTCCTAGTAAGTCCAATATTAATTTACTGAAGTATTTTCCTACCTAGCTGAAGTATTCTCCTACGTAATTGCACCCAGACAACAAACCCCACTCGCCATTCAGACAGCAAGTCCAGGTTTGGGGGAAGCTTTATAGAGATAAGCAGCACTTCCGTGGAATACATTTAAGTCTCCTGCCCCCTATCAGCTACAAAATCTTCAGAAAGCAGTTTCTTACAACACAGCCTTTTCTCCATACAAAATTAGGCCTTTGGGACCACTGTCTCTTGTGGTAGAAGTCTTCCATGTAATATCTTACAACTTTTAGGAACAATTGGTTCTTATTACACAACCAAGAAACATGCTTTCCTCAAAAATCTCTTGGGAATCTGTTCCCCAGCAGAAATCTGTATCTTTGTATAATTATGTTGACTTACCAAGTGTCATTAAAGGAATTGTGTCATAAAGGACAAACGTCCTTCTGTGATGATAAAGCACTGTATGGAATTGTCTACTCCTTTTCTGCAGGTGTGTATGTGCGTGTGCAAGATGACAAGAGCCTAACCTAAGGCATAGGGGGAAGTAATTAAGAAAAATCTCTCCAAATGCCAGGTATGTCATCTCTATTGATAATATGTCATACATAGTCCTATGAAGATCCAAATGAGAGCTATAGCTTTTGAGTTTGATATAATGTATGTGCAATGAATATTTATTATGATCATAATTTATAAAATGTAGTAATGCTCTTAGGAATGTTCTGAACTGAAGAAAGTTCACTGTGTGCAGAAAGAGTGTGCTAATTAAGAGATACCATACACATGTCACCGCAGGGAAGCTTTCAGTTGGGAAAGTAATCCATTGACTATATGTGCATTTTGCATCCAAGACCCAATTTTGAAAAAAAGGGAAGAAAGAAGGTAAGATGTTACAGCCTTGTCTGGCCGCATTCCTGTTGCATAAAAGAACCAAAAAGAATGAGGAAGAGAGTCCGGGAGTGAGGCAGGGGCGAGAGACAGAGCTGAGAGACAAAACTGGAGGCTGGATTTCATACCCGGCTCTGGGTCAGCTGGGACCTGTAAATGTTCAAATGTCAGGACAGCAGGAGAAATCCTTTGACCTTGGAAAAATTCCTCGTGGCACCACACATGAATATGAGCTGCAATTAATTAAGTTACTTGGTATAAAAACAAAAGCTCTGTTAGAAGACATCTGAATTTGGATGGGTCTGATTGCTGTAAAAGTAACTGAAAGACTTGAAATTGAAAGACCCTTCGTCCATTAGGGTATGAAGATTTCTTGCTTAAATTTATTACAATAATTTCAGTGGGCTGTCTCTGGACCTAAGACAAACTAGCATGGCATGGTGCATCACATACAGTTATGCATAGCTGTTTGCATTGATACAGCTGAGTCCCCCCACCTTCCAGCACAGGGTGGCCACATCCAGCCTCCCTATCGAGAGTGCTGGCGGGCCCGTGCTAACCCCCAGCTGTCCCTGACCACTGGTTGTGTCCAAGCCCTGCCAGGACGCGTGCTGACCATGTAACAGTGGGGACCATCACAGGCCACTGCCAATGTCTGTGCCCTGGGCCTCTTTCACTTGCTTGCTCATAGATAATCTGACAGACCCAAGCGCTAAATCAATAGGCTTCGGTGGGAACTGGGGCAGGCTCAGTTGGTTTTTCCCTGTTTAATTTTTCTAATTACATCCTTAATTTGCGCAGGTCTAGTTACTTATAGTACAATAACAACATTGCCAAGAGAAAGAAAAAAGAAATGGGATTAAGAAGTTCAAAACAACAAAAAAAAATCTTGCATTTCTGAAAATGTATAAGACAGACCTTTCTGTCGGGGCCCAATCCTGCTCTCTGCACCTAGACAACAAGACTATTGTATCCAGGGCTGAGTCCATGGAAATATGTCTGGGCTTCACATCTCAGCTGAGCAACTGAAGAGACTACTGGTAAACTCACAACTGTAGTGCAGAAAATTGAGGATGGGTATAGTCTGAAGAAGGTTTTCAAAAGCTATTTTGTTTCTTTGAAAGAAAATTGGGGAAGAAAGACAAGGAGGGAAGGTATGGGCACAGGACTGGGAACCAACAGCTTCTACTTTGAAGCCACGATACCTTATTCTTCAATAGTTCTGCACAAGACACTTGGTCCTTCTGCCTTACCTGCCCACCTCAGTGCAGCAGGGAGCAGAAAGCTTTGTGGAGCATTTAGCAGTCTGAAATACCAAGGAAATCTGTCCATGAAAGAGTACTCATAACGCCAATGCAGCCAGTGGAGCATCACAGATTGATTTACTAGGCCTAAAGCCTTGTGTGAAAGGCCCTAAAAATGTTGTTCTGCTTTGGTATGGGGATGTACATGTAAAAATTTTTGGTAAACCCTGCACTGCGTTGCATATTTAGGTGGAGAAAAATAATAAAACTGCCTTCCCCAAAGAAACAGCTTACTGTGTCTTGTTTCATAATCCAATGAAGTAAAAAACATTCCTGCTGTTTCACCAGTTGGTTCACAGGTACTTGGTATTATTTTTGTCATTGTCCAATTGTTATTCCTTCTTTTACAGTCTTTCTGTAAAAAAGACTCTGGCTTATTTGTCAATACATTACATTTAGTGATCCAAGTAACAAAGCACAATAAAAATCAAAATATACTGAATTGGCTCTACTTAGAATAGAAAACAGATGGGATATTTTTCAGCATGTTTGAAAAATCAACACATTTCCTTGTAATATCTAATAACTAGCATTATTCTCATTTTACAGTTTATACCAGAAATAGACATTAACTCTCCAGCCTTGATGAAGCATCTGTAGCTCTGTGAGGTGAGTCTTACTTTACAAGTGTCCTGGGTTGCACACCCTGCACTGAGGGAAGTGAATCCAGATTTTTTCAAGGTTCCACTGCTGCTGTAAAGACTGTAATATCATTACATAGTTTAAGTCAAGCAATTTGGAATGACATTTCCAGCTTTTGTTTTCTTACTTAGTTTCATTTTACTTTCTTCCTCTACAAAACTATGCCCAGTATAACATGAGGATAAAATTGTAAGGCTTACCTAATTACTACTGCATTACACTTGTATGAACAGTGCAGATACTGAACATTAGACAAACTACTAATACAACAATGCAGCAGTACTTTCTCTGGCACAAGATTTCTCTGGGAATGTTATTTTATTGTATTTAATTTAGTGCTTGTTTGTTTAAAGGGGAGGAACAGACATTGCTGTATTTCAGTTTGATTCAGCAAGCATTCTGGCCTCAGTCCAGCAAATCACTTAAGCATGTTCTTAAATGTAATGAAATGAAATTTAAGTTCATAGTACTGCCTATGTATTTAACATACAGCATGGGCTTAAGTGCTTTATACAAGGCAGAACCAGAATGATGAAAAACCTTAAAAATAAGGCCCATGCATTTTTACACACACAATTTTTAAAACCCTAATACTGTTAAAAGGGACTTTTTCCACTGCCTATGCTATGTAAACACTGGGTAGTTCCCCCCAGCACCTCCACCCCCCCCCCAAAAGCTAACTAACTTTTCTTGATCTGACGATCTGATGGCTATATACTGTGTAACTGCTAGTCTGGCCCTTTTTAAAAATTAAGTGGAAGATTTGCTTGAGCAAGGTATGCAGAAATGAGTCACAGGGAGTATATGGAATTTTCTCAGGACTTAGGGCTGTGCCTGTTGTAGCCAAAGGCTAAATCTCTGGTGGAACTCAGTAGTGTTCCTCTGAGTACATTCGTTTTCCATACCAATCTCTGTTTTAGTGGGAAACGTAAAACCAACATGAAAGTCATGCTGAAACACACCACAAAGAAAGGTGTGTTCTTGGGTTACCTAACCCAGGTTAGATAATTTAAGCTGTGGTTGCACAGCAATTTAAACCAATCTAACTACTGGCTGCCAGGGAGGTTGGAACCACGTCAGCCAACAGTTAGATGTGCATCAGCCACTGCCGCGCTGCAGCCCCAGCTTCGACCAGCAACCAAGATAGACAAGGTAACTGGAGCTGGCTACTATGGAACATGAAATGCTGACAGTGCTTAAAGCCCCCATTGCTTTACCCTGTCTGTGTAAAGATATTACTGAATTTTTATGAGTTTTCGCAATGTAGACAGACCTAGAGAACCTTTTCAGAGACACAGAAATGCAGTAGAGCTGACTGCTGTCCACAGTAAAAGGAAAACCTTCCTCAGAAGGTTTATAATACATATGTTATAATTCCACTGTAAAGGCCCTAAGTTCTTAGCCAAAGGGGAAAAAAAAAAAAACCAAAAGCTGGTTTTACTATTTATGAGAATCTCCCAGTGTTTAAAAAAAAAAAAAAAAAAAGCTGTTTTGTTTTGCAGGTTAGATTCCTAGGGATTTATTTGTTTGTATGTTTGTTTGTTTGTTTCTGCCAAGAGCAGAAACAACCTTCTTGAGTTATTCTGCAGCGAATCAATCTCTTCAACAGAAGCATTAAAAGCCTCTAGGTTTCATTCATTAACAGAATAATACATATATTTTGCTTGGTAGTGCTTGTTTGAGTTGCAACCGCACGGAATTCAGAACAAAGCTAGTGTGGCTGCATGGACCTGCTCAAAATTCTCAAAATTCCATTTTAGATTGTTTCTGGTACAAGACCTGATTAAGCATACCAGTTATCTAAAATATACTAGTTTTTCTGCTGCTCCATTTTTCTTGCCATCTCCAGTCACTGCTTGCCAGAAATAATTTTTAAATTGCTATTGTTTTGCATTTCTAACACATCTCAAAAAAGTGAGGAAACAATTATGCTTTTGATCAAAGAACAGATCATGAGGTAATCATACATATTCTCTCAGCTATCCTCATGCCTTTATGCTAGAGAAAATGTCTTTCTCAAACTTATTACTTGCTTAGTATAGGCTTAAAGAACATCCCCATGCATTTTACACAATATAGGAGTTTAGTGCCTTTGGCCCAGTTTCTGTAGCTTTCACTCATAAATAAAGAGGTGGGAACAAAGAAAGCAGAGAAAAACATGCACAGGTACAAATGAACAGGTACTGGTTTTGATTTTTTAAATAATGTTACGTTGCCCCGCTTATCTGAAGGTTTCTTGGTATTTTGAACGATAAAGGTGGGTACAGATTCACTTCTCTTGCCTTCTCTCATGTTTAAATTTCTTTTCTAAATGCTGACTACAGCACCAGGTTTCTCTGCACAACAGAGATGTGGTCTCTGGGGACAGAGGGGAGGGTTATAAGATGTGGATCTTATGCATGGTCATATAAAATTGTACAAGGAGTCTGTTCCTATCCGGGATGCTGTAGAAAAGAAAACAGGCATTATAAGCCCCAAGGCAGTCCTCTCTGCTTCCCTGTGCGGAATGTCTATCCCTGAGGCTTTCAGAAACCCCCACAACCAGGAGAAAGGAGTTAGCCCAGCATTGAAAGATTGTAGTGTTAGGAAATGGAAAACACATTAGAAACGTTTGTTAAGCCCAACTGGAAAACTGAAGCAACTCGTTTTACTTCCAGCCAACAAAACCTTCAAGAGAACTCGTGCTGATTTATGTTCAGGTATCTGCATTTGGATCTCCACCTTATCTCTCTGGATAAGGCTTCAGGTCTGATTCAGCATAAAGGTGATGTGAGGCAATGTTCTAGGTGTTTGTATGTTGGATTTTGCCTTGTTTTGTAAGAGTTATAGAATTTCCTGTCTGAAGATTGTCGGTTCACTTTCATCTTCTCACCTCAAATTACATTTATTATATTCCAGAAGACTAGAAATAAACTAAATTCTATCCTAACCTGAAACTTAAGAGCAGAGGATGAGGATTAGGGCAGAGAATTTGTTTAGTTTTGATCTAAGGTAGATCAAAACCAAACAAAATCATTGGGGCCTGAGAAATTAATCTACTGACTCTCAAAATTCCCTCATGCACTCTAGATCTTCTCCCCTGAACCAGTGCTAAAATATCTTAGCACTGAGCTGGAATAAATTGGCTGGGTTTATATCTTTCTTTCGCTCCCTTGCAGTTTCCTGTAGGTCAGTGAGCTGTACACCAACCTCTCTGGTCTGGTGTGGCCCAGGAAATTGCAAATATTTTCAGCTGTGTCAGGTTCTGCATATGCAAGTTAGGAGGTTCAAAGGGAAGTTTAATTGACACTAATCCTCATCTTGACTTTTGCTCACCTCCTCCTCTTTTCCCACTAAGCCTTCCCACCTTCCCATCTCAAAGCCACAGAAGCTTTACAATTTTTCTTATAAAAATATATATATTTAACCCTTTGGCAATCTCTTAATGCCCTTTTATTAAATCCCTTAACTCCTTTTATTAAGTCCAGGGTAATTAAAATTATTATAAACCTCTCTTGAGAGATTATACCCTTTAATCACAGTGCATATTTGCTGAGATGTAGGCGACATTTGTGGTATATCAAATACAAAAATACTTTGGGCAAAGATGTTTAATAACAATTTTTAAAACTAAGATCTTGATTAAGGAGGTTTAGGGCATTAAAAATCATATCTACATGTGGTCACAACGAAACACTGAAGGACTTCAAATACTATTCCACATATACAATGCCACAGTTATAATCAGGTTTCTCAATTCATTTCAATTCCAGCTCCTCAGCTAGCATAATCTGTCCTAATGCCATTGACTCCCAAGGTGCTACACTACTTTATACCAGCTCAGTTTTCTGGGCAACCAGAATAAATGCACAAGTAAAATCCCTTTTTGGGTCATTATTCCCCATCCAATGAAAGAAAAATCAAGGAGTGAGCTTGGATCTCCTGTCTGGGACTCCCAAACTGTGCACTCATCCCAGCAGCAATAGCAAGGTGAACGCATTCCCTTGAAAATACGTATGGTTGGATGTTGTTGCAGTATGGTTGTGCACAAAGTAAGTTTAGGAATCCCTGTTCCAGTGTAAAATATAAATATGCACTGAACTTTTATCATCAAGGTTTGGGGTTTCATTAGGACATTATTAGTTAGAACTTGTCACAAAAGTATGCTTCATTGTCACGTGCATAGGTCATCAAATAGGACCAAGTGATATGAAGCGAGCCCTCAACAGTTACTAATCTTTTCTTTCACTATTGATAAGTCATTTAATCTCTGTGTTCCTTCTGTTTCTTCATGCCTGTTAATATACAGCTTGAATTTCAGTTGATGCTTCTAAGACCGAGCTCTCAAGTGTTCAAAAGCTGAGTCTTCTTTGAGGGAAACACATAAGTAATAATACACACATTATAGGCCAAAGGCACTCTTACAAGGTTGTAGAATGACACGGATCAGTGTAGAAAGTATTTACTCTGACACTTGCTGTTAGAGTGATTCCTGAAATTTCAAAATTAAAGAGTTCTGATAAGAAATAAACTAGGCATCCAAGATTTGGGTTTTTTTATTGCCATTCTTTAACAGTGAGGATAAACATTAATTTAAAAAAGTTTCAGTAGGATAGACAGCCAAATGCCTTACTCTTGACCGCTTCTAATTGCTTTTTTTTTCTACTGGTGCTTACATAACCAAAGCATCCAAGCACTGCATATTGTCAACACCAGCAGCAGAAAAGAAAGGTATCATTTTCTTTACCAAAGGAGTTCATGATAACTTAACTGCTCCTAGGTTAATAGTGAATGCATATGCTTAAATTACTCCAGAAAGTAACATTCAGTCTTTAAAACACACTAGTGACAAAAGTGAAACAATATTAATTAATATTCACTATCTATTTTATTCTAACTGCATGCTTGTGTTTTCATAAAGTAGTCTTTCACAAACAAATGTCAGTAAGAAATTAAGAACTCAAAAATGGGAAAGAATATAAAATACAGCACAATTTAACTTGGCATATCTACAATTTTCATTTAGAAGTCTTGGAAGGTTTTGAGTTCTTACTTTATACACTCCTACTGAAGTCAACAGACCTATAGCCACTTAGCAAGTGTTCAGCAGCTCACAGAATGGGACCCTGTGTTTTAGACTTAAATAAAAAAAAAACATTGAAACATAATATAACTAGTAGGAAAGGTGAGACTGCAAAGCAAAAAAGATGATGTGGCTCATTTAAGTGTTTGAATCAAAGAGGAATTGACATAGGGTGATATGGAACAGTTATTGAAGACCACAGGAGCTGTGAAAAGAAATAATTTTTTTAAAGGAACAGAAAAATAAAGTTATAAGGACTACTGGAGTAAGGTTATAGAAACAAGTGAAGGAAAACACCGAAATAGTTAGAACTATAAGAAGTCCAATAACAGATCTAGCTGTAAAAGTTAATAGTGATTTTTCTAAATGTTCATCTACTTTCTGTTTTTCTTTTATGTTTTTTTTACATTGAAAAGAATGTGATATGTGCTATCATTTAATTTAATTTAAAATGTTGTCAGTATATCAACATCTGAAATGTATCAACATGCCCCGTAAATGAGCTTTGTGTAGGTGTGAGAAGGAGAAAATAAGGTCCTGCCCACCGTGCAATATGATAACATGAGAGATGTTTTAGGAAATTTTATCAGTAATGCAAGCAATTCTCTGGCAATGATGAATATTGCTATACATTGATGATAAGCAGGACATATGAGAGGGTAAAAGAAATCCAAAGATGCTAAAGTTGTGGAGACCCTATTATAGATGACCAAAGCAAAAAGGGTATGAATGTTGTAGAAAAGATGAACTAGATGGAACTGGATTTAAGATTACTTGACTAGTTCAAGAAAAACCTTTAAGATGTATAGTGAAATAAAATGAGTTGAAGACAGTAGTAGGACTCATCTTCTAATTTAGGGCGCTAAAATTAGGTATTAATGCATAGGTGTTTACATGTTCACTATATACCTGGGGTTCCTTTTATAGCCAATGGAGAGCTAATCAATACAGTGAACTGAACCTAGAGAACTAATTCAGTTCATCTTAAAATAGACACCTACACTGAATCACTCTCCAAACTCGACTGACTATAATAGCACCCAGATATCAAGCTTTCAGTTAGATATCTACAAACAGACATCCAGATTTAGGTCTCTTAGGCTGAACCCCACATTAAACATCTACAATGTTGGTACGTGTATCTGGTCACCCGAGGCTTCTCTATAATCAACACAGAAAAATGAGTACTTCTAGGGTGAGATTAATTTGTGTTATTTTAAATACTTATTTAAGGGTGAAATTAATTGTGCACCTGTTTTCTTTGTTGACTAAAAAGAGTTCGTATCTGGTCAAATGAATCCCCCTTGCCTCCTGCATGGCTACTTAGCTGAGGGAGGCAAATGTAAAGACAAGAAGTAATAAATCAGATCAGCATAAAAATGTTTGAAGGTTGAAGATAATAGAAATTATTGAAGTACATTACATCGTTACATAGTTTCATTAGCAGCATTAATGTATGTTTGAAAGAAGTGTTCATAAATATATGGGTTCACAACACTATGGTATGTCCAATGTTATCTTGTATACCTGTGTTCCTATTCCTATTATTTCATGCAAGAAATAATGGAGTTGAAGCACATTGTGGTTTACCCAGGCTTGTTTGGCCTCAACTAGAGCCTTTAGAGAAAAGTTTCTAATCATAATTATTGAGGATGTGACTCAGGAATGGTGCCTGGGAACCCTGACCAAAACTAATGATTGTAGGAAAAAATGAGAAACAAAAAGCCCTCAGTCATACAGTTTACAGTACATTTTTGATGACCGGGTTTCTAGGTAAAACTGAATATGTTTGCATCCCTGTTAGACTTTGTTTTACACTAAGAATTTTCTAACTCTTACTTAAGAGTATATGCAATTCTAAAAGGATCAACCAAACGTTCCCAATTTCTTAGAGTGGAGGAATATCAAGCATGAGCCTCTAAACATCTCTTTAAAAATAAATTAAAAAAAAAAATCATTGCCACTTTCAGAGAGAGGCTGTTAGATATCACCATTCTCATTTTAGCACCTGATTTAGGAATCTAAATATTATTTTCTAGTTCTTTAGGGCCAAATTCACAGATGCTGTACAGGTGCTTAAACTCCTTTTAGTTTCACAGGACAAACATTTATCCAAATCATTTGGTGTTAGGAAACTTCGTAGATTTGAGTATTACATGCTGTCACATCTATGTCTATGTTTAAATAATTGTGACATTCTTGATCCTATCTTCAACTGCTTACTAGCTCCAGAGTCTCCTGACTTTTCACTGATCACATTTGTAAAGTGACCAAAATACTGCTGAAGCTCTGAACATAATGAACTGCTCAAAGACTTACTTCGTGGAAGCCAAAGCTTCATGATATTCTTGAACTAGGACAGTGAACTCACATCTCATCAGTAGTGCAAAATCCTGTAGACAGATTCTGATCGCATCTAAGACATTAAAACCTTATGGATCTCTCCACATTACAGCTGGAAATAGCTGATGGGCAGAAAGACTGTTTGATGCCCCCACAAAAAATATGGAAATTGCACGTGCTGCTTGCTCGGACAGTGATTTTGGAGATGACACCAAGCTGAGTGGTGCGGTCGACACGCCTGAGGGATGGGATACCACCCAGAGGGACCTGGACAAGCTCGAGAAGTGGGCCTATGTGAACCTCATGAGGTTCAGCAAGGCCAAGCGCAAGGTCCTGTACCTGGGTCAGGACAACCCCCAGCATCAATACAGGCTGGGGGCTGAAGAGATTGAAAGGCAGCCCTGCCGAGAAGGACGTGGGGGTACTGGTGGATGAAAAGCTGTATGTGAGCCAGCAATGTGCGCTCGCAGCCCAGAATGCCAACCGTATCCTGGGCTGCATCAGAAGAAGCGTGTGCAGCAGGTCGAGGGAGATGATTCTGCCCCTCTACTCTGCTCTGGTGAGACCCCACCTGGAGTCCTGCATCCAGCTCTGGAGCCCTCAGCATGAGAAAGACATGGACCTGTTGGAGCAGGTCCAGAGGAGGGCCACGAAAATGATCGGGGGGTTGGAACACCTTTCCTGTGAGGAAAGGCTGAGAGAGTTGGGGTTGTTCAGCCTGGGGAAAAGAAGGCTCCAGGGAGACCTTATTGTGGCCTTTCAATACTTAAAGGGGGCTTATGGGAAAGATGGGGACAAACTTTTTAGCAGGGCCTGTTGCAATAGGACAAGGGGGAATGGTTTTAAACTGAAAGAGGGTAGATATAGGCTAGATATAAGGAAGAAATGTTTTACAATGAGGGTGGTGAAACACTGGCACAGGTTGACCAGAGCGGTGGTAGATGGCCCATCCCTGGAAACATTCAAGGTCGGGCTGGACGGGGCTCTGAACAACCAGATCTAGTTGAAGATGTCCCTGCCCATAGCAGGGGGGTTGGACTAGATGACCTTTAAAGGTCTTTTCCAACCCAAAGTATTCTATGATTCTATAAAACATCCAGTTTTAATTCCTGCTGTGGAACACTTCCAAGAATACATTCAAGCATCACCACTGGCTATTAGGTCTGGTTTCATCCGCTTGTTTACACGATTAGTTACTTTATATTTGTGGGGAAAATAATGAAGTCTTTCTCATTTGCACATGGGGGGGTTTTCTTCATTTTTCCTTCACACTCCTCATACCGAATCAACATTTATCTCACAACCCCCCACACAGTCTACAGATGAATTTCAACCTTAAAGACACTGGCATGTAACTCCAAGGATGAGAGTGTCAAAGACAGTGCAATTTCCTTTCTTTGACATTGTTCCTTTCTGAACATTTGCTCCAAAAAGAATATTAATAAAGTGCCCAATCTAATGACAATTTTAGAAGACAGAGATAATTTCTAGACTAAAAAGCAAATTCATAACAATATTTCAAGGGTATTTTAAGATTGATCTTAGGAACTTAAAAAAAAGAAATTATCTAAGTGGTTTTAAAAATGTTTTATGAGGATTCCCAGCTCTAGCCACCACTGAACTCTGTATATGATATTGCATAGTTCCCTCATCTCCTACATCATGAATTGTAAAATTAATTACATATTAAAATTAAATTAATTACAATATTAATTACAATGTAGTTATTATTAAGTCTATGTCATACTGAAGAAACAAGGTTATGCCTAAATGTAATAATTGCCATGTATTGCACAAGAAAAAAGCTATTTGTGTACAGATACTAAAAATATCAATTGAAAGAGTATTCTAATTTGTTACACACACACACTGCTTTGTTCTATGAGGAAGTGAAATCTTTGAATGCTAAAACACTATGTATTTATTTTTGATGGTGTTAGGAAGCAAAATGTAGGTAAGTGCCATTGAAATATTTTATTTAATTGCAACTAAAATGACTATGCCAGTTAAATTAACTATATATCCTATATTCATCCACTGTTTCATTCTAAGAAACAAATCTATTAACCTGCAGTTTTCTCCAAATCATTGCTTTAAATTTCATCTGGTAAGCAAGATCAGCTATGGATCAAGCAACTTGTTATTAGTACCCAGCAGCAATAAAGAAGCCCTTAACATAGTTCATGTAATCACCCCTTTCATGTTGTAATCACTCTTTCTACACGGTACAGAGCAGTGTTTGGGCTCGTTCCAGTATAAGCCCAGCGTAGATGCTCTGAACTGTCCTCTGGGAAGAGCCTGTGTTTCTCTGGTGACTATGTAAGGAGAATTAAGAAGCTAAGCAGCTAGGTGCTTGAAACTGTGTAATGCTTGTAATGCTTGTAGATTAGAAGGTGTAACTAAACAGATGTAGAAAACATGATTCATCCTACCTCAAATATAAAACTACACTATATTTAGCTGTTAGACACTGTTCTTTTGGGCAATAGGACTCTTGTAATAATTTTATAATGATTAATATAGCAACTCACAGGAACACAATCTAACCTCAGCTTCAGACAGATAACATAGAAGACAGTTCCTCTCCCTAAATGCTTGCAGTATAGAAGACAGAAAGCAGATAGAAAGCAGTAAATACTTAAAGCAGACAAATGAGGTTGGGAAATTGGAAGCATAGGAGAACTAAAAAAGAAATAATCTTATTTTACCATAAAATGAAAACGTCTCCACTTATCTAAACAATGTCAGATGGAAGAACTACATCATGGCAGATGATACAGCTCACAAATAGAGCAGCTGTAATAGTATATTAATGGAGCCTAACAATGATTACGCATACAAAATGTAATTCACAGTTCAGAGATCAGTAACAAATAATGGTCATAATTCAGTTATAAGTCTGATAAATTTTAAGTCTGATAAGTCACCCATCCATTTCATCATGGAGTTAAAAAATACTTGCCAATAATTGTACTTAATTTGTAGGTACATTTTTTTTTTAATTTCTGCATTATTTAGGTGTGTCATATTGTGATCATAAATACAGGAAACAAAATACCTTTGTTTGCTTTTTCTTCAAAGGACCAAGTCTTGTTACTTATTCTGTTAAAATACACACTTGGGTTTATTTACCCAAGTAAGGTAAATGGGTTCATGAGTCAACACATATGGAATCCCTTGTGTGCATGCAGCATGTATGTTAATGTATACACACAGCATACATACAAGGAATCTTCACAGCACAGACATCAAGAATTCATTTTATCTTCGAGTCGACTGTTGCTCAAATATATATGTAATTAATCTCATTGAAAGAAGGATCTGGCCAGTAGGGGCACAAAGCTGGATGAGAATCACGGATCTGCAGGCAGGGGAAATTACCACCTCATGCAGCCTAACAGCAAAATGCCTGTTTTACTGTGCCCAAGCCTCCTTGCAGGGTCAGCACAAGCAGATAGGCAGCAAAAACTTGTGTATGGTAGCAGATTGGAAAAGGTAGCCCAGCAGAAGTGAAAGCTTGTCTGGGCACAGACCAAGGACTCTGAAGTCAGGCAATTGCCGAGGCAAGCCGGTGCTCTGCTTATCAATGCTCCAGCAGTAGCCAGAAGTGCTGTGGCAAAAAACGCTGGCCCTACAATCTAGCTGCTCTTCCATGTTTTGCACCATTACTTTCTGGAAGTGCTGTGTATCTTGTATTTCTACTGCTTACTTTAAAAGGGTCATTGTGACACTTCAAATCCCTTTAAGTTTGGTGGCTTTGGGCTCCTGAGAGAAAAGACATCACATGTAGTTTAGGTACAAAGGGGAAGAGAAAGGGGAAGGGGAAAAAGGAAAGGAGAAATGGAGACAAGGAAAAGAAAGGAACCCAGGTATAAATCATGAAGCATTTGCCAAGAGTGTGATAAACAACATGGTACATAAAAAAGTCATTAAATTAATGCTCTTGAACTTAAAACTTAAAATAAAATTAAATCTTCTGATTTAAACCAGCCACAACCCAGGAAATTCAGGCTTAAGAATGGGATCCTTTTAAAGTCATTTTATTCTAGCTTGGTTTATCAGTATACTTACCAGGATCAAACGTGCCCTCTGCAAATTATACACATCATGAAATCTTAAGCAGTCCTGCCAAGACCTGGTGATAAGTTGCTATAACAGCAGCTTGAGGTTTGAGAAATGCACTTTCCTTTGCACTCATGGCAACAGGTGACCTAGTGGTAATGACATCATTAACACATTTCGCCTTTTTAAGCTCTCCCGCTGCTGTTTTACTCATACTGGTTTATGGAGGAATCATTTCATTTTGGTGTTTCAAGGCCCTTGTGTTCTTAGTGGTATTCTTAACATAAGCAGAAAAGTGGAAGGAGACCATCCTCTGGGATATGTGATTCCCTCAGCAGATTCTGTCTTGTATGAAAAAGAACTTGGGAATTTTTATAGCAGATCAGATAAGATTGCGATCAATCTAATTCAGTTTTCCCTTCAGGAATCGGCAATACCCGCTTGTACTTGCCACATTTTCTAACAGATTCTCCAGACAGATATGTTTGTATTTGTTATGCAAATGTAGGTATGTGTATTAAAAAAAAAAGAGGAATAGTGTCTCAATTCATTATTTGACTGAGTCCTTATGGACTCTTCACTCTAGATACACAGGCAGAAGGGTCTTTTGTTACTGTTGTTGCTATATCTCTATGTCCTTCTCTATGTACCCTTCTGGGTACTGATTCTTCAGAAAATATTACTAAATGAATTGTTTACCTCTTCCTTTCAAAAGCTATCTTTCCTACACCTTTCAGTTCTTTTTATTGTGTAAATACAAAAGAATTGAAAACCAGTAGCTTCTCTTTAACAATTGTAACTTAATAACATCCTACAACTGAGACTTGTTTACGAAAACATTTGTCCTTGACAACTTGCTCCCTACAGCAACAATATGAAAACAAACCTATTAACCTCTGAAAGGTATTTAAAAGAAGGAAAAAAAAAAAAAAAAAAGACAAACCCAAAGTACTGGTAGTACAGCATATAGCAGCAAACAGGAGAGTATATGGGAGCATTTCTGAACCGTATGGGGCCAGATTCTATCTCCATTGACATCAGTTGGACGTTTATCACTGAATTCAAAAGGATCAGGCCAAGACTCCCACACTGAAAAAGAGGCTTTCAAATGGGATTTGTGTTGAATATCCAAACAAATCTGAGTATTTGACACCTTTATTATACTCTCAATGCTTGGATACCACAACAATACAAGACAGAACTGGGTTGTCTCAACAAGAGAAAGGAGAAGTAATTGCTGTCTTCAACTACCTAATGGGGGGTTACAGAGAAGGTGGAGCCAGATTCTTCTGGGAGGTTAAACACAAAAAGACAGGAGGCAATGGATGGAGGTTGCAACAAGGAAAGTTCCAAACAGATAGTAGGAAAATTTGTATCAGTCATGGTAGCCAAAAATTGAAATGTGTTGTCCGGAGAGGCTGTGGAATCTCTGTCCTCGAAGACATTCAAACCTTGGCTGTGTATGACCCTGAGCAACCTGATCTGACCTAGAATTTGGCCCTGCTTTGAATGGTAGATTGGGACCAGATGTTCTCCAGAAATGGAGGGGAAATCTCTGTTCAATTTTGCTTGTTCAATCCTTAGACAGTACCTTCCTAGGCTGTAGAGACAGTGACAGATCATTCTGTGGTTTATTTTTGTTCAGAATATGATTTGCATCTGCTAGGAAAGTGTTGGGCCAGTATACAGCTGTAATTTTTTAATGTTATACTAAGTCTAACTGTAAACTCATGTTAAGAAGCCCTTGTTGGAAGTCAAGCAGGCACAGGTTAGAAAGACAATACAATGGATGTTTGAAAAAGCTTTCCTTCTCCTTCAAGACTCATGTGACTTGTACCTTGTTTGAAAACAGTACAACAGCAGTTCCACAAAAATTGCTAATAAAATGGGGTTTGTTTGTTGGAGCTAGTAAAATGAAATATACCCTGTGATTGTCCACACCAATTATCTCTGCTTAGGCTTTGTCTTTTACTGGTTCTGAACTCTACTGGGAAAGTGGAAGAAGTATGATGAAGTCCACATCAAGGGCATGAAAACAAGGATTCTATTTATGGAATGATTGTGGTCCTCAAGACTGGATTTAGAAGATGTTAAGTCTATTCAGGCCAAATCTTCAAATGGCATAAACTTGTGTAGGCCTAGCTGAATCCAAACAGCATTATACCAGTTTGTGCCTGTTGAGGATCTGGATTTACTGCACCAAAAGACAGCAAGTACAATTCCCAATGTTCTTGGTACAGAAGCTGAGTGGGGCCCAAGAATGCACAGGTTATGGGTACCCCAACAGGCTACTGTAGGGCATGGACATATGGCACATCCATTACTGTGGCGATTTTGCCCGCATACTGCTCTTACTCTCTGTTACCTCATGACAAATATGAGATGTTCTGTACCACCACCACCAAGCAAGTTACTTCCTTCATGGCTGAAGTAGGGGCAGACATCCCAGGCTAGCTCTTTGCAAGTTGATCCTTAAACTACTTACTGGCCACTTGGTCATTAATCCATACCTTATTCTTCAGGTTCAGTGTGGAGAAAGACAATGTCAGAAATACCTGTACAGACTAGAAAATAAAACAACTCTTTGGTTTCAAGAAGCTTACCAAAATGATCAAACACATTTCAGACTTACACATCTTGTTCCTGTCACACCAAACGCCATCACAACCTCTTGAGACAACCACCTGCCAAGTTTCATTGTTCAGAGTACATGCCATTTGACACACGCTTCATAGCTCTCCGTACCTCTGAACTGTATCTTCCCTGGGATTTTTGATTTTATCAACTTAGCACAAGCAGTAACCAACAGGATCTTCAGCTACAATCAATTAATGAATTCTCCTATTCAATGATGGACCACTTTAAGGATAAGCCTTTTGTAATGCAACTGAGAACAGCAGTCAAGTAAGATCTTTATTACAAATATTTCGTGTTCTGTGCTGTATAGCAAAGTACACCTTCATCATTTACTTCTCCACCCATCTACCACACTGAGGCCAGTCCCTTAGCAGAAGGATGCTAGCTGTGTTTCTGATCCCTCACAATTCTCTGCATACAGAGGATATTCCAGAAGTCTTCACAAGACACAGGAGTCTTTCCAGTAACTATGGTATGTTCAGTCCCCTGGGATAATCCTGACATCACAAGAGACATCTGAAGTATGAAAGAAGAGGAAAATTGTTCTAACTACAGTTACTTTTTACCCAGAAATGGAAATGTCCTGCCTAGCTGACTTTATTTATAGAAGGTCACCTATAGTTTGAGAGTTTAAGTGCCCAGGATATGGGACCATGTTTTTGTATTTCATGAACATTGCAAAGTTAAAGATTTTATTTAAAAGAACAACATTTAAAAGAAAAATAGTAAATGGCACATCATGTAATTGCTATTTATTTTCATAAACATGAGGTATTTCAAAGTGCTATAAGACGCAGCACTAAATGTACATCGTTGGAAGAAATTAAACACAGAACTTTGCAGTTACCCAGTTCTATGCACCAAACATTA
Source organism: Calonectris borealis (assembly GCF_964195595.1). Lineage (NCBI taxonomy): Eukaryota > Metazoa > Chordata > Aves > Procellariiformes > Procellariidae > Calonectris > Calonectris borealis. The sequence goes on from NC_134314.1 coordinate 13,826,610, forward strand.
ACAAATACATTAACTGGAAGAAACAGGCTAGGAAAAGGCATATATAGTAAATTTCTTTACAAAAGTTTCTTAGTTCAAAAAAGTGATAAAGTAATATCTACTCAAAACTTTCACAACTCATTTTCATACGAAAATATAAGTATCAAATTTAGTTATGTATCAGCATCATACTAAAGTATACAGGCAATGTAAGAATTAGTACAGTACATAACAGAGATTAACAATATATTTGTATACAAAAACATGCTCCTCAAACATTGAGGTATTACAGTACTTAGGTATGAACTTCCAGTCTAATACTGGTAGCAAAAGCCACCTCTCATAACCCAAGACATGTACAAAAGGCAAGTGTGTAGATGGTATTTACAGAAAATTCCCACAGGGGTACAAATGCCAACCCCTAAAGTAACATCTGTTAGAACATAAGCACCATAAAACTTAGGAATGAACGTTTTAAAACTCAACTAGATGTCATCAGCAGCTCCAAATGCTCACAACAATTTAAAAAAAAAAATCCCCACCATCTACAGTTCTTAAGAAGAAAAACAAAGGCAGTCCATTGTTGTCTGGTAGTCTTGCAATAAACTCCTTGCAAGAACATCCATTTGCTCCGTACCCGGATAATACAGTTTGTCGATTACTTCAGGGACTGGATTGAAAGTAAAACCAACATTCTTAACGTCAAAAAACACAATTTTTTTTAAAGAATCAAAAATGTGCAAAGTGGCAATGACTGTCCTGGTCAGCCAAAAAAAAACAAAACAAAAAAAAGTTTAGCAAGTCCGCTTGTATTCTATTTTCTTTAGCAATTGTTGTTGTCTGGCTTGCAATTTTTCCTTTTCTAGCAGTAACTTCTGCTCCTCTGCCTGAAGGGAATGAACATATTCAGTGGCTTTTTTCAAGATCACAACTTTTGCAGCTTTCTCATTTTTAACCAGTTCTGGAACATGGTCCCTTAATGTGAGGAAACTTGACCGTAGATCATTACGCCGTTGACGCTCCAGGATATTATGGTTGCGTCGACGTTCACTATCCTCTGAATCAGAGTTTCGAGGACTTGAACTCTTAGACTTTGGTTGGATTGTGGGTTTTACTGGACGGGGCACCTCGGTTTTTAACTTTTTCTGTGGTGGAGCATCTTCACTCTCCATGTATGGAGAAGGAGCGGCATAATTATGCTGCTGGTGAATTGGTGCACAACGCTTTAAAATCAGTTCATTCTGCTGTGTCCTGACTGATGGAAAAGTGGTATTTTTAGGACGCACTGTAATAGTTAGGGTGGTAACAGCCTTGTTGGAGGAGGAGCGTCTTTTCTCTACTGTCACAACATCTATTTCTTCTTCTTCATCCTCTTCTTCCTCATCTTCATCATCTTTTGGCAACAGAAAATGGAAAATAAAATAGACGTTATTCTCACAGAAAATACTTCGAACAAGTATCAACCCAGATGTATTTATTGACAAAATATGTACAGTAAAAGCAGCAATGAAATAACTGATGGCAAACCCACGGTGTGCCCACCATCTGTAGTCAGATACAGATCTGGAAAAGTATGTAATATACATTAAATGACTAAAGAATAGTGATTTCTGAAAGTTTAATAAGTTTAGTGAGTTTTTTTTAAATACTTCTAATTTTCAATCAAAGCGGGGCTGCCACCCACATAATCACAGCAGCAGAAAAGAGTTTTTAGACAGAATGTATATATTTTTAACGGAATCGTAGAGCTGTGGTACAAAAGGCATGCACAGTGCCACAACACAGCCCTTGCTTAGTAGAAAAGCAGCCGGAAAACGAAACAATCGCTGGGTTTGTTCTGAGGCAGAAGGTGAAGCTGCTCCAGCCAGGGACCCTTTAAGCCGGCGCTTGGTGCACTGCCAAGAAGACAGCTGTTGGAAGTGCTTCCTCACCCAAAGCTGTCAAACCAGACATTAAAGGGACAGCAGGCTTCGAAACCCGGGACGGATCACCAAGTCTATGGCGATGGTCGCACGGACCAGCTCATCTACACACTCGAAACCACCTTTCAGCCCAAGTGGACTTCTCTGCAGGCGCGGACAGGAGAGGTTTCTGGGCATTTTAGGTTCTGTCAGTGCGAGCGCACCCGCTGCTCTGAGGGGTCCCTAGCCTGCTCCAGCCTTCCCAAATCACGCCTAGGGGCACACACGGTCATCCCACGAACCCCCTTCCTCAGGGTGGGGGTGCCAGCCCGCTCTGCCCACCAGCCCCTCCAGCATGGCCGCTGGGATGAGGGCAGGAGAAGGGGGCAGAAGATAAGGAAGCCCGGGGGGTCCCCAGCACCACGCAGCCCCACGGGTTAGGCTCCTGCCCCGCTGCTCCCCCGGACCTGCCGCTGCCAGGACAGGAAACCGGCAGCCGGCTGCCCCCGGGGCTGCTGCCCCCCGTGGGGCCCTGGCCGCGGGGGCACCGCCGCTGCCGCCGCGCCTGCTGCCGCCTGCCGGCCGCCCCGCACCGCCCGGCCCCGCACGTCGATGCCGCCGGCGGGGACCGAAGCGGGACGCAGCCGCCCCCGCCTGGCCCCGGGCAGCCCGCGGCGGGGGCGCGCAGCCGTCGGCGCCCGGAGGCAGCGCCTCCACCCCCACCCCACCCCACCCCAGCCCGGGGACGGGGCGGCCGCGCACGGCGAGCGCTTACCCGAGTCGCTGAGGGTGTCGTCCCCGGAGCTGCTGCTGGCCCGGCTGTCCCCGGCGGGGCGCGGCGGGCGGCCGCCCCGCGGAGCGCCGTCGCCCGCCGCTGCCACCGCCCCCGCCCCGGCGCGGCCCGCCGCCGCCTCCCGCTTGGTGACGGGGAAGGGGAAGACCACGGCCGGGTCCACGCACTCGGGCACGGCGCCGGCCAGCTCCGCGCGGCCGCTGGCGGCGGCGGGGCTGCCCGCGGCGGCGGCGGGCCCCGGGGGCGGCGGCGGCGGGGCGGCGGCGGCGGCGGCGGCGGCGGGCGCCTTGCCCTGCAGCTTCTCGCTGACCGCCCGCTCCAGCTTCTCGCGGGCGGAGAAGCCGCTCCACATGCAGTCCTGGATGATGATGGAGTTGAGGTTGTTGGTCACGCCGAGGCCCGTCTCGAAGAAGTCCCCTCCGTCCGAGCCGCCCCACAGGTCGGCCTCAGGGGGCAGCAGGAGCAGCTCGGACGCCCAGTCCAGGGGGTCGGCGGGGCGGCAGCCCCCCAGGGCCGCCCCTCCCCACGGCCCCGGGGCCCCCCCCGGGGGGTGCTCCTGGAGCCCGGCCCGGCTGGGAGACAGGGGAGGGGTAGGCAGCAGCTCAAACTTTTTCCAGATGTCCTCCCCGGGGGGAGCGGAGTCCGGCCCGCACAAATAAAAATCATCTTCGTCCGGGTAGAAACAGGGCTGCAAAGAGTCGAACTCGAGGTCTGGGTTTTTACTGACCATTCCTGGCATTACGGGTCTCTTCTTGCTGATCCCTGGGTCGGGCAATGCTTTTAGAGACAGGTTTTATGGGTATTTCCACCAAAGGGAAGGAGAGGTTCTCCCAAGACCTGAAACTAAACCAAAAATAAAAAAAACAACCGCAATTAAAACACGAAGAAACAAACAGACACGAATGCGACTCCCTTCCTCTTAACCGAAGGGAAAAAAAAAAAAATCCCATCATCAATAGCAAGAAAGAGGGAGACTTTTGCAAGTTGAGAAAAAATGCATCTCGCACACCTTTCCTCCCGACTCAAGATATTGCAAGAAAAGCGATCAGGTAGCGCTCCCACATGCAAAGCTTTCCGCCTTCCCCGGCGCTCCGTGAGGACACAAAACCAGCCGGCAAGGTACAGCAAGGATGCAAAGCACCTCTGTGCTTTTTGCACATAGCAGTCGCCTGCTCTCCCCAAACTGCTTCAAACGCTCAAAACAGCAGAGTAACTGTAGACAGATGATACCGTAATCTCTCCAGAAAGCCCTCTTAATACACCAGCAAAAGTAGAGGAAGTTTACTCCTTTTGTCATCTGCGGAGCAGTGCAAAGGGGAGAGAGAAGGATGCAAAAAAGGGGGCGGAGGGGCTCTTTGCAACTTCGCAAATCGCCAGTTCATTCACTCAAGGCGAGCCAGAGAAATCCGCACAAAACACAAGGGGGGAAAGAGGAGGGGGGGAAATTCAGCAGCAACAGAAATTATCAACCTTATGTAATAATCTCACGCACAAAAATGCATTAAAACCACCCCGGCGCCACCAACAAAGCCTCCTGATTTGCCAGGAAGGTACGGGAAGTTTTCTCTCCCCCTTTTTCCAGTTTAAGACAAGAGCAACGGAGAGGTTCCAAGGACAACAACTTTGCCCATTTTGCCACTTCATGCAATCAAACCTCCTGCAAACACACCAGCTTTTCAGCCCTCTCACCTCCGGAAAATGCACGCTGCCGCCCTTACCTCGGCCGGACCCCCCACTCACTAGCCACGACCAGTCAACCACAGCCCCATTCCTCTTCCGAGACCTCAGTTGCATCAGACATTAAAAAAAAAATACTTTAAGTCCAAACGAAACATTCAGCGTCTCCCTTCATCTCGGTTAAGGTAATGCGAAGGGAAATCGTTCTACTGGGTTCGGAACAGCTGACGCTGAAACGGAGACCAAAAGGGGGAAAAAAAAAAAAATCCATTAAAAGGCTTATGATGAAATGCAAAGAAACGAGCCCGGCTCAGCTGCTCTCCCCCTGCCCCGCCCCCTGATCACTTCCAGTATTGTACATATTTCGACTCGTGAAATACATTAAACCGTTAAAAATGCAAAGCAGTAAAGAGGCACCTACAAAACACAGGCGATCTCAATGCGACAGCTCCAAAACAAAACAAAAATATCCTCCAGGATTTTCTTCTGCTCAATGAAAAACCCATTCACGCATTGCAATGCCCCTGCGCTTCCTTTCCCTTCCCATCCTCCCTAGTTTAGCAACTCAAATGCGATGTGGAATTGTATTTATTTGATTGGGTTTTTGTCCTCCTGCTTATTACAGCCCAGACCCTGCAGCTTCCTCTTCTTACCTCCTTGGTGATGGTGGTGGGTGTTGCAAGGGGAGGAGTGGCGGGGGGGGGGGGGGGGGGGGGGGCAAGGGGAAAGAAAAAAAAAAAAAGGAAAAAAAGGCAGATGATCTTGTATGTTGCACTTTACTGAGCGCCAGCCCGCCCGGCCCCCGCGGCTGGCCCGAGCCTCCGCATTCACCCTTTGCTTGCAGACAGATGACTGTCACTGGCTGGCTTTGAAGCTGCTGGATATTATTAACCCCCCCAAAAAGGCATAAAAAAAAAAGAAGAAAAAAAAAAAGCTGACACACCCGCGGAGAGGAGCATAAAAAAAAAAAAGAGGAAAGCGAGAGCAGCCTAACCCCACCTCCCTGATTTCCATACAAGCAGGGAGGTGCCTGGCATTTGGCGCCAAAAGCCCCATTCGCTCTTTATTCTCTGCGAGCAGAATGAGGTCCCACTCCCGGTGCAAAAGCGCCGGGGGCGGACCGGGGAGTCCGCCCGGCCGCCGCGGGGGGCCGGGGCCGGGCCCGGGCGGGCGCGGGGCTGCCCCCCGCTCCGCGCCGGCCCGCGGAGCCCGCCGCGGCCGCTGTCCCTTTGTGTCGCCCCCTCCCCGCGCCACCCCAGCCCCCGAGCCTGGGGGAAACGTGGCCTCCGGGCCGCCGCTCTCCCCACCCGCGGCCGCGATCTCCCGCGGAAACACCCGGGGCAATTAAAAAAAAAGAAAAAAAGAGGCGTAAAGGAAGTGGCTGGAGGAGGGAGTCGCTTCGACTCTGGGCTTTGTAAATAATTAGTAATAATCATCCTGCAGTGATCGCCTCCCCTCAGGCGAGCGGGGCTTGCACGCCGGCGCCGCGCCGCGCCGCCCCGGGCGCGGCCGCCGGGGTGGGCCCGCGGGCGGGCCGCCGGCCAGCCCCGCGCTCCCCCGCGCACACCTCTCCGCCGCGGCGCGGCGCGGCCCGGCCCCGCGGACCTGGACATCGACACTCGGCGGGAGCCGCCGCGGCCGCCGTTCCGCTGCCGACGGCGACACCTTGCGGAGGGCCGGCAGGAGCGGCGGCGCGGCGCGGCGCTCGCCCGGCGCCTCCACGCATATCCCCAGCGGCGCGGCACCCACCGCTCTCTCGCCTCCTTTCCCCGCCGACGCGGGGGCCGCGGCGGGGCCGGCCGCGGGACGGGACGCGACAGCACGGGAGCGCGGCGCTCTCTTCGGCGGTGCGCGGCGGCGGGTGCGATCCCGATCCCGATCCCGATCCCGATCCGGCCGCCGCTCGGGGCGGCGCCTCCTCGCTCATAGGCTGCAGGTTGAGGCGGGGACTTGGGCGTCGCTCGCAGGAAGGCTGGTGGCGGCGGGCGGCCGCTTTGTGTGCGGCGGCGGGGCCGCCGGGGCGCCGCGGGCGGGGCGCCGCCTCCCCGACCCGCCTCGGCCGGCGGTGGGGGCGAGCCCGGGGTCTTCAAAACCGGCGGCTGCGGGAGGCATGGCGGGGAGAGAGCGCGGCGTCGGTGATTCGACTGAGGAGGGGGAGTGAACCCTGAGGGAGGCAGGGACAGTCCGGGCGCCCCTGCACCTCCTCCCCTCCAGGCAGTTTTGGGCCGGCGCTGCCGGGAGGTCCTGCCTCTCCCGTGTGGAGATCCCCCCGCTCGCCTCCATGTCGCACTTCAGTGGCCAGAACTTGGAGGCTCCACCACCCCTCAGGTGTCCTGAGGTGGCCTGAGAATGGGCTGGGTGCCCGGTGTGGTCCTGAAGCTGGTGTCCAGGGCAGCGGCAGGGCTGGCCGGGCACCCCCAGGCAGGCCTGGCTGCGGCACGGGCTGCTGGAGGTGGCAAGATGGCAGTGGCCGGCCTGCCTGTGCTGCCTGTGGAGGCCAGGCTGGTTGGGTTGGCTGACCAAAGGTGACGACTGATTTGAAATGGCCCCAGCCAGGGCAGTGAGCTTCTGCTAGGCATTTTGCTCCCCCAGCTCGCTCCCACCCACCTTTTCCCCTCAGCGCGGGGGTGGCTGGCTGCAGTTTTGCTGAGGAGCCTTCAGTTGGCCCTGGCTGAGAGCAGAAAGGGGACCTGGAAGGCGAATCCTCTGTACCAGAGCTTCTGACGGAACATGATTCAAGCAGGGGGTGCGGAAGGTGACTTTTAGGTATCCTGTTATGAGTTATAACTTGGCTGGGAGGGGCAGCGCACTGTAAAGCAGAGGAGCGCTGGACCGACTCGTGCCGGGGTTCAGCCAGCCCCCATGGCAATAAGCTGGTGAGACGTCTGAGGTCAGGCTTGCCCGAGCTTTTGTGATTTGGCCTCCATTCCTCTAATCCACTTTGGATTCAAGACAGGGGAATTCATTGATTAGCTAATGTGTACTCGGTACTTTGAAGATGTGAAGTCTTATGAAAGCGCTGAGCTTTATTAATTTTTGTTTGGATGATTTGGCTGGACAAAAAAGGTGTGAGTGGTTGGGTTTTTTTTCCCCTCACATTTCAGTATCCTTGAACAGGTTGCAGCTTGTGAGGAGACACGAACGGTTAGTATGTGTTTCACCAATGTGTGAACATTTATTTATACTCATGAATCGAGGACTTTCCTCAGTTTAAACAATTATAGGATTTGCTCATTTAAAGTAATTCTTTTTGTCTTCCACATCTCCTTTAATGTTTTTATATATGCAAATATTGATATGTCCATACCTTAGAGATGGACATGGGCTGCTATCTGATTTATTGTTAATTCATTATAAATTCTCACCCAGATTTTCTCAGCAGCCTTTTTAAATTTTCCTTTTTCTTCTTTTCATATGTATGTCCATGGGAATAAAGCTATCAACTTTTAGGAAAGTTCTACTGTGGTGTGTGATATCTTTTGTAGTACCCTGGATGAGAACATTAATGAGGGGTAACACTCAAGACAAATCTTTTAAAGTAACTTTCATTGTAAAAAAAAAAAAAAACCCAACCAACCAAAAACCCCACTGAACAGGAAATGGAAAGTAGTATGCTGAGAAACATTGCTGTTTATGAGCACTAACTCTGTGTAGGTGAAAAGACTTGTTAAAACCCCAGATCTATTGCTGTGTCTTGCACAGTTGAGAAAGACCTGGAAAACATTGTGCAAAGCTTTGGAACGACTGCACAAATCTTTGTGATGTTTTGGCTGACACTTACTTTGGGCTATTTTATCAACATTTACTTTTTTCTCCCTGATCCCTTCTGTCCCTGAAATGGCATATATCGAGAAGCCTCAAGGCAAATGGAAACCTGAAATTACTTGTAGTTACTGTGAATTTATTATTTTGTCATTTAGCTGAAAAAACTTGGGAATTAAGATGTGCTGATACTAGAACTGGGTCCCAATATAGACCAGTTGTGTAGCAAATATTTTAAGGCATTGTAAGAATTCGCTATCTGGAAAAGTAGAAAAAATGTATAAAAAAGTGTATAAAAGGCTAAAAGATACTTTTGCTTACACAGTGGTAAGAATCTAAGTAGATCCTGCGGTCTTTAATTTGGCCTAACAACGAGCCTGGTAAAGCACTGTGCTGAGAGCTTGGACATACACACCTGGGCATAATACATGGGTAAGTTGCTGGTGTTCAGGGCTACTGAACATTTTCCCTTTCGTCGTTATTGATTCATTAAGGAATGCTGTGTAAGGCAAATTTCTCTGGCTGCACCTTACAGCCTGCAACTACCAAGAAGATCAAAAGAAACAGGACAGTATTACTTGATACGTGTGCAGTTGTCTTCCTCAGAGGCACCCAAACTTTGGTACATTTCTGAGGTTTTTTTGCTAGTCAGAAGTAATGTATATACTCTCATGACTCCATGTTAAAATTGTAGAAAGGGTTTATAAAGGGTTTCATTAATCGGCGGGGGGGGGGGGGCAGGAGGAGGGGTGTGTTCAGAGTGTACTTGGCAAAAGCATGACAGAATTGGAATGATTTATCCCTGTTCTGTCTCAACCAGCAGAAATGACATGAAGCTTTCTGTGTAGGACTAGAAAGGACCTAAGTATGAACACTCATAGACCTGGGATTTTCTTTTTTTTTTCTTAAACAAGGACCTGATACACTACCTATTAGACAGTAGTAGTATCATTTTCAGGCGGATTAAGTATTTGGAGGTAGCTGTTAAAGTTAACTTAACAGTTACAAAAGCTGCCAGATTTAGAGCAGCAGATTTATCCCTGCATACCTTCAGTGAACTTGCTAGGAAGTTGTACTGATCCCCGCTGTGTAGCTGCTGAGTGTGCGTAATCTAAAATATTTCTCTTGACACTCTCCCTGAAGGTAGAGTCTGGTATTACTTTTACCCTCATTCAGGTGAGACAGGGTAAGGGACTTGCCCAGTGTCACATATGGAAATTGAAGCAGATTTCCCCAGTATGCTGATTGTAACAGTCTGAGGTAGCAATTGCTTTCCTTGTGGAGTGCGTCATCATCATCCATTAAGGTGAAAGAATAGCGCAGGCTCTCAAAACCATTGGATGTCACTTCTGCAAAGAATGCCATTGTCAGTGCTGCGTTCAGAGATGTTCTTGTGACATGAAAACTCTCCAATACCAGCCATAATACCTAGTGCTTGTATAATGTTTCACATGACCAAGACATTGTACAAACACAGACATTGAAAAAATTGAGTTATTTCACTTACAGTCACCGCAGAGGTCACTAGCCAATCTCACCTGTGCATTCAGAAGCATTTTAAGGAATACCTGGTAAACAGAACTAATTCTGTTTAGTTAAAACTAATTTTGAGGTCATATTATGAATAAGAAATACTCTGGTAATAGAATATCATTCTGACTGGTAAGAACAGAGGAGAGACTGGATTTAACTAGGTAACTGTGGCTGAATGCTCCACCTTTAAGTGTTCCTAGATGTATCAGAAAGCATCCTTCAATAGTTAGTGAAAAGAAAAAGAGCTTTCTTCTTTCTGTGCTTTCTGTGTACATTTGGTTTCTTCAGAAGCGGTTGGTCAGACCGGTGTTCGTGTACTAGTCGTCTCCCTCTGCCTCCTTTCTAACTGCTCAGAGAGCATTGGAAGATTTTCATTAAAACCAGAAGGACTAGAAATGTATTTTTTAGATTTGGCAGAATCTGATAGCAGTTGCTCAGGAAAACATCCTACTTGCAACAGATTTTTCAAACCCTATGTATGACTAGATAAACATCTAAGCATTTGGTATCTTACAGTTGTATTCTAAAGCAAAACAAAACAAAACAAAGAACTTCAAAAAGTTACAGATAAGACCAAGTGAAGTGTAATAGAGAGGAGGAATTTTGAGAGCCTGGTTTCTGATGCCTCTCTTTTATGAGAATCCTTGATGTCTATTTAAGAATAAGCTTATTAACTTTTCTTGGTTGAAATATTAATAGGCTCTCTTCTCTCTCTCCAGTTTCCAATTTTAAAGAAAACTGTAAGAGTTTTAGGATTTTTTAGACCTTTCCCCCTCAGTAAAGTTTGGTTGAAACTGCCTAGTAAGTTGAAAATTCGTATCAGGGAATGACAGACAGATAATTCTGTTGACAACAATGTGCTTTTCTTTCCTTAGGAAACTAGGCCAAGAGGAAATCAAGTACCTGATTTTAAAAATTATTAATTTATTAAATGTCAGCATTCAAATATTTTCTTTGTGCACAGAAAATGATTATAGAGAAAAATACCTCACTGCTCCTCTTAGTCAGGATGCCACAAAAAACATTAATACAAAATCTGTGGATAAATTAACTTTCACATATTGTAACCCCCACATATTATTATGGTAATTACTTCCTCCTAAATGTACAGATAATGCATGAAAATATATCCTAATTGTAAAATCACTTACAAGCATTTATCATTCTTGCAAGTATTCCTTTATGAGTAGGAAGGTATAAGGTTCCTAAATTTAATCGTTGCAGAAGCGTCTGCTGCTTAGTGACATACAGGATCAGTGACATAACAGTAGAGTTGGGTTGTTCTTGTGTTACATTCCTGTTTTTATAAATACCTGTGACACAATGAACGCATTCGATACGCACATGCATTTCAGGACAACAACTGTGGCAAAATATTTTTTCTGTAACAGGTGAGCAGGCCAGTTAAAAATGGCTTGATGGTAGATAATCAGAGCAATGATACACTTGTTTTTTGTTAGAATAATTTGTTAACTTTTGCAAAAAGTTAATAGATCAGTACAGTGGGCTCTCTTTCACTTTTTTTTTTAAAATTATGGTGAATGTAATTCACGTTCAGCCCACTGAGACACTAATCTGTATTACCATGCTGCAAATAAACAGTAACTGTCATCTATCAGTAACTCTGAAGATATCAATGATGCAAATTGATACTGTCACATTTTGCCACAGCGAATATGGTAGACCTCTTGCAGGGTTGGATGTCTTTATAAAATAATCTTATCACAGGTCTTCAGTTTTTCTTTGAAAGTCAAAGGGTTTAAGCCTATTCAGTCAATACCCACTCCACTGCCTGTTAAAGCTAAGGAAAAACTCTTTGGACAATTAATTTAGTGAAGCCCAGGAGAGTCATCCTTCTATTTTGCAGCTCATAAGCACAGAGAGAAGACAATGACACTGAAGGGCAGCTTCCTGCTTCTCTTGACCCGCTGGAGATAATAGGCAGGTGGGAAGAGAACTGGTGAGGTCTGACAGCTTCATCAAATAAGTTTTTCTTCTCACAGTGGTCCATGGTAATGCTGGAATGCCACTTCCTCAGGAAGACTTGTTAATCTCAATTAGTTTAATTCTCTGAAAAGCTTAGTTTAGTTAATATCTTAATGCCACAGTAAGAAAGATTGGATAGCGAACACTGGAAGATCTTTGGGGTTGTTCACACGGCTTTTAAAATGGGCTGCTTATATAGTTTGTCCTTGAATCTTACCCAGTTCTTCTTATACCTGACCCGCTCTGTTTTGCCACGATATTTTCAATCATTTAATGGTTTGAAGCATTACAACATTTTATGTTTATACATACTTAAATGTTTTAACTTTTTTTGAGCAATTAGCCATTTGTGCATTTTTATGCAAGCTCATGTCGCTGACTGGTTTTGAAATTTTAGCTCAAAATATTTCACTGGTTGGAAACCCTTTTAAAGAATTCATTATTATGAAATATTTTACCAGATAATTCACTGAGACAAATGTGAAATGTGCAGTTGGGAAGGTAAAATTATAACCAGTCACATAAACCTGTCTTCATTAGCTCCCTTTCAAACATCTCCAAATGTTACCAATAGAGAAAGACATCCTCGGAGAGTGGTTTGAAGCGTGAATTCTTTAGTTTTCAATTGGAATCTGCTTTACGTTTGAGAGGAAGGCTTTCATTTCCTGCATCTGAGATTCATTTTTAAATGCAAGCTAACAGGAAGATTAGCCTTTAAGGACTGTTAGTGACTGGCCAGAATGGTGTTGGTGACTAGAACATAAAAGGGGAAAAAAAAAGAAAAATACAGACTTAAGTGAGTGAATAAGGGGATGCATCAAACTATATTCTCAGCTGGTGTCAATTGATATGGCTTCCTTCCATTGGGACTGTGCCAGATGAGACCAGCAACCGATCTGTCCTGTCGCGATTCCAACTTTAGTCCTGGGCCACAACTTGAAAGTAGTTTTCTGGATTGTTTAGTTTGTTCTTATTTTATATGCTACACATAGAGCCTTTACTGATAACCTGTGGGACATTCTTCAAAGCTTTGCCATAAAAACTGTTAACAGCAAAGGAAACACTTAACACTTACTGCAGTAATGAAAATATCTTCAGATACATTAAAGGTCTTTATGGAGTTTTGATGGTTTTATTATTATTGCCATTCCTGCTTTAGTAAATCAGAGTGTCAAAGTTTTGTTTATTTATGTGTCACAGAAATTATTGATGTATCTCTGGCTGTAAGCAGAAATGTATGAAGGGCTATGCCACCATCTTCGGATGTCTTACCATTTCCTTCTTCTTCTGCATGCCTTTCATAGTCTCCCAGAGAGGGCTGGCTGTGTCCTTAATGTCACTGGGGCTAATTCTCATGGGCTTCTATGAAACTCTCACCCCCCTTGCCAAATCATGGACACCTGAGTCTTGAAAAAGGTGTTTGCCTCCCGGTAAAACAAATAGATGATTGCTAGAGATGAGAAACCAGACTCAACAGACCCAAGTTTGCATCTGTTTTGGCAACTCCTACAATATATTCATATGTTTAACATATTCATGTTTTTCGAGGCAAATGCAAGAGGGTTTTGTATGAACCACGGTCTGTAAGTCAGAAAATTGCTTTGAAGTGAGCCATGATCAATAGGAGTCTGAAAGAAATGTCTAGTTCTGATCATTGTACATAATTATTGTAAAATTGTTTGACAGATTACAGACTTTGAGAAGTAGGGAGTTTTAAAAGCAAGTGCCACAACAAATGTGGTTTATGAATTTGATTTTTTTTCTCCTCAATGAATAATAAACCATTTATTGTACTGATCATATTTGACATTGGATTCCTGTTCCTTGCAGTGTTCTGCTTTGAATGTTTTAGGGCTCATCAGCATTGTAACTTTGGCCTTGGCTGTCCACATGTCTTAAAGATTTTGTGTGGCCACATATTGCTGAAGTATCTGAACACATACTATAAGCTCTAGACCTGCCAGCTTCCCTCTAAACATGTATCTCATGTTATAAAGCCAGTTCTGCTGCCTAACTTCTCAGTACCGAAAGTCACAGGGGGAAAGGAGAGAAAACCTGAACAAGAAGCATCCAGTATGTGGCAAGCCAAGGTGCAGTTAGAAAAAGGACAGTCCAAGACAGGAGACAGGGCAGCGTGTTACTCTTGTAGCCATCCAGAAGAGCATATCAATGAGAGAAGAAAAAGTTGCATGCACTTTTGGCTGAATGATATTATAAAGCATCGTAACAAAACAATTTCCTTTAAAACTGCTCACTGGTTTTGTTTGTGCTTTTATCAGAATGAATTTTTTGGTGGTCTGTAATGACTTTTGATTTGGGTAAATTGAAATGTCATGGCAGAAGAGGCAGTTAAAGACAAAATGATCTTGCAACCCTTAATTACAAGAGTTTAAAAATGTTGCTATTTAACTTTGAGCTGAGGAAATGAAAAACATACATTTCGTGTTGTTTCCATTATTATACAAGTATAGCCTTGATTTTTGACTGTTTGTTAATTTCTCTTTTGATCATTGCATAGGAGGGACTTCTTTGTCTTACTGTTAACTGAAATACCAAACCTGTAATCCTGGTTTGGTAGTGCATGGCTGTGTTCATGTGATTAGACTTTACATGTTAAATGTTTTTTCATCAGTAATCTAGTATTTATGAGCCATTACAGTATTGAGGCTTAGCTAGAGGTTTTCTGTATTGATAATGCATATATTTGTTTTCCAGTGATATAATTTCATTGCTAAGAACAATTTCTGTTTAACAGACCTGAAATTTTCTTGATATTCGCAGATGTAATTCTGCATAATATCGAGGTTTGCCATAGATGGGCCACATTAGCAAAGGAATACAGAAATGTACATTATTTCAAAAGAGCTGAAATAATGGTGAAAATTTGTTATGTTTTGTTTCTATCCTGACATTACCCAAGTCGTCTAACAACAATTTTCATTGCATCAGTTCCAGAGTGCTAAATATGTAGCGTTTTGGCAAAATCATTGCCTCAAACATACTAGTATTGTGCTGGCATTCCCACTCCTTTGACTTGTATTCTGGGTGCAGGCAGCTAGATCAGCATTAATCAGTGCAGAAAATCACTTTCCTGTGCCAGGGTTTCAGAATACTGGTAAAGACTTGTTCTTGGCAGGGTCGCGGTACAGATACAATGTTGGAAGGCATCCTCCTTCCAGTGCATCGTGGTGTTGAGGACTAGTTTTCTGCCTACCCTGGAAAAAATACTGAAATGATTCTTTTATAAGTAATTAAGAAAAGACCATGCTTTGGTAGCTTAATGTACTTACAAGAAGTAGCAACAAAATGAAATAGGTAAACGTATCAGTGGGAGAACGGTATCGTATTTATACAGAAGCATGTGTCTGTGTATATGTTCATGAACACATATGTATGTGTGTGTGTGTGTACAGGTGTGTTTTTATACTCCAACTTACCCTATAGTAAATGATTAAAACTGTTTATCTGTTTCAGAAATGTGGGGGGAAAAAAAAAGACATTGAATCCTTGTCTGTACTGTTTTTCTTTTTTATAGGACGATCAGCAGTATTATTTTAGTTAGCTGCCCTTACAGAGAATTTAGAATACGTCTACCTGGGGCAGTAGAGCATGAAGACCGTCCCCAGCTCACCTAGACTGGGCTGATAAATCTATGAAGCACATTGCACCGTTGATAGCTCAAGTGCTAAAAGATACATAAACTGTGTTTGCCTGGCCCACTGCTCAGGATAGTAAGTTTTGTCCCTTCACAAGGCTAATAACTTGGGCTCAGCATCATTTTGAAACTGCTGTAGTGTGTTTCATTCCGGTACTAGCTTAACCAATGCCAGCCAGGCAACTGCATCATGCTCCAGTGTGCTGTGTGGATGCACCATGTGATAAACAGGGATAATGTTTGTCTTTAGCCATTGAAAGAAAATAGATATTTCCTCTTGTTCACTGTATATTTTATTTTCTTATTAATCTTCATGCTCACCTTTCAGACCTATGAATTTGTTGAATAGTATGCAGCAGAGTTGGACTGGTGGTAGATGATGATAATTCTAAGGTAGGATGAAATGTAGTATGGAAGAGTGTGTCCTTGGGTTTTGATTCTAGTTTTGCTATAACCTTTTGACCTGTAACAGATCATGGGCAAAGTCATGTTAACTTTCATGTTAACTTTCATATTAACTTTCAGTTTTCCTCACTTGTAAAATGGGGGTAATGATGGTTAGTACCTCTGTGAAGTGTTTTGAGAACTTTAGGAAAATTGAATGTTGCTAATTAAGCTAGTAAAAACCTACTAGATTTTTGGTTTGTAGTATGTTTCTACTAACGTGATGGGGAACAATACTCTGCAATGACAGTAGAATTGCTTTACTATGTAGAAAGTAAGGCTAAATGCTGGAATGAAACAGAGGAATATCATTTCACCTTAAGGGATGGCTACAGTGCAGACATGTACATCTGAAGTAGTCATTACAGGCTGCCTTTCTAGTCAGCGGAGAACACTTGCCACAATCCATTTGACTTTCTTTAGATGTCTGCTTTAAGGTGAGATGAATAATGCCTTATGAGTAATGCTCATTATATAATTTAATCTTACCTCCTGCCATAGAGGTACCTCCAGCTGTTCTGTATTGGTTGTGGTTGCTTTTGTTTGACTAAAGCACCACTTTCATAAAGTCCTTTTTTAAGACTAATTTGGACAAGCTATCCAATACTTGCAGTGGTGATACTACTTTTTTTTCCCTTTTCTTCCCACCCATATCTTATGTTAACCTTCAAAAATAGTTAATGAAGCATATAAATAGCAGTTGAAACTGCTTCTCATAGAATATCATCATGTTTGAAAATAAGTGCTGAGTGTTGGTCAGCAACTGCTGTAAAAAATGAAAGGTAAATTTGGCATGCAGCAGTGAAATGCTGAAGTGGTGATTAGTCTTTTGACAAATAGACGAGTCTGGCTTGGCCAGCTGTCAGGATGGTTGTACACACATTTTGTTATATTATTCTGATTGCGTTACTTTTGGGTTTGAACTGAAGTCAGGGTAATTAGATAGAAAGATGTGTCACTGTTTAACAAGGTTATAAAAATGTGTGCTCTGTTTCTGCACCTCCTTCTGAGATGCACTGGCATTGCTACCTGGTCTGTGAATTGTGCCATTGCAGTCATTTGTTTGTTAGTTGTAATGTGAATACAAGGTTCTTCAATATATTTACAAACATATATGTTTCAACCTCTTTGGAACTGGAATATTATTATAATATACAGAGAGTAACTATGTGTTAAGACTGTGTTATTTGTGGAAGCTTGTTCTCATGAAATTATCATTGAGAGAGTTCCCATATACATATAAATGCTGGCGTTTTTTCTTGGAGCTGGCTTGGGAATCTGAGTTAAAAATAAAGGTGGATAATGAAACGTGATGTGTGTGTACATTCCTTGTCCCATTATGCTGATAGCCCTGTATCTGGCATTTTGGAGAAAATATGAAAAGATAATGAGTAAGCCTTTGTGCATATCCCATGGCTCAGAGAAGAAAAGAGGCTCTTCTGAGACTGGCATGTCGTTAGCAGTGAATATTGGAAAACCCCCCTCTGCTTGTCCTGCCTTGTGAGAAGTGAGACTTGAAAGAACTTTCACTTCTTTTACTGGTTTGAAAACATATTTGACCTCTGAGAAAGGAAACCAGGGAGAGCGTTGAATAAGTTGATTTACCATCTCTTGAAATACCTCCTTTACTGGTTCTGTGCCAGAATCTGAAGTGCTGTAGTGACAGCAGCCAAAAGGGAGTGGGGATTTGGATGGAGATAAAGGGAAAGATTAAAAAAAGAGGTCTAAACCTATATTTAATCCAATGGTCTCGTTATCTGAAGCTGGCCACTTCCAGGAGCTCTGCAAACTTTTCCTTTAGCGAATGAATTGAGCCCTGTGTTATAATGACAAATACTTCTGCTGGGAAATGCTCATGTTGTGTTACATTAATGCTACAGTGAAAAAGTACAAACTGAATTAGATATGAAAGATATGACTTTTTACATCTGTGATGCATGTGGATTATGGAGGCAAAGATGACCCAAGAAAGTGGAAGCTATGTGTCTGAGTTGTTGAAATGCAGGTTTTGGAATGACATCCCAGGAACAGCTGCTGCTGAGTACACAGGATTGTGAGGGGTGCAGTGTGATTTTCAGGGAAATGTCCAATTTTTCTTCGTGAAAACGTTTCTCTAGTCCAAGAAAAAAGGGGGATTTACTAGTGTTTCTGATGGATTTACTACAAAACATTGCTACTTGAACATGATGCTGAGATTTTAATTCACATCCTCATAGCTGACATTTAGCTGGTTGATTTCACTAAACTTCTACTGATTTAAACCAGCTGAGAATCTTTTCCACAATCATCACGGTATTACTCACTTGAAGAATGCTCCTGTAGTATAAGCTCTTTGGGGCAGAGAGCTCCAAAATCCTACGAAAAGTGGTTTCAGGTCTCTTTGGAAGCAGATGTTTGCCCCTAAGTAGCAGTATTCAGCAGCATACATCCTAATTTGAGTAGTTAGGCATTGCAGAACTGAATTTAGCAGTACCTAGGTCCCCCTTGTGATTCTGCGTCGCCTTTGGAAATTTTGGCATTGGGTGAGCTGTATGCTTCCTATAATTCTACCTGAATCTCTCATCCTCCTTTTTTCCCACTCCTTCATAGAAATGTCTAATCAGTGGTTAAAGGCTCATAAGGTAAACGTGTAAGGCTATGTTATGTGTTCACTATTTCCAGACATGACCTTTTTATTCTCCCATTAGAGCCCCATGCAGGGTACGTGGTGAGTGCATCCTCGTTCTAGATTTTATTAAGTCCCATCGAAGCTGGAACTGAACCAAGTGGACAGGGATGGACAGAGAAGACTAAGCAGTGCTAGCAACAGTTTTGAGCAGTCCGTAAGAGTGCGCGTAATGACAGTTTTGGAGAGAAAAGTGGCAGCCGTAACATCAGAGCAGTCACAGCAGGAGGAGGCAACTGTTTTTTAATCAAAGTGGGAAGCAAGGCATGGCAAAAGTGAAGGCTTTGGAATGGTGTGAGGACTTGATGAGAAGAGATTTTGTGTAAGGCTGAAGGCAGAGAGGCTTGGCGTAAGAAGCTTTTGAGCTGCTGATTTGCTTTAATTAGGAGCAATGGATTTAAAATCCAGCACGCTGACAGAAAATAATTCCCTTACAGAGCCCTTAGTGAGAATCTGAGTCCTTTCCTTTTTGTTGTTATTTAAATCTACTGGTGTATGGGGATGTCATCAGAAAGGATGTTTGTTGCTTCTTGTTTATTCAGGTCAGGAAAGATGTTCATGAAATATGTAGTCACATAGTAATTATGTCATCAGATACACTGCTGCAAAAGTCTCCTCAGTGAAGAGGAATTTCCTTTACACCTGATGATAACATTTTTCAAAATAAAATATGTCAAAGCTTAGAAGTTTATCTTGGCAGAACATCACACCATTAAAGCAAGATTGAATGTATCCTGTCCAAATCTCTTGCTTCTTGTAATGGTGCCTAAGGCTACAGTCCTCCAGATGTTGATACTACTAGCATTTACATTTTGAATGAAAAAACCTCTTGTTACCACAGACACTTTACAGTAGAAAGTCTACCTTTTTTCAGAAGTTTGTTTGATGTAATGCAAAAAAAATGTGATGATAAAAAAAAGTACATTTTTTTTCCCTTCAGAATAATTTGCCCTTAGCAATAAGAATGAGAAAGGATGGGGCAGCAGCTCTTTCATGCCCCTTGCTTCCCAACCCAGGTTAAGATTGCATTATTTGTCCATAAATAGCTAAAAATTGCCTTAGGAAGGAAGGAAACAAAAGGTGCTGCAGTAGAAATAGTAGTGAAAGGGCAAGCAAAACTTTTCCTTGCACTAACACTGGCCAGACATCATCAGCATTAAACTTAATGAGCCTTCTTTACACTGAGTCAGCTCACACTGCTTTAGCCTTAAAGGGGCCTTAAATCAACTGAGAATGGGAATAATTTCCTCTAAGTTTTGGTAATCAACACAACTACTCCCACGGGGATCAAGAGATGGTGGTAAGACAACTCAAATTTCTTAGTTTTGTTGGATACCAAAGGCAGTTTGCAGCCTTCTTGCTGAGGTGGTGTGGTTTTACAAGATTTTATGAATGAAAGACAGGACCAAGTGATCAAGGGATGACAAAGGGATGAGATAACAGGACACTGAGAATCTTTTTTGGTGTATATTTTTAGGAAAGCCATATATAGTTCAGCAAAAATGGGCAGGCTTCAATTGGAATTAGATTTTTTTTTTTTTTTACGAAAACTGTATCACCACATGCTGATCTGCATTAAGATCGCTTTGTCCTGCTCTCACTTGCAGGTTTAGCTATGTAAGTGCTTACATGTTTTGCTGGACTGGTACCCGAGGCTTGAATCTGGTAAAGAGATTCATGATGCAGCTGCATAGACTAATTTTCCAGTCTGTTGCTACTATTTCTGTACTGTAGACTCTAAATCGAAGCTTACGATTGAGTGTCAGCCTGAAGAAGAAAGGTGTGGAGGACTGCTGATACTTTCAGGATCAGATGTTCAGCTCACCATCCTCCAACAAACAGATCTTGGACGTGAATTAGTCGGACCATTAGTAACAGTTCAAGGAAAGTCATGAAAACACTCACCAAGCAGAACATGTATACATTACATTTGTCAGGTATATGTGGTTTTGCGGGAGTGAGATATATATGAGAAGAAACAAAGGTGAGAAGTAACATACTGAGTCTTCCGTACAAGTGACTTATAAAGGTAAATGATTTTCCCAGCTGCTGTTTTCCCCTACATGGCACCTTTGCATGAGAACACCTTATTAGGAAAGATACTGGGATTGTGATGTGTACTGGGTTGATTTACAGGTTATACTTTGTCAAAATGAGAGGAATCAATCTTTTAAAATCACTCTAGATAGTGATTTTATGTAGTGGCAATAACATCATCAGAGAAAGTATATTCAGCAAATACGCGCACACACATTTGCTTCATATGGCGTGTACTCTTTGTTTTGTGCTTGCACTTCAAATAATTTCTGTTCAACCATGATATCCTGTGGCATGGATGGATGCTTGTTAGTAGAACAAGTAACATAATTCCTGAGTTAGAAAGGTCATAGATAGGGCAATGGGACTCGGGACCCAAAGCTGGAAAATGTATTAACATAGTTTAATCAGTCATACTAAATTCCACTGTGGCATATTTCCTCAACAAATTAGTTAAAAGGATTCTGGGTTCTGTCACTGGAAAAGAAAACACGTAATCTTTTATTCTAAAAGGAATATTTTTTCCTTTAATTATTGTGTCTGAAAGTTTTGGGATTTTTTTTTTGCATTTGCATGAATGTTTATTATAGTTTATGCTGTAATGTTTAAAACCTTATATTAGGATATCTGTAAATTTTGCCAGAGGTTTGTTGTGCAGCCTTGATCAAATTACTCAGTCCTTCTGTGTTTCACTTTCACTGTATTCAGGTAATAGACTCTCCAGCGCTGTCCTAAACTTTAGTGTGTCTGTAAAGTGCATACCACAGTGTGATACTGATATCAGATGGAATTTCTAAGAATTACTGCAATTCAAAGAACTAGTAATTATTTGGGGTTTGGCTAAACTGCATTATCCAACAACTTTTCTGGTGAAGAACCATTACTTCAAGTATTGTAAGAATGTGCATGCGAACTATTGGCCAGACAGCGTGTTTTTTGGCAGGATGGTATATTTTAGGTAAGCAATCATAGTCAAGGAGCATGATTCAGATTCTGATTGTTTTCAGGCAAAGGAGTGCAAATGTGAAAGTGTATCAGTGAGATTCTTCTGAATAGTAACGGCTGTTTCATTTCCTAGATTACCATGCAGGATTTGTGAGTTATGCAACATTAGCTACCCCTGGCATAGTTTGAAGCTAAAGTTGGAAACCAATTTAGAACTGCTTTAGTGCAGCCATTCTTATGCATCCTATGTAACTCGTCCTACAGAGGACGGGTAAGAAAGGCACTTCAGGAGGGAATACTGTTCCCTTGCTATGTGGTGATTCTGTAATAATTAACAGCAGCACTCTTGTCGAGTTGCACTCTTGATACATTCAAATTGAAATTCCTCCTCTGTTAGAGTGCTTGCTCTTTTTCACAAGTACCTTGTAGAGCTTTATAGCTTATGAGCTTCATAATGGTGACATCCCACCCTAAAATACAACTATAGTATGATTCGCTGTGTGGAAGAACTAATGTATGATTACTTTTTTCTTAAGTAGATATGACTAATGGAGTTTTAAAAAGTACAGAACTAATTCACGAAGTTCAGTAATTAGTGATATGGTAAAAATAGGATTCCTTTAAATTACTTTAAAAGTTGGCCTATTTCCATCTACACCATTTAAATAGGTATTAATTTAAAGCCAGCTGCTTCTTGCCTTTTGCATTTCAGTATTGCTCTGTTAGTTTTTCTTTCTTCCTCCTGAGGATTAAATGTGTGTCCTGTAGGCTTATCAGCCCTGACTTTTTGTATGTGACAACGCTCGCTGTGATCTCCTAACTCATCAATCAAATGGGAACCATAGTCTTCGAAAGTGTTTTAGAGAGCCTCTTTCTTGAATAGCGCGCAGTATTTCTATACTAAGGGTATACTATGCCATAAAATAATGTTTATGTTCCTTTAGGCTTAATACCATACCATTTGTGAGCAGAAGTGCTGAAGCAATTTAGAAAGAGATGTTAACTTTATATCCTACCGGGGAAGTAGTTTTATTACTGTGTATGCAAAGCAACAGGAAAGCAAAGCTTTGCTTTTATATTTTATTAGCTATCGTTATCATGTTTCAGGGCCTCTTCTGGTATCAGTATTTGCAGACACATAGAAGTCTTTCTTTATGAGCATACTAAAAAGAAATTATGAAATTAATAACGTGACTTCTGAATCTTTAGAAAAAAAAACTTTCTTTAGAAAACGAAGAATTGTTTCAGCAGTGTATATCTCAACAATGAGGCTTAAAATGCCAGATGTAGAAGAATAACATTGTGCTTTGGCATTGGATTATGAAAGTAGAATGGAGATGAAAGCAGTTAGCTTAACTGGCGTGTAGAGGAATATCACTGTTGGTAATGCCAGACATTTAAATATGAATCAAGTCCCAACATAGTCCTGAGATATCCTAAAATCATTAAAATATACTTCACGTTGGTTTTTATTTGCCCACTGGTTTTGTTTGAGGTGTACTTTCTGAGTTTTCTGTCACAATTATGAGATCGAGAAACTGATGCAGAGATTTTTCAAATAGCCATAAATTGTCAGAAGCATGAATTTTAAGCAGATAATTACAAAGTATCATGAAATTCCATAGACCTGTGAGAGTTCATAGTAATGTGATAAGCACTGTTCTGGGATGCAATTTTTACAGTCTCTGAAATGGCTTTTGACTGGTTTTGGAACCTGAAATTCTACACTGAGAAAATTCACGTACAGTGAAATGTCCTGTTTGATAAGGTTTAAGGATATATTTATTTTTTCATATATATTGTGGTTTATATTTATACTATAGAAGAGAGCTTAAAAAGTACTGTATAAGAATACCAAGAAATTACTTTCTAAAGGAGCTTGACCCTGTTCAGTCCATCTTCCATGGAAATTCTAACAGAACAGAATTTCCTATAGAAATAAGTGTTGTCCTTGTTGTGAGAATTCGCTGTATAAGAGTATGTTTGGTAGTCACATTCTTAACCCAAAATATTTAATACATCCAGGAAATTGAATGTCTTGAATATAGATTGCCTTGGGTTAAAAAAAGAGACGATGACTTTACACTGTATTTTGTAGGAACGAGTCTGGAGAGCCATGCAGACCTCTTGCTCATTGCAAATGAGTTATGAAAGTGGAATCTAAATGAAAGTGGCTAATGATGGTACAAATGTAGCACAAGAATTGCCACATCGCAATTGCTGCTTCTCAACGTTTAAGTATCATGAGTCAGCTTTAGATTTCTGAAATTAGTCTTTAAAATGTTAATATATATGTGAGCTCGCTGGTCTTGTTTCTGAAAACATACAAGTAGTTCTCTCACTGGAGTTCACTGAGTGCTGATGTCTTTTTTGGTATCATTAGGACTAAGTCAGAGCTTCCAAACCTTAAGAAACTGGAAATGATGTGCAGGTAAATTCATAACGGTTCAGAGCATAGTAAACAAGCCCATGCCCATGCTTCTTGTGATCAGAAAAAAAAAAAAAAAAGACAAAAAACCCCCCATAAGATGCTTGGGTTTTGTGATGGGTAGTGAAATGACTGAGATAGCTTATAATCATCTGAAAAAAGATTATCCTGTCCGATCTGAGATGATAGCAAGCATTACTCATGCTGCAGATTTAATTGGTTAATTGGGCATGTATATTATCATTAAAACCCCTCTAACTTAGCTATAAACTTTTGAAATGTTTTCCACTGAAATGAAATGCTTTTTATCATTATACGTCTTGTCTTTCTGAGGTTCGGTTTCAGCCTGCTGTTCTTTACCTAGCAACAGGTTTTATTTAAGCGCTGGGCTATGTTGATAATAATGAGGTAGTCAAATGTTATAGAGGAAAAGTTACAGCTGCTTTTTATCTACTTGTTGCTGACATTGAATTTGTTCAATTGATGTTGCATGTAAAATGCTGGAACAAGCAGAGAAAGATGTGGTTCTAGCAATGAGAGAGATTTCCCTACCACTATGCTTGGGTCTGTCATTCCAGAGAAGACCAGAGCCTCTTACACACGGTGGTGGTACCATGCCATTTCTTCTCAATAAGGCAAGAAAATTTTAAGGTTGGCAAAGGTAAGCTGGAAAGAGATCCAAAATGAGAACTGAGTATCTGCTTCCTGTGCATTTGTAGACGACCATTTCCAGCACCACTATGTTCAGTTCTGGATCTTGGTATGAATCCAGCAAATGCCAGGTCTGCATTCTTAGCTTCCCTTAGATGAACGTTCATGGGTTTTGGCTAGCTGCTGAATGAGCTTGTTCAGGAAGGAGAGATCTGATATGCTTTTTGGTCAGTTTGAAATCATTAAGGATTGCAAAGAGTCAACCTTCTTCATTGCTAGTCAAACTAGTTTGGGCTTGAAAGATAAAAAGGTTTTCTTTCTTTGAAAGCCATATTTGTAATTTCTGTAGAAAAGGCCTTCTGTTCATAACTCTTTCATGAATCAGTAAAAACATGAATAAGTACAGAAGATGTTTTAGGTTGGTGATATCCGAGTTTAATTTGCACAAGCAAATTACCTCACCATGAAGTGTAAACTGAAGAGGGGTCATACGGAATTATCTTTAGAGTTCTTCAGTTGGTCCAGAATCCATTATTCTGCTTGCATTCATGTCTTTTATTTGTAGTAAATGCAGTTCCTCCAAGCGATAAACTATGTCAGTGTCAGTGTTGAATGATAATCGAGGATTTGATCTCTCATTATGCCCAAAAACCCATCTTAAAGGAACATTACATTTAGAAGGAAACTTCACATTTAAAAATAACTGTGCATTCCTAGTTCAGCTGTTGTCTGTTTATGTCATGGTCTCTCTTGATGGCAACACATCCTATTTTTACTCTAGAGTCCCAGGCTTACACAGTGCAGGATGTTCTTGTCCAGAACCAGGATCAGTGTTATAAAGTGCAAAATGTTGCTTGGAGTGATTGCAGAAGTTGAAAGAGGCAGAATATTGCTGGAAGAGAAAGAAAGATCTCAAGATCAAGTAAGTAAGACAATGCCCTGCAAAAAATTAATTTTATGCCAGTCCTCCTTCTGCTTGGAAAGTCACTTTTAATCAGATTTTCAAAGTTAGGGAGGAATTACATGCTCTTTATTTTCGAGATGCCACAATATTTTGGGCCTAGACTTAAAAAAAGTACTAAGCACTACAGCTGCAACTGGAGTCTGTACTTGTACCATGTAAAATATTACAGAAAAGAGGATGCACATGTAACAAAACAGATATCCAGAATTAATAATATTTTGATTGTTTTGGCATTCTTCCATAAAAAGAGGGAATGATAATTCTTACTCACAGAAGGGGTGTGAGATAAATTCATTACTTTTTGTAAAGTTCTGAGATGCTATTATGGTATTGAAAAGCTTGGGAGGAACCCATGTTTAAACACCATGTTTAAATGGTGTGCGTATTACATATGGGTTAGGGAAACTCAGTTGTGTGCTGTATGGTAGACAATAGAGGAACAAATATTGCATTACCTATAGGAATGTAATCGATGCCTTGAATGTTTTTGGTCATATCCTAAAGTATTGACAACAATACTGTACCCCAAAACATGCTGTCTGTATCTTTTGCCTGTGTTTTGCTTTTACAGATGCTTAGTTGAGCACGTGTTTAAGCTCATTTTTAAGCATAGTATGACTTTAAATACAGATCTAGTCATACGAAAATCAATCTATGGACAGATTCATAATCTTAAATAAATAAATACTGCATCACTATATCGTTGGATTGGGGTAAATGTCTAAACTGTTTCCTATTTCTAGTTAGTTATAACCATTTTGTACAGCTTGTTGATCATCACGTTGCCAGGAGATGAGCAGAGAGAAGCAACTGGTTAACAGCTGGTTGCATCTGGTCACAACCAAGAAAGCACAGCAATAGAATAAACAATTCAGTGTTCAACAGCTGCATTTGCAGTTACAGTCTACTGAATCAAATAAGTGCAGCTTTCCAAGTATAATTTGTGAGCTAGAAACATAAATTATCTTTAGAAACACTTAGAAGTAATGAGAAAAAAAAACTTCTCCTTATTCTACCATCCTCTCCATCTCTTACTAAAAGATATTGTTATTTTTAATTCCCATCTTTGTTTTAAACAGTGGAAACATCTACTAATAGACAACATGCTTAAGCATTTTAATTCTTCACTGTGTTTTGTACCTTGATGTACATCTCTCTATTTCAGTTTCTAAAGATTCTGTTTCTCTCCTGTTTCACTTCTAGGAACACTTGAGAGCTGTTAGATATCTCCTGATATCCACCAAGGTCCTTGCTATAGGTTTTTATTGTCCCTGGAAAGTCACCAGATACAATATTGTTGGGTAACAGTAGAACACGTTATTAAAGAACAAATTGGATTTGGAACGTAGTTATGTAATGAATTGCCTGAATATGCTACTGAAAGACGGCCAGAAAACGGGAGATGGTCATACTATTTGAAGATATCACGCCTGGGGCCAAAAATGGTTGTGTCGTTTCTCCATCAAGATGTCAGCAATCTCAGATGCTGAGATTAAAGGAAGTTAAGTTGGCCTAGGATATTATAATACTTCTGCGACTAGCTGATGGTTCAGAATCTCAGGGGAAGTTAATCTGCAAAGAACAGTGAATCTAAGGCTGAAAGTTCGTGACAGGTAAAAGAAAAGGATTGTTTTACATCTGTGCTGGTGGTAAATCGTTAGAAAAGATGCTCATCACAATCTGGCATCTGAATATACTGATTTATTCTGAGCTGATTTGAAAGCTGTATATGTCAGAGTAAGTGCTGAACAAGTTCTTGGTACAAAAAGTCTTAAAGAAGAAGTGATCATGTCTTTTGGTCATTCACCGGACAGATTAATAATGTACATGAATAAGTACAGCTCTGAGTACTCATGCTAACAGAGTCAGAGACGTCCTAAGGGCAGTTTGTAGGTTGGAAGACATCAGCTGGGGAGCAAGACCAGCCCACAAGGGCATAAATGGCTGTTTTTTCTTAGGAACAGCAAATGTTCAGAACAGCCTGTGCCCAGCCCAGTCCTGTTCCTGACTTACTGACCAAGTTACTGGATGGACCCTGGACCTGCACTGTTGTTTGCCCTGTCTCCAGTCCTGTCTCTGGCCCTGCCTCCTGCTGTTCCTGACTGGATGGACCCCAGACATGACTCATTTCCTCACCGTGCTGCAGATCTCTGCTGCAGGTCTCTGCTGATGAGACCTGTCACTGCAACCAACCTGGTCCTGCTCAGATACTGCAGGACTATGCCCTGGTCAGGGTGGTCACTGCCCTGCCTGTGCTATGATCACCCTCAGCTCCCTGGCTTATCTGTCCTGTGCACCAGTCCTGCTCTTGCTGCTACCTGACAGG
This sequence comes from Calonectris borealis, assembly GCF_964195595.1. NCBI lineage: Eukaryota > Metazoa > Chordata > Aves > Procellariiformes > Procellariidae > Calonectris > Calonectris borealis. The sequence continues at coordinate 13,854,356 of NC_134314.1, forward strand.
CTATGTCCAGTAGAATCCATCATCTGGATTATTTTTAATAACATTTGTTTTATAGTTTGAAATAACTAACAGGTAGATACATCACAGGTACTAAAGGCTGAGTTAATTGATGTTAATATTCACTATTTCTGTTGTCAAAGATTCTGGAAGCCCCAGGTGTAGCCCACAGCCTGACCAAAATAGGTTCTGTATGACAGAATGAAAAGACAAACTCTATTCTAGCCAACTTGAGCTATAAATATAAACAAAAGACAGGAAAGCCCAAAACTCAAGTGATCAATGGACTTATGACTCAAAGAACATCTTAATTGCAAGATGACGTTTGGGATGTACTGCACACCCTGGGAAAGCATTGATTTGTTGGAGAGGTGTAGTGTCCCCGAGTATCACTCCGCTTAGTTAAGGGCTCTTGTGCAACTCATAGTGCAGCTCAAACTGAATTTGCAGAATTTATTGTGAAATCGAACCAGAGTTACAAGAAAACTGCCTCAGTCTTTATAGCCATGTCAGTCCATATTATCTACCTGTCTTGGAAAACAGTAGGTTGTGAACAATAAAAAGAAGTGTAAGACCACATGTATAATAGATTGCTAAATCAGGGCACATCACGTTTAAGTGAGATTTTGGCAGATAAAAAAGCCTTTCAGGTTACCTTTTGATCCACATATCGCTGTAGCTGCAGTTGCTGTTATGTAGTGCCTTTACCTGCACTACATAAAGAGCTATTTCCAAAGACAGTAGACAGAAAAGTTTGTCTAAGCTACCGAAAAACCTTAACAGTTTCTTCAACCTGTTCTTATCTCCTGGGTAAATAAAAACTGCCTAATTATATATTTACTTGGGAAACTAAAAGGCTTTCTTCAAATTCATTAGTACTACTTGCATAACTGATCCATATTTTGTAGTGTTCCAGGACTTTTTATTCACTTTTTCTCATAAAATGAACAAACATTGGGGGTCTGATTTCATAATCCTTTATTTAACCTATTTTGATTATAGTTGCCATTTATAGTTGCCATATAGTTGCCAGGACAAGAGAAGTGAGCCCAAGGGTATATTATAAAACTTCATATTACATGATGCTAAAATCGTTTGAGTCTTTTAACAACAATCTTTTCTATTTCAGATTGGTGTGAACCAACACAATATTAAAAAAATTATTTCACTTGCAAACAAAAAACATACTAGTATGAGTCTTAGGTCCTCATACATGTCATATTAGTGCATCCTCTTCAATAGAGCATGCAGAATTTTATGACATTTTGTTTGCTTACTCATCTGAACTTTGATATGTAAAAAGTAAGTGTCATGCCACAGCCAGAAAAGCCAGTGAATTCCTAACTATGATTGTCACATAGCTAGGATGGACAGCTGCATGTATTTTAAAAATTAACAATATTACAGTCAATAATTGAGAATAAGCTATTTAACTTTACAGTTACCTGTATGTATGTATGGCTTTGGTTCATAAAAGTCATCAGTCAGATGCCAGATCCCTCAGTGAGTCCAATTACCAAAATAGTGTATTCTTCATCCATTCCATCTTCAATCTTAACCTAAAGAAATATTAAAGATGATGTTATTGACCTTAGAAGCACAAATCTATCACAAAGGTTTTTTTACTTTACACATAGTCGTGAGATCAGCAAATGTAGCATCCTCTGGACACACAAGCTGGCTTGTACCGGTGGAATAAAAGTCTTCTGCTAGAACCAAGGCTGTAGATATGTTGAGTTGGTCTCCATTTATGTAAACTCCTTGTTTAATTTGAAATGTGCTACAGCCTTAGAACTTAGCTTTAGGTTAAATATCTGAAGAAGCCTGAAATCTCAACACAGTTCATACAGAACTCAGTTCAGCACAGAATCAAAGAATTGGGGGTCTGAGCAGGTTGCGACACAAGGAACAAAAACAGGAGCAAAAAAAAAAAGAACAGACAATAGAAATGTCTGTTTTGCTCTCAGTAGAGTAATAAGGAGCTAGTATAGAGAACACGAACTGTGTTAGGAGTCCTTCAGTCTAGTACCTCTGCAGAGGGAACGAGGGAGAGTGTCTGGTCTGATCTCCATGGCTGCTCCGTACACCTACTAATTGCTAGAGAAAGGAATGGACCAAGGTCTTTGATATCAGCCCATCATTTCTGTCCAAAGAGATTGCAGAAGTAGTTGCTTACTTTAGAATAGATGTATTTCTTCTGATTTGTTAAAGCGTTCCCAAAAGGACAGACTGAGGAGTGAATGGAGCATTTTGATCCAGGAAACCTATACAAGAGTAGTCCCCTGTGAGTGTGGACTTCAGCTCAGGTAGATTAAAAAGGGGAGGTCGGGATAGTGGTCATGTCTTGAAGCAGCATTTAAATATGTAACTTCAGCCATCCAAGTTAGAAAAGCATGTCCCCATACCATAAAATATCACTGATTAAACACACACATATTTTTATTACATACTATTGCTATTTCTTGATGTCAGTAACTCATCTGCACAGGTATAATAAATGAATAGTAGTGTTTTACCCTGTGAATAAATACAATGGATTAGTCACAAGGTACAATCGTACTATTTGTGAGTGAGGCATGGCACAGTCTCATACAATTTTTTGGTCTTCCAAGAAAGCAGACCGATGCAAGGGACATTTCCCAGAGCCATACTACTTTAATGACAATTAAATCTAAGCTCACTGCCCTCACATAACAACTTCTGATGTCAAACATTGTGACTACTTAAAGAAGAACAGCCTTTCAGAGAAGAAATGGTATTATTAGAAAATGTTCTTTCTGTTTCCGTTATCCTGTTGACCATTGTATTCTTTCCACTCGATGTATAACTTACTGTGTCAGCACTGAATCTGGTCATGATCCAAACACAGAAGGATGAGATTTTTAAATGCCAGCCATCTGTTTGCTCCTTAAAGGAATGCTGGTCAGCCTGCTAAAGTCACTGTCAGTGGCAGGTAGAGGAATGTAAAGAATGCTTAGAAAAAATCTGTAAAGTGTATCTCTTGTTTTCTTATCTCTTCTCTCACAACAGTAAGATGACACTTAGCATTACCCCTGTAATTGTCTTTTGGCAAATTGTTTCATTAATATTTCCTGCCCCAGATAGAACAAATTGTCATTATTCTTCTAACCTCAATTTCTCCTTATCTAGCTAAATGAATGCGGTGTGGCCACAAAAAGTACCTTTACAAAATGTGAACTACAGTCTGCTGTACTGTTATGCTGTTATGCTTCTAAGTCTTTCAGAAAGATTTTTGCTAATACCAAGAAAATAATTTAAAAAGTGATTATTCGGTGTCGTAGTTGTTCATAAAATATTTTGCTTGCTTTTTTCTCCATTGCTGTGGGTTTTTTGGGAGCAGCAATAGGAGAAAACAGCAGACAAATGAAGTATACGATGCATCTGAGCAGCATCTTGGTAGCATTCTGGAAGGCAATAGATATCACATTAAAGTCTTGTTTACTTACTCCAGGAAAAATCCAAATCACAGGTTTGCATGAGATCTTATTGTATTATTTGTGCCATTTGCGATGGCTTATTTAATCTGTGATGGCCTTGAGCAGTAATATCTATCTCCACTACAGCTCTTCACCTTCTTTGAGCATAAAACTATAAGAAGTCTGAGGCCAGTCTGGAAAAAGGTTTAGTTGCCTAATCTATGGGTGAGTTTGGGATTAGAACCGTTAGCTCCTAAATGCATGTTCCCTCAAAGAGCAATGGAGCATTGCAGTATGAAAGCTGTCATTACAGTGTGGAGAAGCCAGGTGATCCCATTGGGAATGGTGTGCATTGCTCTGCAACAAGTTTGGCAGCACTGCTTATGGAAAAGGCGTACTTCTGTCAAGCTGGTGGACACCGCTGATGCTCTTTGGAAGCCAGCAGTCATGAAAAAGAGAGTTAGCACTGAAAAAAAATGGATATGCAGGCTTTCAGCTAATGTATGTCGGCACAGTGCCATGAAGCTATGCGGGTTTATTAACTGTAAGAGCTGCTGCTTATGTGTAAATTAGGACTGCCACCTGGCTGGTTTCCAGCTGTCTTGCCTGGTTTTATTCTGAGCTTGCTGGCTGCTGTTGGAGCTACTGTACAGATTGGTCTGGACATTCTCAGCAGACATTTTTTTCGAAGGTGGCTGGCCTTTTCTGTGTCAAAGATGTCTGCATTTTACCTGTGTTTTAACAACGAAGTGTCACTGAAGTCACAGAGGTGATTATTCTGAAACTTTAATGGTAGTGATCACCCTGACAAAAAAAATGGGTCACTTAAAACAAAATGTAGTAAAAACAGGTTAGCTTCCTCTAAATAAAATGATGGTGAAAAGGCATGCAATGTTTCATTTTGTAGCTTTTTAAATTTTAACAGTTATGTAGATGGATGTAGATAATAAGTTATATTAGAAACATATTTTGACACTTACTGCGTTATAGACCAACAGAATCTCGCAGATAGAAGTTTCACTCTCTAAGAACTTTATAAATATGTCTCTTCATTATTTCTTTCTTGGCTTTTGTTTTCTGTCTGGCTCTAGAGATACGCCAATTGATAAGCCTTCTGTGCTGAATTAATTTACTAATAATGACGATTTTCTCTGTTTTTTTAGAGAAGGTGCTCAAAACAGTGTTTCCAGACCAGTCAATGTCTTTTCTTCCACAGTGGCCAGTACAAGCCAAATCAGACAAGACTAAGAGTGCAAGTGCTGGATGTTTAAGTTAATTTTGTGTCCAAAGTGTTGGAAGAATTATTTTATTATCTCATTCAACTGCCATTTTTAAGCCAGGGGTGAAACTTCCAAAGTTCAGGTGGGTGCCCAAATTTGTCTTTACAATTCAAAGGCAACGTTTGTATTCTGACCATGTATAGAAATGTATGGCTGTGCCACACAATATGAAGCCCAGCTGAGGTGTATTTAGTCAATGGACCTTCTTGGCTGTCTGTTCTTGCATTTGTGAAGCTGTACGATCTTTCTTCTGGCTTTGAAATAGTCTTAGCAACCTGTACCAGGCTACAAAAGATTTGCATTCTCCTGTATATATGAGAAAAAAGGGTGAACATTAATTCCAAGTAAGCCGTCAACCTTTTTTTTTCCCATATATAATAGTATCCGGATGTTCTACGTCTGCTAGAAATAACTCACTAGCACCTAATACTTACAATATGTGTATAAACAGAGAGGTCTTGTTTACATGCCAAATGCTTGCACTCACCCTGCTGTCCGGTGTTGGAAATAGAGTTGTGTGGCTGTGAGTGATTCCGGTCCTTTGCAGACATTTTTGCTCTGCAGAATGACTGATCAGGTCATCATAGGTGTTCCTAACATAGAGGGAAAAATGGAGATGGGTGGCATAGGCATAATTTAAGGAAAATAGGAGTGCTCTTTTCCAGATCTGTTTAAGTTTTGGCCCTAAGCACAGTATAAGCATTTTAAAAGCCCCCCAAAACAGAAGAAAAATCTGTTTTGTGCTTCTCTTAACATTAGGTAATCTGCTGTGATCAGATGTTCCACACATCACAATATACTGTTCTCATTTCAATAATTTTGGAACAAAAAGCAGAGGAAATTTGGCGAGACATTCACGTAGCTTTCAGGATCAAGATATTGTGTTCAGATAAGCTTTTAAATTAGTAAATGCTTATTATCAACTTATATCCTAACAATTCATGCAACAAGTATAGAAACGTAAAGCTGAGACAGCTATACCTTGTAAAGATTTGTACATTCTTAACACAGTTTCCTAGCAATTCAGATAACATCAAATTTGTCACCTTTACAGTATCCTGCTTTGATGTCTCTGGAATTTTTGTGTGTGGGAAAAAAGTCTTAAAGATGCTAAAGTTTATAAAACAACTTTGCCTTCAGGGGCACCAACAGTTCACAATCTGGAATATATCAGCACCCCCCCAACAATTACAGTTTTTAAAATTTTGCAACATGAAGACAGTCTGAAAGCACAAATTCTCTTAAAAGTATGTACTTATTGTTTATGCCTGTCAAAATTATCTGGAAAGATTATTTTAGCTAATGGATTTTAAATGTTCTATAACATTTGAACACTCTTAACATATATGTTGAGTTTTATTCTTCCATCACTGAAACTCATGCAATCTAGCTGACCTTTGTCTCAATTATAAACACTTAACTGCCGGCAGAGCCACTTTTGCTGGCACCTCATGTCAGATTCCTGAAAACGTTTTCAGAACTACTTCAGATACTGGGGAAGTCACAACATTAGCATAGCATATAGATCGATCTCCTTGCTTGCTGTTCAGCAGCCATCTCGTTCTTTTTTTCTGTGGGAGGAATGTTTCTTTACAATTTTCTCACAGCTGCAAGAAGCTGAATGAGCTTGGTCATGCCAATAACACTCTGAACGCAGGAGGGGAACCATGTATTAGGAAATAACCCTGCTCCATTTCCCATTTAGGACAATGTCAAAATTTCTGCTAATGAAAATAAAGGCAAAAAAGGAGCCAGTGTTTTCTGCTTACCTGGCAAGTTCCTTAAGCGTGAAAGAGCAATGTAATTCTGGTTTGTCCCCATTAAATTGCCCATATTGCTATTCAGATACTCTGCATGCAATCTAATTGTATAATGAACATGTCTTAGAGCCCCTATTCAAGTGTCTAATATTTACATTTGAAGGTCTTCACCTCTATAGATCAGCTAGTCTTGTCTTTTGCTTCAAAACATCTCTTACTTGCCTTTCTAATACTTCTACACTTTTCATGTGGTTTTGACAGTGGATTGTCTCAAGCTTTTTAATCTTTAGAAAGTACAGTGAAAGACTGCTGGGAGTTTGGAAAGTGAGCAAGTACAGGGAGGAGGCAGAAAACTTTGTGCAGTAGAAGTTCTATTTTAGCAGAGCGTTGGGCTATTTTCCAGTGGGAGAGAGAGCTGTAAAAGTAGGATGCTCTGAGTGCCACAGGTAGGGGATCAAATCTTCTCACTAGAATGCAAATACAATGTACAGTCAAACTGAAGGAGATGTGATCGAACTAAACCGAAGTGATAAGGAAAAGGAGGAGTCAAAGAGTTGCGTACTAATGCTAGGAACTTGGATGAAAAGTAGTAAGAATTGGAATTTCTAATGGTGAAGCACTTGGACATGATTAAAGTATTAATGATAAGGAAAATGCAGACTTTCTCAGTATAATCTGCATTTGGAAAGATAATCTATGAATTTGTATCATTTGAGAATGATTAAGTCCTTCATCCATCCACCAGCCAACTGGAAACAGAAAGGATTTGAAAAAACATCTTCTAGAGATAGTCTTTTTTAAATCTTTTTTTACATCAAAGAGTCCTTAAAGAATTGGTTCCTCATATACTTTGCGTGATGTTATTTTCTTGTAAGTTCTGGAAAAAATGTGACAACTTCATGAAACTGCTGAAGTGTTGGTATAGTACCACTGTTTGTTAAAGACAGATAGGAAGACTGGAGTAACTACAGGCTGGATAGTGTGATACAAAACCTAGGAGGGAGAGGGCGAGAGGGGTGATATGGGATGCAGCTAAAAAAGAGCAAAGGGTGAAGAAAATAATTGATCAAGATCATTTTCTGAAAATTAGTTTTTCTCAAAGAGTTTGATGTGATACTTTGACAAGATCATGATATATGTGGACTCCTGTAGGGTGAATGACTTCATATTTCCTGACACTATTATTCAACATACAGCACGGTACACTAACAGTAAAGCATAATAGCAGATTAAGAGATGGTTAACTGACAAATCACAAAAATAGCTGTCAATATAGAATATTCATACAGGTGTCTGTATTTCTGCATTAGATACCATCTTTTTCAACATTTTCATCAATGTCTTGGAAGTTGATAAAATCACTACTGATGAGATTTCCATCAAATATAATAAAGGGTGCCCTGGAAACTACTGAGGTGAACAGTACAGTCAAAGTAATTGAAACTGCTTAGGAAACTGGCCCGTACCAAAATGTTTCTGATCCAAGTACTCGGTTTGAAGATCTCTGAAGATTTTCTCATCTATCTTCTTCAGTTTCTCTGATCCCTCTGCATCTCATCTTTGGCTACTCTCATTGACATAGAGCAGTTCAGCTGCTCCACGTCTTATGAGTTCTCTGTATTCACGAATACACAAGTCTACTCCAGACATGATTACTTGACCACATCCGTACAAAAAAACTAGCTACTATCTCTCTTTGAGGCCAACTGACACGGTCTGGCCACTTCCATAGTGTTACATTTTCTTTCCTTTCAGATCTGGACAGTCTCATCTAAATTGCTCTTTCGTCCCTGACCTTTGCTAGCTCCCAGGCTGTTTTCTGGAGCAGTGGCAAGGTCAAAATGCTGGCAGGGACTGCTGAGTGGTTGACAGTGTGGGTGGATGAGTTCCAGGACTGAACCTGTGCCTGGGTCTGCACTATATATAAGTGCAGATACAACCTTTCTGTGCAAATGCAAGTCCTGCCTTCTCTCCCTGACATCTTTTAACGTATGCTCATCTGACAAATCAAATTCAGCACAGATGAAGCGAAACATGTATCTGCCTGCCATCACTGCTTCTAACAAATACGACCTCACAGCTACTGCATTTCCTGATCTCTGCCATCTTTGCCTGTCATGTAGAATGATAATCTGAACATCGCCTTCAACCCTAGACTCTCCCTCAAGCCTTGTATCCTGCCTTGATCCATCAATAGCCCTACACAGCTTACACTCGTAGTGCAAATATTAACAAAATAAATCATGAATAATAAGGATAAAATTACCTGGGAGCAGGGAATTTGAAGTGCACCTTGGAATAGGGAAGGGATTTGGAGCACAGGGAGAGCTATATAATAGAAAGCATGATTTATAAACCATAACTAACATACAGTTAAACATGAACTCTTAGAAAGATATGTGGATAGATAGCCGGGGAATACAGGCAGGGAATTGATTTTATCTCTGCAAGTGACCCACCCATTTCTTTTCCCCTCGAGAAAAAAAATAATGTATGTATACTTTTGATGTTCACATTTGCAAAAAAGATGGTGAACAATTGGAAGCAGTATAGAAAAGAATCACAATAATATTCAGGGACTGAAGAGAATACCATAAAACAGTTTGTTTATCAAAGCTGACTGTATAAAAACATGTAAATACCTTCATGATACCTGATGCTGAATGAAAAGCGCGCATATCCTTGACAACAGCTAAGAGGTGAATGGGAAGAACCTGTTCCAACCTGAAAAAATGTTAGAATGGAAAGGAATGTTAAGATATTTGCTTCTTTTGTATTTAACTGTTACTGCTTTTATATACTAGAATATTTTTTCTTTCAAAGTACTTAGTGTCACAGAGGTTGTTTGGGTAGGCAACCAGAAAAGCAATGGTACTTTTATCACTGAAACAGTCATGCAAAATTAGTGCATAAATACAGAACAGCCTTTGTTTCTGAGTATTGATGATTTGTTGGAAGTAGTGCCTAAATAACTAATATAACTTTAATGTGCTACATTACCTCTACCTGCAGCTTGTATCTGATTTGTTTATCCTTCCAGGTGTCCAAAAATGTGTGTAAAACACATGGAAACCATGCGCAATGTGGGAAGATTGCTGAAGATCTAGAATGTAAACCCCCTAAGCCAATTCCTTTGTGCTGTAATTCCATTTAATGCAACTGAGGTGAACAAAATTTCACCAGTGATGAATCTGGCTCAAGTTGTTAATTTGCAAAACAACGTGGAGAAGGGAGAAAATAGCTCTTTTCCTGAAGGTATTTCCTGAAGCTATATATTAAATATCAATGAATATCATGAAGAAAACTGCCTCACTGATTCATTAAGACCATATAGTACGGTGCACTCTGAGCAGATACTACAAAAATGAGGGATTTTTGGCTGTTTCATTTAGTTACTTCAGTTTGAGATTTTTTCCTTTGCCAAGGGCCCTGAATCATGATAATGAGTGCAATGTTAACAACTACTGGATAGTATCACATAGTCGTCACACCATCAGGTATATATATTCCACAATAAATTATGCTGCGAGGCTGATTTTCCCTCTTTTAAAAAAAAAAATGTAATTCTGCCTTAATTTTGTCCATTACCACTGGTTCTGCCCTTTGTACCACCTGGCCAGGTCCTTTGAGGGACAAATATCCCCTGCTTCCTTACTGAGGATAGATGAAGGGAAGGCAGGGTCCTAACAACATCCCAATTAAGCGCCCAGAGATAAGGGGGGTGAAGCCTGGCTTTCATTTGCTCTCCAATAAGTGTATGTAATGCACACTCACACTGGGAGAATGAAGGGAGATGTGAACTTGGATGCACTCTACTGAAGTCAATAAATTCTGTGGGGCCAGTGTCTTACCCTTTTAAAAGTGTGGCTCCATTGATTTGCAGCACGATCAGGATCTCTCCCTGCATATTGTCATGGCCAATGAATAGTCTTCAGCTCTAGAAGAACTGAATATTAGAAGTCTAATTTACAATCAGCACTGTAAAAAGCTTTGTCCTATTCACATTGTCTGGCAGCAGCAAGCACAAATGTGTTTATTGAAATCCATTCCAGGGCATTGTAATTGTCCTTATTTAGGCAGTCTTAAAAAGTGAGCAATATATAATTCATGGCAATCTTTAAAAACTGGCTGACCAAGGCTCATGACAAATGCTTACAAATGGGGATTAAAACCTGAGTTGTCAGTGAGATAATTAGTTTATTCCAGCACACTGAAAGGCTGTGGTTGTGATGATGATGGGTGCCATCTGATGAGCAAGGAGTCATATTACAACACAAGGACATGCTCCCTCTTCCCCTCCCCTCTCCTCCAGTATAGACCTTATTTAGCCAGCTATGATACTGCTTTTCAGAAGGAAAAAAACTCTGCTATTTTCTAGATCTTTTCAAATAGTGATTGACAGTTCCCATTTGGCTAGAGTAGCATCTGAGACCACAGATGTCAAAGAGAAATATTTGCAAATTCAGTTCCCTCTCTTAAAGCGATTATTTTTAGTTTCTGACGAGCAGGCAACTATACCCAGATATTCATAAACAGATTCCTAATGCAAAGGCTGACAGCAAATTGGCCATATTACAAAACAAATTGTACCCTCTGTCAATAGGTTCCATACTCTGGATTTTCTTTCTACCAGCATTGCTGGTCACAACATGTGAAGACTGCAACTGGGTCATCATTTTCCCATCATTTTTATCCAGATAGGATAGCTGTGGAGGGAAAAAAGGAGGGGAAATTAGGTAGCTTTTCTGCTGTAGCATAACACAGAGGATAGAATAAGCTGCAGCTAGTCAGGAATGTGTTCAGACAGGCAGCACGTAGACTGAAGCCATCGTCACACTAGATAACCTGTAACTAGGGTTGTTATTTAAATCAAGTAGCTCAGTCTGCAAATTCTTATCCTTCAATCTATGAGACTAAAATACCAAAGATTAGACATATGATCACTAGCAGTCTTCTTACCATGTGTCTTATCCACAAATAACAGGAGAATGAAGACAACTATGAATTTAAAAAAAAGAAAGTGTATAGTCCTGATCGGAACAGCAACATTGCTTTATAGAATGTCAGCTGACTTTGAATGTGTCAAATAATCTTTTATTCTTTTTGCTCCCTTTTACCTTCCACTTATTAGGTTCCTAAATTTACTTTCTGTATTATTACAGTGCTTTCCAAGCCTTTTGGAATCAAGCAGCGACACAAAGAAGTATTACTGGGTTTCTTATGGCAGACCCTGAGGTACATAGTCCATTCTAGGGAGAGCAAGAGTAGAAAGATAAACCAACTATAGGAAAAAATATTTTTGATCTATTAAAAATGCTTGTGAGGAAAAAAACTTTCATAAGCAGTTAGCCTGCAGATGACAACAACTCCTATTAGGAGGAGAAATAGTAAAGCTGGATCATGAGAATTAAACCATTGGCAGCTCCATAGTTAAAGATTAAACCCCTCATGCTAAATGAAGTCAAAGCAAGCTTATTGTGACAGATAGACCTGCCTCTGCAAAGGACAAGTCTAGTGAAAAGAGTTTTCCCCAAATGAAGATGTTAACAAGCGGTAGAGGAACAGAAATGCATCCACTTCAAAATAAATGCCAAGCCATAGAACAAGAATCCCATAGAGCAAGAATCCAAGTGTGAATAATGCTAGAGATGGGATTTATTTGCATTACCCAAGTAAACATAATGTAATACAAAAGTGTCCTGTGGAAAGGCTGAGGTGTTATTCATGACATAAAACTTACCACTTTAAAAAAGGTAAAGTTGCAAAAGGATAGCATGCATTTTATTGCTTTTCTTGCTCGTATAAGACTGACTCGAAGAAGTATGAATTGTTTCAAATTTGAAATTCATATCATGCTTATGGTGTGTTTGTGGGATTCCTGCTGATGTCACTAGGACATTAAAAGGCAAACTATCTCCACATCATACAAATGTAGTGACATTTGGAAAAAAAGTGAGATTTGTACCACAGATAAGAGATCTGCATTGCAGCCAAGTGAAGGAAACTTTGTTCTTGATCTTTACTAAACTTCCTGTCACATGTAACACTCCCAGTCTCAATACTTTCAATCTTAGTGAACTTCCTTCTTTCATGATTAGTGAAGTGCCTGTAGCTGGATAACAGAGGTTAGTTATTTTCTAAATGTCAGTTTTAGCAGAGTGTAAATGACTGGAGAAGACAAGGAGTGCAATGCATGCATGTAATACTTTGATGTGTGGAGATTAAATATTTTATGAGATGAATCATTTCCTGATGCCTCAAATGTGTGGGTTTTTTTTTTCTTTTCCGTATTTTTAAAAAAGTGGATAGTTGCGTTATTACATTAGTGATGATGAAAGGGAAGGCATTTCGCTTGTGAACTCAGAGTCACACCTCTCTGTAACTCCTTTCATTTAAGTTAATGGCTGACCACATGCCCCTGTGTTTATGTAGCATGATGTACTTTTGGTATGGTAAGAACTTACATGGAAACATGTACTCTTGGTTTGGGGAGATATGATCAATGTCCTTTCGCTGTGAGCAGGTTTCGTGAAATGAACCCGCCAAGAGGTTTTCCTCGCAAGCTTAATTCGTAGAAACTGATATCAGCTTTTTCAGGTTTTGTTTCAGTAAAAAAGGTATTTGTAGTTACTGCCACCACATACTGCTTTCGGACACACGCTAACATGACACCGTGTTGTGTGGATAGCTCTCTAAAAGGGTCTGGCAGCACTTTTATTATGACTCCCTGTGCCAGTAAACGTGCTAAACTCTGTTTATGACATTATGAAAATGTGCGAGCTAGCTGGGGTCACACCACGTCAGTATTAGGACAAGAGGTTTCTAAGCAAAAAATGGTATTGATGGAATCAAATATTTATGATTTCTCCAATAAAAGTCAATACCTTTTAAATTCAGAAGCTAAGTAGGTGCAGGTAAAGCCTGGGTCTTTAATTGCTGAGATTTAAATCTGGAAATTCTACAGCTTGGCTAATTCCATGACAGTGTATGTGGAACTGCAAACAAAGACAGCTCGGTTACAAATGGCTGTCAGACATGGCTTGTACTATCAAGAGTTAAGCAGAGATGGAAGATTGGCATGAGCTGCATATTTTTAGTTAAGAAATGAAATATCCATATAATTACTATTTTTACCTTTTTAATTGTAAAAGATGTTGAAAGAAGAAACAACCAGATTTAAAAATGAATTTTTCATTGCATTAATTAATAAATTACTTTTAAAATTGCTTATTCATAAGAAAATGGATCTGCTTCATTGACTTTTTCACTTTCCCTCTTCAGATTTGTCTCCAGGGCAAACATCTCTTTAGCTACACACCTGGCCTAGAAGAAACCTCCCATTTCAAACTCTACTTGTTATGACAGTGCCTGGTATGACGATCCTATTGCAGAGCCGGAGGTGTGACAAAGTGAGTTGCAGTTCATAAAACAGCTAACCCTTCCAGGTCATACTGCTCTTTCAAAGCAATTTTGTCTCAGTTGTAGGGGAAAAGGGTGTAGTCTGGGTGTATGAGCTAGGAAAATCAGTCTGGTGTAATTCTTTGTCTAAGGCTAGAAGATGTTGTTACCATCTCCAGTCAGCTGTGCTAGCAGTGTTTTGGGGGCTAGGTTGCATGTCCATACTGCTACCCTTGTGGAGGGCTGATGGGAAGCGGGATTACTGAAGCTGGCTTTGTGGATGGGGAAAAAGCATCCCACAGAAGTACCTGGGTGCAGGAAGAGCACTCATCAGTGGGTTATGCGGCTCTGTCATTGGCTTTTCCTGTCTTCACTGGATCTTCTTCTGCTGGCCAGAAGAAAGAAATAAATCTTTGTATGCTAATCTAATGTTGGTAAAGACCAACACTGTCTGTCCTCCGATTTATCTTTACACATTTATGCATATGTACAGCATAAGGCAGATTCTGCTTTTTACCCTCATGTCCTACTTTCACCTTAGAGTATCCTTGAATATTTTATAAATAAGATGGACCTTGTTTATTCCATTTTTTACGTTCACCACAGGGTGAACTGTGCCTCCATTGTACCTGGGATGCAAAAGGGATGTGAGAACGTTAACTATGGACTCTCCATTTTGTATTACACTGCTCAAGTGTCTTTTTTGTGTCTCTGAAAAGCAGCAGGAGCTCTGTCATATCCTTCCTTGCTCATCCCGCTCCTTACACCCAGGTTGATGGGTCAGGCAGGTTGTAGCAATGGGGAGATACTATCTACAAACATATTGTTTCACTAGTTTCTTACAATAAAAACCTGCCCTGAAGCAGCAAAAAGAACATAAAATGCAACAGAAAATCAAGCTCAGTTTGTGTTTGGCAGGTGGTGGTGGTGGTGAGTGTTTCCTTTTAGACTGTGGCATGAAAACAAACTAAACCAACTACTGTTGTTAAAGAGGGAACTTTCTTTGTGGTATATGTATTATCTTAAACTTTCCGCCCCCCACAAGACTTAGATTAACTAATATTTGAAGATAGTACAGCCTGCTCAAACTGGTGTTGGTGATACCCTTTCACAGTGTCAGGAAATGAACGCTCCTCATGGTCCATGGATACCACCACACTAATGAAGAGGTTATGCCCATCGGCCTGGGCAGCGAGGGGTTCACTCAATGGTCAGTAATGCAGTGGCTTGTTTTCAAGCCATATAGCAGATGCTCTCTGAGGTCTTTCGGTTCTCACCTGCCCGCTCGGTGAGCTTAAACGTCTCTCGTAACTCTATTTCCCTGATAGCAACAACACATTCCTCTTAACTGGAAATCAACCCTCACTTTTTAGTGTTAATTATTTTAAGTCAGTCTTGCATTTCATTTCCATAAAAAGGGCATAAGAAAGGTTAGAAATCTGTGTCATCTACTGTGAATGAATTCTCTTTTTGAAGCTCTACAGCCTATGGTATTTAAATGATACCATCACTGAATATTTTTCCCCAGTTAAGAACTAAGCCTAATGAGCCAAACAGAGCACAGGCACATGCTTAGTCCATAAGAAAGAATATTTATGCTCAAAGAGACCTATGGAGCTCAGAAAACTATACAATCACCACTTAAAGGTCTGCAGAGCTGGCTCAAAGCAACAGTTTGTGCTGGTGATGCACGTAGTAAGAACTACTTTGAAAGCAGCTCCTGTAAAACAACTACCAATCTTCTATTCTGTTTTTCTTCCCATTCATTTCCATTACACTCTGAACCTTACATTATTGAACAAGAAGCAACTCTGCAATAGATATTTTGAGCTAGAAAGCAATTTCTAAGATATTTTCTTTATTTTTCTTTTAATAATATTACTTATATATAAAGCAATAGATTCTGCTTTCAGTTATACCATCATAAACACTCCACAGATTTAACATGATTTCCCATGGGTTTGCATACACGAAGACATCGTTTGGCAGGCTATTTACCAAATATCAAGAGGGTTAAGTACAGCATCCCAAAGTTGAAAATTAATGTGAGTTTTAGCTATTGAGTAACTAGATACTCTATACATAAGAATATTCTAAATAACATTCTTTTTATTTCTTACAGAGAAGCTGAAGGGGCATATTTAGTAAGAATCAGTAATTGAAAGAACAGGTTGCTGAAACGTGCAAAGCTGTGAAAAGCCTTCATCCAAATTGGCAGCTATAGTTAGGGGCAGCCTTAGAATAGGGAAGAAGTCGGTTTGTAGCTCAGTTTAGTACCACCTTAATGCCAAGAAATCTCCAGAATGATTTGAATACCGTATGCAATGTTCTTGTAGGCTTGATGTTGTCATCCTGAAAGGGCCTTCAAAGCATCTGGATATTTCCAGGATGCGGGAAAGTTGTCTTTCCTGAGGGAGAAGATGATGACTTTCTCCTAACAGTGCCACCTACACTTTCTATCAGCTGGGTCCCTAACATACAGAGATTACACTTGGCCATGTGAAGAGGTGTTCCTTCTTTATGTCACCTTGCACTGGAGATGGCATGCAAACCAGTTGTTTTATGGGAATCAAACAGTTGATTTACAATAGGAGAAGGTAATGATCCTTTCTTTTTCTCACAGAAACTGAAGACCAAAGAGGTTCCAACATTTTATATGAGATTTTCTCAATCTGGAAGTTTTGACAGGGTGCCAGTTCTGAATATTCGTTTCAGGGCTTTTTTATTTACAAGATCTATTCTTCTTCCTGTGAAAGAAGTGAAAAGCAAACAATAATAAAAGATTTTCATCTGAAAAAGACATAAGCACAAGTTAAACAATGAGTATTTTTCTTTTGATTACCTCTCATTTGCTACTGAACTGTGAATTTGCTGGTTCGTTAGACATGAGGTGAACAAAGGGAAACCTAATTAAAGGTTGTTACCTTTCCACATCATTGGTGCCTAAAACCCATCATATCTCTATTCCCTGTTAGATAATGCATTATAAAGAACTGATCACTGGTTTTGTTTCAAGCCCAAAATATGGTATGCCAGGCCATATGCTAAAAATAGTTTGTCATAAATACGATAATTACACGTCAGCAGTAAGCTACTTTATTCTCATTTTAGTTATCTCATAGGACTGAAACCAGAGCCCAGTCTTGTTGAAATTAATGGAAGTTTCCTATCAATGAAAGCAGGAGCAGATCTCTGAAGGAGATGTATGTTTCCTGACATACAACGCAATGTATAGGTTGAAAATCAAGTTAGTCACCCAGGTTTGGGGTAAATGTGCCCATTTGTTAAATCCCGGCTGAGGAAGCAGCCTTGATACAACTGAAAAATGCTTCCTCTGCTGTGCACAGGACAAGGAATCCACTCAAGGACATATTTCTTCTGAGGCATCAAGGCTAAAGAGTATAGCACTAGCAGGGTAGCACTGTTAGAGAAAAGACCTTTCATAGAAGCGTGGTACCATAACACATCGAATTAACTAGCCAGCTCCAAGCCCAACTACGAAAGCCAGTTTCATCTCTAACTACAACCCATATTCAAGATTATACACACGTACATTTACATAGACATACATGTAGATAGATTTTCAAGTATTATATATATATGAATGTATATATTTACAGCTAGGCATTGTTTGTGTTTCAATTTCCAATCTTTGTCACATGCAGAGCAGCTGTGATCTTGAATACATTTTAACTTATGTGTTCAAATCTCTGCTAGGCTTGAGTGAAGAGAAATAAAAATTCTGCAGTCTTTAATGTTTGGAATAGTTTCAGTGGTCCACTTCTCTTGCAAGAATTGTTGTCCCACTCTAACAGGGATGTCAAAGGACAGCCAAAGGTAAGCCAGTTGTAATTAAGTAGGTTTGCAGGAAGCAGAAAACAGTCAGTAGCCGTTCCTTGCAGGCCTGTCAAGGAGACCTGTTGTCAACTGCTAACTAGTTACTGAAACAATGTCCTGCCACTTTAAGAAAAAAAAAGGAAAAATATGTGGTAGCTTAAGAAGTTACTGAAGAAAAAGAAATGGGGAGTTAATTTTACTAGGATACAAAAGATACAGTTTTTATATACATATATAAATAAAGTTCTCCTTTGTTTTCTAGATCCTTTTTCACCATTAAACAGAACTGTACCCCAGTTTTCACAGGTGTGTGCTATATAGTTTTATTCCAGAACAGCACAAAGTAGGCACAGTTTGCTGGTGAATCTGGCCAGCAGAACTGTTTATATGCTTATATAGACATTTACACTTGAGCGAAGTAAGAGTGAAGAATGGGCAGAAGTCAGAGCTGGTACTTTTCACTCAGTTACCCAAAGTTGCCAGCATTCCAGAAGCAGCTCTGTGCAGCATGAACTACAACGTTAGCTCCTAGAGAAGCTGGCGGCTCACGGCCTAGACAGGTGCACTCTTCGCTGGGTAAAAAACTGGCTGGACGGCCGAGCCCAGAGAGTTGTGGTGAACAGAGTTAAATCCAGTTGGCAGCCGGTCACAAGCGGTGTTCCCCAGGGCTCAGTACTGGGGCCGGTCCTGTTCAATATCTTTATCAATGATCTGGATGAGGGGATCGAGTGCTCCCTCAGTAAGTTTGCAGACGACACCAAGTTGGGTGGGAGTGTTGATCTGCTGGAGGGTAGGAAGGCTCTGCAGAGGGACCTGGACAGGCTGGATCGATGGGCTGAGGCCAACTGTATGAGGTTCAACAAGGCCAAGTGCTGGGTCCTGCACTTGGGCCACAACAACCCCAGGCAACGCTACAGGCTTGGGGAAGAGTGGCTGGAAAGCTGCCCAGAGGAAAAGGACCTGGGGGTGCTGATTGACAGCCGGCTGAACATGAGCCGGCAGTGTGCCCAGGTGGCCAAGAAGGCCAATGGCATCCTGGCCTGTATCAGAAATAGTGTGGCCAGCAGGAGTAGGGAGGTGATCTTGCCCCTGTACTCGGCACTGGTGAGGCCGCACCTCGAATCCTCTGTTCAGTTTTGGGCCCCTCACTCCAAGAAGGACATGGAGGTGCTGGAGCGTGTCCAGAGGAGGGCAAGGAAGCTGGTGAAGGGTCTGGAGCACAAGTCTTATGAGGAGCGGCTGAGGGAACTGGGGCTGTTTAGTCTGGAGAAGAGGAGGCTGAGGGGAGACCTCATCGCGCTCTACAACTACCTGAAAGGAGGCTGTAGTGAGATGGGTGTTGGTCTCTTCTGCCAAGTAGCAAGCGATAGGACGAGAGGAAATGGCCTCAAGTTGCGCCAAGGGAGGTTTAGACGGGACATTAGGAGAAATTTCTTTACTGAAAGAGTGGTCAGGCCTTGGAACAGGCTGCCCAGGGAAGTGGTTGAGTCACCATCCCTGGAGGTATTTAAAAGACGTGTAGATGAGGTGCTTAGGGACATGGTGTAGTGGGCATGGTGGTGTTGGGTTGACGGTTGGACTCGATGATCTTAGAGGCCTTTTCCAATCTTAATGATTCTATGATTCTATGATTCCTTCAAAAGCATCAGATCTGTTGTATTTGATGCCAGACTTACTAGACGTACTTGAGCATAGCAAATCCCAGAAGTCAGAAGCATCCCACGTGCACTAAGCTCAAATCAGGTACCGTATAGAGTCCTGTACGTGTATGCAGTGGCTTTTTGTTGATGATTTTTTCATGCTAGATATAAGGATCTTCTGCCATAACTGATAGAGTTGTCTGGTATGATGATGTTCCTTTAAAAAACATGTAAAGTATTGTTATAGCAGCCTATGATACAATTAAAGATATTTCAGATATGTCTACATTTTATACTGTGAACAACATTAATTCATTGTGTCTACTCTGAGTGGAATAGCAAAAAGACATGTATCTGCTTTCGCACTTATAACCAATTAAGCACTGGGCCTCAACGAGGTTTATTAGCTTGGGCTAAACATCACATAATGTGGTCAGATAGTTTCTTCTCAGTCTGGAAGTGGACAAAGGCAAGCTTATACTTGCCCAAAGAATGTGGTATAAGCTTACACGGTTTCTCTCAAAAGAGCTTCAGATATGGTCTGATCTATATGCAGAAGGTTTTGAGGGTAGGATACAAATAAATCTCAAACTGATCAGTTTTAATCCAATATCAGAGTGGCTTTTTTGGTCTGTTTATGCCTCTTAAGAAGAGGTTTAAGTTAAATTGAAAAGCTATGCTTAAAGCACAGCAAAGCTGTTTATGTTGGGGATTATACCAGCATAGCTTCACCTAGACAGCTACATCAACATGGCGGATAAAATGTAGACAAAGTCTGCAGATGGACTGTGGTAAAAATGTAATAAGCTATAGGATGGAGAGGAGGAAAGGCAAGAATAACAACAATAATTTGTTGTTTGTGTTTCACAAGCTTTGAAAAACTTAAAAAAACCCTCAACATTTTTCTCTTTCCTGTTTCTGTGTGAAAGACTCAAACAGACAATAGGGTAAAATAATTCTGCCAGGGTTTAGGAAACTACGCTGCTGACTATATAGAAAACGCTGCCAAATTCAGGAAATAAACAGGCTGAAATAAACAGAGAAACAAAATTTTCTTTTCCCAAATCTCTTTCTTTTAAAGTAAATCTTCTCTCATAACAACCATATGCAAAAATAGTTCAGACTGAAAAGTTACTGGTAAGTCCAGGTTGCTTCAATGAAAATACATTGTGCACAGCCTTTGACGTCTGTGGCACACTCCCCTGGAAAGCACTCGCCCCTTCGCTCGCCAGCAAAATCAAGCATGCTGCATGTTGTTACACATGCTGTCTTAGCCTGGACAAGAGCGTAGGATTTATGAGTCTCCAGATAGGGACTGAAAAATTTGAGACAACAACATTTTTAGGTTTTGGCAAAGGCGGTGCCAGCTGGCTGGCTCTCAGGATTTCCCCTGTCGAGTGATCCATGAAGCAGCGTTGGCACCAGCTGCACAGGAAAACGAGTATACCTGGACCCTCAAAGGGAGGTCAAGTACCTCATTGACAGTCTACAGCAAGCATGAAAGAAAGAGTGGGAATGCAAAAAGAAAAAGCAAGGAATTGCTCTCAGAGAAAAACTGGGGGGAAAGAGCTGTGAGCTGGGGAACACAGCATGTCCATCACCTTCACACCCATGGGCTGGCCCTGTGAAAATGGAAACAACTCAGCACTGCTAGGACTGGAGATCCTCATGTCTCACTTCAGTCTTTGGGTACAATTAATATGTCTGAAAAGCATAATGTTATTGTTTATTGTCTATGTTGTACTGTCTACTGGTGAAATGAATTGCTTCCTAAATTTATTCAAATATATTCAAACCAGATATAATGGAGGGACATGGTTTACAGACTCCTACGACAATGATTTCCCACCGGTGACATTCATCGCAATAACAGAGAGTCAGTACTTCACAGCTGAGCCCATTTTCACAACCCTCCTGTCCTGTCATGCATGCAGTCCTGCTGAAAGGAACAAGACTAACTGCTTTTGGGTGCTGTGCAAAATAAAGGCTGCAAGTGTCAAGTTCCTAGGACTTGATCAGCTGAGATGCTGAATGATCTTGGCTCCCGCTGAACTCAACAGAGCATTCGACATCTCTTTGGACTTGTCCCCTTAATGGGAGTGTCTGTTCTTGGCTGTGGTGGCCTCTGCTCCCCTTCTCCACGGTGAGGCAGCCCAGCCTCCAGCTGCGGAGCAAGCTGTGGGTGAGACAATGGCTCGAGGTGTAGCTCGGGTTTTGGCGTTTTCTCAGGCTAGATCAAGAATTCTAAAATTTTTAAAATTATGTTTGAAAAATAGCACAGAAACACCATTTTTTCAGTGAGGACTGCTCCTGGCAGCGAGTCTGACGGATGTTCTGAAGCAGAATAAGCAGCATTCAGCTTGTCCCCACCATCTGCCCAAGTCCTGTTTTCTTTTCCTCATTCAGTTCCATTGGAAAATATCAACAGAAAGTGGGGTTTTCTTTACCAAGAAAGATCATATGTTGGTTTGTACTGACACTCATGAGTCCTTTGTGTTCCGGGAGAATACAGCTGCAGCGTAATGAATGGTAACCATTTGAACTCTCTGAGATAAACTGCTCCAAAACTTGATGAGTGCTCTTGAACTATGTTCATGCTACACACAGCACTAATCTGGCAAGTGGATAAATCTCATTTTCTGCTCAATTACAAAATAAAGGCAACACAGGAGATTTATTCAAGATATAAAACAGTGATTTGGGAGCAGATGGAAATCTGAGCAAGTATTGAGTTACGGACTTCCATTATTTGTTTTTTCCCTGTGTGTTTTGTATGATCATAGAAAATCCTTCTGAGGAAATATCCAAGTTAAGGAGCGACTGCATCGTTAGCTAGGCAAAACAGAGAGAGAAAAGACACAGATTATTATTTACTTCTAGCTATTTATGGTAGCACCTTGAGGAACAACTGACCATGGAGACACTATTGCACTGTTTGCTGAACAAATACATAGACAAAATCCTTGCTGTAAACAACTAATGCTTGAAAGAATGAATCACACAAAATATAGAAGGATGTAAATGTACATTTTTTATGTTGAATGCTGAAGCACAGTCAGGATTCAAACCTATTGTTTCTCAATCTTTTAGATAAGGTTATCTTTCATTGCTATGGAGATACAATCGCTTAATTCAAAGCAAAATATGGGGGAAATCACTCTAGCCTTGATAGCCCTGCCTTCCTAAATAGTCTGTTCTGTTTCAGTTATTCACTTCCTTTATGAAACTGTTTTTCACTATTTTGGTTTGAAATGTATACTACATGATTGAAATTTATTTCACCTTAAAATTTGGTCTCATGTCTTTTTATGACCATGGGAAGTGTCTGTAAATCCTCCCTAGAGTAATTCTACATCTCCCAAATGTCTACTTTGTCTGGGAGGAATCACCTCTGGAGGAGATTATCACAGTCCATAAGTACAGTGAAAACCTATATTACTAGCCTAGACTGTAACGCTTATTTCTAGAGACCTGAAGTGAAAGCAAAAGGATTTCCATAAAGGTGATACTATTTTTTCTGGTACACCTTTCAACTCCTAAATCTCATGAAAGAAGCACTTAATTAAACCTATCAAAGGGAAGGCAATGCCTAATGAAAACACTGTGCCAAACAGTTTGATCCTAGAAACCATGAAACCTGGTGGAGACTCTATCACTCCTACGGAGCTATTAGGAAATATTTGGATTCTGTAGTGACAGGTAACAGGATAAAATGTGGTGACACCTTCTGAGATGGAAGACAGACAGACAGTATTTCATCTGACTGCATTTAAGTGTCTACAGCATCAACTAAAATATGAGTAAAACAAATGATACCAGGCTTATTCCCTCGCAGTGAGGCTAAACTGACTGGGTCCATGCTTACAGTTTCTCTTACCCTCCAAAACAGAATGGCCACGCAGAAAATTAATTTTGGGAATGGTTCCTCACCCATGCTGTCCTCTGAGCTGTGCCCAGCAGTTATTTGGTAAAGTGATAGCTGGTGCAGGCCAAAGCTGCGCCAGAAACTACTCTAGCAATTTTTTGGTAGGGATGATTGAACTCCAGTGCCCAGCACTGTTTCCTGGCCATGCTTAATTTGTTAGTGTAGAGATAGCCTTAAGGTGCAATTCATCTCCTCCCAATATAGACATCAAATGTAGATGAATGTTTCTCAAGCTGTGATCTGTGGACCATTTGGTGATCTGTAAGACATCACAAGGTGATTTCACAATTGTTTTGAAACAACTTCAAAAGCTTTTAAATATAAATGCAAGCACATATATTTCCAGGCATGCAAGCAAGAAAACAAAATGGGGAAAAATAAAAGTCACTGTAGACTTTTCCCAGGGTAGCTGAATTTTATTCAGATATAAATGAAAACCATCATGGCAATGCTGTGCTAGATGATCCCTGGCATAATTTCAAAAAGGTTATCTGGAAGTAGGGTTAAAAAGAGTTGAGAAACAGCAGCCTAGATGACCCCTCAGTGTCCAGCCGGATCCATGACTGTGTTCTGCGTGAAAGACTGTGCAGATGCATCACCTTGGGTGGGAGCTGGTTTTACGATTCCATGAAATCCAGGTATTTCTCCCCTGTACTTAGGTGTAGAGTGAGGCAGAAGCAGGAGGTAGATGGAAATGAATATCATTAGGGAGTTGAACTGGCAATGAGCAGTGCACTGGTACCATGATAGTTTTGCTGTTCTAAGTATGTATTGTATCAAAACACCACATTTTATTAGTTGCCGTTTCCACTGTGGTGCTCTTGATGCTAGTCATGTTCCTCGTTCTGAGCTACCTGATTCCCCTGGTTTTCTGACCCACACCTCTGTCCATCTCCCAGACTAGGGCACTGTTGCCTCTGTGAGGTCTCTGCTGCCCTTCGCCCCTTCCCCAGCCAAGTTCTGCTGTGGAGCAGAGTCTGGGATCAGGGAGATGATCAGTGGAAGACTTCAGCCCAAAGAATACAGTTCTCATATTGTAGGATGATAAGTGAAGAGCAGAAAGTGCTGGGATAGCAGCTGGTAGACAGATTTTGAAGGGGGGGGATCATAGCTGGAAACCCAGAGCCTTTTTGCACTGCTGTTTCCATGACAGACTAAGGTCCACCAGATACAAGTCCTAGTCCCCAGCAAGATCCAGCTGGCTGAGGGATGGGAATTAGTGAGGGGAAAGAGACACCCATTGTCCTCCAAGGTACAACTGCTGCCTCCCCGGCTAGAAAAACATCTTCGTTCAATAGTACCTCAATACTTTTTAAGATCATTGCTGGGAAAGGTTTAAATGAGGTCCCTTCAGGTTAAATTTGGATTCAGCAGACATATTTTACATGAGACGTCCCTGATACACCCATGTACCCCATTTCTCCAGTCTGCATCGCTAAGTTTGTGAGAGGCTCACTTAGACATTTAACTTTATATGAATTCATCCTTTTGTGGTCTGTTCCAATGTCATCTGAATTTTCTGTTAACTAATTTGGCCATCAACCAGTTTGTCTACGCCACATAATAGGGTTTTGTACAAAATGGATTTTTTCGGTGTGTTAGGAATGTCATGTTTTAATCAATGTCTCTTTGAATGTTAAATCTAATGAAGGCTGTATGTAAGAGACTGTAAATGTGCAGAGAGAGTTACCATGGAAACCAGAGCAGTATCTGCTGGGTACCCCACACTGGTAACACGGTGCAGCAAAGCCCTGCGCAAAAGGCAGAGGCCTCCGTCCGAAAGCATTTTCAGCAGTTAGACCAAGATTTTTTGAAGCTCGGAGCAGGTAGCTAGATGCTGGTTTGGGGGGTAGCTTGTAGGCTGGCCACAGTGTCGTGACGGTAGAGTGGCAGCTGGTGGAGTCACTCACTGAGCTGGCACAGGAGGACCCTCACTGTTCAGGGGCAGGTGCAATAGTCCTTTTGGCCACTGTCTGGACAGTCCTGACTGCAGTTAGAGGAGATGTGGCTTCAGAAAAAAAATTCAGAGGCCCTACACAGATCTGGACTTGCAACGCCCTGAAGCTGCATCTTCTGAGCCCTCTGGCTTGACACTTCTCTAAGAAGAAGGGTTTAGGACCTGCAGGATAGAGAGGAGAATTCTCCTCATTCAGAAGATCCTGGTGATGTGAGGAAAGCTGTTCTGGCAACTTGGAGGGTACCTCTGATCACTGCAGTGAGCACTGCTAAGGACCCAGGACTTTCTGCGATCACCATGAGTTTCAATACTCATTCGCTGAAATGTATTGCAGAGTATTGGCTCCTCAGGAGCCTACCTCGTCCTCGTCCCAGGCATCCATGGAGTGCCCACAGAAAGCTGGTGCAATGACTCGGAGGAACTGTGGAGCAAAGCCAAATTCCTACAAAAAAAATACAATCTTTCATTTTTCCTCCTTATTCTGAATGGCAAAGTGTTAGGACACCTTTCTAGGTTATTAAAATTAAAGAGGTTTTCAAAGTGCCATTTATTTATTGTCTTTTCTGTTTCATTTCCTTATTGCAGCTTCTCATGGCTCAGAAAATAAAACTACATTGAAAGCTCTTTGGGGCAGGGATCATTATTATATTTATTTCCAGTGCTGCATGATCTCAGTTCCTGCATAAATCTTGTAGTCACTGTTGTGCTATACGTGCAGTAATAATAGCCAGGACTGTCTACTAAGTGTTGCTTATTACACGTGTTCATTCCCCCCTTGATGCTCCTGAGCTTGCAGTAAGCTCTTTTATTCAGTCTTCGGCAGTAAATCCAATCCCAATTAAAAAAAAAAGTTTTTATTGTAACTTCCACAAATACTGGACACATTACTTTCTTTAAGACATGTGGAGTATTTAATACATTTCAGCTCACAGGGAAATGAGCCTTCCACTTCCAAGTGTGTAAAGCAGCAGAGTGAAAGTGGGCATATTTCAAACAGACGTGAATGCTCTCTCAAGCTCACTCTCTCTCCCTTGGCTCTCAGCCACAATTTTAAAGCAATTTGCCCTAATCTGCCATATGGTTTTCTTTCTTTGCATTTTATAAAACTGCAGGGCTAAGTGAATGTGCCTCTTCGATAGCACTGACACAAGCCTGATTTAATTTAGACTTCCGTATTAACATACCAACTAAATCAGTGCTGCAGCCTACGAGGGAAACTTCAGTGCTGTGCACAACCAGAGCTGTAATTAGTTTCCAAGTGGTACTAGCCTACAGCCCTTGAACTGGTTCTTCCTTGTGATTATTATTTCTAGAGGTCAGCCCAAAAGAACATCAAATCTACTCCAGCAGCATGTGACCCCTGCTCCCTTCCCCGGATCAAATCAGGCCTCCAGTAAGACATTCTTCAGGCCTGAAATCACTTCCAAACAGCAGACGTTCTTAGTAAATCTGATTCATCATGTGGAAGATCTATATGCCTGCTGTATGAAAAGCATCTCTGACTGAAATTTCTAGCAAGCCCTGCCAGTGAATCCCTTTATTCAAGGAGTCCGTGCGGTATACTTCTATATCACAGATGGCTCCGGGACTCGGAGACAATTTGCTTAAATAGGCTCTTACACCAGCTTTGTCCACACATTTTACTTTGGAATTTTTAGCCTGTAACACGAATGTGACACGGTTCACTAAACATACGCTCCGTGTGTGTTTTAAGCACACAAGTTGCCCCGTAAGCTGCAGCGGGTCTGCTCCCCTGCCTGATGCCCACGTACACTCATCGGCACTCTTGTTCATTTGCCTTGCTGGATCCGTTGTAATGTGCATCGCATCGCACGGTACCAAGCTAGCGTGGGTTCCTAGCTCCATAGCAGCACGTTTGGCCTTTCTCATGGACACGACTTAGCTGAACTGCTTCAGTAAAGCAGGATATAAACAGCAACCCCAGAGGGAGGCATTAAATGAGAGCAGCCCTCCCTCTTCCACAAGGGCCAGTGCGCCTGTGCCTGTCTTCAGAGGGTGCTGAATGACAGCACTGCCACTCAGGACTGGGAGACAGGCAAAAAAGGGAATTCTTCCCTTTAGGCTTAAAAGTTCTGAAGGCAAGGGTTATTTCCAAACTTGGCAGGAAAAAAACAACTGTTTAACAATTAGGAAGAAATCCAGATACCTGGACAAGAATGCACTTACACTATTTATCTCACTTCGAAGAGGAGGCATCCATGCTATTTTGTTTTATTTAACAGGCTTTAAAACTGGGAGTCTTTATAAAAACCTTTCACTCACATTTTTGTTCAGCCCTCCGCAGTCAGTCTTTCCCATAATGAACATCTTTGTCAGCTGTTGTATTTTTATACAATCCAGAAATGAAATGTTTACCAGATCTCAGAACATTTGTGGCAGATTTGACTATTTTTTTCATTTGCATTTTGTTTCTGTATTTACCTTTTATTAAAAGCAGAAGTTAATATTGTGCTTCCCAGGGTCTGATCATTCTCTTTGATGTAAAAAAAAAAAAACAACCCCACAGGAAAAAGTTGTTGTTAAAATGATTTGTACATAGGACACATGTAACCCTTATCCTCTCATCCTAAAGACTGTTCCTCCACAAATCACTGAAGGAGCGATCAGCCGCTGTGGCTGCCCCGCATGCAGAGAGCGCAGCGCGGTGTGTCACGCCATGGGGATCTGAGCCCTGCTTGGGTTCACCACTAAGGAGAATGGTTTGTTCAGCCCAGCTTGGGTCGCTTCTTTAAAAAAGAGAATTTCCAAACTCTTTTGGGGAAAAAAAAAAATCTTTTGAAATCAGAATAATATCTCTGATTTCTACTTGTTTGCAGAATGGAAATTCCAATAAAAGTAATTGAAAAAAAAAAATTTCTGAACAGTTTATCTTCACTACTATTTGGCACTGAAAATATGCCGAAATATTTTGCTCCAAAGGGCAAAGATGTCTTTTCCTGGAGACAAACCAATGCTGTAAATTACTAAATAAGTATTAAAAACTTGCAGTAGAAAATTTTAAATAAAATCAAGTGCGAAAATTTATGAAAAAGACAAAACAGCTCAGTCTGACAGTTTTCGATTGAAAGCTTAAGTCTTCAAAAAGCTTTCCAGAATGACATGTACCTGCTCAGGTGCATCATTCTCTAAGTCCCCAGCTCAGTGGGCCAAAATGTCCTCAGGATGAGGAGTCAATAGGTCCACAGCTCTCAGCAAAGTGCTGTACAGACTTACCAGACTGAACCACCATCATGCAGTTCTGCACAGACACAGCTACGGATCTCTTCAGAAGCCCTTTCACCCCTCATCCAACTCCATGGTTGACCCCTGCGGAGACAGCAGTGCGTGTCTGCACCCAGAGTGAAGACATACATTTAAACTCTTTACTGACTAGACAGGAAGCACAGCACTCTAAATTATCCTGAGGTAAACTGGCACCTACATTGTAGACACAAAACCAAACTTATACATACATTGTGAGGTTGGAGTTAGTTAGAGAGAACTATCTGTAAGTCAGAACAGGACTACTTTGCATGTTTATAGTGCCCTTCACTGACCCGGAGGAGTATATTAAGGCTCTGGTTTAACAAGATTCATACTTACCTATAAATCTTCAGTAGCTCCATCAAGGTGAATGGGTCTATTCACCTCTTTAATTCCAGGCATGTAACTCTGTTGAGTCAAGGCCTGAAGGAAATGAAAGAGTCAACAAAGTCTATTAAAATAATGACAAAGGACAGTTTTGAGTATCTACGTATAGTGCTTAGATATCTCATCAGACAAATAGTTCTTTGATGTCTCAAACTAACAACGCTTGGAAACACAGCTGAGGTTATTTTCATCCTAAAGCAAAACAACACTCTCAAGTTGTTTCAAGAAACAAGTAGGATCAGTACCAGAACATGACTGATTTCAGCCTCCTTGAAGAACATAGCAACGGGAGAGGGAGACTAGAAATTATAAAATGTAAAATTAACAGTAATATTTATTATTATGTAAGCACTTAGTGCCGCATCTTATTGCTATATAAAACGTGGACAAGGAGCAAGTTCCAGCACTGGAGAAGTCATCTTCCCTGCCATTTCACTGCTAGGACACCTGCTGACATAGCTTGGCCTGTGCCAAAAGCTCTCTTGAAGAGAACCCTTCAAGTCTTAGTCATCAAGCACGTCAGGGACCATTCTCTGTAGGCTATACGCCTCAGGTTTTTCTCCTTCCACCTTACACTGTCACGCACTACTATCCAGGCAGACTTTGCATCCTTAAACACCCCTACATGCCGTCATGCCACATCCCAGCGTGTGCCATACAAATGCTGGTTTCATGGTACAAAGCGAGCTACACATTATTTCAGGTACTTTGAATGGAAAAACATGCACACTAGACATAAGATCACTTCACAGGACTCAGAGGAGACTCAGGGCCAAGCTCTGCACACTATGAACACAACCAGAGCATGCCATTTTTCAGAACATGGTGTGGATGGATACAGTCAGGAGAACCGATGGACAGTGTGTCTCAGTCACTGATATTTTGGTTTGCTCGATGTGAAGCACGCCACTAGACCTGGAATTTAAAAAAAAAAATCAGGCATTTGCAAGAAACAAAAGAATATTATTATAATTTTGCAAGAAAATAATTATAATTCTGAAGTTAACTGTAGTAAAATTTTAGTACTGATATATAAAGAAAAAAAATAGTCACAGGATTAGGGAGCAGAAGAAGATGCCAAGCTCCTGCCAGACTGGTGTAATATATGTTAACCAAGAATGAGAACAAACTTACAACTTAACCAATATATTAATTAGTAAAAAATGGATCTTTAAAGTCCTGTACTGAAGAAGATATTTGTTTCCCTTTACACTTGTGGTTTAACCCGGCAGGCAGCCAAACACCACACAGCTGCTCGCTCAGTCCCCCCCACCTCTGTAGTGAGGTGGGGGAAGGAATCAGAAAAAAAAAGTAAAATTTGTGGATTGAGATAAAGACAGTTTAATAGAACAGAAAAGGAAGGGAAAATTATAATTATAATAATAACAACAACAACAACAATAACGATAGAATATACAAAATGAGTGATGCACAATGCAATTGCTCACCTGCCGAGCAATGCCCAAACAGTGATCGCTACTTCCTGGACCACACCTCTTATTTATATACTGAGCATGATGTCATCTGGTATGGAATACTCATTGGCCAGTTGGGCTAGCTGCTCTGGCTGTGCTCCCTCCCAGCTTCTTGTGCACCTGGCAGAGCATGGGAAGCAGAAAAGTCCTTGACTACAGGGTACTTAGCAATAACTAAAAACATCAGTGTGTTATCCACATTCTTCTCATAGTAAATCCAAAACACAGCACTAGGAAGAAATTTAACTCTATCCCAGCCGAAACCAGGACAACACTTTAGAAACAGTAAGAACATTGATGCTCTTGTCTGGGTATTACCAAGCAAGGAACAAAGAAAAATGCTACCCTGTCTGATGTTGATGCTGGACTTTTTCAGTTGCAACAGAAATTTTTTAAAAAATTAATTGAGGAAATGGAAAATTCCAAGAAAATACAAGGTATGAGCCAAAGCAGTCTAAACAGGCTATCGTTTGTCAGTCAGGGGCCAAATTATGTCATGTTAACCCACTATATTGTATGAATCTCAGGTCCAAGACTTTATGGGTATTGTTCAGTCTGATTCTGTGGTAGACATGCACTGCAGTAAAAACATTTATCATATAGGGGGGCTAAGTCATAACTATTCTTGTATGCTACAGGAAATGTGCTCAAACCAGGTCCATAAACAATAAACAGCCTTGGAATAATCTGAAATTTAACAGAATTATTGAACTTGTTTTTATCAATTAATTAGTTCAAAAAAGCAAGTGAAAGCCAAAGATTTACGTCTCAAAACTGTCACAGGAGGAGTTTTTATTGAATGGTCCTGGGGTGACTAAACAGGATGCAATCCTTCCCTCACCAAGGAGTCTTGACCTTACATTTCCCCCTCCAATATGGAGCTCTCTGCCACCTGGTTGTACTTAATTTTGATCTGGGTTTTCCTCAGTCCTACCTGTTGGAGCAGATTCATTTTCCATTAAGTATTTAAATATGCTCTGAGTCAACAAGAATGCATTGTGTACAAGAGTGGGTCTGGGGACTCGCCTGAGACACTGCCCCAGAGTGCAAGATGATGCGTACTGAAGTATTCTGCTGAGATGTGCATTCACCATCCCT
Organism: Calonectris borealis; assembly: GCF_964195595.1. Taxonomy (NCBI): domain Eukaryota; kingdom Metazoa; phylum Chordata; class Aves; order Procellariiformes; family Procellariidae; genus Calonectris; species Calonectris borealis. The sequence continues at coordinate 13,885,811 of NC_134314.1, forward strand.
CAAAAAGAGGAAATTCAGAGAATTAAAGTTGAGAGAGCTTCAAAACCAACAGATGAAAGGTAGTTGATTCCTTATCCAGCAGTTTTGCTAATGTAACATATCAAAGTTGTTGTTTTTCCAGCCAAAACTATTTCATGAATTTGACCTAAATTTGTTAATAGTTTTGGGACAACCAGAATTGCATTTTTCCTCAAATAAACTATTCATCAGAAAGAAAATTACTGCTCTTGTCACAGAACACCAGCTGCCTACCCATTCAAAAAAAAAAAAAACTTTAAAATCAAAAGAAGCAAAATTAAAAGTCTTAGAGTACGTCTTAACAGTCACAGAAGGCATGTAAAAAGAATAAAGTAAAAAAAGAAAAGAAGCAGGAAGGCAAAAGAAACATAGAACAGTATGGGATAATTGTAAAACTCAAGAGGTTATTCAACTGAACAGTTATCTTTCAGAAAATGGAAATCCAGCCCAAATGAAGCCACAAAAAAATGTGTAAACTATGGCTTGTAAAATGGGTGTTGGGAATTAAGACTGGGTTGTGAAATACATGAACTTAAGTAAGTGAGTCCTATTATCTCAAACATATCCTGCACAGCGGAGTTGTAGAGGGTTAGGAGGGAATGTGAACAGCAAGCAGAAAACCGAAGAACAAAAGACAAATTATGCAAATGTATCAAATTCGGGAAGCTGAGATTGTTGCCTCCCCAACAACTTGAATAACAGTGTTTAAATACAACTTTCTTTTTGTAGAAAGCACCACTTTCGAAGCAGCCCTTCCAAATGCTTTCCCATCTGTTTCAACAAATGTGATAATGAGGAGGTTATGCTGCAAGCTTTAGAAAAAATCAAGTTATTTGTCCATACTAGGAAACACAAAGCAGGTAAAAGGTTGTGTCAGTCACCATACTCCAAGTGAGCATAATCCCAAATAGCCTTTCTTTTGTTAACTCCTCTTTGCATCCTAAGAGAAAAACACTACCAATCTAGGTTTGACCAATTTAGGTTCGAAAGAAGAAGAGAGTGAAACAGATCATTTACAACTCTGCCCTGCATGGATGTCTTAAGCAGCTATAAAAATGAACTATGCCTGGAAAAGGATTCAGCAACTAGAAGATTTCATTTCCCTTAACACGAGCTGTTAATACAAGACATGTCTGAAAACCTAGGCATTTTATTTAGCTGTGCATTTGAAATTGAGAGAGGTTTTTAACTTTGTGCAAGAGCAAGGCACTCTTTCTGTGCAGTGATATTCCACCAGAGCAGCATTAGGAGCATGCAAGTTGTGCCCTGGGAGCCTGACAAAAGCAATCCCTAGCAGCGAGCCTGTCACCCGCCACATCCTCTCACTAGAAAGGGGACATTGGCTTAGCCGAAGCAGGATACTCTAAACTTCTGGCCTTCGTATCCTGACTCTGTTCCAGGGTAATTTTGAAGTAATTCCAGTAGAAGTGACTAGATTTATCAGTACGTGAAACTGGGATGTGTAGTCAGAATCCAGCAGGAGCGATTCCTCTACTTCTGCTGTTATAATTCTCGATGCAGCTGAGATCAAAAAAAGGTCAGGAGAATGGTCAGAACAGGAGTTGTGAGCATCTTCCAAAGTAGGCTAAGGAAACCATATAAACAGTATTGGGATCAAAATAATAAGGTGTATGAAAGCGTTAAATCAGCGCCGTGGCTTTAGGGCTAAGTTGTATCATTACAGACCTTTGATACAACATCCAACACCAGAGGCACCATGTGGTCTTTTGAAGAGGGTGGGGATTGTAATTCGCTGATCTCTATTTCCTAGATAAACTGAAAGAAGTCAAGAGGAAAGAAATAAGGGTTTATAGGTAAAGAGATTACAGTGTATCAGAATATTAAGTATATTCTCTCTGGAAGTTTTCTGTTGGTGGTATTTAACTTTGCCCATCCATCCCAAATTTCCAGATGTTCAGTGGTTCCCCTGGAGCAGCAAATCTAACCAGGTGTCTTTCTGAGCATCCCCCAAATTCCAGAGAAATGGTGACTCCAGGCAGATCACCTATACATGTGTATCTGGAACGCATCGCACATACCACGTATGCACCGAGCAGATGGCCTTCATCGCACGGTAAATCTGAAGTCCTCCTAATGCATCAGATTTACTACCCATATGCAGAGCAGCTCTGCAGAGCACAGCTGATGGGGCCAGTGCTTCCTGGGATGATCAGTGCTTGTGAGTGCTCTCCAAACAGCCACAGCACATGCTGCTGCCTGGGAAATCCCTGCCAAAAATCCAGCAGTCTCCCTTCTCCTTTTATTCAAGTAATGGAGGGTAGACAGTAGTTTGTTAGAAAGATCTTTATCCCACGGAGGCAGACAAGGAGAGCAGTTGAGACAGAGCTGGAGGTGGTAACACTGCTTGCATTATTTCTGGCGTCACCTTGGCTCTGCAGATGGGAGCAGACCAGGTGCTCACTGAGCTCCCCTGCCCTCCCACCCGTGGGTCCCCTGAACCTTCCCCGTCCTCTGGTGCTCTGTGTGGGGAGAGGCTGTGCTGGGGTGTCCCTGCAGGCACTGGGCTCCGGCTCTGCTGCACGGTTCCTCCTGGCCACCGGCTCTGCCCCACCAGCAACAGCCTGAGGAGCACACCACTGTCACGGTCATTCAGTGCTTACATTATGGAAAAGAAAGAGATGCAGCAGAATGTGCTACTTAAAGGCTGTGGGAGACTTTCTCTCTTTCCTAGTCTGGAATAGTCTGTTCTAGCTAAATGCGGTGCTGAAGATGTCTTTGTGGCTCTTTTTTGAAGGAGAAGAAATGTGTGCTTCACAGGAAGGGGGAGAATTGGATGCAACAGGTGGCCCAGTAGCCCAATTCCTGTTTGGATTAATTGCATTTCTTACTGGGATATTATGGTTTTATTAAATGAGCATTACAATATTATTTTGTAGGGTAGGCCTCTGTTTTGATTCAAATCTACAGAATACATACTAAATTCACTCTTTGATATTTCTTTCCTGCCATGGTGACAAGAGAACGTCTAGGACGGTTTGTTTACTGTTTGTTTCAGCGCATTGCTGAGTTTTATGAGTCAATACATTTTATTTCCAGAAATGTGCACTTCAATAGGAAGAACTCCACTTTAGAGCTGAAAGGCATGCATCATGTCAATAAAGACAATATTATCACATTAGATATTGCAATGAAACATACATATTCTTAATGATTTCTTGCTGGCTTCCGGACTGAACTCCTATCAGGCATTCATTTCTCTCCTCACGCTCACTGTCTATTTGCTTCTGCTGCTATCAGGCAACACCATGCTTAATAGAAATCTTCTGCCTTTCTGTTAGCAAGTAATGACTATGTGCAATCTGGCATGCATTGGGTATAAAGAAGCTGGGAGAGTGCTTTTTCATTGTTTAGGTAAACGTTTTCTCTTTGATCCAACATCTGCCCTTTCTGCTGCTCACACTGCAAATTGATGCAGATCTAGCAGAAGGATGGGAGACATTTATAGGGCTTCCTGTTATGGAGTAATTTTGGGAGCATCATTTTCCCCTGCTCACTTTTTGCCTTCAGCAGCAACAATCCAATTCTTTGTGTTTTCGATGGGAAGCCAATTCTTTGTCTCGCCCTTTCCTTCTAGTTCTCCCTGAAGGCTATAGAAAGAAAGAACATGAATAACCAAGCAATGAAATCATAAAATAGTCCCGTTTACTGTTATCTTTCCAAGAACAGTGAAGGCATTAAAGTTCTGAAACCTTTTTTCTTGAAGCAAAGATTGCAGCTAGAACAGGAAATGGCACAACATAAATTCAATTCGTGACAATTATTATAACATGAAAGGGAAATAGTATAAATCACTGATGTCAAACACTCTGTTCATTGGCTAGATCTGGCCCATTTGAGCTATTTATCTAGTTCCTGTGACAGATTCAGATTTTGCACCACACGTGCTTTCATTTTTTAAAATACATGTTTCAAGTTTTTATGCTTCTGAAAAAGAGCTTCTGAATACGCACTGAGTAGAAGCCGGTAGAAGCTCATGCATAGTTGTCTTTTGAAAGCTACAGAAAACAAGGTATGTTATATTTGAAGAGGCAAAGTCTACCCCTGTTCATTTCAGTGGGTGTGAACACTTGAACTTAATGATAATTTTTGTGGTTGATGTTGAAACGTTTCTCAGAAATTAATTCTAAGGAAAGATAAAGATGCAAATTGTTGGGGTTTTTTTTTGTGTAAAAAATAATTTAAAAGTGCGTACTTTTTGAGGAAAAGGAAATAAGAAATATCATGCATATCTATAAAGCATACCACCTAAGCCTGACAAAAGCCTTTGTCAAACTCCCATGCAGTGTTAGCTATCAACGATGTAGGTGTGAAGCTTAAACCACTGAAGAGAAATAGACCCGTCTGGGGAACCATAAGAAAGAGTTGAATTCTCCACCCCAGCTGTATATAAGCCTGACCCACAGAGTCTCCTGGGGATCTCCCAGCTTTAGTCACTTCAAAGGGCATAGTGTAGTATTTTAGAATAAATAAAAGTTGCATAAAATGCATTTTTGGCTTTTCATATTCATGCAAATATTGATTTGTATTGTTATAAATACAAATAGCAACAACTAGATATTTTTCATAGATGAGATTTATTTCACAGCAATAACCATTTGGTCAGATATTTTATTGGCTTCGCACTCAAACAGTAGTGCGTGCCTAAGGCAGTTGCTGTTGGAGACAGAATACTGCCCTGATAGACTTTTGAACCAAAACCCAGGACCATGCTTAGCTTATACTCCAATGCATTAAAATTTACTGCTTGTTTTCCATGCTTTAAGTAAAGTTACTTCATTAGAAAGGGGAGATATGTTTTTATGATGTACTCAGAAATGTAGTGTTTTGAAACATATCATTCTTTCAACAAAGTAATTCAAGAAGTGGAGCTGTGAAATCCAAGAAAAAGGTGGATTTTAAGAAAAAGATGTATTCTGGGGAATGGGATATTTTATCATAGAAAAAAATTTCAAGAATCTGGGTCATGTCTTCATATACTATTCCTAAATTAGCCTTGAAGTACTTTGCTTTAATTCTTACTCCTGTCTTGAAAAAGTCAATGATATATTGTGAATATTCCTATTTTTACACTGTAACTTACTGCATATTATATATAATATGGACACCATAGAAAATATTAAAGTTCTTAGAATTTTTGTGTATATGTATAATTTGGTATTGCACAGGCAGAGAGCTTCAGCAGAACCTTGACTTTCAATATAAAATAAATTCTTATCAGAATTTTTTGATCATTATCATAGGATTTTTTTCTGGTTTTCTCTATGAATATTAAATTACATTAAAAACCGTAACATTGATTTATTGTTGTTTAGATAGTACCGCTGTATAATAAAATTTTCACATATAAATTTAACTTCTATTGAAAATGAAGACTCTAAAATATTTTTTATTGTTCAGTAGAAACATATGTGATGGTTTACAGGTTGGTTACAAATCAGTAATTCTTACTTCTGGTAGCATCTATGTAACCCTATTGTCAGGTAGTTAACAGCAACTAAAGAGTCAGTATTCAACCTATATACAGACCCCCCCGAGAAATAATTTTATTGATCTCAGCCCCCAGCTAGAAACTGAGAAAACTAAAACAGAAAGTCTCTAGGTTCCCTTAAAAAGCTGAACTTCCTCCAGTCACCAGCTCTCTGAGACTGTACATGAACAAGGAAATCTTTCTTCAGGGGAAGGAGCAGTGGTGAACCCGGGAAAGCAGACCAGCACAACGTATACGAAGTAAAGAATCAAATACAGCCTCCCATTCAGTGACATGATAATAGTTCATTTAATGCTGATCCTCTTTACTGCGAGCTGTATTGTTTTGTCCGTGCTGATCTGAAGGTCTGCCTTCATTCCCAGTGGACAGTTTGTCCCACAGACGCGTTGCAGTTCCCAGCTCTGGTTCTGCCCTTACAGCCCTGGAAGCCGCACTGGTGTCGTCTGCCACAGCCTCGGCACACCGGGTCATTGCCACGGGAGCAAGCTGGGACCGATGGGGACCCTCCTGTAGGGATGGAAACAAGTCCTAACCACGGACAAACCTCTGCCTTTTCAAAATCTCTTGTAGGACCAGATCGTCCCAAAATCCAAAACTGGATCCAGTTTTGGACCTCAGACAGTTGCCTCAGATTATACCTGCAGCTGCTGGGATGGATAGATTACACGAAGCTCACTACAGAAATATTGAGGGTTTTTTCAGTGGTAGAGAACTTTCTACTTCTTTGGAACTTCAGAACATGAGTTTAATTTATATTGCAATCATTTGAAGCAAGAGAATCATAAGTATATTATAGTCATTAGTATTATGCATTATGTCTTCTTCAGATTTATAATACTGATAATATTTTCTCATACTCAGCTCCCCCCAGCAGCAGGGTGGTTAAAGCATCTCATTATAGATCCAGAAAACTCCAAGTTATGCTAGTTTAGCATTTGGTAAAGAAATGAAAGACAGATGGGTATGAGATTAGCCATCACTTTCTTTTAACTGCTCCTGGTTACAGGAATTATGTTTTCTTCAAGCATGATAATTTTGATGATCATTTTTGCTCTGGATTTATACAGGAAGGTATTCAAAACCCAAACCATTTCTTTATAATGAGGAAACAGCTTCCATAGCCAGGTCCAACCGTATTCAAAACTGCACCTAAGATTCCCTCTTTTCCCCGTTGATGGTGTGTTTAACCTGGAGACTCCCACGGTGGAATTCTGTCTTCACAAAAGGTGTTGTTTCTCCTCGGAAATTTTGCTTTCAACCCCTTGAAACCTGTTGAAATATGCTACTGGAATTTAAAACCACAGAGCTGTCTTTAAAGTTACATTCCCTGTAGCAAACTGGGGCATTTAGTCAATGGGTCTATTCAAGTGAGTAAACGTTCACTGTTCTGACTATCAAGGATGCTTTCTCAGAATAGCACACAGTTACTGAGGAGAAAGTCAACACTAAAATAAATCCCACTATGGTGAAATTCAGGCCTGGCTGATGTGAAGGAGAAGTCTGGCACTGACTGTAAAAGGCCAGGATTTCACCCTTAATCACACCACCCCCCTCCCCTGAGGAGATTGTATCGTTGCTATTTATTTATGTGGTGCCATTAGTGTGCTAGGCACATCGGATGTGCTCCTTGGTTGGTGCAAAGCGGCAGTGCTCCATTAATTCCCGTCCTGCTCCCGTTCTCCAGGGTGCAGTTCTCACTGCCTGGAACAGCTGGTACGGCCATGGGAATGGAGGCAGAATTAAGACCTTACTGCTAAATTTTCACACTTCCTTATGATCCCCCTTTCTAAGCCAGAGCTTTTAAGGAACACAAAGAGGTTCTCAAGAGACACCCTATTTATTTATTTGCATTTTTAGAAAACAAAAAAGTGTGTTGGGATACTGTGCCAGTACTTATAACCACCCACTGAATAGACATTACAGTAAAGCACTCTGGTCATTATCAAACCTTGATAAAATTCCTCTTATAAGCATGCAATATGAAAAGCAAATCGACGTCCTAGTCTGTCTCAGACCTAACTGCATTGCTTCCATTCCTCTATCCTTTTTTACTAGCAGAAATGGTGTCAGTTCAGGAGCAGAGGACTGAATTTCAGAGGTAATGTCCATGGGACACTGCTGAGAGTCCTTCATGGACACAGAGTTGAGCTAGAACAAGATGGTGACTTGCATCTGTCTCAGTCTGGGGTATTAACCTATTATGAACAAATTACATTATTTCTTGTATCTCCACCTGCTTGTGCTTTAGTTTGGCTATTTGGGTATAAGATAGTATCAGGGTAGAATTTCTTGCTGAGTTTTTGTACTGACTTTGCCCTGCTGAACTGCAATCTGGGGCTCTTTATTATTAATATAAAAAAATGTACAAACGAACAACAATGGCATTTGCAGAAGAAGTTGTTTTTTCAAGGTGAAAGCAATATAGAAGTCTATCATAGAACCAATATGTCAACTTTTAGCTAAAAATGTAGCAAGTCTTGCAGACACTTTTCTCATCACATTGGCACTAAGTGACCCAAAGCTAGTCTTTTCTGTTCTTTAAAACATGAAGTTTCAAGATCAATTTCCTTTTTTTCTGATGCTATGGAATATCATCTAGCTCCATCTTGATACAAGGTTGAAAGCTCCCTCCTCACCTCTACTTGGTTTTATTTGGTCTGGTGAATAAATGTAGTAAATCACCAGGGAAGGGTTTGTTGTTTTTGTTTTTTCTTTTCCCTTGAGGGTAGTTAAACACAGGAATTCATTGTCCAGAAACGTTGTGGAGGCTCCATCCTTGGAGATACTCAAAACTTGACTGAACGAGGTCCTGAGCAACCTGCTCTAGTTGGTCCTGCTTTGATGAGGGCATTGGAGTTGATGACCTTCAGAAGACCCTTCTAACACATTATTCTATAATTCTGTGAGTCTAACAGTAAATCACAAAATCAGATGAGCGATCACAGCTTCCTTAACTTTCTTGTTGAGATATATGTTACTCGGTTTGCTCAGGTCAAAATTGGGCCTTTATAGTTCACAAAAATAGAAGGCTACTCCTCACCTGAAATCCCAATATAATGAAATACAATTATGCTTAAATATAAGGTAGAATATTTGGTAATATGCAATAATGATTACACATTAGAGCAAGTAAGCAGTGGCTAAAAATGAAAATCCCAAATCTGAGATGTAGAGGAGGGATGAATTTTCCTTCAAAGCAGGACACATTTGACAGTTTCTGTACACCTCTTTTCCGGTCCCACGGGGCCATGTTGATGTCCTACAGTGCTCAGTGGCCAAGGTGAAAGCAGAATTTGGACTTTCAGTCTAGTTAGTCCTGTGTCTTGCTGGGGAGCTTTTTAGGGATGACCTCTATCTTTCCATAAGGAATCGGATCAAATTGACCCAAGCCATTTTTCGTAGCCACTGAACCTCCACCAGATCTACAGTAAATCTCAACTGTTACTTGATAAGCAGGAATTCAGATAACCCAAAAGAAAAAACATGTTTTCATTATTCTCTTTGACTCAGCTTGACTAATTATTATTTTCTACTTCTTGAGCCAAATTATTCCTTGCTATAACTCTGTAAAATTAAATGGTGCTACCAAGGATACAAGAAAGAGTTACAAGGTTCAAAAGAGGCCCTACACATCACCTGGTCTAACCCCCTGCATAATAGAAGCCATGGGACCCTTTATCTAATTTCTAGCTCAAACCCGATAGAGCATTGTCTTTGGCATAATCCTCATTTTAAAATTTCTAATGGCTTAGAATCCATTATTTCTCTCTGCAATTCTTTTTCTGTAGTTAATTACCCTCAAAGTGAGAAGTGGACATTTAATTTTCGTCAGATTTTTTCAAGCTTCAGCTTCCAGCCCTTACATCTGCTAGACTGGAGAACTCTATGAACAAATTTTTATCCTTCAAGCAGATACTTCAGGTCCCCTCCATCTTCTATCAGATGTGCAAAGCAGGTTAAGCTCCTTACTATGTGGCGTTTTTTCTAATCCTTTCATTATTCTTTGAATGTTCCCTTAAGCTATTCAACAGGGAAAATCCTGAATTTCTGTATTATTCATGAAGTAGAACTGAACACAGTATTTCAGCAGCCATCATATCAGTGCCAAGTACAAAATATTACCTACATACTCTATGTACCCCTTTTTAAAGATCAAAGCAATCACATTTCTTTAATGGAAGAATAAAAAATTACTCTTAACACATTCAGTTGAGATAAGCCAAAGTATTACATTCTGTTCTAAATGGATGCTTAAATACTTTATATAAAATGGGGGGCGGGGGGGGGGGAGGGGATCAGCCAAAGTGCTGATCTTTATCTCAGAATATCCTAAAGCCCAGGGTAAAGGTATCTCCACATAGATGCCAGATGTGGGTTTAAATTCCTGCTCCATAGGTTTACTAGGAATTCCTTCCTGGACCAACCTAGCTTCAGAAGCTGACAGACATCTGGACATCTCATGTGGACAGAGTTGTCTTCCTCCATCCCTCCCCCACTGAACAAAGTGCTGAATTCTCTTGTGCTGAGACTCAGACTCTCTTTATGGTGTTTCCCACTGGGTCCCTGTTCAGCATTCTATCTTGTGAGGACTGAATATACACTGTACCTCAAGTGTCCCCCTGGGTGCCGAGATTCACTTCAAGCTCCAGATAACAAGAAGATAAAAACCTTACACTGCAACAAAGCCTGCCCCTGACTCTTTTAACATAACCAGGAATGTCCCACCACATATGCACACAGATGGATCTACCAGGCTCCATCATAGAAAGTCCTGATTTCATGTGTAGCAAGACACTATGAGCTGTGTAGACAGATGAGTTAAAGACATCATCTTGCCAGATTTGTGTAATATTGGAAAGGTGGAACAGTTGCTTTAACCCAGTCTCTGGTCTGCCGTCCTCTAGAGTACGGACTATGAGCTCCATCCTACACACATCTGTATCGCCTCATGCATTAGGTTAGGTATCCCCACTAATTCAGAGTTATAAATTCCAGCAGAGATCAGGGATTGCAAACTGGAACCCTGTAGGTCTGAGCTCTATTCATGAATCTAACCATAAATCATGATTCCTAATGCTCAGTCACCCTAAACAGTGCTTTTGAGGAACACCCAGAAGACCTATAACAATACCTTGCAGGGCACACAGAAGCCAAGAATGCAATTGTGGCTCCTAGACTCTCTTGACCCAGATGTAAATTACATGTGGGTAATAAGAACTACAGCTTACATGAAAGTGACTTCCTCTGTCTGACTTTAATTGTTTTATGGAGACAGATTGCCTAGGAACCTCGCTGCGTCTTCAGTAATAACCATTGGATTTACGATAGATTCCAAGATTTCCTACTTTAAAAGAAAGTTCATGAGTGTCTGAGCAGATCTTGGCTTCTCTGCCATGAAAGTCATGCAGACACTTGATTGATATATGTTAGCAAGTTTTAAGCCACCTAACTAATCATCACTGAGCAGCTACAGAAACATGGAGTGTTGTCTGTGTGCACGGTATTAACATTTACAGAATAATTTTTGCAGCTCATCTGAACGGCATGCTACTGCAGCTACGTTGCCTGCTATACCCGTGGTAGCTACGCTAATGCATTTTAGGTATTACTCCCTGTGCCGCAAGCACAGTAAAGGGTTCAGTGTAGACATTCTCTCTTTTTTTTTTTTTTTGTAAATCTAAATAAAAGATTGATGGCCTGATTGGTTTGTTATTATCATTTGCAACAAGTCACCAACTGAGGTAAATAAATGTCACTCTATTTAATTCAGGGGAACAAATCTTCAGCAGGAGGATTTGAAAGGTTGGGGGGGATTTCTTTTGAAGATAGTGATATGAGCCAAGGATAAAGGACATGAAAGGCCCTTCAGTAATACTACTAATCTCTCCTCTGCCATTGCAGGATTGCTCTATTATAAGCATATGACTGTGCCCACATTCCCTTAGTTAAAAAAAAAAAAATATTTAATTGAATAAAAAATAAAGATGACTTCACATCCCTTGAATGTAGCATTTCTGGCCCTCCTTTAATTTATTTAGATATTATTCAGAGTCTTTAAAGGTTCAGTTTTAATTCTGTTTCTGTCTGGTGAGAAGCAGTAGACAGGGAGACCTCTCATCTTTGCTGGTAGGAGAGAAAAATCGGTAAAGTCATAGAGGTGTTAACATTGGAAGGAAGGTCAGGAGCAGGACAAGAGGTTTGAAACTCCTTTACAAATAACATGAGTCACTTACTTTAAGTGCAATGCTCACGATGGCTGTGCTACATTGCAGTAAGTGTCATTGTAGGTTGTTTTAGCTGTGAAACGAATCAGAGGTGTTTCATAACCTCACAGCTGGCTTCCTCTTCACTGGTGAGTATGACCGCTCCTTCATGGCAGAAGCAACCCAATACAAAACACAGTGTGAAAACTCCTAGCTTAAAACAATAAAAAAGGTTTAGTTTCTCTTCTGACGAAGTGACAATGTAGTCTTGTGTCATGTTTGGAAAAAATAGTCTTTCACTGGTGCAGTGGGACCGATAAGATTTGAGGCACGTTTTCTGCTCTGGCACCAGCTTCTTTTTTGGCTTTGGGTAAGTAGTTTCAGATGCATTTACACCAAATGTCAAATCAAAATCAGAGCTATGGGTCTTATCCTGTTTCCTGTGAAAATTATTAAACCCTTACACTCCAGTTTGAACAACTGTGTAAACTGAGCTGTGAAAACTTCTGGTAGTAATTGGGACAGCCCAGTTAGGAGTTGTACCTGAAGTCCACAGGCATCCTTGGTCCCTCAGAGGTTATAATACTGCTCCACAACTTTGCATGGCTAGACTGTACACTGTTATATGTTTCTACAACACTTAGCACAATTAGCTGAAAATCCAGCTTGGGGCCTTTGGAATGCTTTAACACTAACATCAAGACTAGTCTTATTTCTAATTTTCATTAGCAAAATGAGTTAGCAAATTGCCAAACGAAGATGCAAAGTGCATCTTTTATAACAAGTGGATAACTGCTTCAGCATTACTAGTTTTATTTTTATTTTATTTGCTTTTGTTATTTTTAAGGGTTTTTCTTGGGTTTGCATTGCATTTTCTTTTTTGCCCTTTGGGTTGCAACTGCCCGTGTTTCATTTCTGACATAATTGAATTTTGTATTCTAGGATGATTGATGCTGTATACATTAGGTTATAATGTGTAGCTATAGAAGAACTGAAGAGCATTTTGATACTGTCTAGAGACACCAGTTATATAGACTTACCTAAAAAACTGAGCTCAGTTTTTAACTGAGTAATCTAAAAAGAAGGAAGATAATAAAATTCTTTGAACCTTATCTCCACTTGCTAAGCAATTAACTGGTCTCCTGCATTCAAGGAGATGCACTGTTCACTTCCTCTCCATAGGAAGAGAATGGCCATGCTCAAGCATGGAAGTCTAAGAGAGATTTCAGGACATGAGAACGAGCTATCAAATTAAGTGTCAACTTAATTACTCATATTTAATTTAATTTGTTTTTATCTTTCTATAACGTATTTATAGACTTCAGTAAAATCCCTCCCTAGCCATTATTTTGATAGGCTTTTTACTTCTGTGAAGTAAATAAGAATTACAGAGAAAGATACTGGATTAGACAGTAATCCAAAAGAAAGAAAGAAAAAAATAAAAAAAACCAATAGATGAAATGAAGAACTTTAAAGACAATAGCAACCCTCCTTAATTTTGGTGGGGCTAGAATTTCACCCTGTCAGCAGTAAGTTTCTTCACTGCCTTCACTTCAACTGAAAAGGCCTGAATCAGACTGCAGAATGAGGACACTTGTGGAATTTGGAGATATTAAAGTATGTACTTAAGCACGCATGGTGGGACACAGAAAGCTCTAAAGAATGCTAAATTCATAATGAAATTTTCTGAACGAGAGAAATCATCAGCAAATCTCAAAGGGCCAATTTCTGTAAGGCTGAATGCACTCAATACTCCTACTGAATTAAAAAGAAGTTCAAATTAGAGGGGGTTTGGGGTTTGCTTTGGGGGGGAAGTAACAGTGAGAATAATTTAACCATTGGAGGCCTAAGGATGTGGCAAATTCTTAGTCTTACAGTGCTTCAGGTGTTCCAAAAAGATAGTGTGAATCAGATTGAAACTGTGGTTGTAACAAAGGTATCGTTGGTTGAAGATGCGTGCAGTGAGTATACAGGAGGCCAGAGCAGGTCATTCAAATCATTGTTTGCCATCACGCACTCAGCAGCTTACAGGGAAGGAAGGAACAAAATGTGCAACTGATCTCATCTAAATTTAGCTGCATGCAATTTAGTTATCTAGATTAAATTAGTCATCCTCATTCCTAAAGAGTCAATGAAGGGACATAGTAAGATGAGGTGCCTTCAGGAGGTGTCTGTTTCTCTCCACTGACTCTACAGGAAGATCAGGATGGCTGAATTACCTTGATTAACTTGTAAATGGCAAAATGAATTCAATCATCTCTGCTTATGTCAAAGTAATCCTTTGGTCCTTTGCAGTTACTGAATGATGATTTGTCTTCTCGGTTCTTCTTGTCTGGGCCTGTTGGGACTCTCTGGATTTACTCCTGATTTATATTGCATAAGGAAAACCAGAACCTCTCCTTCTGCACTCGCTGAAAGAGCTAATGGCTTTCATCCATGCATACAACATGCCGTGAATTTCTACAACTGGGGGAGGAGACTAGATAAATACAAACTGCTGAGATATTTGGTTTATTTGCATAGAGTTCAACACCTACTTTTTATTGTTTACAATGTTATATTATTATTAATGTAAAAATAGGAAGGTTGGACCTCAGCAGTATACACTGACTTTGAGGATCTGGTTTGTGTTAATTTGGTACCTGCCGGAAAAAGGAACATGGCTATTTTTGTTAGGATGGACACATCCTTTAAGGCCTATTCTTCTCTTATACAACCATCTAACTATAGACCTACTATACATTGCTTTTATGAAAGGTTAATTCATTTTGCAACACCTGTCCTATATTATCAAATAGCCATCTCTTGCAGCTAATTTTAACAAATTCAGAAATACATGAGGAAGTATAAAATATGTATCACACAATTTGTTACACGTCATGGAAGAACTGTTGGTTTTTATCCTTAGATGTCTGATTTGTAAAAGAACATACAATTCTGTTAAGCAGTTCCAGATCTTATATTTGCTGCATTTAAGTGATCTTATTTTGTACTTAATGGGAGTACTCTGATACACAAAGTTACTTACATGAGCAAGTTTCCATTCTAGCATTTCTGTTTCAGCGCTGGAGAACTTGACCCTGTGGGTAGCCAGTGCCAGTTGCCCATAGAAAACTAATCAGAATAAGTCATATCTGGTCCTTCTATTGTGCATGTAGAGTGTCTGAGAAAAATAAAGCCAAATCTTGAAATAAAGAAAACCAAATTTTACTCTGGTAGCTTTTGACCTATAGGACAAATTAATCTCTTAATTCATCCCCACACAATTTGAATGATGCATTTTTGCTCTTCACAAATGTTTTTCTGGGGAAGGAGGATTCCTCTGCTGGTGGATTCACCTTCACATGCATCATTTCTCCATGGGGAATAGCCAGGAAGCACTGAAATCTGTAACATAGATAGCAAACCACCCAAGGTGCTGCTCTAATTTAGTGGGGGTTTGTTTTCAATTAAGAACAGGTGGGGGTTTTTTGCTTTATTTTGCCTGTCATCTAGACACCTTCCTCTTCTCTCCTAAGAAGGATGGTTTCATTTATTTTAGACAATTTAAGTGAATGACAAGGACGTTGCTGCCTCGACTGCAGTAGTTTTACACCAGGGATAAAGCTGATCCTAAGCATACAAAGAAAATCAAGTTCAGATACTGTTTTTTATTGATTGTGCAAAATGAATGAGAAAAGTGCTTAGGAAAAGGTTCACCCAATGTAAGGACTGATAGACAAGATAGATCTTATCTACGTAGCTTCTCTAGTTCTGTGCTTACAGCTGGAAAAAATGCAAAATTGACAGGGGGTACATGGAAAAGCCGCATTCTACTACCTCATCCTGAGATCTGTGGAAAATTCAGTGTTAATGCTTCCTGCCTTCTCAGAATTATTTGATTTCTTTGATTTTGCACAGTCTTGTCTAGAGAAGGAATATAGTCATACAATGATGTAGATTTAGCCCATTTCAAACTCTGTTTTGTTCTGGTAAAGTATGTTGATGGTCAACTCATTTCGAAGGAATTTTGCTGTTATGTAAATGCAGATAATTTCAATCTATCCATAAGTATTTAAAAATATGGGAGCTTGTTTAATCCGGGGGTGGATCAATTTAATGAAAACTATGACTTGAAGGCTAATTTAGCTGAATGAACTCTTATTTTGCTCTAAACGAAATGTCTATGGTTTGGAATAAGTCAATTAGAAACAAGCTTGAGGTTACCAAAATGAAAGCATCCACACAGGAGTTTACACTGCATTAGTTAAACTCATTATATAAATAGGCAATAATTAACTTTAGTAGAACTGCAGGAATTTGTAAAAGTTATCTAACATGTCAAAAGCATGCATGTCTTTAGCCTGATACCTGTTAGCATACTGACCTGGATTCGGTGGAGCTGAGGAACAGGAAACGTCTAGACCAAAAAGTTAGGAAGAGCAAAGGTTTGTTTAATTCATCCATATTACATACAGTTTTTATGAACACCTTGAAAAACTAAGAAGTTAAAGAGAGTATACTGTTTCAGTATGGGGCCATTAAATGAAAGTGCTGTGAAGAGGTCCTGAATTATCAGCAGCTGAATCTGTTGTAAAGCACCGAGTGTGAAAATTGCATTCAAAACCATGACCTGGTACTTGGACTTTGGACTAAGCAGTAAGCTCTGCTAAGAGGGGCATACTGTTTGCTACTATTCTTATGATACAATTATAAGCTTGTAAAATAGGCCAGGTGTCTGACAAGTGTGTAGTCAGGCCCAGAGTTTTTCAGCAACAATCAGTTTGTTGAACGATGTATTGTGTATATACACACTCAATTTCGATTATCTAATTTTTTTTTCAAAAAATGAGAAAGGAACTAAAAAAAGTTCAAACACTGAATCTTATTTCAAAGTACTGTTAGAAAAATATTTTTGATTTAATAATATAGCAAACAAAACAGTTTGGACCAAACAGAATACTTTAAATTGACTGTAGTAACATTTTTTTATTTTGCCAAAGGAAAAAAAATGTGCCCTATTTCAGTCTTAACTATCTTTTCCTCCTCATCCCTTCTATTTCTTATTTCAGAAAATGAACCAAACCAACCCTTAATTTGCACAGCTCCACTCTGTGTCAGAATTTTTTTGTGACCACCGAGAACCAAGACCAACTTCCAGTGAACCAAAGCCATTAGGAGGGCAAACAGGAGGTGAATGTTGATTCTGGGGCGGGTGGCGGTAGAGATATGGTACCAAAGAGCTTCGAAAGAAATAGTGGCACAGTTTTGCATCTCCTTTCTTTATTTGTTAGTCTACATCTTCCAAGTACCCTTTTAGGGTATGATAGAATTCTCAATACTTGGTGAAGTAAGGAGGGGGGTCAACAAAACCACTACCATGGACTTCTGGAGGGCGGACTTTGGCCTGCTCAGGACACTGGTCGAGAGGGTCCCTTGGGAGACAGTCCTGAAGGGCAAAGGGGTCCAGGAAGGCTGGACGTTCTTCAAGAAGGAAGTCTTAAAGGCGCAGGAGCGGGCTGTCCCCATGTGCCGCAAGAAGAACGGGCGGGGAAGGCGACCGGCCTGGCTGAACGGGGAGCTCTGGCTGGGACTCAGGAAAAAAAGGAGAGTTTATCACCTTTGGAAGAAGGGACAGGCAACTCAGGAAGAGTACAGGGATCGCGTTAGGTCGTGCAGAGAGGAAATTAGAAAGGCAAAAGCCCAGCTAGAACTCAACCTGGCCACTGTCGTGAGAGACAACAAAAAGTGCTTTTACAAGTATATTAATGACAAAAGGAGAGCCAAGGAGAATCTCCATCCTCTATTGGATGTGGGGGGGAACGTTGCCACCAAGGGCGAGGATAAGGCTGAGGTACTGAACGCCTTCTTTGCCTCAGTTTTTAGTAGTCAGAGCAGTTATCCTGAGGGTACTCAGCCCCCTGAGCTGGAAGACGGGGACGGCGAGCAGGATAAACCCCCCATAATCCAAGAGGAAGAAGTTAACGACCTGCTATGCCACCTCGACGTTCACAAGTCTATGGGGCCGGATGGGATCCACCTTAAGGGTACTGAGGGAGCTGGCAGAGGAGCTTGCCAAGCCACACTCCATCATTTACCAGCAGTCCTGGGGAGGTCCCGGACGACTGGAGGCTCGCCAATGTGACTCCCATCTACAAGAAGGGCCGGAAGGAGGATCCGGGGAACTACAGGCCGGTCAGCCTGACCTCGGTGCTGGAGAAGATTATGGAGCGGTTTGTTTTGAGGGCGCTCACGAGCCATGTCCGGGACAACCAGGGGATCAGGCCCAGCTAGCACAGGTTCATGGAAGGCAGGTTCTGTTTGACCAACCTGATCTCCTTCTATGACCAGGTGACCCGCCTAGTGGATGAGGGAAAGGCTGTGGATGTGGTCTACCTGGACTTCAGTAAAGCCTTTGACACTGTCTCCCACAGCATTCTCCTAGAGAAGCTGGCGGCTCACGGCCTAGACAGGTGCACTCTTCGCTGGGTAAAAAACTGGCTGGACGGCCGAGCCCAGAGAGTTGTGGTGAACAGAGTTAAATCCAGTTGGCAGCCGGTCACGAGCGGTGTTCCCCAGGGCTCAGTATTGGGGCCGGTCCTGTTCAATATCTTTATCAACGACCTGGATGAGGGGATCGAGTGCTCCCTCAGTAAGTTTGCAGATGACACCAAGTTGGGTGGGAGTGTTGATCTGCTGGAGGGTAGGAAGGCTCTGCAGAGGGACCTGGACAGGCTGGATTGATGGGCCGAGGCCAACTGTATGAGGTTCAACAAGGCCAAGTGCCAGGTCCTGCACTTCGGCCACAACAACCCCAGGCAACGCTACAGGCTTGGGGAAGAGTGGCTGGAAAGCTGCCCAGAGGAGCAGGAAGGTGATCGTGCCCCTGTACTCAGCACTGGTGAGGCCGCACCTCGAATCCTGTGTTCGGTTTTGGGCCCCTCACTCCAAGAAGGACATGGAGGTGCTGGAGCGTGTCCAGAGGAGGGCAAGGAAGGTGGTGAAGGGCCTGGAGCACAAGCCTTATGAGGAGCGGCTGAGGGAACTGGGGCTGTTTAGCCTGGAGAAGAGGAGGCTGAGGGGAGACCTCATCGCGCTCTACAACTACCTGAAAGGAGGTTGTAGCGAGGTGGGTGTTGGTCTCTTCTGCCAAGTAACTAGCGATAGGACGAGAGGAAATGGCCTCAAGTTGTGCCAAGGGAGGTTTAGGCTGGACATTAGGAGAAATTTCTTTACTGAAAGAGTGGTCAGGCCTTGGAACAGGCTGCCCAGGGAAGTGGTTGAGTCACCATCCTGGAGGTATTTAAAAGACGTGTAGATGAGGTGCTTAGGGACATGGTTTAGTGGGCATGGTAGTGTTGGGTTGACGGTTGGACACGATGATCTTGGAGGTCTCTTCCAATCTTAATGATTCTATGATTCTAGGTGGGAAGAATTTACTCATATGCTGCATGAACCTGCTGCCTGGATCCATGCCACTTTGCTCTCGGCAGCAGGGGTAACAGCAAAACTGGGTGATGAATTTCTGAAACAGCACAAAATTCCTGCAACAAAGCTACACAAAATGTCTCAGATGCCTACAAGGATCTATTTTCCAGCCTGAGGAGGAGCAGCGTGATCAGTCTGACCAGCTCATTCGAACTTGGAAGCCTCTCTCCCATCTATCAGGGGTTTTCACAAAGGCCTGTGTTGGCTCAGTTCTGCTTTCACTGGTTGTATCTATACAAGAAAATTAAACAGAACAGCACTGGCATGTTATTATCCATGCTGTTAAATAGTTGGCACATTCCCTGAAACAATTTTGTCCTCATGCTTTCCCAGAGAGCACCCAGACATGGTAGAGGGGCACAAGACATTCACATCAGGCAGTTTGGATTCAACCAGCCTCTTCTGGGGGCATTTAGCCATGCGGATGTGCACTGTGTTATATCAATTTGCCTCTATCAGAAATTAGTCCGTTGGTCCTTTTATTTATGGTATAGTCCCTGAGACCAATAGGAATGAACTTAGGGTATTTTTACAAGTATAAAATTGTTTCAAAGCATCTAAATAGTATTAATTGTCAAAAAGCTTGTGCTTTTACTAGTAATACTTTCTAAAAATGCATTCTAAATGCTTACAGACATCCTAACTCTGAAATGCAATATTAATGATTGAATTGTCAAAATAAAATCAGATTTAGGATGTTCCTTTTCTCTGCTTCCCACACTTTAAAATGAACAGTACCATGGACCTGTTGGACACTTTTTGGTGCATGGGGGGTGTCTTCCCTTCACCGTTCGTGTGATGGAGAAAAGTACAAGACTGCCTGTGTGAAGCTATTAAAAAAACCTGCAACAGACTGAGCTTGGCAAACTCATTCCACGGAAGGTATTTGGCCAAACAACATAGGGACATGGTTTAAGAGAGAAGGAGAGGTAGAAAAGTGAGTAAGAGTAGCTGTTGAAATGGGAGTTACTATTTCATATCACTGGACGCAATGCCAGGGCTTCTCCGCTTAAGTGCCCTGTAAGCCTGTGCTTCATGATGATCTGACTGCACTGGGGTGAGATATGACGGGTAAGAAAGGCAAAAAAACCATGAGCGTGGGGCAAGGTAAGAACCTGCCAGTGATTACCAGGCTGCGGGCAGGTGCTGAAAAGGCAGCAGGGTAAACAACAGCAACAGATCCCCAAACCGTGGCAAACCAAGCCCGGGTTTTCTGAGGGGAGCTGCAGCAGCAGCAGCACTGCGTCTGCTGCCTTAGCGCTGCCTGCTGCTGCTGCATGCTCCCAGTCATGTTGGGCAGCAGCAGTGCAGCTGTGCAGCCACGCAGTTCCTCGCCTCTGCCAGGCTGCAGCTGCTCTGGTCCTGGGCAAAACACATCTTCGAAGGGAACAAGGGAGACAAGCAGTGATTTGAGGAGAAATGTAAAAGAAATAGGCAGAAGACTTTTTTTTTTTTTAAATACTATCTTTTGGGAAAACCTGTATAATAGACCGATGTTAAACGTGAACAGAAGCGCTTACAAGTAGAAACAAGACTTTCAGACTGTAGGTCTACCAGTAAAGTAATCAGTACCAGGACCTGATACTCTGCCCTTGAGGCCAGTTGGCATGGTCTGCTCATATTCATCCTGTTAAACTATCCTAGTCTCCAGAGCAATCTGGTTTCACCCAGGCTGGCTACTGGGCAGGTTCCCAGCCTCAACTTTCTCTTGAAGTGCTTTGAGAGAGTGCTGGGCAGCCACTGGCAGTGCTGAACCAGAGCGCGTGGTCTGGTCCTATTTAGTTCAGTAGGGTAGATGTAACCTAAAAGTATACATCAAGTCATCTGTTGCCTTAATTCCACAGATTTCAAAGGATTTAGGCCAGAAGGAAACTTGCCCTAAGCTGTGCATTCTTGCAGCATGCTCATTATCACATTTGCCTTTGACTTGCACAGCTGTAAATCCATGGAAACCAGAGTAATTCAGGGATGAATCAGGTCCATTATCTCCTTGTGTTTGTACAGCACTTAGCACAATAGTGCCCTGATCCTGATGGGAATTCATGTTATTTTAGGACAATCAGAGCTTTCATTCGTTAAAATAAAGTATATTTTTAGCCAGAGCTAGCTTCAGTGGCAATGTATGGGGTGTGGGGGGTGTGTGCATGAAGGGGAAGGCACAACTGATCCCCCACCACATGACTTTGAGCACACATATCATATGCCCAAGAGATTATTTCCTCTCCTGGTCAGTATGGTTGTGAAAATATGACCAATGGGGACCTTGGAAGCTCAGATAGAAGACAAAGAGCACAAACTCTGAATATTATTGCTTCTTTTTTAAATAAGTTGCATCATTTTTATGTTGTTCAGGATGTGAGGCCCAATGTCTGATTTTGGAACGTTTGGGGTTAATATCGGTATGTTTAGTGCCTTTGCTGAAAAGTAATTAATCAGATGCCATGCCATTGCTTTCCATGGAAAGTTAGATCTCAAAGATGTGATTTGCTCAACACTATTTTTTCCCCCCATGCAAATAAAATGAACCAGGAACACTTGAAAAAGCAAGCACTGTGCTTGCTCCATGTTCAGAGGCGCTTGTTTCAGCTCTTTTATGAAATCTTGTTAAGACCAGTAGGTCTTATAAATTCTAATGAGATACATATGTGGAACATATATAAAGACATTACACATGTCTTACAAAATATTTGCTATATAAAGGACCCAACCGTGTGAAATTATTATTCAAAGCAGAGGTAAGTCCTAGAAGAAGACAGAAAAAAGCACCAGTTGTAGATCATAATCCTAGCAGGACTTTTTGCTAGTTCCTGTGAGTTAAAAGCTGAAATGCGTATTCCAGCTTCAAGTTATTTTCACAGACATAAATGGGGAAGATTGAATATCAGCTGTCATTAATCTCGGTGTCCTAACATGACAAAATCACCATTACTGCCAGTAAATGTGAGCTGATGCTCACAGCTTAGAAACATTAGAAGCATTTTTTACGACCAAAAATTATGAGCAATTATTGCTAGAGTTGTAACAACAAGTTCTAAAAACTGACATGTGAAACTAGGGAGCTGACTTTCCAGTCCAAACTTACCCGCTAGGAAAACATAAATGCAAAGATTAAGCTATTTCAAAGCCACTAGCTTGTTTTTCTTCAAATCACTTTATTATCTCACTGAAACATAGTCTTAAAAATCCTTGCAGTGAAAAGCCATGTCCAGAAAAGACTGTTAATTTTATTTAACATTTGAAAGTCCTATTCTGATACTATTCTTCTTCATTTCGCAGGCAGGCCCATTAATCCTGCTTTACTTACTAGCTAACAGAACAACATTTTGTTTGATGTGGGGGTAAACTGTTTTGGGTGTGACTATTAGGGAAAGGTCTGACACTTCCATAGCTCTAAGAAACATTAATTTCCTTCCAGAACTGAGTTGCCTGTGCACGTCCCTTCAGTGTGAATGCAAACTGAGCGGCTGTGCTGACAAAGGAGCACTGTGCCATGGAGTTACCTGACGCGTGTGTGCCCTTTTCCCTTTGTCCATGTATTTGTTCTAGCACATCTGGAGTGCCTGCGCCTGACAGCCTGGCCTGAATGTTCCCATGGCCGTGTCAGAATCCACAAGTTGTTGAAGGCCTTTGCATTTTAAGAACAATTATGTTTGCGGTTTAGTGCATGCATAAAAACGGTGATAGTGCTGCCTTTTCCCAGGCGTGGTGGCAGGCAGTGCGTTTCACTAAGAAGCCCAGGAGTTAGCCTCTGTTTTAGCCTCTGAAACGCTGCTAGTCCCTGTGACAGTCGAGGGGAGAAGCTATGAGTTGTATTAAATTAATTGTTGTGGTAACATCATGAAATTCCATCTGAAAACTAGTCCTTGTAGATCACAATAGGTGGATAGGTCACAATTAAAAAAAAAAACTTTTTTTTTACTGGCAATGTAAGTTTCTGTAAGTTGCTGCAAGGCTGCTTTTCAGTCCAGTGAAGCAGTTAATCATCTGTGATCTGTTTGCTTTACAAAATTATGAGATTCATCTGCCCTAACTGAAGTAGTTAGGGCAATGTCTCTAGTTTTGAACTGATCACTCTAGGCTTCTTTTACAATCAGTAAAAAAGAACGAGGTTCATCTGATATGTCTTGAAATATTTTCCTGTGCAGTGAGTTACTCTGTGGAGATGCCACACTTCAGCCCTCCTTCTGACATGTGTGTGGTGATGAGGGAAAAACCACTATTTCTTGAGAAGTGTTTTTATTTCCGTTACTTACTATTGATACCGCAAGAAGTATAATGAATTTGTATAAGCCATCTAAATTCAACATGAGAACAGAAGATAGAGAAATCTCATTCAGAAACATCACATTTACACAGATGGAAGATATAATTCCTTCCTTCTGTCCCAGCCACCATCAAACACGTAGGCTGGGAGAGGGATGGATGACAGGGTGGAGACAAAGTGGTACCCATCAGCACCAGCAACCCGCTTCCTGACACGCGCCCGAGCAGAGCTGCTGGAGATCAGAGCACAACTTCACCAGGTGGCACAGCACAGAAAGCAATCTGGGAGAGACAGGCTGGCTCTGGAAACGCAGGGGATATTAAACCAAGACCCATGCCACCACAGCTCAGAAACTGAGCATAGGTTTTATACCCTCCAGGTGGAGGTGCACCACACCAGAGCAGATTCCTCAGTGGACTAAACAGCAGTCAGAGTATAGATCTTTTATATGATCTGGGACCCATGAAGGAAATGATAGGTTAAAGCAGCAGAATTCCTCCAAAATATGCTTGGTCGGTAAATGTTAAAATAAAGCCCTGTAAAACTGAAAATGAAGCTAGTCAGCATCAAAAGAAGCTAATCAGCAAATCCCTTTTATTAACAAAAACCATCACATAAATGCTACTGAGAACTAAAAAAAAAAAAATGAAATCTAAAGAATATTAAATAGTTAGATTTAAACTTCTTAGAATACTAAATATAAAGGATTTAATCTAATAAATTCTAAAGAGCAAATGTTAAAGAATATTGAGAAATAATCTTTTATCCTATTTATGATGCCATGCTCATAAATGTGTGCTATTTTATAGCAATGAATTTTCAAGCAGACAGACAAAGGTCTAGATTGTTACTAGAGTAAATGAGTAAATCTACTTGCTGCTAATACAGCATTTAGGCCTGCCTGCCAGGCTATGCCTCCATGCCCCTCCGTCACCACAAAGGAGTCCAATAACAATATTGCTCTTAATAACACATCAAATTCCAGTTTGCATCATCACTGAGAGTGATAGAGTAGGACACAATATATTATGGCACAAGGAGGACTAGAAGTATTTGGTATAGCAGGGTGCCTTTCTGTCATAGGCACATCTGTGTTCCCCACCAGCACTGTATCTCAGCAGTGCTGCGCTTTATATTGCACCACTAATTATCTTTCAGTTTCTTGATCTAGTTGAGGACCAAATAGGTCTGAGAGGAGCAAGTTAAAAACCAGAAAAAGGGATATACAACCATCAGCCAGAAACATCATCAAATTGACATATCTAAAATTTTGCCTCATTCGTAAATCTGGGTCTGTAAATGCACCCCTGAGCCGAGTGTCCTATCAAGATGAGATTTGGAGAGTGAAACTACTGGTCATTATGCACCTCAGCTGGGCATTTATATAGGCAAAACTCTGACTTCTCTCCTCAGGGAATAGCTGAGAGTTACAAAATTCTGACAGCATGCTGATCTCAGAATAGAAGACCCGGATTCTGCTTCTTCCTCAGTCTGAATGGATTCAAATTCATCTTCTTCACTTTATAGAAAAATTCTTCATTTATAAAAGTTATAAACCAGTCCTGGTGGAACATCATCCTCCCTATTGTTAAGACTGGGCAACTTTTCTTCAAAAATAAAACCTGTAAAGACAAGAGAATAGGCTCAGCCTGACTGTATGATGGTCTTATTGTCACCCAAGAAGCAAAATCTAGCACTGGATCCTGTACTGTGGACTGCTTATGCATTTTATGTTACATAAAAATGGGAAATAATCCTGAAAGCAAAAACAAGCTGGGGGTCCGAGCTCAGTTAATTGGTCTAGCCTGTAGATTAGAATTCAGTTTTCA
This sequence comes from Calonectris borealis, assembly GCF_964195595.1. Taxonomy (NCBI): domain Eukaryota; kingdom Metazoa; phylum Chordata; class Aves; order Procellariiformes; family Procellariidae; genus Calonectris; species Calonectris borealis. The sequence goes on from NC_134314.1 coordinate 13,911,101, forward strand.
AGGCTTGTAGGATGAAAGTTCAGCCCAGGTGATAGCACGTCTTTTCTTTCTTTTCAGTCTTCACATGGAAATCTTTATTCCTTGGGTCTGGACTTGGCTTTCCTAAACCATCCGGACTTTTTTTGCTGCTTTCTAGTGTTAGCTGTAGCTTTAAATGTCAAAGCAGAGCAAGTCTGTGTTGGAACATGTCCCTGTACAGGGCAAATGTTGTGTAAGTTTTCATTTATTTTATCTGTTGATGTCTTGCAACATGCTGCATTTCTTTATTTTCTATTTAGGAACGCATTTGCAGAATTAAACTGAGCGCTTTGGTCTACTTTGAAGATATCTCCTTTGAGTGACCTGCATACATGGTTAGTTTTACCAGCTGGTTTCTTCTATCCTCCAGCTCACTTTTATCTTTATTGGAAAAATGGACTTATCTTACTATACAAACAATCGAGCGTGTTCTGGGTAGGTCTAGACAAACATACAGTAGAAGTGAACAGTAGAAGGGAAATGTTACACTGGCTCAAGTAAAAACATATTAAGGCAGATCTCTTAATTGAAGATTTCTTTCTGAATGATTATTCTATGCAATGGTGTTGTGCCAATAAAGCTAAGAACTCATTAAGGAAATGTGAGATGTTTGTCCTAAGGACATAAAAGGTAAAGGAGATCTCTTTTTTAACCTGATAATGTTAAAAGTTAAAGGAAGAAAAATAAAATAACCCATTATCATTTTGCATTAGGAAACTAATTCTATCCTTGGATGCACATGGCTCCCATTGACCTCTGAGTCATTTCCACAGATCTGCTAAGAAAATGTTGCCCTAAATATATAACTGGTAGGAAAAAAATTCTAAATTTTCCCACATGCGGAAACAGTGCAATTTTATACTGAAGTTAAATCCAAGAGGTTGATGCCCTTTATCAACATTGGTTTTCAAGATGAAAATAAAATCCTACCCCCTATTTCTAGAAATAAGAACTAGTGTCAGATCTCTGCTGAAGACAACAGTGGAGGCATGTGCAGAGGCACATGATTTGTAAGTGTGATGCCGTCACTGGGTGCCATCGCCTCTCCTTGGGAACCTGACAGCTTTGGGCAACAAGGAACCTGAATAGGAAAAGAGACCACAGTGTCATGTAAGATGAGGACCAAGCAGAAAATCTGAACATCTATTAGTTACAATGTGATTACAATGAGGATTTTCATACCAACAGGCCAAATGCCACTATTATTGAAACTAGAGAGAATGTTTGTGGTCACGCTAGTAGGATCACAACCTGTTTCTTCATCCTTAGAAGATAAAAAACCTCTGTTATTTTTCTCCCTCAGATGAGTCCTCTACACGGAAGATTCCACTGAAATTGCTAAAAGTCACAATGGAGATCACCCTCATTAAAAATTAGCTAAATGGCATTGACATTCACAGAGATACATCCAAATTACATTTTTGCATCAGAAGCCCTTTGAGTAGGTTTTCCTACACATGTGGTGGCACTGTGAAAACGGAGAAGTCACAAGCCTTCCTCTTGCCCAGAGCCATTACGTTCTTGCGTTCAGCATTCAATAACTCCATTGCTCTCACACTGCTGGCAATAATAATGTTCAAATAGCTTTATTACTTACATCTTTAAATATGAACAGGCTTCTAGTTGTCCTGAGAAGACCGTAGCATTAATACAGTAATTAGGCCATGAAATTGCCTCATTTAATCTTTGAGTTTGGCTTGGGTATAATGGTTATTTGACATCCCAAACAGAGGAAGAATAGTCATTATGACACAGTATAGGATTCATCACAACCCACAGTTGATGTAGAGATAGTAGATCAAACACATTTTTGACAGAATACGCACACTCATACACACATGCGTATATATACACATCACTACCAGGGCATGCAAATATTTGCGCACATCAGAGTTAAGTATGAATCCTTCTTTTATAAAACATTTCCATCCATAGTGGTGACCTTGACCAGAGCCATAGAACAAGATGGCATAAAATTGTTGTTGCCTAGATATCTGATGAGTATATTTCCACTTAGACCTGAAAAAGATGCTTTCGTTGACTTAGATTTCACAGTAGCAACCCCCTGTATTTCTCTTTCTATTTGTTTTAAGGAAGAATTGGCCAATTTAAAATTTAGAATTTAGTATTAGAGCAGAAGCTTTCCATAAATATCTTCAATTGATTGTGTGATGATTGCTGCCAAAAACAGTTTACGTAAACTAACACACCGTTGTTATTACAGTTTTAGAAACTTAAGTAGCTGCTGAGTTTTCAGCAGACATTTCAGCAGATATCTATCTTTTATAGATAGATTTGAGGAGATTTCTTTTTTTAATAGCAAATGTGGTAATTCAGAAATTTGTTTTGATTCTGACTTAGAATAAATTCCAAGATTTTACACACAGAAAATCTTTAAAATACTTTGATTTCGGTCAGTTCAGTATTTAGGTGGTGGTTTTATCTTTATTTGCAATATTTCTGTGTCATGTAAAATCGAATAAAACTCTCATTGTTCCAAATGAAAAGTCAAAATATTAATTTCAGAAAGTAGGAACATAATATTTCAACATCAGTACACTTTGTCCTTAGAGGACTTCTTTTGTGAAAAAAGGCAAAATCAGCACCTTCCTTTTCTAGGTGTTTTTTTATTTAAATTTCTATGAAAAGATAATTTCTGATGGAATTTCAATTGCCTATCTAATTGTTGGTTCAATTTTCATTAGAATTAAGAGATGAAATGATGTTGGATATTTTGTTCCTTACAGTTACTTGAGTTTACGTGTCCAAAAGAAAGGTGAGACCACAGACAATGTGTTTCTCTTAATTGAATTTTCCTCCAGATATTCCACAAGACCTTCCTGGAACACTTGTATGCTGTTGACTTTTTTCTTCTTTTCTCAAATGAAGAAGAAAAAATAAACAAATAAACAGACAAATTTACCTAGAGACCGAAGGGTTCACCAAAGTGCCTTTTAAAACAACAATAAAACTGCAGCCTATACTTTAGTGTCTTAGGTAAACAAAGTTATTATGATTTTATCTTGTCCCTAATTCTATTAAACCAGCTGCATAGCTAAGTTAAAATGACACACTATAATTTGTAAACAAAGCTGAGCTAGATTTGTATTCAATTCACACGATTTTAACAGTATTTTTTGTGTATAACTGGACAGTTCTTTTTAATTCTCTTTGACTTGGGTTTTTATCAGTTTCCAAGCAACGCAATATGTAAGGTTTGCTTACAGTATGTAAAAGCTACAGCTGAAAAAAAAAAGTCATAGTCTATGTTAACACATATCAAACAAAATGGAATCTTGTTAAAATAACTGACAATTGGGTGGTTTTATCCTGATGAAAATATTCCTAAAGACTGTTGTTTGGGCTCTGTTCTGTCCATATGTTAATCTTTCGATATTTTATGAAGATGGGTAAAAAGCCATAATGTCACTTGAAATTAGAGAAAATAATGCTAGAGTAAGTTGGCAGTACTGGACTTTTTTCAAGGATTCTCACCCATTTGTATAGGTCTGCCAGAATAGCTTGACAAAAGAAAGTTTTTGCAAATTAATTTCTACCTGCATATTCCCCAATTTAACTCATTATTATAGAATTTTCAGAGAATATATTGACTTTACAGTGCTTATAAATGTAGTATAACTCCAGAAATATGCAGAAAAATTTTCACTATCCACTAACAGTTCAGCTCATACTTCTGGAAATGGAAAACGCATTCAGAAAACTAGTTGATTTATAGAATAAAGGGAAAAAAAAGTAAAACAAATTATTTTTAAAGAATTATTGACTGGCTCTGGTCATGCCTGGTTGCTAAACTGAGCTGTTCTTTCTTTCTTCCCAAGAGATATTATTGTATGCTGTTTCCTGCTAGACTTTATTTTGCTCCTAAAGCTTTTTTTTTTATTTGTTTGTCAACTTCCATCAATTCATCCATTCAGGTGCAGTCTCTGCTTTGCTGATTCCAGTTCTGCCTTGAACTGTGCATATAGTAAGGTCTTGATATAGCTTGATAAGTAGCGTAATGATCCCAAGAAATCTCTAGACTTCCATTGCCACCCCCGTTCCGTCACAAAATGTTTCCAAGATTTTAAACTCTCTCTCCCCTAGTTGCAAACTGCAAATGGAGCTGGAATAATCTGAAGCACAGAGAAACGCCCTTTGTGACATACAAACCCGTGTGCATATGTTTAGGGGGTTCTATAGGCAGAATAATGTATCGTCTCCCTTTCTTTAGTTACATGCAGCCTCGGCATCTGAGATGAGCTTGGATTAGACAACAACTGAGAAACTGTCCTGGTTTTGGCTGGGATGGAGTTGATTTTCTTCCTATTAACTGGTATAGTGCTGTGTTTTGGATGTAGTGTGAGAATAATGTTGATGACACGCTGATGTTTTGGTTGTTGCTAGGTATTGTTTACGCTAGTCAAGGACTTTTCATCTTCCCATGCCCTGCCAGATGTGCAGGGGGCTGGGAGGGAGTGTGGCCAGGGCGGCTGGCCCAGCTGGCCAATAGGCTATTCCATACCATATGACGTCATGCTCAGCATATAAGGCTGGGTGAAGAAGAAGGAGGGGGGGCGTTCGGAGTGATGGCGTGTGTCTTCCCAAGTAACCGTTACGCGTGATGGAGCCCTGCTTTCCTGGCGATGGCTGAACACCTGCCTGCCGATGGGAAGTGGTGAATGAATTCCTTGTTTTGCTTTGCTTGCATGCGCGGCTTTTGCTTTCCCTATTAAACTGTCTTTATCTCAACCCACGAGTTTTTCTCACTTTTACCCTTCTGATTCTCTCCCCCATCCCACCCGGCGGGGGGGGTGAGCGAGCGGCTGCGTGGTATTTGGCTGCTGCCAGGTTAAACCACGACAGTCCTTTTTGGCGCCCAACGTGGGGCTCGAAGGGTTCGAGATAACGACAGGTTTGATTGGAATGTGCTAGATTGAATTTATAGCTGTTACTGCTGTTTAGCTATTAATTCGCAGGCTCTTGTGCTTGCCATGGGGCTTGCTTGCCTTAATGTGTATTAGAGTCTTGTGCTCGTTAGTGGCTGCTTTTTTGCTCTCGCTGCTTGCTGTACTGCTGCACTGCTGATCATCTTACTCTGCTGTGCCTGGGAACGTTCTGATAACAGCAATGGGGATGCGCCTGGGCTGGCAGATGGCCAGGGCATCGCTGCTGCTTCTGTGCTGCTGTGCTGGACAGGCTGGAACTCCAGTGTGAACTCGAATTGAAGGGACTGTGGCCCATGGAGAAGGTCACACTGGAACTGGTACACCTCGAAGCGACTGTGGCAGTGGATAAGTCTGTGCCGCAGCAGGTATACCTCTGGAGAGACTGTGGCTCATAGGTAAGGCTCCACTTGGAGCAGGTACACCCTAAGGGACTGCAGTCTGTGGATAAATCCAAGCCGGAGCAGGGGCAAGGGGAGGAGTTCATTGCAATGTTAAACCCTATGGTCTGGCCCAAAGGGACCAGGGGTGGAGATTGTAATGGATATACCTTTAAATTGTTGTAACCCATGATTTGAGTTGCATGTTATAGGAATTACTATAGCAGGAACCACCTGAACCAACGGAGGACAAACTTTACAAGAAGCAGCGCAGGTGCAGCAGTGACCCGACCTGAGCTGGCTTTGGTGCCCAGTAACTCCATGCAACACACCACCTCTGCTGACCTGAGTGACCACCATAACAGATGGAGCCCAAAGTCATGGACTAAATGAACTCAGTGGAAATTTTGTGGACATTTATGGATATTTTATGGACATTTTACAGGGGTGGTCCATAGACTAAGGGAATGATATCTGTGTATTATATCAAAGGATGGGAAGGGGGATGGTGGGTAATGAGAATGTATTGGATAGTGTGGGACCTGAGCATGATGTAAATGGTATGGAATAAGGGGTGGATACTGTCCTGGTTTTGGCTGGGATGGAGTTGATTTTCTTCCTATTAACTGGTATAGTGCTGTGTTTTGGATGTAGTGTGAGAATAATGTTGATGACACGCTGATGTTTTGGTTGTTGCTAGGTATTGTTTACGCTAGTCAAGGACTTTTCATCTTCCCATGCCCTGCCAGATGTGCAGGGGGCTGGGAGGGAGTGTGGCCAGGGCGGCTGGCCCAGCTGGCCAATAGGCTATTCCATACCATATGACGTCATGCTCAGCATATAAGGCTGGGTGAAGAAGAAGGAGGGGGGGCGTTCGGAGTGATGGCGTGTGTCTTCCCAAGTAACCGTTACGCGTGATGGAGCCCTGCTTTCCTGGCGATGGCTGAACACCTGCCTGCCGATGGGAAGTGGTGAATGAATTCCTTGTTTTGCTTTGCTTGCATGCGCGGCTTTTGCTTTCCCTATTAAACTGTCTTTATCTCAACCCACGAGTTTTTCTCACTTTTACCCTTCTGATTCTCTCCCCCATCCCACCCGGCGGGGGGGGTGAGCGAGCGGCTGCGTGGTATTTGGCTGCTGCCAGGTTAAACCACGACAACATATCTTTAACTTATTCCTTGAGAGGCATAACTTTGGTGGTTAGATGCCTAATATGGAGTTTAGCATGTATGCATAAGTAAAATAGGTGTAGTGAATGACAGAAACAAGTACTTTACTGGGGATTTGTGCACTCTGCATTAATGGTGCATATAATTTTTAACCAGTCTGGTTCTTTGAACAATTTGTTCCAGCTAAGAACAGATTGAGCTGTTCTTTGAATCATTCTTCAGCAGGCAGTACAGTGTGAGTTTATGATGACTTTTCTTTGTGCTGTAGCTGAGTTCATTTGAGGTAAAACTTGCTGAAGTGCAGAAGGTTTGTAAAGGTACCGAGCACTGCCTATGATCCAGCAGGCTTAACGTGAAGGCAGCTATGTGGACTCTGTGTGTTGCATTTAAGCAATCAACAGACATAGTTTCTGGCAACTTAATGGTTTGTTTTCAGTTGTATATCCCAGACATGTTTGACATTTAAGTGTTAATCTTGCTTTGTATATAGAATTCTCTGGATGAATATCGCAGTAGAAAGTATTCAAGAAACTGAACATGAAGCTGGTCATAGAAGGTTTCCCCTTTCTCGCTGAATTGATGTGAGACTTGGAACTGGCATTGCCAGCTTTGGGGGAGAGGAAGTGAATATAGTTGTGAAACAGAGGTCGTAGCTGCTTTGATTATTCTTGGTAAGCTGTGCAAGCTGCTATTTATGTATAATATAAAACTGTTATACCAAGGGGTATGTTTGGGTCCAAGGCAATCCAGGAAAGGGCTATGGATTGACTTAAGTGGTATGACTTAAACCCCTTTTGTACACACAGGCACAGTTTCTTCTATGATTTTTCTACAGATCCCTGCAGTCTGAGATTCTCGTCATAGACTGATTTATAAGGACAATTTAAAAATTACAAGACCTGATGCAAATTCAAGGCTGCATAACTATAAGATTTTACCTTTTCCCAGTTTAGAGCACTAGTCCTTTTATTTCCTTTTTTTTTTTTTTTTTGGGGGGGTGGGAGGGTGGGCACTACAAAGGTCTCCCTGAAGCTACTGAGAACCAAAAGTAGAAGTCATAATTGCAGTTTAATGAAACCAATTTTAAACATTCCTTTTATCTCTGCTGGGATGTTTATTGTCAGAGTTCAAGTTTTCTCTTTTTAGACAAATTCAAGCCATTTGCTAACCTGTTCATGCTAAATGTCACCCTGTAAAATAAGTAGCTTTGACAAATCTGCCCCCACTCTACTATCCCAGCATGTTAAAAATATCACAGTCACATTCCTGCTTTTTGAAATGAAAAAGGTGACCGTCATTTGTCATTTCTGCCAAAAAATACCATTATGTTTCTTGTAGGAACTCTGGAGAAGCTCTGGATTCCAGTTAATACCTTAAACAAAACAAAACCCCATCGCTGAGTAAGTATTCATAGAATTTCTGTGCACTGGGCTCAGGTAGCAACCACAGCAGAGTTTCTAAATTTGTTTAAAAGGCCGAGGTGAGATCCCAATAGCAATCACTTGCCTACTGTGCAACTTTTCCAGAAAAAGGCTGAAATTTCAAACAAACCCCACCTACCTGCTGAGGGACTGGACGACGCATAAGCACTGAGATGTTTGCTTAGAAACCTAATTAGACAATTAAAAGCTAGTACTACCTTTAATGTGACAGGGACACTAATATTTGATGAGCATTTAGGTATCTAGTAGCTACTTAAAGCCATTTGGGATACACAAAGACTCCCAGGGAATCCAGCCTGGTACACGTGCTCTGAGAGTGCCTAGTAAGACCCAAAAAACTGGGGCTCACCAAAAGGTAAAGAAGGCAACAACGGCCACTTCTGCCCAAAACATTACCACAGGAAGAAAAGAACATTCACCTTTTGCTTATTAGCCTGGTGTTGGATTATTCATCTAGAAACAGGGGTGGAAGCTTCACCTGCCTGAACCTGGGGAGGTTCAGAGCTACCTCCCAGCTTCCAAGAAGACAAGCTAGGACAGAAGACATGGCATACATAGTCTAGGGGAGTTCACTCCCCTCTAGACTGTTGAAGCAATACCAAGAAGCCAAGAGGGTAGGGTTCAGGTTTCAGAGAAAAAGAGAGAGAGAGAGAGAGCAACCACTTGAGTTTAGAGGGGCTTGAAGGGGCATTTTATTCTGTACTAGGCTAATGGACCTGTTTAACTTGTTCTGGTTAATGTTCCTGAAACTGTTTTTGTGAGGGGAGTGATTAAGACTAGCCAAAAATGCTAATTCTTTTAAAAAAAGAAAGATAGAAATAAAGCAAGACCTGTCCAGATTGTAGCATTAGCTTATGCATGAATAATACAATGATGATTTCTGCACAATATGAAATTATAATGAGACAATCCAGTGGCCTCCAGCACTACAGTATTTAAACAGTTCATGATTTTTAATACATTTAGGTTCACAAAACTCCTAGAAAGTAGGAAAATGGATAATTTATAGATCCCAGTTGTAAAATGTTTACCCAGTTATTATCCAGCCTTTTAAATACCCAAAACATATAAGCATTCACATAGACCATAAAAAGATTAGTCACAAAATTACATGTACAAAATTGCAATGAAGCTTTAATAGGTCCCTTTTTGGCTTTCTGGTGTTCAGCTTCTTGTTAAAGTCTGTTCTTCAGTCCTCAACTTATTTTAAAGCTTAGCTTTCTTACCTGAACATTGTGTTAGCCATATAATAGATGCTATGATACCACGGCTTTATTTCAAGGCTCACAACCGAGCTGGCAGCCAATCAGTGTGTGCCCGTGTGCCCGTGTGCCCTCATTTGAAATAAGCTGCAGCCTATGGCTCCTCCAGCTAGATTCTGTCAATTTAAGTATGAAAAATTATAAGGGATGAGCTCTGTCTTCTGAAGTGCTGATGCAAAATGTAGCAATATTGCATGACCCTAGGGATGGTTGGATGGCTGCTTTGTACTGTAAAAGAGCTGAAAGAAATAGCTTGGCTTTTGGGAGTTTTATGTCTTTGAGGTAGAATATGAAGTACCTGATGAGGAAGTTATGGTTCAAAGGAAGGTTACAAAAATAACAGCAGCCATCCTAAACTTATCTAAAAGATTTACAAGAAGTCTGCTACAATGTGTGGGTTTTGACCTCCAGGAACACTAAATTTTATTCATCTTGTGCTGGGGAACAAAACACACTTGGTGCATTAAATCAGCTTCATTTTTGTGCTTGAATGCTTATGGGATTTGGAGCAGAGTTTTAGACTATAAGGAAACAGTTGTCAAGTGTAAAGTATAATTAAGACAGTTTTGGTGCCAGAACCAAGATTTTATTTTTCCTGTGGACCAGGGATATTAGGTTTTTTCAGCTTTTAATATAGAAAGGGTGAGGAAGGGGATATCTTTTTCTCTTTTATCTGAACAGTCAAAAATGCACCAGTGTGACATTTGTGCTCATTTGTTGCATGAGCAGATAGTTTTACAATGTTCACAGTCTACTGCTTAGGACTTAATCTCATACTTTAAAAATCTTCCATAGATTTGAAAGTATTCCTTAGCACTCACTGTCAGTTTAACTAGCTTCCCAGTGTTATATTTTGGGTTCTGCACATAGACCAAAGCCCACTAAATGTTTAGGTTCCCTTGCAAAATTTCTAACCGCTACAGTTTTAGCAAGAGTTTTATAACAGATCTCATCTCTTTCCATGTACCAAGTCTGTGATACTCACATAGTTATTTGCTGGGTTGTACACCAAAGACATGAGAGTACCTCCAGTCAAGGATTTGGACTTCATGTACTGTACAATATACAACCTAGAACAAGGTTTGTTTTAAGAGTAGTTACGTTATATGACTGGGCTAAAAAAAAATCCCCAAATTATTGCATCAGGACTGGGCATTGAAATAACAAAGGAGCAACTTTAGGTCTCAGATATTCACCTATCTCAGGTGATTTTTACCTTGGATAGACAAGTCCTCTGAAACTGTGTCACCACTGTGTGGTGGCTTTGTAAAGCCCTGGTGGGTGTAGAGGGATAAGATTTTTTTTCTCACCCTTCTTAGTAATTAACAGACATAATTACTCAACAGCAATTGCAAACCTACCTAAGTCCCTGAGAGCTAGGTTAATCTCACTTCACACCCTCAGAGGACATGTCAATTATGAGAAGCCTAGATGGCAAGCTTAGACTAAACATGTAGGGTTTAGGTAGTTGAAGCTAGGTGACATGAATCCAGTCTAGGATCTGTCTTCAATATTCTCCAAAATATTGGTTAATACTATAAGCCAGTCTCTGGCCTTGGCTTACCTTTAGGGGATGATTTTCCTTTTTCTGTTGCAATCAGTAGAAGATACCATAGAAAGTCTTTAGGGTGTCTCTCTACTGCAAAACAAACAGGCCCTTTATTTGTAATTCACTTCAATCCAGAAAGGTGCAATAAAAGCACTTGAACTAACACAAAAGATTCTCTGCTGATTTGAAAAGTAACTGGGATTTGGGAGCTCAGTTCAAGTCCTTATTTGCTCACAAGTCTTCCAGTGTCCTTGTCAGTAGGTTGCACATGACATATCTGTGCTGAGGAAGAGACCAAAAACCGGAACAATGAAATACTGTGGAAAGGCGTCCTGCTAAACTAGTTGTCAGAAGTCTGTTCTGAATATACTGAAACCAAAGTTTTCAGCAATTCATATCTATTTATTTATTTATTTATTTTCCTATTTAATTAATGTAATAATGTAATTGAGCTTGTATTGTTTGGTGGGACAGAAGGATTGTGGGCGACTGTGGGAGGAAATTTGTTTCCTGTAGAAACTGCAGTAGGTGAGGAAAAAGATGTGTAAGACAAGGAGGCACAATGTAAAAGAGGAAATTTATGATAGAATCGCATCTCTATTTATATCAACGTATATACAGAGAAATATTAAAAATGTGTCTCTCTTAAAGCAAGAAAATCAACTTATATGTCACCAGAAAGAAATATGTGTTGCCTGGTCTGTATGTTTGGGAAATGGGCTAGTTACTGTATGGTGGTTTAGTCCAGCTCTCATGAATCCCTAGTTTTGCCATTGTCACTAGGAGAACAGGCTTCAAAAACTTGGAGTCAGATGAGCAGAAAAATTTTGATACCAAAAGATTTTGAAAGGCCTTTGGAGGATTTACAAAAAAACCCACCCTAAGACTCAGATTTAAGGCATCTGATTTCCCTTGATTTAATTAACAATTTGGAAATAACCTTGTAACTTTCGGAAATAAATAACCTCAGCTGGAAATCAAACACATAACGTGCTAAAACATGTTTCAAAGTTTTAGAGGGGCTAACTTCTCAGCAGGACTCAAGTGCTGCAGTACCACCTGCACTGGGTTTATGCCCAAGAGCACCTTCCCAGTTCACCCAGGAAGGCGCTAAGCAAACTGGTGTTCCACCCCACACAGTGCCCCCAAAGCAATATAACTGTTAGTCTGAGAGCTCACTTAGCTTAACCAGCTCCCTCTTTACAAGAGTTCAAGCTTTAAGAGAGAAGTTGAAGACAAATCAACCCAACCATCTTTTACAGTTTGCTCTTTTACTGTAGATACAATGACAATGTGCACGTATATGGGAGCACAGCAATACACGTAAACCACATGCTTAAAGTTCAGCATGGACGCAAAGATAAGGTACAAATAAAACACCCACCTAGTTACACCTTTATACACTCAAACATACCTGCACTGAAAGCAGGTATTTACTGGTAGAGTCTGGGCTGGCACATGAACCTGTGTGAAGTGGTGTAGCCATACCAGGCAGCTACATGGTCCACATTTTGGTTCAGAGTTGTTTCCACCTCTGGTCAAACCAACTAAAAGTAGATGTCTGGTCTAACTGAAAAATTCAGAGCTTCTGAACTAGGTGCGTAGGCTACCTGTGGAAAGAGAGGAGCATCTCGAGAGAAAAAGCATCCCACCATACAGGACCCCTATATTAAAAAGAAAAAGAGGCGAGAGAAAAGGGAAGCAATGCTTGTGTACCTGTTCTCTGAGTCAACATTAATGCAATTAATGAGTTGAATTCTAATAAGCTCTTTCTTGTTTAGAGAGGACATAACATATTGAGAGAATTTTCTTGCCTAAATTATTGGTGCTAACATAGGAACCCTAGAAACAAAAATTTAAAGATTAAAAAAAATACGTAAGTGTACTGAGGTTATTTAGTCTAAAGAAAAGAAGACTGGGAGGAACATACCCTTAAAAGGAAGAAGAGAACAATCAGCTCTCCATGCTCATTAGAGACAGAAAACAGGCAATGGATGGATCCTGTGACAAAAGAACTGAAGATGGACATTAGGAAACATTTTTGCTATAGGCAGAACATTGAAGGAATGGCCTGCATTGTGACTCCGCAGTTTTCCCAGGCAAGCAACAGAGATCTTTGAATGCAGGTGTATTTGTCAGGATTAGCAGAATTTTAACTGACACTGTCCTCAGGTCTCTGCCATCCCTATGCTTTATAATTTTCTTGCTTGCAATTTCAGCTAGGTAACATTTTCTTAACTTCTTTCTTCTTTCCTTTTTCTTTCTATTTTCCTTCTAATATTGTTGTAAAATCCTTGTTTTGCTGGGATATTTCAGGCCAATCATTTCAGGGTTGGATTGAGAATGCCCTTTTTTTAGTTATATATTGATTTCAAAAACTTTTTTTTTTAAGGTGGATGTAGTTGATTGGAAGGCCAGAGAAACTACCATGAGATAAGATTTTTTTGAAAGCAGAACATTTTTGATGCAGTGGAGGCTGTTCATAGCCCAAAGAACATAAGTCATTAACCCATGTCATTATTCTGATGATCTAGTATTACAATATGCTTTCTTTTCCTTGACATTATTTGAATCCCAGGATAAACCTCAGGTCACTGTTGTTGTTTCTTTGTACTAGTAGAGGTCTATGTCCATGGAACAGGAAGTATGATTTTTAGAAAAGAATGAATTCTGCTAAGTAATTTTATTCTGCAAAATGATGCAATTCTAGAACATCTAAGAAACATTTCAGTATTACTTCATCAGTAACATATAATGCCAATCTTACAGGAAAATACGTAACAAAATAGATTCTGCAAAATCTTCAGTTTCTGATAGCAAGGAAGTCAAAGACTTGTCTCTTACACAAGTAAGACTGATTGCAAGGCATATATACTATATCTTAGTAACTAAGCAACAAATTTTGTACCAGACTTAAACATTTATTTCCTATTGAAATTAAATAAAATTAGTCAATTAGGCATCCAAAAGCCTTATCCCCACTTTTTTCATTCAATTTGTTTCTGTCTACGTATCTGTTTCCCATCTTATATCTAAAGCTAACATCCATGTAAGAAATTATGGAACTGTATGAACAAAATGTAGATACAGAAACAAAAAAAGTATACCTGTCGTGACATCACCTGAACACTTCTTATTATCATTGTAGAATTGTCATTGCTGAAAGTTGCAAAAATAAGGGAAAATTTGTGGCAAAGGGAAGACCTCTTTCTTCTAGAGCACTTTACTATAGGCCTGGAAAAATCTAAAGTAATGGCCTCTCAGGGTCTGAGGTGATATTACCATAGAAAACCTATTAATTTTAAAGTTTTATCACTATCTTTAAATAAGCAAGTAAAGTGAATAAAACATTTAAACACATGTTTAATTTTAATTAAATGAATACCCAGAAATTATCTTTTATGCTTCATCTGTTTCTTTATGTGATGACTTCAGAAATAGTTGGTATTTTATTGCTACTTCAATACAAAACTTTTTGCAACAACCTCAAATGCAAATGAAGAAGTAACTGTTGGCTTCTGCCATATTCAGTCTCTCCACAAGAGTGGAAGTATTGCCATGACAAGTGCTCATATCCTGAGACCGACCTCAAAGCAAAAGTTTTGGTTAGTTCCCATGTAAAATTCATCTCATATCATCTCATCCACAGTGCAAGGAAAATTACTTTGGTTACAGATTTCTTCTATCTGTAAAATGGCTATTTCTGAATAGCAATAGAGATCTTTTCTACATCTTTTATAAATATTTCCTTATACCAGCCCACAAAAGTTCATCAACCAAGAAGTGAAGGGACTGTGCCTTGGACCTATGGGGATAATTCAGTTTTCTTGACTGCCAGAACACATTTGAAAAGGAGATCCTGAGCTGAGAGATGAAAATGTGCTCAAAGTGATAGAACCCTTAAAAGGATCTTACCTAGTGAAATTACTGTCTTGGGAAAGTGTCTCTCACTGGCAAGACAAGCAGCTTGAAATAAACGAGCACAATTAATTTATGGCTATAAGCAATACCGAACATGTTACATCTCCCAATGACTGGCATTCACAGTTGCACTTCAATACTTGATGCCTTCTTTTTCCTCTTATTCCTATCAAAGTAGTAAACTGTTTATACATTTTGTTGATATTTTCGGTTGTATCCTCAGGGAAAGAAGTACAGGGAGAACAGGGCTGCACTAAAGAAAAACATATAGAACAAAGCCATGATTTCCTTCAGTCACTGCACATCCACAGGGAAGAGTAATTTGTGGAAACATGGAGATGGAAGAGTAATGGATTTCTCTGTCAAAATGATGAGTGAAAGAAAGAAGTAATTACCATTAATGCACTTCAATTATGGCTCAACGGTTTTTTAGCTGTATGTTCCCATTTAATTTTCATTTAAAACAAAACAGTTGCCACAGACCCAGAGCTAAAAACAGAAATCCCTTTCAGCTACTGGCAAATTAGCGAGTAATGTTCTTATTATATAAGCAGAGGGAAGATTGGCTTCTTCCAGGCAAACACGGGAAGTGCTTGTTTGTTTCAGGCACTACTCCTTCTCCCCCCAAACTCACAGTTGAACTTTATTTCCAATGTTATAATCAGCTAAGCATGATAATACTTTTTTTCTGGTTCCTATTTAGCTTTCAAAGCCCTCACAGGATTTCTGTCATGGATCAGTGGCACCTTCCAGGAGGGAGTGAGGTCAGTGGACATCCTTGGTATACAGGAAGGCATGTTCTATTAGAAAAGGGAAATGTTTTCAAATCCCTCAGATCTTAAGCTACTAAAAATAAACTAATGAGTCTTAAATTAACTTTTTTTCCCCCCACAGCTTTTCCAAGCCAAAAGAAAAGTATTTATTATCTGGGAGTGACATGCAGGAAATTAGGCTTATAAATTGTGTTTAAATGATTATAGTTTCCAACTTTCCTTAATTCTAATGTTAATATTAATCTGTTGTAGAGTGTATGTTTCAACTTCAGTGGGTTTTTTAAAATTGGTTCTCACTGCACCATGTGAAATACTCATGGTGGAGGAGCTCCAAAAGATACATGATGTAGGAATCACCTTGTTATCGCTATTTGACTGTCTGCCTGGAACAGTTTTGAACTGGTGTCCACATTCAGTGCTACCTCTCTATATCCCTCCAATAACCAAAATGAACTTGATAAATTACCTGTACATTTGAAATGCTCCAGAATAACGTCAGAGCTGGGATACCAGCAAACGATTTTTTATGTAAGAGTGTGAATGGATGTGAATGCGTGAACATCATGAGGTTCAACAAGGACAAGTGCAAGGTCCTGCACCTGGGTTGGGGCAACCCCCAGTATCGATACAGACTGGGGGCTGAAGGGATTGAGAGCAGCCCTGCCAAGAAGGACGTGGGGGTACTGGTGGATGAAAAGCTGGACATGAGCCAGCAATGTGCGCTCGCAGCCCAGAAGGCCAACTGTATCCTGGGCTGCATCAGAAGAAGTGTGGCCAGCAGGTCGAGGGAGGTGATTCTGCCCCTCTATTCTGCTCCGGTGAGACCCCACCTGGAGCCCTGCGTCCAGCTGTGGAGCCCTCAGCACGAGAAAGACATGGACCTGTTGGAGCGGGTCCAAGGAGGGCCATGAAAATGATCAGAGGGCTGGAACACCTCTCCTATAAAGAAAGACTGAGAGAATTGGGGTTGTTCAGCCTGGAGAAGAGAAGGCTTTGGGGAGACCTCATTGCGGCCTATCAGTACTTAAAGGGGGCTTATAAGAAAGATGGGGACAAACTTTTTAGCAGGGCCTGTTGCAACAGGACAAGGGGGAATGGTTTTAAACTGAAAGAGGGTAGATTTAGACTAGATATAAGGAAGAAATTTTTTTACGATGAGGGTGGTGGAACAGTGGAGCAGGTTGCCCAGAGCGGTGGTAGATGCCCCATTCCTGGAAACATTCAAGGTCAGGTTGGACGGGGCTCTGAGCAACCTGATCTAGTTGAAGATGTCCCTGCCCATGGCCTTTAAAGGTCCCTTCGAACCCAAACTATTCTATGAATCTATGATTCTATTCTATGATTCTATGAATTTCTTTGGCGAAACTCATCCTTACTGGGACTCCACTGAAGCCATTGGAGGTATTTCTAGAGGAATAGTAGCCTTGAGAGTGGACTGTTTCACACCAATCCCTCTGACCCACTGAATTTCTGTCCGTGTTGCAGGCTGAAGGGCAGGCTCAGAGTAATCCTTGTATGCTTACAAGAGCTGCATTAGCTCTATCTACTGCCTATTAGGGCTGAAGGTGATTTAAGCTTGGCCATGTTTGACCACTGCACACCAAACAAAATGAGCTTCTGGCAGAGTTTGGAGTAGACCAGCAAGCATTCCTCCCGACGGTGCCTTGCTTTGGGGCTTGCCTGTCCCAACAGCCACTTTGGATGTGGCCTCCTAGTTGGGGGGAGGATGAGAGAACAAGAATTTGAATTATGCCATGTCAGCTGACTTCAGGGACAGAGAGTGGGCCCTTGCACACTATAAACTTAGCCTGAGCATAGAAGAGGTTCAAGAACATCAGGCTGTTTTTTTTAATGTGTTTCCCTATGAAAAATGGACCATAAAATCTCTTTGAGACCTTTTTGCTTGTTGAGTTACCTAGAGAGAGTGCCACTGAAGTCAGTGCTGTTGCTGGCCCAAGCACCCAGAACTGTGAGTTTACAACAGGCCTTATATCAGTAAGCTCATCACAAGCACAAAACCCCAGATGGGCTGGTACCTTCCCTTCGCAGTTACTTTTTGGGCTAGCTTTACCAGGTTGTATATCGCAAGTCAGCCCAACAGAGCAAAAGGGAGTGAGAGATGTAAGCCACAGACAGAGGAGGATCCTGGAGTGATATCATCCAGTCCTAGGGCAAAGTTACAAAGTAAGGTGAATTGCAGACTACTACACCCAAAAAACTGAACTACAGCTAACTACCAGCTACAAAACTCATTGTGCGTTCAGGCAAGCTTCAAAAAAATCAGAATTTTTGCACTTGCAGAACTTACAGTTTCTTACAGAAATTCAGATAGGTGAGAGTGTGTATGACACCAGCAAGATGTCAGGGAGCATTTCTAAAACCTGGTAAATCTGGACCAAATCATGGTGAATAGCAATAGTTCATGCCTTGGGCTAAGGACCCAGCCCTCTTGAAAAGTCTTTGCCTTTAAAATGCAGTCACTAATGACTGAGTCCCAGTCTCATCACAGGAAAATAACTGCAAAACACTGCCTGCAGAACTACATGTACCGTCTAAACTCCTTTAAAATCCTTTTAATTGAAAGCACAGGAGAGTCTGTAACTCCTAAATGCCAGAACATAGTGCTAAGCCATTTGCAATGACATGAGCTTGATAGAGTGGGTGAGACGATCCCATTGTTTCCCTGTGAAGACTTGTCTTTCTTTTTCCCGCCTCTCTGCAGAAGATCTCAAAGTTTCTTCCTCCACCTGCAGAGTTCCTAGAGGAAACGGTCAATATTTCATGCAAAGTTCAAACATACCATGTTTTTATCCTAAAGTTTATTTACATTTCTTGATTACACTTGTTCTGGCTCATTTCCTTTGTTTCATTCTTGCCAGAAAACCTTGCTAGAGTGCTTGTCAGTTATTAATAAATTGAGTCAAACAGTAGCAAGTGTGGTTCAACAATTTTGGCAAATATTAATGAATGTCATTTTCATTGTTAGGAGAATTTTTGGCCTGTTTTCAGAACAAACACAAATTCCAGCCCTTTAACATCTGTTTTTGCTATATTCAGATTGGCAAGAAAACAAATAAAAGGAAAATGAGACTTAAAGATACATTCTCAGCAAAAGATGCAGATACTCCATCACTTAATGGACTTCAAGAACTTTTTAAAAAAATGAAATGAATAATTGAGGTTTTTTGGCTGTTTAGTGATTCTTCATGAAGTTATGAATTATGAAATCAGGAAGAACCAATATAAGACATTCTCAGATTAGATTCTGTGAGAAACTTCAGAAAAAACAGATCAATACTTAGTGAAGAAATTCTAGTGATGGGCACTCCACTGCTGCCATTGGTGAATTATTCCATTTAGTTATAATGATCTTCTTTATTGCTAAAAATAAAATCTTGTTTCTATTCTGAATGTACTCTGCCTCAACTTCAAACCTTTGTGTTGTTTTTAGACTTTGTTTTATAGCTCTCATTACCAACTTGGTGCCTCCCATGACTTGGAGTGTCCATGCAAGGCATCACTTAACCTTTGGAATTTAGAAAGTTCTCTGAAGCTTTTTTACAAGAATACATAGCTTTCAGTCTCAGGTTTTCTTTATATTCTGCACAGTTCATCAATATCCATTTCGAACTGTAAGTTCAAGAGAACTGGAAAGTGCAGTCAAGCAGCTTTGCACAGGTAATAGACAGAGCAGAACCTCTCTGTTCCCATGACTATATATCTAGGGATCACTTTTGCCCTTTTGGCATTACTTTTTCCTTCCTCTGTCACAGATGAAATAATTCTGTCTTTTATAAAAATAATATAGTAAATTAAGGAAACCAACCCCTTTTCTGAGAGTTTCTTTCTAAAACAGTATAGTACTAATTTCTCTTTGTAAAGGTAGATTTTTCTAAGTATCCATCTCCCGTTCCCGAAGAAACCTCCATCGATGTGGTAACAAGACTTTGCTGTGTTATGTATGCCTTTATGCCACTATTCAAAACAGGTATTTGCCTTCCTCTGCTGCAATCACACCATTGACAGTAATATAGATTTACCTCTGCTGGAGGGCAGCATAATTTTTCCTCCAGGTTCTCTTAGTTCTCTATCTCAAAAGCTCATTCATTCTGAATCTAGAAAAGGCCACTATGATCATCCAACCCCACTGCTTTTATAGTTCTTAAAAGTTATCAGCAAAACAAATTTGAGGCAAAAGCAGTCAGAAGTTGAGACGAGGAAAAGTCTATAGAGGCAGTCCTTGCCTGGTGTATTCAAGAGACCTGGCTTCCTGAGGGTTAATGAAATCTTCATGAAAACCATGGTCATGTGAGTCTGTCTCGCCCTTCCACTGGAATCTGTAATGTGGAAGCCAGCAGGTCAATGTTTATGAGAGTAGTTCAAAGTCAGCACCTGAACTTGTGTAAGAAAAATGCAGCAATAAGGAAGGTACTGTATGTCATTAGGAAATGTATGAAGTAAATTTACGTTAGAAAATGAAAATGAGTAGATACTGATACTGAGATAGTGTGATACAGAGAAAGGGAATGAAGGGAAAGAAGTAGGATATTTTTTCCATTGGTAATTTAACTCCTTTTAGAAGCTTTTACTGAAATGCCTATAACCTATTTCATCATATTTAGCTATACAAAGACTCCTTTTTATTAAGTCTCCATAGCCTTCTTTTCACCTGGAAGACATTATTCATTACTGATACACTGTGAACATGTTGGATCTTCATTTATTGACTGTATTCATAGACTGTTTTCTTGTCAAATTCACAGATGTTAACTATACTAATAAAGAAGGATGCGAATCTCCCCTGAAATATGAAAACAGCAAGTAAGCCTAGGCTGCCCTGGACCTTCCCAAGAAGCATCTCTGGCTATGTCTGCAGTAGTAAGTTAAACATTGACAGGTGGGTTTCTGGACACTGAAATGTGTCGTAGCCTGTTAGAGTCAGAGATTTTGTCTGGGCAAACTAACCATCTCCTGGGAGTTAGAACAGGCCCAGAGACCATATCTAGTAATTATGATAGATGTGACAACAGTATTTAACAGGGCAAGAGGTCTTAATCATATGGACATAGACCATTCTCTGTCATTTGGTCTCAGGACCAGACAATGGTACCACGCACTCAATTCACTAGATGTACTTTCAGCCCCTTTGAAGGCTGAACATTTGTATTTTTTAGCAGATTCTGAAATTCATAGACCTACTCAAGTGAATAACTATTCCTTAGCAATTGCTAGATGTTCGCAATTGCCAATGTTATGTCAGGAATGCATTTGAACATCTGAGACTGACTGTGCTTTGGGCCCAGCGACACAGCCTAAGTACACATTTGAGTATCCTTTTAACGAAAAACCTCTCAAATTACCTTTCTAACTTTTACAGTGTCAGCTATGCGCTTAGAGAAAAGACTGCTCAGTGCCTTTTTGAATAATCCATTGAACCTTCAAGTGCTCTTAAGTAGCATTAGCTGACAGTTCCAACTGCACTTTCTAGACCTGAACCAGATGACTTATTACAGCAGTATTTAGTTACAAAAATACTTCTCTGTGAATTAGCAAAGCATCTAGTTTGTGTATGTAAAGATTCCAAAGCTAACCACCATAGCTTGTCTTTAACTTCATATGTTCATAAGCTGGAATAGCTGCTATTCTGATGGCAGTTTAACATATTATTTTGGGAAGGAAAATAAAGTCTAGTAAAGGGCAGGTTGTTTCCTCAGATGCTTTTTGTAATACATGGGTTGATCTAATGAGGAATGCGGATCTTGTAGGCAGAAAAAGCAAATTCTCAAGTTTTCCTGTTCAAAGGAGGAGGGTGAATGAATTTAAGAAAATGAACCTGGTCTTTTCCGAGGTGGGTGATAACATTCTCTGTTACCAGTAATATGTCTCCTAGGGCCTCTCTAGACCCCCACACTCTCGGCAGTATGCCTTTTAAAGCTACTCAGGCAGTGTTTCTGAAAGCTGTGACTGATATAGCATCATCCTTTCTGACTACACACCAAGTCTGATGGAAATTAATTTATCAGCAGGAGACAGCATATTTTCAGGCAGGAGACACCATATTTCCATCAAAATCTTTGTGGAAAGGAGGGAACAATGGCATCCTGCCCAGCCCCATATTAAGCCACATTAAACAGGAGCTCACACCTTCTCCCTTTGTCCACATAAATCCCTATGTCCAAGAGAACTTCCACAGATGCCAGGAAAAAGAGAGGTAAACCAACAGTGCCATAAATCAGTTAGTCCTCACTTTTATATTTGTAAGGCAGAGCCCTAAACCCATGAAGATGAGAGCCTTCGGATGACACTTGCTTGGTTAAACATAGAATTGTCTAGTGTAAAACATTCACATTTGAGAAGATAATCTGACCTCCCTTCTTAGTTTTTGGTGAGACACAATACATTTCAACAAAGACATCTTTGATTTCTAAATGAGAAACAGGAATCACACCCCACACTTCTTTTTCTTGATAAGTGCCAGTCTTACAATAGGTGAGGTGAATCCCACCGTTTGCATAGGGGTTGCAGAATCATGATCAGGCCAGAAACTGGGGATTTTTTTCTTCCCCTCAAAGAACTCTTGAAGCAGTGGTAGTACGCAGTTTTTACATAACTTGGAATATTGAGAATGTAATTGATCACACAGTTTCATGCAGTTTATTCTGAAAAATGCTTCCAAAACAAAACAAACTATTTCCTGAATACTCAAAATAATGAAGCTTGGTTTCTAGTTATTTCATGTCACATGATTCAGGGAAAGACTTTGAAAGCACTGCACTAAAGCTTTAGCATGACCTTACCCTTGAGTAGACATTGGAGAAATGAAATAGGATAGGCAAGAAAAGAGAGATGAAAAAGAGGGGAGAATGTCTTTCCCAACTGCAGGAAAAGCATCACTTAGAGCTCACACATTGTTATGTGCCTGGGGAAAGAAATCTTGACTGAAGAATGACAATTTTGATGTGTCATAAGGGACAGACTCGAAATGGAACTTTTCTTAGAATTAAATCTTTCACCGACACACCAAGTTCTTTCCCTCGGGGTGGAATTAATAAGATGTCTATCCAGCTACATATTTTCATTATTTCTACAGGAACTTCAGAATTTTTAGATCTCTTCTTAGCTGGTAGGTTTGGTTCAAATTCACACCAGAGTTTAAATGTTTGAGGAAATAGTGGGAGATAAAGAGAACAATAGACAAGCAGGCACACGTAGCCCATGGCATTATTTAGCCCTTGTTGCCACAGGTAAACAGGTTTCAAATTCCTGAACTGAAAGGGGAAAAATCTGTAGAATTTACTAACTTTGTCTAATGAATATAAGAAAAATATCTATTTTACATGTCTCAGAAATCTAAAGTAAAAATTATAGAGTATACCTAGGATGTTTTTTTAGCATTGTAGCATAAATTCTACATAAATTCTTGGCTTTTCTGTAAGAGCAGCTCCATGTTCTGGACTTTGTCATTGGTTCCCTATTCAAAATCCAGTATACAAATGTTCAAGATCTTAGGGCAAGTTTCTATCTATCTACAGCTACTGTCCTATCAAAGTTTTACAGCTATGGGTCATCTTTCAAGATTACAGTAAAAACAGACTGCTCTGCCCCATTTGTGGGGTACATGCCATTGCATAGAAGGCCTTTGCCAGCTAGGAGTTGTCACAGAAGTCCTTGTGAACAAGCCTGGGCATTTCAGTCTGTTCTAGAACTGGGAGGGGATATTCTTCCATTTTCCTTCTTTTCCTGCTTTCCTACTTCCCCCTACAAAAAGTAAAGAAAGGAAGTCAAGCAAACTTTCAAAACTGTAGTGAATATTCCATTCATCTAGAAACAGGTGCCCAGTGAAATCTCCAATCCTCAACTAAATTAAGGAGTTTCCCTTTAATCTTCCTTTATACTACACTCCAGAATCCCATACCAGTTTGCTGGACTGTGGCCCTTGGCGCTGAAAGGAAGGTTAAAAAAAATCTTTCCCAAATTTCAAAACAATTCATAGAAGGATAAATGCAGAACTGTGTAGATTCGATATATACATATTCACTAAATGTTATATTGCCTACTTAGATTCTGGTAATCTTTTTTTGCCCACATTGACTTTCAGCCATGCAAATAATAATCAATTAGATCCATAGAATCCTAAAAACCCAGTTACTGTAGTGCAAACATAAGAAGGGAACACTGAACAGGTATTCTTGGAGAGGAAAAAGCATAACAAATATTTGGATAAAAGTTTATGTCCACTGAGGATATAAACTACTTCCCTTTCCTTCCAGCTGGCCAAGAGGATCTTTTTGTAGTGCTCCTGTGTGTTCCAGTATTCCCTTTGTTTATACTTTCTCACCTGATCATGCCTTCCCAATTAAGTTAAATGAAGGGAGATGTTCGTACTTCTTTATATTTTATAGTCGTGCCTGGATTTATTATAATGGCATTGTAAGTAAATAAAAATACTTTGGAATTAGATAGCAATTTTAAATATATAATAGAAAAATAAAATAAAAATATGGTGCTTTATCACATCAAAATAATTGTCATTGAACTGCTCCAGAAAGTAACTCTTTAATCATACTGATTAATGCACTGAGCTCATGCTGCACTTCTCCTATGCATGCTCTTGAGCACAATGTCATTTCATGGAATTGCCAAAAGTTTCATCTGTTTTTGTTCCCCTGTGTATATTCCATCCAAACCCTGAGGGACAGCTGTCTCAGACAATGCTGTCAACACAGCTACTACTAATACTGCTGGTGAGTCTCATCAGTCTGTACCATTCTTTTTAAAGAAGTTAGACTACAGAATTGCCGGGAAGATATGTTTTGCAAGGTAACACTTTGTTTTGCAAACTTATCCAGATGGTTTCTGTAGATTGCAGTATGTGAGCTTAGAGCTGAATCAACAGGATGTCCAGCCCCCTCACCTTGTTCTCTCATTCTGTAGGAACAAGTGCTCATCCTACCCAAGGAAATAAATATGGAGTAAGTTCTATAAGAAAAGCAAAAAGAAAAAGAGGTTTTTCCTCTCCCAGTGAAAAAAACCAAACCAAACCAAAACAAACCCTACAACAACACAGAAAAACCCAAAACCGTAGCACTCACAGAGTTAGAAAATATTTGAGTGTATTTGGACTATGTGTAGCAGCAGAAAAGGCTGCAATGAAATTAAGTATTACAACAGTCTCATTTTCTCCTGTTTAAATCTCCGCATGAGTGCTTTAAGGCCATCATTCTCACACTGGTTACATTAGGCACCTCTAAAATTTCATTAATAGAAATATTACCTTTAATTTAGCTTGGAAGAAAGTGATTTGTTATAATATGTGAAAAGTTAGCATTTTATTAATTGCCAACCTGGTGTAAAGTATAAAAGAATGGAACTCCTGAGCTCTAAGCATGTGTCTAGTTCCTTTCCCAGGAGGCATTAACTCCTTTTTAGCAATGAACATATTTTTAATTCTGCCATTTATCTGGTAACTGGAGTTAGACGTGGTGGTGGTGCACATGTCTTTCTCCTGGCTGTCTAAAGACTCAGCCATGTTCTGGGACCCCTTTGGAGAACATAGTTTTCCTGCTACATATGTCTTCCATCTATTAGGAAGAATGCAATATCACAAGATAAAAATTGTCTTCCAGCAGCTTTTCTCCATGGTAAGGTCTCCAGAGCTTGCTCTTGGAATAATTTTCTCTCATTGTCAATTCTCCTGGTTCTGTTTTAAACAAGAGAGTAACTCAACTTTCTCCTTTGCCCTTGTGACTCGTATTTCTACCATAAATATATGCCGTATTTATGTTGTGTCTCCTTGATTCAATCTGCAGCCTCCTTTCTGCTAAGAGGCATCCATCACTATTGCAACAAAAGGTATTAAAAAATCTTCTTTTCAGGTCTCAGTTATATTTGGTATCTGATGATCTATCATTTCTGGTTATCTCTATGTGCCACCTAGGCACATTTAGGCACTATCTGAGTCGGTGTTTACAAACTTAGAAACAATGAAACAGACTTTTTAAAAAATACATTATTTCATTAGTGATTTCCAAAGATAAATACTGCTCTGAAATGCTTGGTTCAGATGAAGACAGATGTAGACATTAAAAAGGATGCTAGTGCTGTACACAGATCCAAGATTTAATTTCTGTTGAGTTTTTCTTCCTCTCTGCTTAAGAAATTTGTGTTATTCTTTGCATGTTTTTCCCCAAAACAAACTCTTCAGAGCTTCCTTCTTCTACAAAACAAAACCAGACGGTGTCAACCCACAGCCCAGCATATGAGCAGCCCAACAATAATAAGCTAAAGTGTGCATGTGATGGAGCAAAATATTTTCAGTGACTAATTTGAAATTAACAACTCAGTCCTGTTTCCATTGAAGTCAGTATTGACACACCCATTATGAAAAAGAAGTCTAAGTGGTGGTTTGATTACAATGGAGAGATAAAAAAGCTAAGCTTAAAAGGCTCTTTGTTTCTAGGGGAGAAACCACAATGGCCTTTCTGGAAGTTAACAGCTGGAAGTTGAATGTTGCTAAATTCAAATGAAGACCACTTTCCTAGCAGTGAGGATGGTTAGAAGCCGGGACAGACTTCCAGGGGAAGAATTACATTCTCTAACTTTTGAAGATTTTAGCTTGAGCTTGGATAGTCTTGTCAATGCTGTGATTTAGCCAGGATAGCTAACTTGTGGCCAAACTTGTGGTTAAAGTGATCTTAAACTTATTACATGATGCTGAGGTATTTTGTGGTTTAGGGGGAAGGTGAAATAGGTGGTCTGTGGACTCTTCTGGTTCAGACAAGGTTCCCTGTTGTTCCTGCATCTATGGAGAGAAGTCCATCTATGGAGAGAAGTCCATTCCTGCCTTCTGTTCCTCAGTTCTAGACCTTCTTTTATGCGGGAGATTAAAACAGGAGAGATAAATGTCCCTTTTGACATTCATGTCTATGATTCAGTAAAGGGGACATAAGGACCATCTATATTAATTACTACAGTGATACTTGAATAATGCTCTTTTAACCATATTCCAGGCTTTTACGTGTATATCACATTATTGAATGCATGGTAGGAATTGTCTTTGTTGACCCACCAAATGCATGGCACAGCTCCCAGTTAAGGAGACATGCTGATGTTAAGCCATTAGTGAGTTTCTATGTGCTGGTAAGTGAGGCATCTGGAAATGCTCACCCAGAGGGCAATGAATCCCATATATTTACATACCCATCTTAAGATGAGCAACATCATCCTCTGAAAGTGGTTGTTCTTCACCATTGATTATAGGAGGAGCTTAAACAACTAACTATGAATAGCTGCCTAAATTTCAGATTTCTAATGCCAGGTGAGACAAATCTTGTGGTGGGAATAATGGCTCTAAGTGCAGACAGCCTAATTCTGCCAAATGCTGGCAGTCCCTCCAAAGTCACAGTAAGACCAAAGGAAATCCTTTGGAAATAGTTTGGGAACTAAGGCTGTGTTTAAACAAATCATATGAATACTCCCACTGAAATCAAGAGAACTATATGTGTAAGGAAGCAAGCAACATTTTTTTCCTTAAACTAGTAGTATCCCACCCCAAGTGTCTCAGAAGAATAAAAGAAATATAATTAAGTAATTAAGTGATACATTACCACAAGCAAAATATTCCTTCTTGAGTCTGCTAACAATCAGTTTAAGCCACAAGCACAATATTGTTTTATCTTCATTATTATTTTAAACTGTATATTAAAATACAAATACAACTATGGATAATGAAATTATCAAGATCTTTCTTAAAATCAGCAGTAGTATTTGCTTTGATGATCTCCTAGGGCAAACAATACACTACTTGGCTAAATGTTCCATTAAAAAAAATAATATTTCTGTTCTTTTTGATGCTACTTGGCATTTTTTCAAATTTCATTACTCAGGTTATCTTTTTAAGTTTTTACACATTAGAAAGTCTATCTGCTATTCGGAGTTTTTATCATAAAGTAAATCCCTTTTACATAGTCCCAATAATATAATCCCAGTCATTGTCATCTGTTTCTTGAATACCATCACATTTCCAGTTCTTTCTTGTCCTTCTATTGTTCCTTATAAGCAATGACTTTTTCCTTTCTAACAAGACCTAATTGGAGTTCACAGAAGTATCTGAAACCATTTCAGAAGTCCCACTCATACTTTCTGTATATTTCTATATTTTGAAACAGAAATTTTTGTGATGCAAGCCATATGAATCTGCAACCTAACTCAAAAGCCACAAGGCTTTTAAATGCTTGTCAGAATAGAGGAAATCATGTTGGTTTAGTTATTATAATTACTTCAGACTGCAACAGATAAATCATTAACAATAGCTGACTTATTTCTTGATTGTTACATTAGTTATATTTTTTTGTAAGATCTACTATAAGGTATTCTGTTTAGATATTGTGTACTAACAAGTAGCTAAACCTCTTAGTTTCTTAACCAACAGAAATATCTCACAACTGGAAAAACTAGTTTTTGCCAACATTAAATTAACCTGAAATACAATTGCGATGAACCTGAAACTATTTGCAAAATTTCTCTAAATTTAACCAATTAATTTTTGTTGATATTGCCCCTCTGAGGAAACAGCCAGAGAAAGCATTTTCCTAGGAAACAGGAGAAGTAAATTCAGCTTTGTCCTTTTAGGAGAGAGTTTGACCCCTTATCTTCTGTCCTGTTGAAGGCTGGTTCAGCCACACACGCTGGTGGTTACTCGAGTAAGTTTCCTTCATTCAGTCTTGGTTAGAATTCTTGTTCATATGGCGTAACTGAAAATTTTTTGGACAAGGCAGGCATTGATTCTTGGCAGGAATTTGAACAGGCACCGACCTGTTTTGTAGGAAGCCAGTCAGGCTATGGAGTCATTATTACCTCTTTGATGCCTGGCAAAATAACTTCTGCAGAAGAGAGCGTCTCCAGGACCATCTCCAACAAAAGGAATCAAAGCTGTAAGGCTTGTAGTTTGCAGGATGGAAGGATGTCGCACACCCCGGTGAATGCTCTAACCGCTGACCGATGAGGTAAGAGGGATCAGCAGACTCTTTCAGAAATTCAGCCCCTTTTCTCGATTTTTTTCCACAAGGATTTCACTAGATGTGAATGAAACATTCTATTTGACACAAGAGAATGTGGTTTTAGTGTTTCCTTTTTGTAAAAAGAAATTTTAAAGTCTCTTTGGTTTAATATGAATTGTTTGGGTTTTTTTCAGATTAACTGAAAACATATATAAGTTAAGGGTTTTTTTTTCGCAGGCAGATTCACTTTAAAATATACTGCTGAGAGACTGGGGAGGGGAGGGGAGGGGAGGGGAGGGAAGGGAAGGGAAGGGAAGGGAAGGGAGGGGAGGGGAGGGGAGGGGAGGGGAGGGGAGGAAAAGTGAGGCAAGGCAAGGCAAGGCAAGGGAAAAGGAAAGGGGAAAGGCAAGGGAAAAGGAAAGGAAAGGCAAGGGAAAAGGCAAGGGAAAAGGCAAGGGAAGGCAAGGGAAGGCAAGGGAAGGCAAGGCAAGGCAAGGCAAGGCAAGGCAAGGCAAGGAGAAAGGGAAGGGAAGGGAAGGGAAGGGAAGGGAAGGGAAGGGAAGGGAAGGGAAGGGAAGGGAAGGGAAGGAAAGGGAAGGAAAGGAAAGGAAAGGAAAGGAAAGGAAAGGAAAGGAAAGGAAAGGAAAGGAAAGGAAAGGAGAAAGGGAAGGAAAGGAAAGGAGAAAGGGAAGGAAAGGAAAGGGAAGGGAAGGGAAGGGAAGGGAAGGGAAGGGAAGGGAAGGGAAGGGAAGGGAAGGGAAGGGAAGGGAAGGGGAAAGGAAAGGGGAAAGGAAAGGGGAAAGGAAAAAGGAAAGGGGAAAGGAAAGGGGAAAGGAAAAAGGAAAGGAAAAAGGAAAGGGGAAAGGAAAGGAAAAAGGAAAGGGGAAAGGAAAGGAAAAAGGACAGGGGAAAGGACAGGGGAAAGGAAAGGAAAAAGGAAAGAGGAAAGGAAAGGAAAAAGGAAAGAGGAAAGGAAAGGAAAGGAAAGGGGAAAGGAAAGAGGAAAGGAAAGGAAAAAGGAAAGAGGAAAGGAAAGGAGAGGAAAGGGGAAAGGAAAGAGGAAAGGAAAGGAAAGGAGAAAGGTGATTGTTGTACAGAAGTTCTTGATGCTGTTTTTCTTTCACAAATAGCTCCGCACAATAGAAATACTTCATGAAGCATCTGCTGACATTCAGCATCTGCTGACGTTCTAATAGAGTAGAAGAGAAGAAGGCTTCTGCATGCATTATTCGTGCTGACCATTTAAAGCTTCAGCCTACAAGAAGATATAAATGTTTCGGTAAATGAGAGGAGATCACAGTAAAGAAAATCAACAAATCAAAGAGACACCATATGGGCAAAGACACTCTTTTGTGTAAAGTTGTGTCATAGAGAGATATTTTAATGTGCAAGGAGGTGTTGAATGCTGTGCTTGAGGCAACAATGTGATACAGAAGCTGTTTCTATTTATATGGAACTATTTCAGTGCCTCCAGGACTGGAATAGTCATCCTGGGTTACGAAGGGCTGCTGACCCGGAAACTTATGAAAGACATTTCTGTTTGGAGAGTCCTTTGGAGAGGTTGCTCAAATTAGTCGACATCTTTCTGAAACAAGCAGGAGTTGTGTGTGCAAGTTGGGAGAAAATACCGTGTTTCAATCAATGCTTACTTTCTCATGGGAAGAAAGTGTGTGAACAGATCAGAAAGGCAGCAGAGTCTTTGCATCTGTGTCAGGGTAAATGAAAGCTGGCAGTCAGGTGGCTCCCCTTCTCACAAAAACAACAAGTTGAGTAAGGTAATTACTGTTTAATATTTCCAACAGGATGTTTGAAGGGAGCATTTAATTATCCTGCCAACATCTATTCAAATAAACATGAGGGATTTAGAACATTTTTTGGAGCTGCAGGCTTAAAAGGAATACCAAACATTCTGGGGCACTAAACCTCTTAGATCTCCTCTGTAATGTGGCATCGCAATATGTTTCTATTGACATTTTGCCTTGTACATGAAATGATGCCTGCCCTCGAGAACGCAGCAGTGATGTATCCTGCTAAAGTAGCCTGCCTCTTCTTTCACCTTCCGAAATCGTGTCTTGAAGCTTTACTGAAGAAGAAATATTTTCAACTAGCACAATAGCTGAGTGTATCTTTCTTTGTTTTCAGCTAATGGTCTTTTAAAGCAAAGTCATTGTTGAGAAATATTCTGAGCATTCTTCTCATGGGTTAAATCACGCTGCAAAATGCCATACTGTTAAAATTGCCAGTCGAAAATGGCGATATGGACACCTGTTTGAAAAAGGTTAATACTTGTCTCCTTTACTCATGTAGTCACAGACATAAACATATACTTGTGTGTAGAGATTTTAATTTTTTTTAATAAAAAAAACAACTCGATCTGTTACTGACATTGCTCTATCTGCCCATATCTCTTATGGTTTTTCTTATTTTTCATAAAGCCTTTTTCTGTTATCTTAGCTGTAAAATCTGCAGGGTTCAGAAGATTGCCCAACAAGGGTAGTGTTACACATGCTGGTCAGTCTTTCCCACTTAAATCAGCTGAAAGATCCTACAGAAGGTCTCTCATGAAACAATAGCATCTTTGACCTAAAATGCAGACAGCAGTCACCATCCAGTGAATGTACCATGACTGAACGAGCTCTGCAAGAATATGTTGTTTAGAATAGTTTTGAGTCTGACAGAGAAAAGCAAAAGAAGCCAATGCAAAGAAAGGGTGTAAAGTCAGACTGCGTGAGTAGGCGCTGAGGAAAGCTGGCTGAGAGATGCTTGGAAAAGAATACTAACTCTTTCCAAGGAGTGGGGAACAGTGACTGAGGATATAATCAGCTGGGGGTTGATTTTCTTTTTATACCTGAAAACAAAAGAAATATTTGACTTACAACTTTAACTTCTTTTCATAATTGCAACAACTATCTGACCTCTAATTTTTTTTTCCTAACTGCTCAGACCAAATAAATTAGCAACATTATCTTTGTTACTATTAAAAGGATTTAGGAAGAGCAATAATCTAGGCCTTAATGGTAAAAATCAATATATCAAAACTCAGTGTGTGTGTTATCCTCCCTCACCCCCAGTAGTCTAAGCATGAACTCATTTAGGGCTAGTCTTTGCAATTTGCAGTTTACATAAAAACACTAACACCTCATAGTGTCTAAATTTAAAAAACCTAGAACCTGGCAGGATCTTAGACATCACTTTGGACTCTGATTTACCAGGTCTTTTCGTGGATGAGAAATGGCTTTACAAGTTAGGCACATCCAAAGGGACCTTGTCTAATAGTTAATGGAAAGAAAATTCCACCTCCTCCAGAAATTAAGTGAAGACAAAATTTGAGATGATGGTTGATTTCAACTGGAGAGAGAAAAAAGGGGTAGAAAGAGCAGAACAGTGAAAACCAGAAAAACACTTGGAAATGAGGCAATCCTTGTGTCTTCTGCTATTGCTGTGTCTTCTCAATATGTAAGGAAATAGAACATGGAGCTATATATGGTGGTACCTGAATACACCCTTCCTGAGCTCTCTGGAAGTCAAGTAAGTATTAAGGATCTTTTTTCTAATAATCAAGTAGCCTCAGGGTGCCTTATGGTTGTTCATTACAGTTCCATAAACAACAGATGAGAAAAATAAAGGACAACCAGGGAAAAACATATTAAAGGAACTGAAAAACAGTGGAGACCTCTGTAAAATTGCAAGGCTTAGACATGAGCTCAAATCTGGGCACTCATTTAAATGTTACTCTGAATTTTGTACATTTTTGCCTGGGCATGTGTTTTAAGATGTTACTGGTGTTCTTCTATGAGTTTTCTGTACAGTTCTGCAACAAGGAAGGTTATTGATATATTATATTGGTGGGTCTTGCATGTCCCCATTATACAAGTTTTATCCAGCTGTCTCAAATTTTAAAATTAGTTTTATGCCTATCTACCCACCTATTTACCTAGGAGGAATGATACATTATTTTGTTTATTGTGGATAGTCATTGTAGCATTTATATTAATTTCAAAAGATTACAAGTAAAAGAGGCTCATTATTAATGAAGTGCAGTGGAAGCCCTTGTAAGGCAAGAATTCACTTGTGCGGTATCCTCGAAAACTCCCATTATGTATGGGTTAATAGGAACCATAGCCTTGAAATCATATGCATTTTCCCATTTGAAAAGGGTATTTCTAACACCTTTTTAACTCTTTTATTACTGAGATACCATACAACGTTGAAACTAAGGACACAGTCTGTAATTTTTTTGTTGTGTTCTTTGAATTGGCATGTGGTTTGAGTTTTAAAGCTTATTTCCTTTTGGTCTAATGAGCCTCTGAAAGTGATTAAATAGAAGAAAGCCAGGTTAAGCCAATGACATTTTATCAGAGGAAATGCTATCAAATCTAGTGCCTGAAAAACTTTTTGTAGGTTCCCAAGATTTCTCACAATAAAATACTTTCTTATGACTAGAATAGTAATCAGAAACTCAAGGCATTAAATGTTTGTCAGTCAAAGTTAAAACAAAATGCAAACAATGATCAGAAAATATGTTCTTATGTGCTATACTCAGTTATCTTTTGTATGTCTGGCACTCCATTCCAGCTGCCTGCTTTTGTTTTTATGCTGAACCCAATGAACGTCCTTCAAGCATGGGCAAATTCTACCCAAATCAAACCCTCAGCTCTTGTTTTGAAGAACTTTTTAAAAGAAATGGATTAAACTTACTCAGGATACTTTAGCATTAGATCCAAGGTCCATAGATTAAAATGAGTTCACAATCAATTGACATTTTATGACCATGTAGAGATATGATGGGTGGACAGCAACTCTTTGAGTAAATCACTTCGCCTTTCAAAGTGCTGTCTGTGCCACATATATCGTGGTAGGGAAACGGTGGTTAATGGAGTTGAATGGGATATGACTAAGATGGTGGATAATGGTACATTTATCGCTGTTTTGTACAGAAGCCTTGATCCATCACCAGAGGTTCGTTGTGCAAGGCACTTCACATGCCAGTAGAAGAATCTGGCTCAAACGAAGAGCTCCAGATAGGCTGCAGAAGTGAAGGACAATGCAGTGGCATTGACCAGGACAACGAGCAATCCTCTTGACAATCAACTGGCTACCCCTTGGGTGCTTTGAACTTAGGTTTGTGTCCTAGAATTATGCCCATTGTGTTATTGTTGTTCTTTATTAGGTTTATAGTAAAACCTGCTGTGCCCTAACACACAGAGATGATCAAAATACTGAGAAACGGAGGCAGTAAGTAAACAAGATAAACAAATGGCTGACATTTCAAACAATTTTTTTTCCCTCTACATCACCTTTAAAGTGAACATCTTGGAATAAAGAAGTGAGCTTCAAAGAGTGTGTTCACAAGAGCCCCTTTGCTGTCCCTTAGCGGGCTGTGTAGCTAATGGCTGTCTGAATTTGCAAACTCTGCACTCTTCAGATCTCTGCCTGGGAGAAAGTTGCATAGCTGTACCGTCCTTGAGCTTGCTGGAGACCACCGTACTCTTGTTGAGAGACTGGGAATAATGTTAACCTCATTTATCTTTGCCATCTAAAAGATAGACATTTGTTTTAAGAGGGCATTTGGAAGTTTTCAGTAGGGAAAGACAGATACCTCCAGTGGAAGCTTCACCCTATTCTAAAAGACAAGGCCTAAATTGCCATTTAGAGGTCACTTTCTCTGTCTAATGCCTGTGCAGACTACATTTCAATAATCTGTACTTTGCTTTTCATGCCAAAAGTTAAGCAAGATGAATCTCGCCCTTGCTGACCCACTTCTTTTTATTTTTAATGTTGTTTGAAATGTTATTTCATAAGTTTCAATTAGAATTGGCACAGATAAAACTTCACCTTTTCATACAACATATCACTTCTACACAGTAATGTAGCTTTCCCAATTTTTTTCTTAAACTATTCTTTAATGATAAATATTTTTTTGCATAACTACAGCAAGTTGCATAAAATAAAAGTATAGCAAGTAAGCCACCTAAGTAACAACCAAATAAGGACAGGCTATTGCACAATGCCAAGTAGAATGTTTGCCAAGGATATGAATATGAAGATAACATTACTTTCACACTATTTTATCCTCATTATATATACCTTGGTCAATCATACTAGATCTGCTATTACATGTCACTATGTACAAACAGAGAAAAAATTATTTGAAACAAAAGAGAAACAAACCACTGCAGAGGTGGAACGCACAGCTCCCCAGCTACAACTTATGTTTTCCTTTTTCTTATCAAAGACATTCATATAATTTCTAAACTTTTATCCTTGCTAGAAGGATATTTTTCTCTAAAAATAAATGCCTTAACTCTAAATGTGATAAAATAAATCTTTCTTGATTCTTGTTTTTAATTCGTTTGAGGAGGAAAGTTTGGGGAGTATTGTTGTTTCTTTAATTCAAAATCATCTGAACGTGAAGAATTAATAAATCAGTTGCCCTTTCCTTATGTCAAACGTAAACTTAGCTATATGATTGCAATCAATAAAATATATTGCCCTTAGCTGAATTCCCTCCTTCACACAAAGATACATAATAGATTCCCTATCTAGATTTTGTCCACAATTTTAGCAAGACACTTGTTTTTCATCAGCATTTCTCTGTGAACTACTACATGCATAAAAATGTTGACAGTAACATGGTAGTAATGAAATCTCTGTGCTGCTGTTAACAAACCTGTCCTAATGCATTAACCTGTGGCTTTATTATCCACACTAATTTTCAAGCTGTAATTCTTTCCCTTGCTAGATTAATTCTTTTAGCAGCTACTCCTCTGGATACAGGAAGAAAGAAAGAACAAACCTGAAGGAAAAGTTGCCTCGAGGACAGATTAAATGTGATAAAGGAAAAAAAAAAACCCAAACCTTAAATGGTGACTTGATAAAACTACGTCAAGTGACCGTTTGTTGGTAGTTGGACAAGACAGTGTGATCATAGATGGTGTGCTTTAGCTGTGTGCCAAAGACAATCATAAAAAACATTTGCAGATAAATGTCAAAGAGTGAATAAGTCGAAAGTTAATAAGTAGGAGACTCAAAACAAACTGGCTACATTTTATTTTTTTTCCTGTGCTACTTTAAGCATTGATTAGCTAACAATTTAGAAGCAATAAAAGGCAATCATTCATTTATGCAACATGTAAGCAGCCTGGGCAGCTTATAGCCATAAAATGTATTTGGAATCCAGACTGAAGAAAGGGTTACATTCTTCAGAAAATTCAATAATAGCTAAGGATTATCAGTGGACCTAGGATTCCGGCAAGGTTGCAAGCCCTAAAGATTATACAAGAAACTGAAAGCCACTTTCTAAGTATTGGAAAGAAGAAGAAAGTTTTATAGGCAAATTATTCAATAATTGCTGTTGGAGAAGTTTTTGTACCTTCATCTGAGGCAACTGGTTATGTCACTGTCATCTAAAGGATGAATCAGGATAACTGTCGTGGTTTAACCCCAGCCGGCCACTGAGCACCACGCAGCCGCTCGCTCACACCCCCCCACCGGGTGGGATGGGGGAGGGAATCAGAAGGGTAAATGTGAGAAAACTCGTGGGCTGAGATAAAAACAGTTTAATAGGGAAAGCAAAAGCCGCGCACGCAAGCAAAGCAAAACAAGGAATTCATTCACTACTTCCATCGGCAGGCAGGTGTTCAGCCATCGCCAGGAAAGCAGGGCTCCATCACGCCTAACGGTTACTTGGGAAGACAAACGCCATCACTCCGAACGCCGCCCCTC
The DNA here is from genome assembly GCF_964195595.1 of Calonectris borealis. Lineage (NCBI taxonomy): Eukaryota > Metazoa > Chordata > Aves > Procellariiformes > Procellariidae > Calonectris > Calonectris borealis. Next base: position 13,947,281 of record NC_134314.1, read on the forward strand.
CTTCTTCTTCACCCAGCCTTATATGCTGAGCATGATGTCATATGGTATGGAATAGCCTATTGGCCAGCTGGGCCAGCTGCCCTGGCCATGCTCCTTCCCAGTCCCCTGCACATCTGGCAGGGCATGGGAAGATGAAAAGTCCTTGACTAGCGTAAACAATACCTAGCAACAACCAAAACATCAGGGTGTCATCAACATTATTCTCACACTACATCCAAAACACTGCACTCTACCAGTTAATAGGAAGAAAATCAACTCCATCCCAGCCAAAACCAGGACAATAACCAAGATGAACTATTGGTCTACCAGAAGTGAGTGCTTCTCTGGTGACCTTTCCATGGAGGACAGTAAGGTTTTACCAAAGCTGGCCAGGCTGCGGTGCAATTTCTAGCCTATTGCTCAAGTTGTACTTTCATGAATAGGGAAGAGCAAACTCATTCTGATTTGTGATTATACCCATGGACTCAGGAACTGAGGGTGAAATGTTGGCATGGACGTGCTGAAGTCAGTGGGATAACATTCATTGCCTCTACTGCAGTTCTGATATCACATGTGGTATTAATGATTGTTTACACCTGCTAGTGCGGGTGCGCGTGGATATTCAAAACAGTCTTGCACAATAACTAGCTCGACAGTCAAAAACCTGCAAAGTTTCATGGCTGTATTATTTTCTCTACAGAAATAAAATTCCCTCCAGATAGCTCATAGGGGTTTATTCACCCTTTCTTCTCCCTCCCACTTGTAATAGAAGACAAATTGCCCAAATATCTCCTGATCACATTCCACATACTTCTGTCAGCAGGAAAAGTAGAATTTAACAGAGAGCTCAGATACCGAGGGTGGTCAAACCCGCCAATTCCAGGATTCAGGGATGATGGAAAAGAACCCCCTGCTTGTCCTCTGGGATGACCTTCCATCTGAGCTGTCGGGTTATCACAGATCCATCTGTAAACAAAGGATAGCAGGTTCCCTGGGCAGTGTCAGGATCACACTCAGTGTGACACTGTGTTTGGATGTTCAAAGAATCCCTCTCTCCCTGCTTTCTTTTCCAGGCTTAATAAAGGAACTGCTAAAACCTATGTAGCCTGATAAGATGACAAGACAGTCTTTTAGTGTTATTGATTGTATACAAGAGGTGGAATGATGAATTATTTCCTATAATGTAGCCTGAGTGGGTTTCATCTTTTTGAGAGATGTTCTTCAAATTCCTGATATGAATTCAATTCTTAAACTTCCTGCTGGAAAGAAAAGGGTCTTCATTAGGTCAAAGGGCTGGGGTAAGACAAGTATCTTTTACCTGATAACAGAAGGGAGAGAACTTTCAGAGTGCATGATCTGAGAGGAATAAAGATGTATAGCACATAAAATAAACTGTGGATTGCTATCATGAGAATGCTGTCAAAATGAACCAAGGGGACAAATTGTGTGCCTCTGAAGGCACTCCACATGTAATAAACTTCAACCTTTCACCACCTTCCGTTAGGTGTGGTGGCACAGCTGATTGACTGCAGCTTTTTTTTCTCACTAAAGTGAAAAACAATTTTATTACTTAGCAAAAGAAGTTCCATTAGCAGGCCACAAGCATTAACATCTGTTGCATGCAGTGATGTGCAATACATATATTGTGTGTAGCTACTTTTCCTATATGTGCTCCTATATCTGTCATATTCAGTCTTAGCAAAATGACTTAGAAACCTAATCCGTTATGAGGTTTAGTCATAAAGGTCTTGCCCTATAAGGTTCCTGAAGAATATTATCTTCTATATTTATTCTGTGTGAAATAAACTAATTTTAAGCCTAGAAGTTAAAATACCCAACAGTTTTTGCAATAAAGAAATTGAAAAAAAGGATCCAAAAAGAATGCCATTTTTATAGAATCCTTTTCTGGGCCTCAGCTATGACTCAAAGGTTGCTGCTAGTTTGGCTGTTGTGAAAAGCTTCTGATATTAATGGATAACCTAGCGGAACTACATGGAACTACAGTTCAAGTTTAAATACATGTATAAGGGGTTAGATCTTGAAGAAGTGTTGTTTGCTTGCTTTGGTGTAGGTGATCTTTGGACAGGGGTTTGCGAGGGGTGAGGATTGTCTGTTTTCTCTTAAAGAAAACTGTGCTCTTGCCATTACTGTCTCACTCATTCTGAAACTAGTTTTGAAGCTTTCTAGCTTGACTGAAAATCTCTGAGGTACAGAGAGGCTAAGCATGAGCTGCAAACACACACACTTACATGTTGTCCTTTCCTTGGCTGATTCTAGATTTTGCAAGTTGTTTTTGATTATTCACTGTCTAAAATAATGTTTGCAGAGCTTTTAGTACGTTTGGAAGAGAGCAGCAGGACAGACTGAGAAACTGTTGAGATGCTCGAAGGGCAGCTAGGAACCCAGGCAACAGGGAAGGTTGCAGATGGGTCCAACCTGAGCTGTTTACTGAGCTCAGGCTCACTGAAAAGGTCTCAGAAACATACTTGGGAGTGCAACAATAATATATAGGTTTTTTCTAGAAACAAGCATCAGTCGCAAATCTCGTCTTTACTAAGGCCTTCTTACTGTCCTTTCTACGTAAATGAACAGGCTGTTTTTCCCTGACAAAGCAGTACAAGGAAGTTTTGGTGTAAATGTAAATCAGGTCTGGAAATCTTTACACAAATGGAAAGATGCTCTCTGTTACACACCAAGGTATCTTTAGGAAAGCTTTTGATGGATTGCGTTCACTAATACATCTAAGTTGTTTTAATTATTGCTTATCCTAATTTCAGTGCATGATGAAAGCATCATTTACATATTGTTCCTGTTGCTCAGATGTCAAGGAGGTTATCTGGGACCTCCAGACACTTAATCAGAGTTTGCTGATGAAAGCCTGACCTTGTTGTCTAAATCTGTCGCCTCTCTGACTTTACCACCATCGTTGAAACTGCCAGCAATAGTTTGTCCGTAATGAGATTGCTTGGTGGTTTCTTTGTCAAATTTGTTTTTATTGACCCGCCCAATGTGAGACACTGTCTCTCACTTACAGGTCAGCCCGAGGTATTGTATACCAGCGAATATATCATGACAGAAGAAAATAAACACTGGGGGAGGAGGAAGTTCTGATAACTTTCACAGCCCAGATGGAAACCCAGGCTCTTTGTACTCCCATTAAGCATTGGCAGTGTGCAATGGGGGTGTGAGCACTGAGCTGTGGGGAGAGCTGTAACCCACCCTTCCAGGAATCCTTTCTCATCGTCTACTGCTCTCAGGACACAACTCAGACTAATGTACTCATACAGTTCTGTCTGAAATGGAGCTTGACATAACTCATTACCAAAACATATCATGTTTGGTGATTTTTCTATTGTTTTTAGGTTTCTATGTTACTTTTATGCTTTTTTAGTCTTGAGTTTCGTGTATTCTCATTTATTCTTCACTGTTTAGAAGTATGGGGTTCTGGTTTATGAAGCAGGAAACAGCAAGGTTTGTTGACTAACTGATTCCAAATGCAGGCTGTCCTAGACCCTACAGTATGTCTTTCACAATACAAAATTAAAGGCATAAAGTTTTCCAGGTATTGATCCTTGGTGGATAATCATATAGCTGAAGCACTGGCCTGAAAACCACACTGGGTCACTGTAAACTTCCTTTTAATGGAAAATTAGATCTCAGACTTCTCGATAATCCTCCAGACATACTTCACATTTATTTACATAATAAATCCCTCTCAAGGGAGGGATCTATTAACCACTGCAGTACAAATTATATTGAATATATTATAGGGGTGACCCAAGGAAACACTTAGGATTAGAAGAAAATAAAGGAAACTATAAGAAGGAATATCCTGTCCATTATCCTCCAGCACCTTCTTAGAGACTCACTCAAAGAAGTTGGAATAAAAAATTCTCACTGCTATTTCTTAAGCAATTGTTTTGATTTACTGGTACATCTCTGTGCCAAGTGAAGTAACCATAATACCATGTATAAATGTATATAACTTTGTGTATATAAATATATATAACTTTACGAATGGACTTTCCTATCCCCTCCTATTTCTGTGTAGGATGCACATGCCACTGTTCTGTTATGTCTGCACACACAATAACTCAGTCACTGACTATGCAGTAGTGAAATACATTTTTCAGCAAGGACTTTTAACGTTATTGTCATAAAATGCATGAGAATCACAATGAAAATATGCCAAATTTCAAAACCACTTTTAACAAACTTATTGGGTTTGTATTTAATTATTGAAGATAATATTTGATTATTGAAGATCAAACCAAGCAGATTATATTTTTTTCCATTGATAAATTTTAAGAATAGTTTATTACTCTACAGGTAACCTGGATGAGTTGTACTTACCCTGGAATGAAAGCATTATGATAACATTTCTATCAACCACAGGCTTGTATATCTCTTCTTACCTATCAAGAAATCTAAAGTATCTTGGTAAACCAGGAAAACCCCTTTAGATTTTTTTTATCCAGAAGTGTTCCAGTTTCTTTTTGACTAAATACTTCACAACTGACGTGAACTAGAACAGACTATATCTGAAGTTCACATCGCTAACAAAATATTATATGGTTCAATTAGTGAGATATAGATAAAACCATTTTGAAGGACATTTAAAAAACTGTTCCCCATTCATTTACCTGCCAACACATAGGGTTCTGCATCAGATACCCCACTAACTAACTCCTCAAACACTGTGGAGAAATATGCCTTGAATGTGGAGAGCTAGTTTCACAACACACACAGTAGCTAAGGTTCCAAGATTAATACATGTATTTCCAAGGATTTTTTTTAACCTACTTTTTTTGCATGAGTAAGAGATGAGAATATTAAATATTTATCTGTGTGATCCAAATCAAGTGCATCTGCAAACTAGAATTCTTACAGTCATGCATCCTTTTTTTCCTTTTCATAAGCTATTTAATCTCCTAGCTCCAAACAATATCACACTGAGTAAAGGATTTTTGTAACTATTGTCACATCTCCCAGTGGGAATCATATTTGTTAGCCTAAAATTGGAAATCTTTCTTCATTAGTGAAGGAAACCTCCATTTTATGGGTATATGTTAAAACAATACCCAATTTTTTGGTATTTCTGAGAAAAGTGTAGTGCTTTAAAGAGTGGAAGTGTTGAGGAGAGTCATGGTTTTGGTAAGATCAGGACTCAGTATCTGAACTGTCAAAAAGCGTTCTTGGAATCAGGGTAGGTGACTCATCTTCACAGCCTGGAAGTGGAGGTACTGAGTCAGCTGCTGGCTGGGATCGCTGTTGTTGACCAGAAAGAGCCAGACAGGATTTCTCTCTTTAATGCCAAATCCGAAGCATTTAGACACAGCCTGAGCGACACCCTACAGACAATAGAGGAGCTTCAGTGACAAACTGACATTTCAAGCTGTACACAATAAACATTATTGACCGTGAAAATGATCAGAGGAAGAAGAGTGTAGATATGGGAGTGCAAGGAAATGAAAGGAGGTGGATGTTATTCCCCCTGTTCCAAGTGTTGCAGAGGAGTCACAACTCGTACGGAGGAGTAAGCTTGGGCAGCAAGGGTGGCATCCTGTGCAATGATGATACCAAATTTGTGGTTTATGTTTAAATAAGTACTCATATGGCCCAGAACCTTACTTTAGAGACTGATCCCTGGTGTGAGCAAAGGCATGTCTTTGCCTTTGGTGACAAAGGCAAAGGTGAGACAAGAGACTATACCAGTGCACGGAGAACACTGAGATGTGTTTGGTCCTAGAGAGGCTTTCAAAACTGTCTATCAGAGAGGAATACTCAAAGCCACATGTAGCTTTGTGTCTTTATAAGGCACAGCTGATTTCCTCTGGCTGCTTTTATGCTGCATTCCATAATCTTTGAACTTGGTGTGCCTCCTGCCATCCATCTTTACCCACAAGTTGTTTCTTGTGTTCAGTGCTGAGTACTGAAATAGTAACCAGTGCCTTCCAGCCCATAAGTGAACCTCCTAGTAGGTGTTACAACAGAAATTAATTAACACATCAAATGTGTTACCAGCTTCCCATCACATAACATTTCCCTGCTAAAAAGAAATCAGTATGAAAGATCCTAATTAAGAAAGTTGAAACTTTGTGTTATATGTTTCATTGATAATTTTCATCTAAAAATTTGAATTTCATGCCTGTGTTCACAACTGCAGCCAGAAGCAGACTGGTTTCTCTCAGTGAAGGAAAGGAAGTATTGCAGTATAATTAAGATGAAAAAGTTTCATTCGACTAGTCTGTTTTTATTTCCATGTGGACCGACAAACTTTTCTTCTCCTATCTCTTACAGCAGCAGTATTACTGAAAGCATTGATGAATCAACACTTGGGTGGCATATTCAGTAGCTGTTGACAGGTGGTGGGAAATATAACACACCATAGTTCAACAGGTGCGGAAAAGTTATACGGCTGAAAGACAGGAACATAATCAGAATCTTGGTATTACCTCTGTATCTTGCATGCGCCGTCTAACTTTTCTTTTCTGCTAGTAATAATCTTTATACACAGAATGAAATACCAGAAAGTGATTGTTCGATTTATATACTCTCCCTTCTGCACAATTGTATGGTGTCTGGGGCTTCTTGGAAATGAAAATTTTGATCGATGGACCACTCAGCTTCTCTCAGGTTTCTTGTCTTAATCTGTGGAACAAAAACACACCCAATAGCAAAACCACATATGGAAAAATGTATATATGTCCCATATATTTGCCCAGCTACTCCAAAACTAGTAATAAAAATATAAAAAAATGCATTGATAAAAGCTAAAATATTGCTTGTATTAATTATATGTAGGTCTTGAAGTTATCGGGCTGGCCCCTCTGCTTTCAAAATTTGGTGACCAAATTGGTCGTTCATCTTGAGACCAAGCCTTTTGAAGAAGTGTCACGTACAGCACAGTTGAAGAATATATTAAGAAAAGGTAAAAAAAAAAAAAAAATTCAGGTGTCATTCAGCTTCCCAAAATAAGTGGAGTTCCTGTGTGACTGCATGATCAGAAAACGTGTCCATTACCTTTATATTTGTTCTGTCCAGAAAAAAATATTCACCTCCCTTACACACAAGAATTGTTTATTTTATATTTGGAGTTTTTAGAACCGATACACCAAATAGCTGTATTTGCCAATCCTAAGCAAAAAGTGTTTATTCCAGGCCAAGTTCAAAACAGAAAACAGCTTCAGGCAAGAACAACTATTGGCTTTGTAAACAGTGACCCTGACTTGCTTGAACATTTTTATATTTCTTTCCTGGAGTTCAGACAAGTGGATGATCCAACAAGTTAGAACATAGGCATGGCTATGTACTGAGGGCTAGAATAGCCTTGAGAGAAAATAGCATTTTTTACAGTAATGAGATAATAGAATAAGTGTGTTCCATTGAATATTGATGGCAACACACTCCTAGATGTCACTCAAATGCTTTGAAAATTGTGTTTTAAGGTACTGAGTCAGTCATCATGAACCTGTCAATGCTTTAGTAGAAATGAATTGCTTCCTTGTGCTAAGGACAACCATAAGGCTAGTTTTTAACATAATATTTCTTCATGCCTGTTCTTCAGGATTGCACTGACTTTTAGCAATGTGTTAGTATTTTCCTTGGTGCCTTTAGGTTATACTCTTTGTGACTCACATCAATCCGTTGAAGCATTCCCATATTCAGTTTCACCATCTGTAAAATGAGGGAAATAATACCTATTTTTCTATGTAATCATTTTTATCTCTAGCGTGGGGGATCAAGAAACAGTTATTTAATAGTGGCTGATTACTGTTTGCTTAAATTTATGAAACCACAAGGTGGCTATGCACCTGAAACTGCAGCAGATTTTTCCTTAAGCATTAATTCTGCATACAGCTTTTTGTAGCAGCTCAAGCCAGCATACAGCCATTTCTCAGGCTAAAGGCTGTCTCTCAGGCTTTCTAAATCCTTGTTACTAGTATAGAAACACCAATCAAATTAAAAAAGAGATGAATCAGGCCAAGACTTCTCCGATTTTTCAGTGCTATTTATCGTGAGTTCTCCCCAATATTATATCTTGTAAAAAAACTGCATAAACTTTCTTGCACCAGAAATGGGATGTCAAAATATCATTCACATGTTGAAAGAACAGTTCTTGGATGCATTTACCCTTGCAAAACATTAATTCTGATGTACAATTTTGCCCATTCCTGGTTTCTGGAGTATTTACTGACAACCTGCCCAGTTCCTGAAGCAATAGGTTTTTTACTTCAAATTTATGACTGTGACAGATTCCCAACGTGTACAATAATCATGGCTCATCTCTTTTCCTCTTCTCCTGCAAATTTTTTGGAGTGGGAATGCACTGATTTGATTCTGCTGATTTATGTGCTACTTTGTTCTTTATCTGTTTGCACCTCGCCAGTAAAATAACATCGTGCTATCATTTCCAGGGTTCACAGGACCCTGTCAGCACTTAGCAGTCAAAGGTCAACCAGCTTTACAACTCATGGTTAAATAGGTTGAAAAATCTCACCTAGTATTAACCCCCAATACATCAAATGAAGAAAAATGGTACTGGCATCACTAATAAAATAGCAGTACCATACAGCAGGCTATTTTTGCTGTAGTGCACTGGCAATACAGTTGTTGAGCCATGACTGTCCTTGAGATGCCCAGTTCTAGGAGTGGACAATGTAACTTGTGTTCCTGATTGCCACTGATTTATATTTTGCTTTGTTCTTTATCTGTTTATAAGTATCCAAGAGAGCCATCCACATGTTGCTATCTTTCTTTCATCTTCTGAGCTGTCTGTGACCAGTTCATCTTTCCCTGACGCTATCTCTCTGCCCTGTAAGCCCTTCAGCGATGTTTCCTACACTCATTTGCAAGTTCACAGAACCCTGGCAACACTTAACAGCCGAGCAGCAACAAACTTGCCTGAAAAAGTGTAAATAAATCCACCTGATTTCCCTTAGCGAATACTCTTCTTTTTGTATAATAGACCTACATAGAGATGTCAAATACTTGGCTGCATTGAAGACAATAACTTCACCAGGGATTTAATTTTCAGGTATTTGTACCATTTCTATTCCAAAGTTCCATGGCTCCTCTGAACAGATGATGTTATGCTGAAAAAGTTATTTCAAATGTAAAATAATTTATGTGGAAGTGTAAATACTATGTTATCCAGAGCATCTTTTCCTCTCATTCTGATCAATAAAAGAATTTTGAAGTTTTTAATCAAAGTAGTACATATCTTTCAGTTTTTATTTTTTAATCCTGCCTTTCCCTGTCTTTTAAACTGGAACAACTTGGGAAAGGAGAGACAAAAGGAAAAGAGTGGGAAACAAAGCAAAAAATTACTGCATATTCCTCTAAATAATGATATGTTTTAAAATTCTCAATTAGTACATAAAAAAAAAAAGTATCAGAAAATAGATCACAGAAAAAAATGAAGTCAAGCACTTTCAATGAAAAGTACATTTAAACCAGTCCAGGTCAAAATATCCAGGCTCCATTCAGCTGTCCTGAGAAATGGTTTTAATATCCACTATTGACCCAGGCTCGTCTCTCCCACATGTAGGCACTTTTAACCAGAAGCCTGGAGAACTGGTCTCAGGCTGTTGCTGAATAACATGAGGAGGGGAAGGATCAGTGGGCTGAACAGAAGCCAACCAGCCGACAGCTGACTAGCAGCTTTGAAGTGTTCTCTGAAATCAATAATCTTCGGATAACTGACGGTACGTGAACTTGGTGGATAACTCTGCCCGGCTGCGGTGCTGCTGGTAGCTGAAGGCTCTCCATGTGCACATCCTATGGTGATAATCCAGAGGATGGGTCACTAGGCCATGATAATTCACCATGAAGAGGGAATAGTATTTTTCATAAAGGAAAGAGAAATATTTGAAAAAGAGCCTTCCAACACTAAAATTTCTTGACAACCCAAGATTAAAAATGGCAAAGAAAGCAGCTTTAGTATTCTTTCTGACAGGTCTCTCCACTGCTTAAAAATACAGAATGAAAATCCCACTTAAGTAACTCACAACTATAAAATCATACTTGATCCTTTAAAATGTCTTCATTTCCAGAATAAGGCACTTGGTTCTGAATGACTTATTTATTCTGTGCTTCCTCATAACACGCTGGACTACAATGACCTGTCTTGTAATTTCTGTTTTGGTTGTGCTGCCAGTTCTTCCCCTCACTCTCCCATTTGTATGCTTACCAACCTGTGAACAGCAATATTTGAATTCTAAGGCTTCAGAATATTAAGGATATGCAAAAATGTAGTGAATCTGTCTCTTTGGATTTGCATGCATGGGTTGAGAAGGCCAATAAGCCAATAAGTCATTCTTTAAAACTCCCACAGTGTGGGAAATTCATTGGTGACAAACGTCAGCAGGATATTTGAGACACATTCAGACTCTGTTATGAAACTCCCATTCCTCTAAGGACTGACTGAGACTTCTTAGCATTGCTAATGCTCTATAGCCTTCATTATCTGCCCAGTCATTCCCTCTGTGAAAATCTTTCTGTTGCTGCTGTCTTTTCTTACATGAAATTAAATACAAACACTACAAAATAAAAGCATTGCCAGTCAGAGTAGCACAGCACAGTTTATCTATAAGAGACAGTGGTAAGTATTATAATAATTTAGTCTGTGATGCCCTTCACCTTTCATTGCATTTATACACTCATACTTGCACGACATTTTCAATGAATCAACAGGGTTATTTTGCCAATGGGGGTAGGGGATAGCTATGTACATATAAGGACTTCTGGGCACCTAATTCAGCGCTGTGAATTCCTATACAGAGTAAAACAGATGGTTTGACACTGCTATATTGGTCTCAATTTCAGCAGCAAATGCTAAGCAGCTACTCAAGCAGTGTCATTAGTACTTCATATAGACACAGGCAATATTTGAGTCATCTGTGCTCACTCCTCTTTCCCACCTGAATGAGCAACCTAGGTTTAAATTTTAACACTCATTATCTGTCCTAGACCTATAAATCTTGAAACCTATGCTTATATTTCTTTTGCCCAACAGGTCAAGATTTCAACTGAGGAATTTTACACTGGTGCAACTATGAATCTGGTCATTACTTGTTGCAGTCCATAGCAATACACAATGCAGATGAGACCTAAACAAAGACAGGACCAAAAGCAGGGATGGAGTGTATAACATTGGAAACTCTGAGAGCAGGTAAAATCTATCTGGTAAGGCAGGATAATACTACACTGTCAGCAAATATATGGAATCCTCATTAAAAAAAATAAAATACCATGGAAAGCCCATAAAACTGTATTTCAATTACACTTAGAATACAGTCTTAAAACAGGAAGTCTATGTTTAATATCCATATTAATGAATATTTAGAGCTTGTTGCAGTGACTTTTTTGTATCAAGAACTTTCTTTGGCAGTGAAATCATAAAAAGTCACTTGATATTCTAGCAAAACCACTTTCTACAGCCTAGATCTACTAACCAAGGAACAAAGCCATGCCATGCGCTTTACATAGCCGGCCATGTAGGACGAAGATTCAGTACTTACACTGATAGCTTGCAAACAATGTGTATAGCAGATTTGTTTGCATAACAGAATCGTTAAACAATTCTCAACTTTGAGTGAATTTACATGAATCAATCTGTTCATAAACAAGATCGTAACCTTTAGATAATTTTTTTGTTCTCAAACTGACCTCCTCCCTCTGCCCTGTTTATGCAGCTATGCCATTATGCAACTATGTCATTAATTGGTGGCCAAGCACACATATGGTGTGCTTCGTTGTGTGCTTGGTTCTCTGAAAAACTGAGGTCATTTTTGCTTGAACACTATAAAAAATAATAATTAAAAAATAACAGGAGAATTTTCCATAAAGTGGGAGGCAGAATCATTAAACCCAACATTCTGTATCTAGACAGGCCTGTAATGCTTGGTACAAAGGCCCCTCAGTTGCCTTTTGAACTGCAATCCTTAACCCCTCAGTGGCTCTGAATTTGAGAATAACCCAAGGTATGAAATCACATGTGATTCAGGGTCCCATGCAATGTAGCTCACAGGCCAGATAAATGTTTATGTTTGCATGTGCATTTTCTGTTCTCTATTTCTACCAAGTGAGCAGTGGCAAATGACAATTTAAAAAGAAAATGTAGTTTTTCAAGACAGTAAAATCAAATCACATGCATCATTAAAAAGCAGACAATTACCATTCTAGAAAATGTGGGTCCATTTCTGGATGTTTTATCTTTATTGCTTGCAAGAAAACCAAAGAGCAACTCCTACTTATTGCCAACACCTCTGAGAAATACCTTTATGACCTTTCAGCTCGTCCTAGTTTTATGATTTTCAGCATCCTAAGGCTCATGATGGCCACACACTTTTTTTCTTATTGTTCTAAAATGTTAAGCTGCAGATTACTTTTGGCCAAATGTACAGACGCAGCTTTCATGTAGTTCTAGATCCTCAGACCAGAAAAAGACATTAGACAAATCTGAGTTATGCCAAGCTTATGTATGACAGTTAATATTTTTTAAGATGACTGTTGATGACTTCCTAAAATTTCACAAAAGAGGATGGTCTCAATACAAATGTATACATCACCTTGATACGCAGAACTTGCACCATGGAGCTATTACTCCTAAGCTATTACTCCTGTTGCTTATTGAGAAAAGACAATCTCCTGTGGGGAAGTTGGTTGCAACATTATTGAGAAGGGCAACGAAGCTGGTGAAGGGCCTGGAGCACAAGTCTTATGAGGAGCGGCTGAGGGAGCTGGGGCTGTTTAGCCTGGAGAAGAGGAGGCTGAGGGGAGACCTCATCGCGCCCTACAACTACCTGAAGGGAGGTTGTAGCGAGGTAGGTGTTGGTCTCTTCTGCCAAGTAACTAGCGATAGGACGAGAGGAAATGACCTCAAGTTGTGCCAAGGGAGGTTTAGGCTGGACATTAGGAGAAATTTCTTTACTGAAAGAGTGGTCAGGCCTTGGAACAGGCTGCCCAGGGAAGTGGTGAGTCACCACCCCTTGAAGTATTTAGAAGACGTGTAGATGAGGTGCTTAGGAACATGGTGTAGTGGGTATGGTGGTGTTGGGTTGACAGTTGGACTCGATGATCTTAGAGATCTTTTCCAACCTTAATGATTCTATGATTCTATGATTATTTAGTTGGTTTCCTGACGGGCAACATATATTCCTGATAGTTCAAGATTACTTGAAAAGAGTTAGAACAAGGTCCATTATACAAGTAAGATGAAAACAATCATGACTAAGTAATTTATGAAGATTATGTCTGAGGAAATTTGTGGGAAATGTTATGTAGTTGCAATAGATGAAACAGCAAGATCAACAAAACATTAGTGAGTGCTGGGTCCCATGATATGGAAATTATGGTGTGCAGCCTCATGAAGAGCTCATTGTGCAGTGTAACCTGAACATTGGCAGGGGAAATTAAAGTTAGACTGGTACATCAAAATTCAGCAAGGGTTGCAGACAAAGCTCTGATGGAATGACGAGTAAGATGGACCTTAAGTCAGGTACAATAACCTGAGTAACTGTGAGGTGCATTTGTCTGTCTTCCAAGCATACTTAGAATTCGACTTTCCTGACTACAGTTTAAATAATCTTTTTTCTACTAGAATCCCTTAGACCTGTGTAAGAATTAAATAAATAAATTAATAAAAATTACAAATTTATTTAAAGATTGTTTTAAAAATGTTTGATGGCACACTTTCCAGGCAGAAGCATGCATTTTCATTACTAAGAAAACCCTTTCAGTTTCTGCTGCCTGAAGGACTGCAGATGATAAAATGGAGTTTCCTTAAATTAAAGCCTGTTTGGTGGCCTAGCAAGAGAACAGAAATATTCTGCTGCTTCCATGGAAGTGAAGTAGTCCAATCATGGCAAAAATCACAACAGATAGTTCATTAAGGGAAGAAAATGAAAATTAAATAATTCACTTCTATCTATTCAATTATAGAAAGCTAAGAAAGCTCTTGATGAATAAATTTACCAGAGAAGTGTAATACCAAATTTAATCACAATATCTTAATTTCCAAGAAAAATCCCACCTGGGACCAGTACACCAGATATGCAAGATATTCAACACTGATATTTTAAAAATCCATTTATTTCAAAATCAAAAGAATTGATTTTAAGTGCCCAGCTCCAAATTGTTATGTGAATAGAAAAGCTAGAAAATTATTCACATTGTGAAAACTTCTGTTACAATTCAAAGCAGAAGTGTTACATGTGGTTTCGGTGTACAGTACCCATTCAGCCATGAACAGCCGAATACACAGCTTCATCTGTTGCAAACTCGTTGTCAGCTCGTTGACGTCAGATCAGGAGTATTGTGGTTCATTTTGCCAAAAGAAATGTCAGCTGTTTGCTGAAGCAAGGAAGTTGATAAAAATTATTTTGGTGGCATTAACAGCAAGGCTGTAAGTGAGCATAGCTTCAGCATCATGCATTTTTGCAAAACATGGCTTCGATCCACAATAAGACAATCAAGACTGAACTGGAGTATGATTTGACATGTACACAAGGACAAAACAGATGCCTAACAGCTTACATATGGTGCAGAATTCTTTTAAGAAAATCAGAGTGAGGATGTTTGCAACTTTTCAGGTTTAGAAAGTGAGTTTTAAATCAATTAAAAAAAAAAATGCTTTCAGAATATTTTGTGACTGTGATTTAATTTCCACTTTAAAAAGACGACAAGTGAAGTAGGCGTTTGTTCATTTAATAGTGTCACCATTTATGCTTTTAGAAGCAGGGAACTAAAACCCTGATAAATTGTCCATAGTTTATTCTTATATTCTCTCCCCTATAGTAAAAGATATTTATATGATCCTATAGCTGCCACATCTGAAAATGGCACATTTCAGTAATAAATTTATTTTTAGAAAATCTCATAGCATTAAGATGTCATGTCTCTATTTGATAGCTGGAGAACACTGGTATAATGTAAGTTCAAGAGCTTACTTTCAGCCACATAATGATGCCTACAAATGGAGCAGGAACTGAATATAATTTTCCAGAATCCCAGTTCCATTCCCTCCCCAAGACCAAACCTCCTCTCAAGTCCTTAGCCTTCATATTCTTTATTCTTCAAAATTTTACTGACATGCAAAAATGTTTGGTGAGCTCCACTGTGTAATTGTACGCAGTCTGCATGAAATATATACCTGATCCCAGGTTTGTTGCAGCGGTCTCTCCTCTCCTCTGTTGTAACTGTGGTGGTCCCCCAGCAACATGACCATCTCCCACACCTATACAGCCCATTCTACATGTATGCCTTTTGCATGATCCAACAGTAATTTTTTCCAAGTCCAACCTTGACCACAGATATCATTTGAGTCCCGTGCAGTATCAGCCTTCCTGTAATAAAAGGCACTTCTGTTTGCGCTTTTCTTTCCTCAGGAGATACTAATTTTCAAGCTGTGTCACCAACTGGTGGTAGTAAGGTGATTGGCCATGTTGACTTATGAAAACCACAGTGAAAAGAGCATCAGATAGAACAGAACCCATGTGAAGTTAAAATAAACTTGGAACAAAGTCAGACATTGGGATTGAATGCTCAAGAAGAACAAATCAGAAATTATAACAGTGGATAAATAATGACTTTACTAACAGAAAACAGACTTGCTAGGCCTGATTTCAGTTTGGCATTATTGAGCCACTGCTACTAGGAATAATCCCTTTTCCTAAACAATCTTTACACTACACCAACTAACAAATCACTTACTCATCAATATTGAAAGCATTATTTCCTTAGAAGTAATGTGATTTGTGTACATACATCTCACACGTATTTTTGTTTGTTTAACTAAATCTCTGTGGCCTGAAGGTTCCCAACATATGATTTACCTCGTCACTGATCATTGGTTTATTACAACATAGAGCTGTCTAAAGTGTGATTAATGCAGAACAATCCTGATAAACCTCTTTTCTGGACACATCACGGTAAGGCAAGATTATATCTATTATTATATCCATGTGAGTAGCCTTTCCCAAGGCACATATCACACTGATGTACATCCCAGCAAACTGCAAGGAGAAGTTAATTGATGACATATTTAGAAAATTACTTCAGTTCTTGAACACCAGAAGATCTTTGCTGGCTTACACATAGGGCTTGGGGCTTTATTTATAAGAAGTTAGAAGGTTTTTCATAAACATAGCTACATAACCTTAATATGCTACACTATAGTTCCCAGAATGTGTGAAACTATGAATGAGATTGAAAGAGGAACTGGGCAGGCAAGACAATACCTCTAGGTTAGATGCATATTCCAGTTAAAATCACTGAATAATTTTTTAAGTAACAGCTATTGATACTATGCATTATTTATCACTGAACCCTTTGAAACTGTCTCTCCAGAGTATTATGCCATGTGAAATTATCTCCCTTTTTCAGAATCATCTAATAAGACATTAAAGAGGAATGGAAGAAAGAGCATGGAAAAGAGAACGGCACATATTTTATATGTGTTTTATGCAAAGACCAAGGCTCATTCTCTTTTCAGTGTTTATCAGAAGCACAAAGCACGCCTAGCTTCCCTAATTTTGATAACAATTGAGCTGCTACAGACTATTTACCTTATAAATTTATGTTTCTACAAATGCTTGTGGGAAAAGTCCTTACTCTTCCCTTCTGCAGGCCAGCTTTCTGCCATTTATATTATTAAGTTATTCACCTCAGGAAATTCTCATTTCGTACTACACAATCCATGAGAATGAAGGCAAGCCAGTGCAAAACCAGGGAACACAGCATTAGCATTACCTTCACTCTCAATGGAGGAGCAAAATCCTCAGACCCATCACTAGATCACTTTCTACAGTTTACTGATGTATTTACCTGTTGTCTTTCTACTCATTTTTAGTGACATTTGCTCAGCAATCAGGTTTCACCACTTCCTCTGTTCACTTGCATTTAATTTTAAAGAAATGTTCTATATTTCCTAAATATTTTAATTTGAGGTCTGTTGTTTAAATTAATAGACTTTAAGATCAGCAATCACTGGAACCTTTACTAATAGAGTGCTCTAGTCAAGTGAGAAATTTAACACATTTCTCAGTAAATATCCTAATCATTAATTATTCTCATGGTTAAAAAAATTTGTTGCTTGTTTCTAGTTTGAATCTGCTTTGTCTTGCTTTTATCTGGATCTTGTCAGGTGTTATCAGATTCTCCTAGTTCTGTACAGTGTTCTTGTCACCACTACCTCTAGCTGCCATTCCCCTCTCTTACAGTCATATAACACAGGTAACAGTTGAATAAAGCTGGTAGCCATAAGAAGTGTATGTGTGTGTGTGTGACCTACTAATTGTAGATTTCTACATATATGCATGAATTTGTGCACACAAATACTTACACGTACACAGGGAAAACAGCACATATGTACTCAAAAGTGTCGCTGAAGGAAAGAGACTGACCTTATGGCAATGCCAGCAGATCCAGTGGTTAGAGAAAGAGGCAAAAGACCGATGCCTGTAGCCTCCAGGACTGAAAATGTACTAGGCCGGGATATTATTAAAACAAGTACCTTAATGATTGCAAAGTGTGTGACTACATGAATATCACATTTTTTCATTATATAGCTATGCAATATGGTATATTCCCAGGAGTCTCTTGGTTTGTTTAGTGCTGACACTTATCTATATGTATTGGTTTCACACTGATGGAGCTCTAGTTGTTTTGTTATTTTGGAGAGGACATGAAGAAAGCTCAATAACGTAGAAAATGTAGAACATATTGTCCTAAAATCTCCCTCATTATTAAAACTACAGAGAGAAATATAGGAAATCGGAGCCTCAAAACACAGCTGAAAGAACTGAGAGTTGAATTCAACCACCAGTGAATTGCACTCCCACACACGTACAGCCCCAGACAATAGGCTGATTCAAGACAATGAATGCACAAGAAATAAGTCACTGTTCTCCCTTTTTTCTCTGCAATGCTAATTCTTTTCCTCAAGTTGAATGCGTGAAAAACAGCTCCAGCGTTGAAATCTTTCTTTTGTAGTTGATAATGTGAAATATACTATGATATCACTTTGACTTCATCTTGACTCTGAACATAAACTTTTTCCTAAGAAACATGTACATTTTCAAAATTCATCTGCTCTGTGAATTGGTGTTCTGAATGTATCACCATATCAAGAAGACACGTGCTGAGAGATGAGATATACTTCCTGATGATACCACTATCTTATATTAACCAATATATGAAAGATCGGTTATAAAGAATGAGTGTAACAAGACGCTAGCATTTTTCATATAAGGATCCTAAAGCCTTTCTATACAAGATAAAGGAGTCAGCTATTAGTCTATTATTTTTAAAATCTTACATACATAACAATTGAGACCAGACAGTGCTACACTCTCAGCTACAAACAGAAACCATGTTTGCCATGCAGTGTGATCTTTACCTTGCATCCTCTGGTGCATGGCGTTCCTGCGTAATAGACTATTTAAGCCATATGTATTCTCTCAGTATACCGGCCAGACAGATACCTCTAGCTTTTTTCCTTGTTTCTGACTGGCTGGGATTAATTTCTTCTTCCTTCAACCGCCTGAGAGTGTGCCAAAGCCAACCATCAAGGTTCCTTCTTGAGGCAATGGGGAGAGATGAGCACCTCTCTGGAGGATGGCTCATCTCAGGTCACATTAGGTGTGTAAAATATGTGGAACAGTTTGCCTTTGGAGATGCTTATCTCTTCCCACTGACTAGAAAAGGAGCTTTGCTTTGACGAAGCAGCTCTTTTATCTGACAGAAGTTAGATGAAAGGAATCCCAGACATACGGACCTAATTGGCCTCTCTCTGCGTATTATAATGTGTCACACTGGCCAGGTCTCAGTCGATGGCTCATTGTGTGAAGCTCACCAGAAACACAGAGGCCCCTGTCCTGTGAAGCTTGCATTAGGAGATCCCATCATGCATGCTTGATATATATAAAATGACGTAAGCCTAGCTAGGCAGAATAGTCCTAATTCCCCCTTTGGGAAGCTTAATTTATTACCATTTTTCTTGGCTTCCTGACATAAAAGGGGACTCAAGAAAGACAGCAACACCTCTCAAGTAATTAAGCAAGGATTGGCTCTGATCTGATAAAATGACAGCCTATTCTTCACTTCAGTTTCTCAGTTTAGGCATAAAACATGGGTACAATTTAGCAACAGGGAGGCAAACAGCTGTAAATTAGAGAAGTGAAGGATAAATATGTAAAAATTTATGTATTTTACACATGCTCACATGCATGTTTACTTACTGGTTATTATTTTTGAGATTTCCAATGGGAACAAATTCAGTAATTGCTCAAAGTAGAAATGCAAGAATATAATTTTAGCCTAGGAAGTGAAGAATGCTGCAGTTTTAGTGCAAAGTTAATATTGGGTGAACAATAATGAAAGCAAATGAAAATCAGCTATAAATTGATGCATTGTCGTGTTTCCCCCCCCATCCCCAACTCAAAGAACAGATTCACCATATGGTCTTTTTATAAATATTTCGGAAGTAAAGTGACTTCTGGAAGGGATTGGAGTCTGAGATATGCACAGTTATCAGCATTTTAGAAGATCCAATTTGAAACATCTGCTAACTCTTGAAAGAGTTATGTTGAAACAAAAAACAGTCCTTATTTAGGAGGGTTGTATGCTCAGAGTTTTGTATTCTCCCCTCTTTTCTGCAAGGATAGAAGGAAGAGGAGAGAGCTGCACAAGCATTTTGCTTCCACCTTTTCCAGGTCCAAGATTTAAAGCTTTATGGTGAGGAAAATCAAGATGACAGATGCAAAGAGACAGTAAATTACTGACACACTCCTCTTCAATCATGCTTTGAAGTGCTAAAGAATTCAGACCAAATCTCAACCATGAAAGCTTTGTAAGAGGCAAGCTGCAATTTACTAGGCCAGTGGAATGTAACAGATATATTTTTAAAGAATGTATTTTTTCAAATCTTGGGATTTGAGACAAGGCAAAAAATTTTGCAAACAGTAAATGTTTTTGACCCTTGCAATGTTTATGTTTTTGGTTATACTGTTGTTATCAGTATGCAGTTACAATCCCTACAACTTGCACTTCTTCTAACCTTCCAGACAGACTGTAAATATTTAACAGTTCTTGCAAGTTGATTTACATAGTACTTACTGGGTAAATAATACCTCACTTCTGAAAAATGTATGCACACATATAGTGCAGTGTTAAATAATTAATCAAATATAATAACAGCAAAATAATAACAAAGGAAAAATACCAGTTTTCAAAAGATATACAGTCATCTTTAGATAGATTTTTGAAACACTTGTCTTTTCCTTTCTATCATTATTTCTTTGTCTCTTCTTTCCTTTATCCTTCCTCTAATGAGTTTATTATTGTCATCATCATAACATAAATTTCAATCACAATAATTTTTTTCTGAAATGTTTTGCATACTATAGGTAGAAAGTAAAGCCATTCAGCATATTTGCTGATGTTTCATGTATCATTCTGAATGATTAATTCTAATATGGACTCAGATATTGCAACAGGATCACAGATGGAAGCAACTTTTATCCTTTTTGGAGTGGCACTGAAGTCAGCGTAGATCTTCACTGGTTCATGGGTCTGTACAATTTGATGCAATTAGTGTAACCCCCAGCAAATTCTCTAGCGGAGAGGTCTAGCTCTGAATCAAGCATAGAAATGCAAAATTAATTCTTTACTTTGCCACACAATATTAACACATAAACAGATCTTCGGAAATGTCTGGGGCAGTCCATGTCCCAAGAGTTGTCACATCCCTCTGTCTCCCAACATAGGTAGCATCATAGAAATATCCATCTTTGAGTGCAATGCTTGTAAAGTTCTTGTTTGAAAGTGGTGATTGAGATCATTGTCTGATCTGAAGAAAAATCACACATATTTTGATAGATAAGAGGAAAATAGGATAGCCATGAAAGGAAGATAGCCACAGAAAAGGGAGAGTCACTAGAGGTCTGATATGGCCAAGGCAATACTCTGCTTAAAATACCTTTCTAATAACCTTCTAAATGAAGAGATGAGAGAGACAACTGTGTTGAACAAATACAAAGAAATGACACAGTAGCAATCAAGACAGTACACATGGAGTCCAGAAATAGCTTTAGCCATGTTGCTGGATAAGAGAGGACACATTTTAGAGATGTTTTACAGCTGCTTCTGGAGAAGAAGACACAGAAGTCTAAATCAACTTGAATATGAATTCAAAAGGGAACTGCACATGGCTCCACCAATTAACATGACTTTCTCTATATTTCAGCTTATAGTTTTTATGCTTGTCAGTAATTTTCATACAGTTAGTTAATTCTTTTATTTTGCTCTTAGAAACTCATTTAATCTCTTTCCTATGAAACTTGCTGATAACATGGATGAAGAAAAATATTTTAAAGATAGGACGCTAGCCTACACAACTTGATAGAAGCTACTAAAGAGCTGATGATAAGTGTTCCAAAGGAAATTTCCTGGAATATGTAAAATTCAAGGATAGTTTCCTCCTTGTCTGGTTCACATCAGGGAGTTGACCCTCATCTAAGTCAAGTTTCAAGCCTCCTCTTGAGGAGGTGCTTCAAATCCTATGCCATTCTTGAGCAGTTCTTCTACCGCTTTGTTGTTTTCCTCTTTCATGAAAAATAATCAAAACCTCTTTTCTTTCTTTATTTTTTTTCTTCTGGTGCAAAACAGAAGCACTTTGAGAAATCACATAAGATTTTCTTTGTGAGCTTGATAACTTCTTTCCCATCTGAGTATTATGGTCTTTCTAATAATGAACATGTGAAACTCAGAACCTCACAGTTACCTCACTTAGAAGGTGATACCTTCAAGGCTGTCCCTGCACAATTCTTCTGAATGGTGCATCTATTCCTTAAAGAATATCCTCCAACAATTGATCAAACTTTGCATTTTTTGTATTATAACAGAGAAAAACATGTTTGAATGACACTCAAAAGATATGTGATTTGGATCCATAGTTTACAGTCAGATTTAAAACTCTGCTTCCTTCCTTCAGGAGCTACTGTGGCCACAGATGAGGTCTCTACCACTTTCCTAGAAAAATATATTCAATAATGGAGCAATGTGCTGGATCTGCCATAGACCCAATAAAATTTCCAGACAATTTTCTGTGGAGTGGTGTTGGACAGCAGAGATCTTGGGGACCAGTGCTCTACTAGTAAATTAAATCATGGCAGATAACATTCCCGGGCACTAGCATTCAATCATCTGAACTAGTAAAGTGTTAGGACATCACTATTTTCATCCACAAGCCAATTAGAAATCTCTCAAAAACCTCCTGGGCATGGTTAAGGACTTAGCCTGAGGACATTTGCAGAAGGTGGTAATGGCATAGGCAAGTATAATTCTTTGACAGCTGGCTTCACAGTCAGAGGATAAACCCATCTACCTTTAATTTATGTATAGGTGCAATCAGTAAGCACATCCCAGAAACGCATGGAGCTATTTCCAGGATTTTCTACACAGCACAGAAATCTCTGTGCCATATTTTCAAGCCTACTTGAAAATCTTAAAGGGTTTGTTTGTTTGGTTGGTTGGTTGGTTTTTAAAGAAAGAATAGTTTGGTGTAATCACATGTCTCCTGGAGCTGATGGCATAGGCATAGGTTTATAAACTCTATACTTTAGCCTCATCTTCTTGGCTGTCCAGTCTTGTGTCTTCAAAAAAACCCAGAGACAGACATGCCGAAGTATGTCTTGTACTTACAATTTCTCACAGTGACATGTCTTGCCCTTTGGGTTTGAACTAACTAAAAAGACCACGCTCATTATCTGTAATATCAGTAGAAAGGAAGAAGAAAATATGTTTACAGTTAACAATTAAAAGAGAGTGTTTCAAATGTCATTGCATTATGATGTCTTATAGCAATACCTGTATTTCACTAGAAAGTGCTAAAGGCCAAGCTTAAATAATTTCATTATATGGTTAGTGAATCTGAATTTTTCTGCTTGGAAGAAGGAAATCATACGGATACAGTCATAATCTGAAGTGACCCTGTTCATATCGGGATTTGTATCAAAACCCTTTTCCTTATTTTTCATAATATTTTTCTCTACATTGTTGCTATATAAAAGATCTAAACAAACAATAAGGAAACTAAGCAATAGTTGTAACTATCTACGTACATAGTACTGTAATATGAACAAAGTGATGACAGCTGGAAGAATGCTTTCTCATCATTTTGTTTTTCATTTCTAATAACATGGCACTTCTGCTCTTTAAAAAGAAGCATAGAAATCTGGCACAGACAGCTATTGTCAGGGATGCCTCCTTTCTAACCAGTGGTTTAAAGTATACATATTAGGTTTTTTCTGTTTTAGTGAAAGATTTTCCGAAACACTACCTTATACGCTATGCTTTAGTTATGTTTTTGTAAAACATTTAGTTGCAAATTATTACAGAGATAGTGAAGCATTCCCGTAGTCTTAAAAGCCTCAGCATAGACACACCATTTAGTCCTTGAAGACTTGAGATTCAAAAAGTGCCATACTGACATTTCAGAGAGAAATGCTTAAGGCCCATAGACACACTGACTTTGTGGTGGTTTCACACCTGTAACGTTCTAACACGTTAGAAAAGTATTATCAACTAAGAGATGTTCAATTTGAATTGAGATCTTCTGAGGAGCACAAGCTTCATCCCTGTGCTTCCTGGGTGAAATCCTAACATTTCTGAACTCAGCTACTAGTCAAGAATTTTGTCCTTGTTTTTAACAGAGCTTGGACTCAAATCACCCATTTTTTGCTCCCTGTGAAAAAAAAGCAAAATAAAATGTTGATGAGGGAGAGTAAATTAGCTTTCTTAGCTAGGCATGAGAAATTCTCTCCCCACACAAGAGAGGGTTATTGCAGGGTAGTGAACAAAGCCAGTGTGGAAGGTTCCAGCGTGATTTTGTAAGAGCTCCCGTAAGAATGGTAATGTAGCCCTGCACTGAATTTCACAATATTTCAGATGAGCTGTGCTGCAGCTCCCAGTGGGAAGGACCTCAATTACAAGGTCATGTTGCAAAGCTGAGCCACCAAAAATGGCACCAAAGCCTATTGCTCCCTGCCATTCTTTAGAAATCAAAAAGGAAGCAGAATTGTGTCTGATGTTCCAAAGATCATGATCTGGACCAATAGCTGAATGAATTGATAACACATTAAAATATTCTCAGTGAGCTGCTTTAATTCAGCTAGTATATTCCACTTGAGTACCGAAGTTTTAAAAAAGTAAAGACAATTTACCATCAGGAGAGCAAAGACAATTCAAGAAAAAAGGCATATAAATTTAGCCTTGGTAAGTAAACAAATTACTGGGCTTTCAGTCACTAATCAGTTTAACTGCACTTTTCTAATTCATTTGGCTGGATCAGCTCTAGGGAATTACCAAACAAAGACAGAGAGAGGAAAATGTTATTTCACAGAGTGCCTTGTGATGTACCTAATAAATCCAGTACTGGAGCCTGACTCTTCACTGATGACAACAGACCATGCCTTCGATGTCATGACCTCTGGTGGGCTAAGGGGCATGACTCTCAAAGGGTTAATCTTTTCCACCTGTTGTTGACCACAGAGCAAGCTCTCCTGGCAGGTCTCCTACCAGGAGAATGTGGCCCCTGACCTTTGCGGGAGTGGGATGTTGCAGTAAAGGCACTCCCTAACAAGCACTGCAATCTGGCACACTTGCCCCAACTGTCTGGTGGTTGAATCCAGTAGTAAAGCAACCTGTGAATGACCAGCAAATCATGAATTTGAAAGGCAGGGGTAAAGGTGGGGTACAATTCCCAAAAAATCTCAGTCAGCTCTCTGTGAGAGTTACGATGAGCTGCATATGCTATGTTGCTGGTTTGGGCTTTTCCCTATGAAAATATTAGAATCAACCCAAGCTGAAACAACAAAAAAAATTACTAGAAAAATCAAGAATATTGAAATTGAGACACAATTTCAGCCAAAACCAAGCAGCTAAAAGCCAAAGCTGTTGCTCTCCTGAGTCAATACAACTGTTCTGATCTATTGGGTACAAGCACATGTAAAAAGCAAAGGCATAAGAACATTCTCACAAAGTTAACCTCTATAAATATAGAGAACATATTCTGAAGATTTGAGATATCTTCACGAAGCTCAGAGTCTTTTTATTCTGTTATCACTAGTTTGGTATCTGAGTCATACCCACCTAGGAAGGGGTTCCTGAGACATCAAAAATATTTTACCTATAGAGTAACTGATGCGGGAGCATCTCTAACATCTGCTAAGTTTTTCTACTATGCTGCCTATGCCACTTTGCTACCCAACTCCATTGCCTATTTGAGCTTTCCTCTACCTGTGAAGAGGTTTTTGTCAAGTTTTCTTGTTGATCACAAGAAAGATCAGCAGAAAAAAATTTCTGCAGAGGTTCTTTAACCAAACTGCCTGCCCAGGGAAAGGTTGGACCAGTACTTAAGGCACAAGCCGAGGACTTCATAGGTCTTCCAGGCACTGCTGTGCCACATAGCTTGCAAGTGACCTTGAACAAAACCCTCTAACTACAGCTTTAAAAGTACTTTAGTGTTTTAATGTCTCCTCTATGCTGTCATGTGGTAGAAGTCTCAGCCCTGAGGCAGAGCAGTATGTATGTGAATTCTGATACTAATGCCAAGATGGTTGGGGAATTAAGGGAGATATTCTCCTAAATTATGAAGTTGTGAAATGCAAAGGAAAAGGTATGCACTCTGGTGTCTAAAAAGACCTGCCTGATCAGATACAGGCCACCGTCTCTAAGGTGAGAGGGGTCCAACTGTTGGAACCTTGCCCATGAATCTGCCTTCAAAGGCAGCTGCTTGATTCCCTCATGGAGAAAACAACAGTAGTATCACAGAAAAGTACATATCCCAGACAATCTGCATCCTATCTCACAATATTTGAATCAGATCATGCAGTATTAAGAAACATATATTTGAAGGTGAATACTCTCACTACAGATCTTCAAACATTTACTGTAGTAGGGGCTTGAATGTCCATCTGTTGCTTCTCACCATACTGATCAAGCCATGCACTGCAAGTCCAGAAGCTCGCTTCCCCTGCAGCCTCAATATAGGAAGACACTTGAATTCACAAAATGCTATAGCCCAGTCTATATTACCCTTCTGACAGAGGCAAAAAGAGGGGAGAGACTAATATAGTTCTTAACCCACACACTCGTTCATCTGTCCTGTCTTTTCCTCCCCCAGTACTTGCCTCTATGCGTAAATGGAAATCTATGCTATAGGAAATCCCAAGTCACCGAGGGGAGCTTAGAAAGGAAGATGCAGGTACAAGGCGATGAACCACTGGACTTTTGTCATTTGCTGCCCACTTATTCTCCTTATGCCATACTCTGCTTTCTTGCATGCACAGAACTGCTTCGATACTGCAGCTCGGCTGCTTGTGCAGGCAGCTCAGGTCTCCCCCAGTGGAGTTCTGCCAGGGAACTTGATGGAAGCAAGATCAGGATCAGAGATAGAAAAATATGGGCATTGAGATTCAAGTGAGGAAATTAACCAATAACATTCAATTAGCATGTTAATATGGCAAAATTTGTTTGTCAAAGTATGCTTTGTTCATAATAGCATTCTTTGATTCCTGTTCTTCATCCAGCCTTTCAAAGAGAGAATTAGATCTATTTCCTTTTGTGTTTTGTGGGGTTTTAGTGTTTGAGGCTGACTCAGATTCCAAAGGTGATCGATCAGAAGTGGCACATTAGAAATAAGTCCTTCTTGGAGAATATTAATTACCATTTATTTTATGAAAGAAAATAACCTCCTATGAAAAATTCCGTACACATTCCCTTAGAATCCTTCAAAATATTTCTGACTACAGACAGCATTTTACATTGGTTCAGTGCCCCGTAAAACCTGCTTGTGTACATTTTCTTGTAGAAATCAAGTGACCATGTTTTCCACATGTCTGAGGTTCCAAGAAACAGAGAAAGCTTTATTTCTGGTAAGCTCTGTCAGGTTGGGCTTTTCTTCTTTAGGTTCGTGATCAACTATGTCAACCTCTCTGTAAGTGGAACTGGTGTTAAATAGGAGACTGGTCACCTATAAATTATCTGGAGCCCTACGGGACTTCCTGAAAGGCACGTAAGAAGCAATTGGGCCTTATGTTGTTCTGCGTGACTCCTGGGCATTCATCACCAATGGACCATGCAAGTGGGTTAAGGCTGCGATTTACTCAAATCCACTTCAGAACAAACATTGGAGGGTGCATGGGAGTACTAGAGAGAGGAAAGGGCAGAATAATGGGGAGGGGATTTGTTTAACTTCTGTTAAAGCCTGAATATTCTGCAGGGTACCTATTCTGCAGAGAAAAGTGAAGAGTAGAATATCAAAGTGGACTGGTGGATGTAGGGAGAAGAAAGTCAGGATTTCCAATGATAAACATTGTGGTTTTTGCTATGATGGCTGTAATTTAACAGAAAACATTAAAATGATGGAGGGGCAGAGGAATTTGCTTCCTCTATAGCGTAAAAATAGTATCTCACTTACACTTTAAATATGTTAACATTTTCAACCCTTCACATTCAGATTTATGTATTAATATATTTAAGCCTGCAAAGCTATACCACAGCTTTCTCACTCATGCTATAACCATTTTAGAAAAAAAATAACTGGACCATTGAATGCAATTGCAGAGATTCCCAAGCTAGCATTAATGCATGTTGGGAAAGCAAGTATCAGGTATAGTCACCAGCTCAAATTTAAAAGCAGTGTAGCCATGTACCTGCAACAGGTCTTAGCCTTATTTGTCTTTTAATATAAACAAAGATATTCCGCTTCCATATATGAGGCGTTTCATAGGAGGATGGATGGGTCTGTGCTTTATCACCTATAAATCACAATTTGGGGGTTGTCTGTGTGGAGACTTTTCTGATAATCTCTGAGCCCATAGTCTATTTATATGCACCAAAAGCTCTAAAGTAGCTGCCCACAAAGATTTTTAACACGATGCTTATTACAGTAATTCTAAAACAAGTTTCTGTGACAGTGTTTAAACCCCACCATAGCATATGGTGACCAAGGACTCCCAATACATACTATACACAGATGTTTCCAGCTCTCGCAAAGAAAGGGCATTTGATTTATGAAAACAAGGCTTTTCTGCATCATTTGCACAATGTAAATTTCTGAAATATAGAAATTCTGTGTTGTGTTAAAAAAAAAAGGAAGAATATTTCTATATCTCTCTTTTCAAAACCTTGTAAAATTTTACATTCCAAGGAGAAAAATATACTATTATGCCTTAGAAAATGAAACTTTTATTCCAAAGAATATTTAGAATATTTCTTTATAATGGATACTCTCTCACACATACACACACACTAAATTCATATGTCCCAGCTCAGGTTTTCAGGAAATGCATGTTAGCCTGGGGTGGGGAAGTGTGAAATCAGGACACCCGTGATAGCAAATACAAGACATGGATCAGTTGCTAGCTTCACACTCAGGTTTGCAGATAATTAGCAGTTTGGTATGAAAGGATGAAACTTTCCTCTGGAGGTTTCTAGATTATATAGATTTACGACATATGGATCTCCTTTCAGTCCAATGGCTTTGAAATGTTCTGTGTGCAGAAAGTATGCATGTGAGATAAAACAGCAAAGTGTTAGTAAAATGATCTTGTTTTCATGCTAAAAATCTGGTATACATGCAAATATGTATTTTATTATTATTTTATTATATACAGTTTCCAAATTGCATTATAATATTAAAAAATACATTCTGATTATTTCCTTTTAAAAAAACCCAAACAACTAATTGTAATTGAGGCAAATTTGATCTCATGTCAGCCTTCTGACATATTCTAATTCCACATCATTTCACATATTGCCGAGAATAAACAGAATTCACTGCAAATCTCCTCTGCAGTAGTGTAACTTTTCTTTTACTTAACTGACAATAAGACTTTATACAATACATTTTATATATTCTTGTAGCTGATAGGAAACATTATATTGTTACTACTATTGTTATTGTTATTATATCATTCAGATAATGTCATGTG
This sequence comes from Calonectris borealis, assembly GCF_964195595.1. Classification (NCBI taxonomy): domain Eukaryota; kingdom Metazoa; phylum Chordata; class Aves; order Procellariiformes; family Procellariidae; genus Calonectris; species Calonectris borealis. The sequence goes on from NC_134314.1 coordinate 13,976,257, forward strand.
AGATATATTAAAGAAGGTTATGAACAGGAAAAGCTAGTTCTGAAACTGCTGTAATTACACCATTTTTATGACCTTCCAGTTCTGAGCCCAGCTGGAGGTAACTTTGTTCCCCACCAACCCAGCTCAGAGCCACTTCAAGACTACTGATTCCAGATATGCCTTGAGGTATACTGCAGCTTGTAAGCTACCGGCTTTGTCCTCTCTTTTCTGCTACCAGTAGCCAATATTCATACAGGGTGACAAAGATACAAGATGAATCTTTCATCTTCTTGCCTTATAGTGTTGGATGAGAACCTCATATCCACAATTGCTTGTATAATTTTTCTGCTCTGAATTTTCATTTAATCTCACAAAAACAGTGTGTACCTAGACACTGCCACCTTTTCTCCTCAGTCTCAGCACATAGGGTACTTCTAAGAGAAAGACACATCAAAAGCTGACATTAAAAGTGTTCTTCAAAACACCATGAAAAATAGAAAACTATAACACATTTTACTGTGTAGAATACAACAATACAGGGCTGTGTCATGTGTCCAAGAGTTTTGTACTGTGAATGGTCTGGTGGTACACCTGATGAAGTCTGTTATCTATCATAGATAAACTGGTTGGCTTTTTCATTGCCTAGCATAATGAGTCCCTTGTCTTGCTTGATGTCTCAGCATCTATTGCAATACTAGAAATGACAAAAATAGAGCAAGTTTATTATTAATAACAAGAAAGATTGGACTATTAAATATTAAGACAAAGTTGGACACTGATATAAAGTGGACTGGCAGGGCAGGAAGAAGTGAGCAGCTGGGTAGTCTCATCTATGGCATGTGATCAGGAGTGTGCAAACACTGCACCACGGTACTCATAGATAGGGCATGGATCCTTTATTTACCTACCACCCAGCAGTAAAAATACTTACGAAATCTGTGCAGACAAATTTCCCCATTGTGTTCAGCTGTGCTTGATTTTCTTAATCTAACATCTTTTCTTAATATAACACTTTCTCCATTCCCTGCTTAAATCCTTTCAGCCCCTTGGCTAAGCCACATCACAGTGATTGCCACTGTGTCAAGCTTTCTTCACCAGTTGCTCCGTCCAACCATTACCAATGGTTTGTTACCACAGATAGATGTGGACTGTTTTGGCAGAATGACAAGGCTGCAGCAAGAGTGCTACCGCATCCTGTTCAGGTGGAGTGAGATTTCAAAAAAAATGGAAATTTAAAATTTCAAGTGAAAAACTGAAAATAAATAGGTATATTTATAGGCATACACTTGGAAAAGCTACTTCGTTATTTGATGAGAATTGTAACTTGAACACCTCATTCCCTTAATCCCTCAAATGAGGGTCAGATTCAAAGCATGGTCTTTATCATTGCCAGTGCAACCAGGTTTGGTAAGACACCTAGTGTATTTATTGTTATTGCTTTTATCCAGGCTAGTTTATTACCACTCCCAATACCTCAGAAAGTTTTCAGTTAGGAAAAGTTTATTTTCTGAGCAGCTTTTACTCTGATATTCAGTGTCCATATAACCAAAGAGATGTCTTCCCTCTCTGCAACGTTGACCTTCATGGTATGTCTGATACATCAGTGTCACTGACAGAGTGAAAGATGTATGGACAACACCCACAGAAGGGCAGAGGGCTTCACTAGACTTTCTGCCTATGAAAGATGAGATCACAGACTTCACCAGCTTTAAGGAATGTATTATTTTTCTCTTCTCTTCAGTTTTTCACCAATTTCTGCATGAAGGCCTACTGAAGAATACTACACATGAAACCACGCTGGGAATTGAAATCTGTTTGTAGTTTGGTGAGGTAGAAAAAGAAATGTTCCTCATCTGAGCTAAAAGGTAACAAAATAATATCAGGGTGTTGGTATGGCTGCAGAAGAGAAAACGAATATTGACCATATACTCGGTAAAAACAAAACAGGCAAACAAAAAACCTAAAGCAAATATAACTCAAAAGCCTTATGAATTAATAAATTAATTTGAGGAACTTTGAGATTTTTATGGTAAGAGTATTTCTTTCTAGTAATTCAGAATACTTTTCAGCAACAAAATGACAACATTGCAGGGTCTACACAAAAATAAACTAACATATATCTGGGATTTTTTGCAACAAAGCTGTAGGTAGTTCAAAGAAATTAAGACAGACTTTGTAAATAAAGTGTACACTTGTGCTTCTTAGGTATGAAATGTCACAGCTATCTGTGGCAGTTCAAAGCCTTCTGAATGGAAAAAGCCAAGTCCTGCTGATTCTATCAGTTTCTCAGATTATGATAGATTTTACAAGTGTTATCGACTAAATCTGATTCTACATCCAGCTATTCAATATTTATTAAAGCTGCAGGCTGATCCTATCTCCCTTGTTTGGGTGAGTAATCCTAATTCCTCTAAGAACTTTTATTGATATCTTGCAAATAGGATTTGTAAAATAAACCCCAGAGCTTGGTAAGAAGACTGATAATATGATTGCCTAGAAAGGAAGAATTAAAACCATTATTGACAGTAGACCTGTGTGTCTTTCTGCTTTCTTTGCATACTTTGTAATGAAGATGTAAATATGTTCTTTTCTTAAGGGATTATTTGGTTGCCTCACAATGTGCAGAATATGGGTTTATAGAAACTGTTTGGAAAATCAGTGAGATAGAACAGACAACAGAACCAAACCAGTTCTTGCACATATTTCGCTCTAGCATCCATCAGATGTTTTTCATAATGTCTTACCATGTGCTACTGTACTACAATTTCCCAGGTGATCGTCCATCTTCGTATTACATTCCTAAAGTGGAGACAGACCAGGATCTTGTCATAGATCAGGGAAGATAAAGGCTTAAAGGAGAAGATATCTTTAATAAAATTCATTCTTTAAAGATCTTCCTGCTCATGGATAATTTCAATGAAAACAAAAGTAGATTAATTATATTTGAAGTGTGACATAAGAATATTTAAGAATTCTAAATATAAAAAAAAAAAGTGGTAAATTTTGATTCTTTAAGCAAATTCCATACCTATGGACTTGTTACATACCTACAGATTAGTTTTCAAAAATGTGGTAGACGTAGTCTATTCCAAGGTTCTCTACCATGTGGGACTTAGATATAAGATCCCACGCCTCCAAAGCTGTCTGTTTGCTATGCATTGGAAACGAAAGGAGTTTAGCATGTCAGTCTTGCTTAAATTTAGAAGTATCTCAAATCATCCTCCTGAATCCAATTTTCAATCTCTCTCTTCTTTCATTCCCTGTCAAAAATAAAGCTAGTACTATCCCCATCTTCTGTCCACATACAAATCTTCAAAGGAGGAAATTTTTTTTTGCATCTCCGAGCTCATCTGGGACTTCTAGATATGATTAAAACATTAATAACATGGGCTAAGCTTTTAACAGCTTCCTTATATCCCCATAAAGTCTTTCCCCTCCTTTTCTAAGAAATCCTTTCAGCACCAAAATATATAAATCAGTAAAAAAGATTAATTAGCTAAGCAACCTGATAGTACCCTGCAGTATAGGGCATTTAAACAAAGTATTTCAAAAAAAGAAAAAGAAGAAAACCTTAAGCCTATCACCCCTTTTTTAATCTTGATCTTCCATTTAAACGAAAGGACAAGGAAAGTGACCACTTTGCATGTATTCCCATCTACAAAATGCTTTGTTAAAACATTACTGTCTTCTGTAAACAAGGTAAATGAAATATGTTAACAGTGTAATTGAGACAAAATAAGAGTGTACAACAGTTCTCTAATTAATGAAACATGAAACTCTAGAGAATTAGCAGCTAATCCAATTACAAAATATTAGCTGCTCTGGAAAGGAGTCATGAACAGCAAGGTCACGGCACAAACCTCCTTGCAGATGTTAGATTGGTTGACACCTGCAAATCATTTGGAAGCAAGTATTTATTTAAATATCTTATTGTGCTACCAGTTTTTCTCTGTTTTCTTTCATGTTAAAGCTTTGCTCCCACGGGACCAAAACAACTAGAAGAAAGTCAGTGCAATTTTTTTGCTATGTACAGCTCTAATTAGCATAATCACATTATATTTTATTTTCATTTTCTTTTCTGGCCTCAGCAGACAAGTCAATAAACAACTCCCAAAATATTAGCAATGGATTTATTCCCCAGCCTGATTCTCATTTCTCCAGCAAAAGAACTTTCTCTAGTCTACCACATTTCAAGTTTACATTACAGCATAGGGTGTAAAATACTGATAAGCCCTTGAAAAATTCATTATTTGTCTACATTCATGCCAAGCTCCTGTCCATAAATTCATCTACATGTTGATGTAATTTCAGAAACATTCCTCCTCAGAGGCAGGAACAGTGAACAGAAACGCAAATGACAAGGTGTCTTCAGAAGAATGGCATCACAGGATGCCCTCAGAGTTTCACGATTCCTAGGCAGGAATTGATCACTCATTGTTCAAAACACTGAAATGCTCAGGAGCGTATTTGTAGGATTCATTCACTTGTCAGCAGAACAGCTGGAAAAGGACAGACAGAAGATGCTCCCAGCAAAAAAAAGATAGTAGTTCTTTGTGCCCGCACTTACACATTGTAAAGGATCCTGCTTTTGTGGGAGGGAGATACATCATTTAGGGCTCCCAGAAATGGAGGCACTAAAATCTGTAAATAAATCTTAAAATTATTAGTTAATCAAAGTTGTCAGTTGTACAGTTGACTACTTTCTGTCCATGGATTCCAGAGACTTCTATAACTGTAAATGAACAGAATTTCCAATGGTATTACAATATTCATAATAAATATGAATTCCTGTCTACAAAGGCGATGCTTCAGAAACAATACCTGCACAGGAACACAGATTTTCACAACCTAGGTTTGAACTACATTATCTGGATGCTGACATAATAAAAAAACCTAAAAAATGCCAGTGGGATAAAGGTAGTGAGGGAGGATGGATCATCTTCGCAGTGCTAGGACCAGGTAGGTAAGGTGGCTCCAGAGGTACATGGCTCCAGAGCTATACATTTTCCTGGAAGTACGATACTGCAGAGCACTGAGGATGGAGGAGGAGGCAGAAATTTATGGGGAGCAAGGAAGGAGTCAGAGGTGCAGAATGCCTGGGCAGTTCAGAGAAGTACACAAGGCTGATACAGCAGACATACTAATACTACCAGCATACTAGTTCATAATGTTTGGGATTGTACTGCCCTGATACTGGTCCATTGCTGATCTCCAGAGTACTAGTTACATCTGCCTAGGCTAGACCATGTGCCTGAAATTATAGGCAATTAATCTTAATAGGTGTTGAAGTCCCAAAAAACAAATTGTGTAATAAATAGTGAAGAGTGCTAGACTGTACCGAATCAGCTCAAATGATATTTAAGTTCTTTTACATTAGAGGATTTTCAAGTCTGATTCACAACAGGACTGGAGTGTTTATGCATCACTGAGACTATCACAGTCTTCTTCAGCTCATGCTGGAACTGAGTATAAAGTCTGAACACACGTGGTCAGACATGCACATAACCACCAAGGTCCTAAATTTACTCATCAACTTGTCACCTGAACCTGTATGTCCACTCCAGTGGGGCACTCAAGCCAATCCTGAAGGCACTCTCCCAGGTCCTCCCCAAAACCAGCCTGGATTTGTGAAGAACTGAGTTTGCATGCTCATTTTTACCTAAATCATGCTAGCTTATGCTCTCTGGTAGGATGTTAAAGACTAAGTTTTGAATCATCCCTTCGTCTGATTTGAATGGAGATTTTAGGAGGACAATGTCCTAGTCACCAGACCTAGGAAATTTAGGACAGTATCTACAATGCACAAGGATCTCTGAACTAGTGCCTGTCACTCTGCCAGCCCTGTGGCACAGGCTTAGAAGGACAGGGCTTGGCCACCCGGGCTGAACAATCACACCAGGGCAATGCTACAAGCAGGATTTCTCTCTGAAGGGTTTGTAGCCTGGTCTGGCACTGCTCTTACACTATTCCGGCACCAGTCCTGGGGCTCTCGTGCTCTCTTCCAGCTCTGTGCTGTGCTTGCTTGTGTTGCCATGCCCAAACTCTCAGTTTACCTTACTCAAGTTCTTCTATTTGGTCACTATTCTTCTATTTGGTCTTCTATTTGGACAGACTTTGGTACAAGGATTTAAACCTAGTTTTCCCATCTTCTATATTATGTCTTACTGACCGAAAGATAAAATCAAGTCTTCTCTTTTTTCCCCCAAGTAAATAATTATATTGACCAATCAGTGTCTCCTCTTTGTGGCCATAATGTCAAGTTTCCCTGTCTATCAGCAGGAAATCTGTTCAAGACAAAATAAGCATGACCCCACAGTACTTGCTGCCATCAGTCTACTTCCCTTTCACCATGCCAGCCGGATTACTCCAAAGTGTCATTATATACATAAAGGAAGCAAAAGCAAGCCTGGCAGTCAGCGTAGCTAACCAGCAGAGGACTAAAGCTCCAAAGCAGAATCTATAGCTCACTGCAGTCAGCTGCTAAGACACTAATACAAAATATTATTAATCCAAGTGCCCTAGGCTGAGCAATGACAGTGGCTGCTGTATATGGATTTATTTATCCTGTATGGATAAATAAATAGCAATAAATGGAAATAAAAATACTTCAAGTTAACAAAGAAACACTATACTATCTGCTCCAGAAATCTAATACTGTTAGTAGTCATGACTGTGTTGGATCTGGGCTATAATTTTACTTTTCCAGAATTTACAAAGAAGTTGTAAACTTGGTCACAGGCAGACAATGCCCAAATGAAAAAGGCTTAACTTTCAATCTGTGCTGATCTTATCTGATATGATATCATCTTTTCCTAGTTAAAATATTGTGTGCTAACATTTGCAAATTTTGAAATGTGTGTTACCATGACTGCGGCAAACATTCTATTTTTAAATTCTGTTAATCTCTCATCTTAAAATATAGAACGGCAACTAATAACAGCAGTCAGTATCCTTCTCTCTTGTAGCAATTCAGCTATATTATTAAAGATTTATGATCCACTCAGATGCACAAAGGTGTTTTTAGACACTTCTTGATGAAATTTTATGCCAAGGAAAATCTTTTAACATGAAACTAATTTTCTGCACTATTTACTAACAAGACACAGACCTTAGAGTTAAAATTAATAGGTGCTATTAACATTCCATTTGTAAGTATCTTATTATGCAATAATAGATGTTCTAATCTGTTACCTAGGCAATAAAACAGGATTTAACTAAATATACTGAAAAGTATACATTTAATAAAGAATCAAGATTTTGATATTCCTCTCCACATTAAACATACAGACATGAATGCCCACATGCACACAAACACTCCACCACAATAATTACTGCAAACAGCCATCATGATTCACTTCGTCGAAATGAAGACAAACATTCAGAAAGAGATAGTTTTGCTATCCATTAAAATATCCTACTGTAATCCTTAGTAATCTCAAAGCACAGTGATTCACAAAACACAGCAAAAATTACATAGAATTGATGTGGAAGCAGTTATTTATGTATTTGGAATGTAGACATTGGCTGTGATATAATACTCACAAGCTTATTTCCATTATAGGTCCAGCATGTTGTATTAGTGTCAGTTAGATGGCATGCTTAGGGTTTCATTTACCATTTTGATAGAAGTCCAAAACTTTATCCTGTGAGAATCCCAGCAAACACCAAAACAACCACAGAATTTAAATACTGATCGCAGTTTGGATTTTCAATGGTCCTCTGGTGAAAAGTCAGTTCACAGAGAGCAATGAGTATTTCACCATCACTGCTTTTGTCATGGTGAAGCATCATCTTTTGAAAATGTCATTTTCTACACCATAATATTCCTTGTGGTGAATCAGGAAATGACAGATACAGAGTTTCTCTGTACAGATAATTTTCTTCTGATTTGTGTAAACTTACACATATAAACAAATGTCTGCTTCCAGATGAACCTATACTAACATTTTAGTTTGAGTAAGGAGTGTACGTTTGACGTGAATCCCTTGGTTCTCCTCTTGTACATTACTTTAGTTCACTTCATGGAGCAGATTCAGAGCACCTGAACAGGGATCGTTTCAGTTGAAACTAAACCAGGAGGTGCACTACAGAAGTGCAGTTCCACTTAGTAATGAACATTAGGTCCACAGGACCAGACTAGAGCTAATCCAATCTACTTTCCTGTGTAACGCATACAGTGGGACCTTGGCATCAACTATTTTGCTATAAAAGCTTTCTCCTATTGGTCTAAAATGTTTGATAGGGTAGATGTATCCTGCAAGCATAGGACTATGTGCATGCACATGTTTACAGAGTGAAACACGCATGAAACACACACACAAAATTATTTTAAGTCTCACTGTTCAGAAGGAAAATAAACTATACCGAAGTGTGGAATTACTTGCCTAGGACATCTCAATCCCTCTACTTTGGGGATGATGATTATGATATAGCCTTGAATTATATGTTTACATTCTTTCTCCATGGGACACCTACCTCATTACACATGATAGATGATTGCTTGCAGAGGAGATCTACTCAATATTTCAATTTATTCTCTGTCTTCACATGTATACACCTTTATTTACTGTACATTATTCAAATCCTGCTCTGAAGACAGATATATTATCTGTTAGACTTTCTTACAGCACTCATCTCCATAGGTTATATCTATCCTAGTAAATAAAATGAGCCAGGGCCTGTTTTCTGAGAGAATGGGACAGCTTGCATCCAGGCAGCTAAACTTGCTTCCCTGTGGAACAGGACCACCTCGACCATACTGTCCCTTGGAAACAGTCCCTCGCCTGCACTATCTTGCAACCACATGCAACCTTCACTATCCTGCAAGCATCTCCTGGGCACTTGTGACAAGAGATATATGTGTCTCAGCCAAAAATATGAAAAGGAGCATGCTAACAATGAAATGAGAGGATTGCTGGTGTGCTAGCATGCAAATCTGTGTCTTGATCTTGTTTAATTTGCTTTTATAAATGGAGACACAGTTACTATACAGACTCTGGCTTGTGTTCCCAGTTCCCAGTGAGCTGAAGGAGGGCTCATATTGATTTTACTGATGTGAGCATTAGATACAGAAATGTGAATGTCCACATTTTCCAGTAATTTTGAATTCCCAGTCTGATATATCAAGTATCAGAGTTTTTAGACATTTTTCAAAAAAGCTTAAGAAATGGTTATATTGTATTAGACCAAAAAATCTCTTTGGTGTAATAGCTTCTTCAGTGTAATAATTTGTACAATGGTCAATAATGGACATTTGGAGAAAGAGTACAAAAAAGAAGGTAAATATAGAGCAAATCCTCCAATGGGGAAAACAATATGCAAAATATAAGTGCACTCTCAGATTCAGTTTTTGATACAGCATTGTTTTTTCTTTGTTCTTTTTCTCCCATTTCCTATTCTGTCTTTTGACCATCACAGACAATTAAACTGATGACATCTTCCAGATTTCTTTCTTAAGTAATGACGATTAATTTAGAATCCTGTATTTTATGTATGTAATTAGAATATCTGCTTAGATTTTTTTTCTATTTGCATCACTTCACATCTATTGACATAGAGTTTCACCTGTTGTTTTTGTTGCCTTGTCATTCTGTGTTACCTCTGCAACTTACCTCCAGCTTCTGTTTAGGCCGTCTTGTATTATTTTGCATCAATACTCATTTTATATGTTCAGAACACAATGGCTTGAGCAGCGGCTGTGAGCACTCAGCAGTTCTGCAAACAAGGCATAGAAGTCTAAAAATGTACATTCTAAAAGTGAGGGCTGTGTAATAAATAAGCAAAAAGGAAAAGTTCAGTTTAGGTAACTTGCTAGCCAAACTCTGTGGCAGGGATAAAAATTGGTAGGCATTCTTCAAGTAGAGCAGATCTATTGAAAATTACTGGTTTGTTCAGACGTCTTTTGTTCAGTGGACCTAGAGCACAGGTCTGAGAAAATCCCACCCATATTCCTGACATCTATAGAAGCTGGAGATAGTGGTTTGTTCTAAAACTGTGCAATCCCATCAGCACAGCAACAAAACATTTCAAATTTCTCCACGCTCTATTCCAATAAGCTCTCCCTCACCTCCACATGAAGTTCTTGGATATCTGATTTTATATTGATCACAGTTGCATTCTAGCACAGTCGCTGAAATACCCACCAACCAGCACACCAGCCACACAGCACTGTGTATCTCAGAGGAGAAAGTCTAATCAGTAAGTAAAACCGGAGAAGGAATGAGTGACTATTCACAGTCTACACTAATCTGTAGATTAATTATTTCTACAGGAAAGTTATGGAAGCTCCTGATGCAGCTGACGTTGCTGACAACACATATTTCCTCTGTTTAGTCATGTATCATGACAAAGATAGTATCTTCTGTCTCACCTTACAAAGGAGCTGCTCAAAAAAAACAACAATAAAAAAAATATTGAAAATGTGTTTTTCTCCTTTGTTCCTTAACTTACTGTAGCTGGTTAGGTCTGCTGCTTATGCCAAAACCACTTGTTTTTTTATTCTCATTTCTGTGCCGCATGCAGCAGTGACCCCAGAGCTTTCCTCTCTTTTTCCAAAGACATTTAAGATACAATTCTCTGCAGGAGTACTTTGGTGTGTGACGCTGCATGGAATTTGCAAGAGCTGCCATGGGAGAGAAAGCATGAATCCTTTCTCTAATATGTCAAAGTCCTCCATGAAATTATTAGAGACACAGAACAAGAGATCATTCTAACAATTTTTTCAATAGCTCAAGAAAGCAACACTAATAACAAAAGAGCCAAAATTATAAACACCTATTAATTTGTCTAAGCACCAGTGGGGTCTAAATACAGAGGAGGAAATAAAGTATTATCAAACATCAGAGCTTTACAGAGGTTCTCATTCAAAATTCCTGGTGGGATACTGGCAAGGAGGGAAACTGGTTTAATATAAATGTCCCACACTATTGGAGGCTTAAGTGGTAATATTTTTTTCTTCTTTAACTGAAGAGATCAAATACTTGAAGAATTCATAAATAATGCCAAATCTCTAAACTTTAATATAAGGTTTCTGTCCTGCACATTTCCAAAATATTCAAGGAATAAGTGCCACTATTCTCAGTTAAATAAAGGTCAGGTCTGGGCTTCCATGTGAATAAAGCACTAAGTGCCATACCAAGCAGAGCAGACAGACCTTCTCCAGGAAATATCACACAGAGAAAGGAGGAGCAGACTTCCTCTGAAGTGCAATATTTCAGGGAAATCTCTTCTTTACATTCCTAAAACATAGCCTTTTGTTGGAACTCTGTCCCATGCATATAGTGGGATATGAGACTTACAGATAACTGAACTATGGATACTTCCACTGTCTTTTTATTATAGCTCTAAGTCATATTAAAACAATTCCATGTGTTGTTTCCTGACACTTTGGATGAGAGCTCCCAGATTGTTTCACATGGGGAACAGCGTGGCCTTGTTCTACTCACGTTGCACATCAGGTCGCTCAGGGGAAGCCAGTTCTCCTGCAAACCCATATCTAGCTTGGTTCTTCTGACACTCACAGCTGACTCACCTACACCATATCAACACTTATTTCAGCAACCTCCACTTGCTGTAATTCCCTTAGTATTCACTCTGATCCTGTGGGCTAGATATGCTCCAAGAAGCTGGTACTACCTGGTGGAGAAGAACTGGAGAAAGAGACTTAGCTGTGGTTTCAGGAACCATCAGCAAGAGAAGCATGTAGACTCAGTATCCAGCACTGGAACACCACTACAACACCTGTATGATGGCTAAATCCTTAGGAATTATTCATGTTGACTCCTCAGCTACCATGACATAACTGTTTACAGTACCTTGAGAAATGGCTCAGTCCATAGCAGCTGAGAAAGCAAAGGCTGTAATCTAATGCTGATTAAGGTCCACGGGGTATGTTTTGACTAGCAATGGTTGGCTCACCTTTTCATACACAAAGTGAGTATTGTGTAATGACTTGAACCTATCTGTAAACGAATTAACAGACTCCTTTAAGGTCAGCATCATAGTTCTCCAGGAGCTGCAAAGATCCAGTGGGATATTTAGCAGCCTTAGCTCATACCAATTCATGATCCTCCAGCTGGCATTAGAAAGGCTTCATAATCATAACCTTCAAGTATATTCTTCTTCAGGAAAAATGACTGTCATTATCTAAGCTTAACTACCATTCTGGATTCGTCTTCAAACAGGTCAATCTCCTAACACACACAGCCACACATCTGTAGTCAGTGGATTATGTCTCAGTTACACAGAGATCCAATCCGGCAGTTCAGTCTGTATCTGCGAATTGTCTTTTCAAGGGCTGAGACCAATACAGCAGGAGACAGGCTGGATTATGGTAAACCTAAGTCACTGGACTAAAAACAAGGCTGAAGTGCCCTGGCCTGCTAGCCTATAACTTCAAGCATACCTTGGTCCTATAAATATGGTTACTGATATATGCTTTGTACTACACACATACTGGTATATCAAGGACTTCTTGGGCATGGGTAGAAGTGCTGAATCTTGATCATCTAAACTATTAAAATGTTTGAATGATCCCTTACAAGGTTTTGGCCCAAATCAGCGCTCACACGTAGTGCATGTGAGTTAGTGCATATGAGTTAGCATAGGTGAGGGATCACTCCCAACAGACTGGATATGGCCGTCTGGTTTCAAAGGCCAAGAGAGCTAAGTTATATGGATGTTGCCAGACCGTAGCAGTTAGCCACAGATCCAGAGAATGGGCCTGGGAAGTATAATTTATTAGCGTGAATGTAGTCGAACTCTGGAGTTGTGCAGCACTGTGGAGAGTGTGGAAAACCATATGTTTTCCCTCCTACAAAATGCTGTCATTTGAAGTCAGGGTTAAGATGGACAAAGAAGGAGGGAAACGAAGAGCACAAGAATAGAGAACAGTGGAGTTGTAATGTAGTGCAGGGAATGGTTTATGGTCACACAGCCTGAGGAATGTTTGTATTTAAACCCCGCTACCAGACTTTCCCCTGCTTGCATACCTCACTGTTTTTACATATGATTTCCTGCAACAGAGTGTGCTCCAGGCAGGGGCACCTAGCCAAAATGCTCACTGAGCTCTGCTCCCGTGTCACCTGTGGCTGTGGGGGGCCTTCACAGCGACTCTTAACTAGGGCAATGAGGTAGACTACAACAACATTTGTGGGTACATGAGAAGGCCTCCAGAAAGCAAAGAAAGCATAACATTTCTCTCATACCTACATGCCTGGTCTCCTTCAAGATCCTGAGGCAGCAGTCATGGTGAGAAAGAGCTGAATTTGTGTAGAAGCAATAGGTACTGCAATGTTGCCAGTGCTAGACTTTGGTATGAAGGTGTGGGTATGCAGGCTGGACTCACTTGGATGCACAAAGTCAAATCACATAGTCAGGGTTTTTCACCTAGCTTCATGGTACCTAGCACCATGAAGGCCTAATTTTGGCCTCAAGAGTACGGTTAGCAATGGTGATAGATGATGGATCTAGCCTCACAGTTGCTCCTACATGTAATACTGTCTGGATTTCCTTGCACCCTTCCCAAGCTCATGTTACTTTGATCAACGTTGCAAGGGGACCATCAGGGGACAGGGGACAGCTCCTGCAGTAAGAAACTCCTTGTCAAGGAAGATGTGAATCTTCCAGAAGTAGCTAACACTGGTCCTACCAGATATAAAGGAGACAGAAGAAAGAGCACGCTTCACCTCTGGACAAGACTACAACTTCTAAAGGTTTCTGACAGTGAATATCAGAGAACATTATATCATGATGTAAAGAAAGTACAGAATCCCACAAACTTTTTTGCCATAGGTTTTTTATGTCATACATATTCTGTAGCCAAGCAAAGGGATAGATTTGGCACTAGCCATAGACAAAATCCGAGGCTGCTTTTCTACTATACTTCCTTTCCTTTTATACAGAATAACAGTTACAAACCAGCAAGACAAAGAATTGATGCAATTACCAGTGTAACAATACATTTCAGAGTATCTGCGTTTCCCTCACCTTGTCTCTCTGAGATTGTCTTGGCTGGTAAGCACTGCTATTTATTATAAATCACCTAGGGAGATTTCAGTTCCTGCTGTCTTTCTCAGTATGACTACCTATGAATAACTTCTTTTCTTCCAGACAATCGTTCAGTTTATGGGGACTGATTTTGATGTAAAAAAGCTGTTTTTCCAAACATACTTTTTCATATTGGGCTTTGCAACTGAACACTTTCTAAAGAATTCTGAGCATGAAACGTTGCTTTTCTGTCTGACATCCTGTAACATATTTTGGTCTAAGTGTAATTACTAATCACTCTGTAGAACCAAATGAAAGTGTAGTAACTAAGGGATTTAATTTGGCTGTCTTATTTTAGACATCTAATTTATGTGCCTCCGGGTGTAATTTCAGGAGATTCTAGTTTTGGAGGCAAAGACAGCTTAAAAAGCTGTGCTGCACTTCATCACCTCCTGAGCTGTGGTGACCCAACACTTTGTAAAACCATGGTGTAAAACAGATCACAGGGCAATCTGTTAAAAACGGGGGACTAGTTATATTTAACCTGGAGAATTTCACCTGTTCAATTGCTACATAACCTTGTAAATCGAAGTAGTACATGTCGGTTCACCTGGTGCAGGAATATGGCATGAAGGTTAGAAACTTCTTAATCCAGGCATTCCCCACAACATGTGTCTTGTAAAGTACTGCAGAAGACTGGAGCCTCATTCTCCTGAATTCCACATTTTTCAGTGGACCATGATAAATATTTTTGGAGGATCCAGAACACAAGTCAAATTTGGCTACTTTCTAAAGGAAGCTATTTCAGTTCACTGGTGTTTTAGGAAGCCTAGGAAGAAAGGGGTACTATCAAGTCACCTGGCTGGAGCATCTATAATACACCTGAATTTTAGGCACCTCAGGAATACTTTTAAAGTAGTTGCGTACATTCCTCATGCAGTCAATAGAGAAAGCCAAACAACAACTGCTATCTATATTTACGGAGATAAGATCTCATTGTGAGGGCTGCAGAGACATGTGTCTCTCTCCAACAGTTGGACAGAGAAATAATATTTTCTCTAAGTTACTCTTTAGGCACCTAAAATTCTCATATGAATTACAGACTATGTGTTCCTACTATGATCTTACTTCATCATCTAAATTAGGTGCTGGCAGTATGAGTATCTCCTATGAATGCTGCTGAGGACATTAACTGGGAATAAAAAAGCAGCATCCCGAAATCAGTTATGCTCCTCATTTATGCTCCTTATTATGCTCCTCATTTTGTCAGCTAAGTAACACCACTGCTCTGGGAGTCTTTAGCTGTTCATTTTGCTGCAGCTTTCAGTTCCCTTTTTCCCCAAAGGGGTGGTGTAAAGGGATTTAGCGTGGCAGAGTGCCTGGGCCCAGAGAGCTATCCTCTGTACAGTTGATGTGACAGCCATGCTGTGTAAAGGAAAGGTCTGATAATTTTTCCTCTGGTCATCTGAAACATTCACCAGAAATGCAGAGAAAAGTTTGTAGAATTAAACCCTAATGGGTTCATGCAATGGAACTAATAAGAATACTAGCACAACATATTTTTAAGCAGTCTAAATAAGGTTTTTTTCTCAGTGGAACACGCTGTTGAACCTATGTGCAAAAACCCCCCATCATCTCTGTACACAGTCCTTCACAGAAATCTATGAAATGCAATAGAGCTCTTTTGGGGCAATTTCACTGTCAGGGAAGAATGCAGGAAGGGTGGAACACCAGCTCTCTGATGGAGTAATTTTAGATTTTATTGTAATGCCTGCCAGTGAATATTCCACATGCAGAGATTACTAAAGCAAACTGTGAAAGGCCACAGCCTGCCCTGTAACCCTAAAAGGATGTTGGGCTTGGCTGTCTTCCAGGGCAGCAGGATGTGTGGCCTGGATTAGAACAGGAATATTCCTAATGTTCATTGCTTTTTAATGATGTCATGCTTGCTAGCTATTGCAAGTCCTTTATGCTTTCCTCTGTAAAAGCTCTTCTAATACTACCAAAACTTCCTGATGAGAAAACATTTCAAAATAAGGCTATAAGCATCACATCCACGCAATGGTAAAAGTACAGAGCTGCTAAAATACATGGTTTATGGAAAGAGTAACTCAGCCTTGTTGATTGTACTGTTATTACATGTGTGTGTCAAATACTGTAAAATGAAGTCAGCAATACATGTTAAGTGGTTATTTTAATGTTTCTGGTTTTATCAGCAGAAAACTTTACATTTGAAAGGTCTTGTTTTGCTTTACTTTATACTATATCTGAGCATGCAACCCAATGTTGAAAAAAGTGAACATTTTACTTAATATTGCAATCATTTTATTTCAGGGAGGATGTAATCATTAGATTACAAAATGAAACATGAATATTCACATTTTGTGATGATGAAAAGCACGTTACCTACCTCTTAACGTGGTATATGAATTCTGGAAATCAACACAATTGTTAATTGTGTTATTAATTATAATTGTGCTGATTAATTATAAATGGCTTTTAGCCAATTACAACCATTAGTTGCACAGGAGAACAAAGTGGAGGTGGAAGCTCCAAAATAGTCTTACTTCGGTGGTAAGTTTCTAGCAATGTTCCTACTGGTCCCATTAAAACTAAAGTTTTGAATCAAAATGACTCACTGTCTCACTGTAAATGGAAATAGATTTAAAATCTATTACCTTTGAAAGGTAATTTTATCTGTACCCTTTCTAATGAATGGCCTTTAGATGGGCCATCTTGCTCAGGAGCTGCCGACATTCTGGGATCAATTCGTACATGGCACCTTCTTCCTGGAACAGGGTCTTTTTGGGGTTGCCAAACAGGAGAAGGGCCGTAGCAGAGTCAATGCAGCCGCCTCTGCCTCTCCCATCGTGGCTTTCCAAGTGAACCGAGCACTCTCATGTCTGGTGGGCCAGGCTGCACTGCATGCTCACCTTGCTTGAATTTCTGTTGACTAGAGGAAAGGACCATTGACTCCTCTCTCCATCTCCACAGTACTGGCAAAGTTAAAGATTTAAGAGGCATGTGTTTATGTTTTGAGCTTCACCGTCTCCTCGCCTCTCCATGGCTGCTTGGCCTTCTGTCACCCTCACCAGGCAGGTGTTGCCCCATCCTTCTGGCAGGGCCCGCTGCCTGCTGGAGCTGCTGGCAGGGCACCCACGGGACCTGTGACTGCTTGCATGGGCCGGGTGTGCCTCCTGTGATGGCTGTCCTCACCTGGTACCTGCTTTCAGGGTTGGGACAGTCACCCCTGCCATTCCCTGGGGAGCTTGTTCTGGTAACCAACCACCCTCTCAGTGAAGAACCTTTTCCTAATGTCCAGTCTGAACTTCCCTTGATGCAGCTTCATTCCATTTCCTCCTATCGCTGGTCACCAGAGAGAGGAGATCAGCACCTCCCCCTCCACTGCCCCCCTAAAATTTAGTCAAGCTCAATTCCAACTGAGCATAATCAGGTCACTCTTTCCTGGGAGGATGGGAGTCTTTTAATAAATCAATTGATCGACTCTGCCTTTCTTTCTCAGAAAACTTTAACAATATAGATTTGATATATATTTTTAAGTCTAATGTGACTGAAACACCACGCTTACTTTCTTTGTACCAAATTCTCCATAAGGAATTTAACAGCATCAAAAGATTTTCAAAAGTATACACAAACAATCCCACAGTAACACATACGTATGTTTGTGCAGAAGACTGAAGGAGATTAAGGAAATAAACAGATCATAGGAATGAATGATGACAGTCAGCACGGAGAAGTAGAGCTCCGTACCTGGGGCAGGATAACCCCACGCATCAGTACAGGCCAGGAATATCGGCCCTGCTGAAAATGACCTGGGGTTACGGCAAGTGGACATAGCCAACAATGTGCTCTCATCATAAGGCAAACTGTTGATCTGGCTACAACTGCAGGAATGAGGCTACTCAGTCAAGGAAAGTTAGTGCCTCCCTCTGCCTGGCACTTGGAATGCTGTGTCGGGTTTGGGGGCACCTAGTTCAAAAAGGTTGTTCAGAAATGACATGGTCCAGCAGGTACCTACCGATATGATTGAGAGCCTGTGAGCAAAACTTGAAGAAGTTTGGCTCCTTAAGTCTGGCAAAAGTGGAAGCCGAGGCCTACAATCTGGAGCTGCAAATATGATGGAGTCAAACTTTTCTTGGTGGTAGCAGATGGTAAAACAAGGCTCAAGAGCTACACACACTGCAGTTTGGGAGGGTCAGGCTGTACATTAGGAAAAACTTCTTCAATTGGAGAGTATGGCAGCAAGGGAACAGGTTACCCAGAGAGGTAGTTTCTCTTTCTTTAGAGGTTTCCAAGACTCAGCTGGACAAATCCAGGACTAACCTGACCCAGCATGGTGACTGCTTCTGCTGTGAGAGAGAGGGAGGGAGGTTGGAGCAGACCTCCAGCTGCCACTCCTAACCAACTTGTTGGCAATTTTGTGAATTGCATACAGGGTCAGATCTGCAGTCCTTAATGCTATCTCCTTGGGCAGTACCCAGTAACAGATGGAACAATTTGCTTCAAGCTAAAAGTTTATTGTAAGCATAATGAATTTCTAAGAATTTATTGTAAATGAAGTTTGTAATAGGAATGTTAAGATGTTGAAAGCTTTTAGCAGCCTCCTTTCATTTTAAACACATGAGCATTCCAGACCAAGGGTTTCCAGGAAAAAAGTCTTTAAACCTGAAATCCTGGTCTTAAACTCCCCACCAGGAATAAAAGTTCTGATTCAGCTGATTCATGTTAAAGAAAAAACAAAGGCTTCCATTACAATCCAGCCCTTAAGGAGCAGTTAGTAGCAATTAGAAAATTATTGCCACATCACAATCCTAGGAGTATGCCCTGAGGGAAAAGCTTTTGACAGAAGACCACCATTCCTCTGATCTTGCTGCCAAAAGGGGTAAGCACTACTTTCTTATTCACAGGGGAGAAAATTGTTCTGGCCCATGAATGGTAAGCTTTTGTACTTAAAGTCTAATACCTGCCTATCTGTCTAGCCAGATATTTAAAAATTTGTTCACATAATACCACTCTGGAAGACAATAGATTCAGGAAAGGTATTGTAACTAATAAAACTTTCCTCTGTTTGTATTTCTCATTGCTCGTGGAGATTCAGGAAATGGTTTAGTAAATATCACAGCCAAATACTATCACTAGTTCTAGGTATACACAGTTCCAAAAGCTGTAGATGAAAGTAGGCTTGGCCACGGAGAGGGGTAACATAGTCACATGTTTCTAATTGTAGCTCAGAGAAACTCAGAGAGAAAACAGATTATTCACACTTTAATATCTCACAGTCAGAAATCTCCCAATTTTGTTCATGATCATCTAAATTTTCTCATTTTAAAATCTTTCTGGAAGACAAATACTGTTTTTAAAAAAAAGATTTGTGATCATCTGGTTGTAACTACAAATGTTTTAAATGTCCAGACATTTTAATAAACTGGAGACCACAATTAATAAATACACAGTAACCCTTTGAAAATATTATCTTCTTTTGGTATTATCTTTTTTTTTTTTTTTTTTTTTTTTTTTAGATGAGGAAACAGAGCGTATGTGACCTCCAGAAGTCAAACAGGAAATGAGTAACCACTTCTGGAACAGAGCACAAAAAGGTCTCTTCACACAAAGTCCTGGGCTCCTCCATGTCCCTTACTTCTGGAAGGATATCTGCATTTAAAATACTGCTTAAAAAGTAGATATGACTGCGCTATTATCAATTTGTTCTACATTGCATTTTATCCTATTCACAAGTTGCTCAAGGTCTCACAGCTCAGATTTATAGGGGGACTTCTGACAAGAACATTGACACTAATGTTACAAACAGTAAAGCTGAATGTCAAGAGTTTCTTTCCAAAATAGCATCTTGACATATTTTCAGCAGGAAGAAATAGCCGTATTTCTCTTGAGCTGAACAGTCGTTTAGGAGAAACTTATAACCAATGCTGCCAGTATATTGATGCAATTAACTTACATATGCTCACGCCAGGTAAATCCTGCTTTATGAGCTCATTTTACAAAAAAGTTGCCAAATAAATCAACATTGCTGAAGTGGAATAATATCTTTGGCCAAAGCCAAGTATCCTTCTACAGAATATTCCCAGTAAAACATGAAGTAAGTGCATCACAGCCAGTTGCTTAACAGGACAGAAGACATTATGGAAGGAAATTTCAATCTTTAGTGCAAGATTTAGCTGCTTTCAGCAACTGTTATTGTATTTTAAACGGAGGAAGCAGGGCAGAGCAACTGACAAATGAAAAATGTATTTTACAGTGAAGTAGAAAAAAACTCAAGGAAGCCCTTCTGTACTTCAAGTCATAAATACATTTTAAAGTTTCAATTATAAAATTGTGTTAGTAAAAGGAAGCTGGCACACATGACAAGCCAAACTGGTATTTATACATGTTCTTTTCTTTCTGGCTATTTACAGGGTCAGTAGGATGTACTGTCACTCGCTTCTATCTAGCATCCATTCAAAGAAGAAAAAGAAATGCTGCAAATGGAAGTGGAGTCCTATTTCTACAGGCTTTTGCCTCTGTAATCCCAAGGACAAACATTCATCAAGGTATTCTTCTCTCTTCTTGTTCTCATTACAAAACCACTAACAATTTAGCACTGGTGACTGTTTCCAGAGCTAGAATGGCTTAAGATTGGAGTAGAAAGGGTGGAAGATATCATTTTTAAATACTAGCAGACCTGCATGGTTGGGGCAGCGTCTGTCTGTGTTATGTCTGGCACTAATACATGCTATTAATCATTCACCTTCATAATCACCAAATTCACGCCCTTTGTTTCCTCTCTGCACTTCTAATGGACTCTTTTTCAATTATGGATCTTCTGTTTATCCACAGAACACTGCAGCGGCCGTGAGTATGGCCAAATAGGCTTTGAATTTAAATGCATGATCTTCTTAAGGGAAATAGACTTTAATTCAGACATACACGTTTATATCAGGAAACAGACTTGACTACAGTTGGGATTAGTGCAGGCCAGGCAGCTGGTTTTATGCATACCTAACAGTGTGAGAACAGCAAAGTCGGCTCCAGACTCAGTGGGATCTTAAACCTTTCTGTATCTTTACTTGTGCACCAAACCCCAGGAGCACTGCTGTATGTAAGCGCCTGCTTTAGGCAGTTGTGAGCAATCTGTACAGTTGATATTGCTATAGATTAATGCAGAACAGCTTCTTCCTTTTCATTCGTTCCTCACCTCCGCCCTTCTGCTCTTTCTTCATCCCAGCCTGGGCATCTGGTCCACAAGCCAATGCTGTGCTGCTTTGTAGCTGTAGCTGCTTCCTGTAGACTGTGGCATTCATGGGGTCCTACGCACATCTGGGTATACATTACTGCATTTTGCACGTTTGCCTCTTTCTATTCTCTGTCATCTGTGTGCTTTTGTATGGGTAGATGGGAGGTACAAGCCTTGCATTTGGAAATCAGAAGTTCATTCTGTCACTCCACTAACAGTAATGTAGCCATCTTCTCCATGGTCACACTCTGATACTGGATCCAAATATCTATCCTGCCTCATTTGCATCTGCCATAATGGAATTAAATTATTCAGTCAGGTCTCAGTACCGAGAGTCAGTCTTGGGGAAACAGCAGAAAAATAGTGTTGAA
Source organism: Calonectris borealis (assembly GCF_964195595.1). Classification (NCBI taxonomy): domain Eukaryota; kingdom Metazoa; phylum Chordata; class Aves; order Procellariiformes; family Procellariidae; genus Calonectris; species Calonectris borealis. The sequence continues at coordinate 13,997,845 of NC_134314.1, forward strand.
GGAAGAGACCAGTGCAACCTTCCACAGACATCCCCTTCCAGGAGTCACTTTGTGCATACATCATCTACAGAGCTGTTCAGCCACTGCCGTCAGGGCGATACTGCTGACCTGGGATGGGTCCTCATGGCAGAAGAATTCAGTTTTGCCAAAGCTTCTGAGAAGTGTGACTCTGCTTTGAGGCCCCACAACCATTATCCATCGCAGTCTGGATGTGGACACTAGTGTCTGCATTCAGATCATGAAGCCACTTTTGTTTTGCAATTAACCAGTGTTTCAGGGGTAAAAAAAAAAAAAAGAAAAGGAGAAACCTTTAAACACAGCCCAGCAATGAACCCATGACCTACAAGAATCTGTAGCCCATTAGCAATCAGTGACCCATCAAGTTCTCTGCTTTACAGTCCTCATTATCTCACAGTTGATTGAACTCATGCAACATGACATTTATTTATTAATTTACTTGGGAAAAAAAGGACATTAGGACTATTTAAAAATAGGACTAACTCAGTTATCCCAAGAACCTCATTTTTCAAAGTCTGCCATTTAAAACTGAATAATATAATTATTTGTAATTTTCCTTGTAATTCCATGTTCTCTAATGGAAATCTCATTGATTGCCTCATACACGCCTTATAAGTTTTTCACCTGTTCTGACATTTGAAGTCTTTCTCTGGACACACTACCTACAGTATCTTCTACTAAGAAGATTCACTTAAAAGGAAAAATGGGCTACACAGGGATCTGTTGCATGCCCTTATGTTCTCCAGCTCAAACTTCTTCCTGAATGTAAAGATTAACCTTAAAGCAGCAACATAGCTCTTTACCCTCTTCCCTCCCTGCAAAGGAAACTGTCACTTCCAACTATTTCAGAATGTTAATTCTGTATAAAACAGCCATGCTACAACCCTGCAACAATGCACAGTTTATTCTGGGTGGCTTTGGAATTGCCTCTGACTCCTGCTCATTTCCCAATAATTACTGATAATTACACCACTCAAAACAAAATGAAACACAACAGACTCTTTCAAAGCTGTAGAAACAAAGTTTGTCCAGAAACTGACCTTCCCGTTTGGAGGTGAGAGGAAGTGTGCATGGAATTATATAGGCATGATGAGTTGCTTTCTAACTCATTTTGATAGAAATCAACAAGCATAGGCAGGAGGAAAACCAAGGCAGTAGCTTTAAGGAGCCCCAGGCAGCAAGCTACGTGCAGGCTTAGGTTTATTCAGTGGCTTTAGGAGTTGTCAATGTTCTGTCTCGCCTGTTATCTTAATATACTGCAACAATGGCAATGATAAACAACATACATTTAATATAAACCCTTCTTTGCTTGTTTATAGAACGAGTTTCTTTGGTCAGCATATAAACGTCTTTGAGGTCTTTTTAAGGCTCCTTGCCAGAGGAAAAAAGGGGAAAATAAAGGCTGCTGGGGGAGCTGAGGAAGACCTGCCAAGTCTCGCTTATACAGCAAAACAGTTTTTATGGCATTTCTCCTTTTTCTGCAGACTGGTTTTACAGCATGTTTCAGCAAGACACTCAAAATCGCACCCATCCTAAGTTTCAATCATCCTCATTTAAATCGCCCTGGCAGAAGCAAGGGCCTTGTAACTGCTTTTGAACTGCAGTGTAAGAGTTTTGGCAGAAAGAGGCCTTGGACTTGTGGTGCTGCGTTCACATCCATATAAGAGCTGAGGCACAAAACAGCCTTGGAGCTATGATGCCGCATTCATCGCAGGGTACGCGTGCAGGCATCAGTGGGCCTTGGGGCTGTGACATTTGGGCAGGCGCTCTGACGCTATATTTCCTTCAGCGCAAGAAGTGATGGACAGAGGGGCCTTGGATTTCAGGCAGTAGACACGGAGCAGTGTTTATGTGCATCGTTCACATGCACAAGTATTCTGTGAGCCACTGGGGTCCCGCAGTTCCCTCAAACATTTAAAAAGCAAATCAAAATCCCTTTTCGTATGAAAGCTGTATGGATAACTTTGAGATATCGCTATACCACCTTTAAAGGCAACAGAAAGCAACCAGCTGAATTCCTCAGCTTTTCAAAAATAGCTCCACAGCTGGTTAGATTCATTTGTTTTCCTTTTGGCATTCCTTCCCTGGATTCAGTAAGCATGATCAGCTGCTATCCGCTGGAAGCACTATAGAAACAGATCTATTATTATTATTATTATTTATCATTCGTAAATACCGACAATGTGCTGCATCGCAGTTTGTCATACAGAGAGCAGATGGTTTATTATAAGGTTAATGTTCTGGAGCTCCAGAGATACTGCGTCTCGTTTGCCAACCCCATCACTCCTGCAAACGCTATGCAATAATTGATGAATACTGGATTCAGCATTGTCAATACGTACAATTTTATTGTGTCCCACAACGGCTAAGCAATATTTTAATACTTCTATGGAAGCTATGCTGCTCCTCAAACGGAAGACATGGGCTTAGTGCAGAAATGATTAAATGGACATCTTTGGTTTGTCTTATGCAGAAGCTCAGAGAAGATGACTGTGATAGTCTTCTCTGGTTCTAAACACACAACCATGTCTTTGGTGTTTTTCTGATTCTAAGAATTCTAAAAACCTAAGAATGTAGAATTTTTAATACAGATATGTCTAGCTCTTCCCGTTGTAGGTCAAATCTGGAAATAAGAACCTCAGAGCCACCAAAGGGCCCTCAGAGACCTGTGAAATCCTCCCCCCTCTCCCCAACAAACACACACACACACACACACACAAAGTTACTTTTAATGTAATTATCATAAAACTAAAAATCTCACTCATAGTTCTGCCCGACCACATAACTGTGTAGTATGTATTAATTCCATTTAAGCCAAAATAATTCAACGTCTGTGAAAAAAGGATAATATCATCATTTGACTTAAGAGAGTCAAATGCTATAATGAAAAAATTTTTTTCTCTGTTAGCAGAGCAGTCATTTTAGGCAGGATCCAGTCGGCATAGATTTTAGCTCAAACTTCACATTTAATCAGTGGTGGAAGACTAAAGGAGCCTGTAATTGGTGTTGACGTATGGTGCTTAGTCATCCACTAGAGAAAGGAGAGAATAACCAACAGGAATCACATTTGATCTGTCCGCACTGTCCACCAGAAAGAACAATGAAACCATTAGAAATAAATCATACTGAAAAGAAGCAAAGAAGAGATGTCTTCTCCACAAGGCTCCAAAGTACATTTACTGAGTATAAGATGCATGGCATGGGTTCCCAAAATATCACTTCTGATCCAAGACCTGGACTTCTCCTACCTAAGTCAAGTAGGTTTACGTTCCTTTCTTAGTCAATAGCAAGAAATAGGGACCCCAAGCCATCAGGCATTTGGACTGAATTTTGCAGTGGCATATTTTTCCCTATTAGATTGTAGCTAGACTGTAACTGGACTGTATGAATCCACCTGTAAGCCAGTACGGTTCAAAATTTGAGATTAGCTGACAAATCCTCTGATACTGCTAGCCCTCATTTTAGGTGACATCTAATACTTTCAGAGAAGAACTGGCAGGTAATGACAGTGGCAGAAATGAGTTCATGCATTGCAGGAACATTGGAGAATAAGTGCAGGGCTGGCCATCTGAAGCCAGCCATGTTCCCTGTGAAACGTTCATGGAAACCTGAGCTGCTGGAGGCAGTTGTGACAAGATGTATATGGGGACCAGAGTAAAAGGATGAAGTGATGCAGTGCAGGCTGCTTGAGAGGTCTCTATTACTTTGTTGCTGTATTAGTTTCTTGTTTCTCATTTTTTCTATCAGTCTTTTGGCATTAAGTTAAGAAACTTATCTGAGGGAGGGATGATTTGGGTAGCTGTGTTCAAATTGTTCTGAAAACAAGGTGAAACAGATGAACAATGTGTAAATAAAAGGCTGTGGTTAAAAAATGAAAACAATTTAAAACACACAGAGTTATGCGTAAAATGTTAGCCATAATTGACCTCAATGAAAAAGTAATGATTTTGACATTGTTGTAAAAAAACTGCCATGCTGTGTTTTATGTTATAATTTTAAAGAATTTCAAAAAAAACTTGATTGTTTTAACTCAAAAAATAGATTTTCAGTCTTTAACAACTTCCATTTTCGTCAAGACCAACTTGTTACTCACAATGAAGACTTGATGGAAATATTTAAAAAATATACAAATGGCTATCTTATTGAAGATTGACTTTCACTTCAGAGGGCCAAAAGAAAAGAAAAAGACCTCTCATTTTCAGGACTGTCAGAAAAGAAGGCCCAGTCCACAAGAAAGTAAGATACAAGAAGTTAACTTATTTAGGCAAACACAGTGAGCTGGAGGAATAATGGTTTTCCTGTATGTGGTAGTATGATGTCAACCCGGGCAATATACTTTTGAATAAACTGGAGAATATGTTTTTTGGGAAGAAATAATTGGATAGTTTTGCCTATGGCAAGAATGAAAAAGCAACCCCAGGAAAATATTATCTTGCATGGATCAGCAATATGGCTATGAATGAGTTTTTAATAACGATGTGCCTCTCGATCATGAAATTACTCCTGGTTTTCATTGCTTGCAGCAGCTACACAGAAGTGGGACACTTTAAGCTGGACTAATAGCAATATAAATATTGTATATCATAATGTAAACTGAGGCAAGTAGCACAGTGCATTTAATTTCTTAGAGAGGAAGAAGTAAGCCATGTTTCCCAGGAGGAGTTTGGCGGTGAGGAGGTACAACGCTACAAAAGAGAAAGGGTCAGAAACTGAAGTCACCCTGATGAAATGGGCACAGCAGCTACACTGAAACCTCCTGCACAGCTGTTGAAGTCACTGCCCAAAGTCACTGGGTGCCAGTGATGAGGTAGACAGGCAGGACGTTTCTGGAGGATGGGGGGGTCTCAGCATTGGGAACCACGTAACAGGGAAACATGCGTACATGCAAAAGAGGAGCAGGAAATAGGATGTTTTGAGGGAAACAGAGGAAGGAAACTGAGAGGCAGAGAAACAAGAGAAGGGGAAGAAAAGAAGAAAGCAAATGGGGGAAGAGATGAAATTAAGAAACAGCATTATTAACTATTATGAGATCTGGGTTTTTGGCAGCTAAAAAAAGAAGTGGGTTTTTTTTTTTCTTGTTCTTACAGTTCCATTTAAGTCACTGCTAAAATTACCACAGGAATGTAAAAATGGGAGTTTCCCAAGACAGTCTCTGTATTAATTAACAATTGAATTTGAGAAACCATTGTGAAACTCTTGTATTCAATATTCTGAGGGCTTCTGAAGTAATTTTAGATAAATAAGGTAGGCTTATACTTGTGTTTCATACCAATGCATTATTTCATTACAATTACTGTTAATCTACACATAGAGACCCATAGCTTTACGGTAATGTCAGATATTCTAGATGAATAGATAGGATGCAAATTTTGTTTTTTTTTTTTTAAACAGAATTTGCCACCAAAGACTTCCTTAAAAAATTAGACCATGAACAAAATAATTCACTGTGTTTAACTGGCAACAGTTTAAAATGTAAAAAAAACCTTAATCAATAACTTTTTTAAAGGGATCTAAGGCAAGATGTTATGTCTTGGCATGCGCACACAGAGCAGTGATGTTAGCCTATTCCTTTCTTTAAAAATGGAAAAAGTAACAGTTTTGACATCTCTCACCTGTCCCGGGCACAATATCCAGCCCATTAGTGCTGTGCAGAGTGACTCACAGAGCATGCGGTCCTCCAGCTGAAATGCAATGTCTCAGATGTTGTATCCACCTCACAGTTCCTTTGCCTCCTCCAGGGTGTGTGTATAAGTGTATACGAAAAACACACCAGGACAAAATATCATACGATCATATTGAATCACTCCTGCTCTTTTCTCACACAGTTGAACATCCTGACACATTGTAAACTCAGCTGAATGTGTGCCAGGCCACAGCAATCTACTTGTCCTGCAGCACTGACATTTCGCTATGAACTCCCTAACCATCGCAGCAGAGACTGGAAAAGGGTTACCAGGCTGTTTCCTGACTTTTTATTTTTCTGATCACTTAAGATAACTTACCTTGGTATTCTTATAAGCTATGAATTAAGAAAACGGAGTCATACTGACTTCATACATACTTGAGGCTGAAAAGCTTTAGTCTTTAGTCTTATATTATGAGTTAGGAGCCTACTACACATATTTACCCATAAAAAAATTAAGAATAAATGTAATGATGAAACACAAGATGGGACAAATTTACTCCCAGTGGTACTAATATCACCCTATTGTTGCTAAGACATGGCCAAGGACAAAATTTTTCTCCATAGTGTGAACTGGTTTTGATAGCCCCAGACACATGCAAAAGATGAGAGAAACCTTTATGCACCATAAATACCCTTCCTCTGTTTTGTGGTAATAATGCATCATAAAAATAGTTATGACTTAGCCATCTCAGCTTCCCTCCAGTTTTATTAGCTTTCTTTTAACCATTAAATGTTAATGCAACTTCAAAGGTGGAACTTAGAGCAACTGAACTCAGCTTCGTGCATACCGCTATATATTTCAATTAGTGATGGGCTGCCTCAAAAGGTTCAGGTTTCTGTTTAGGACACAGGACTAGAAGAAACCTTGTGGTTTCTCCACCATCACAAGCAAATATGTTGCATACAGACTATTCATAAATACTTTACTTCTTCATTTCAAACCAAACTTAGAAATTGTCTCCCACTATTCCACTCTGAAAGGCACCCTAGAACCTCATTCCTCTGCTCACTCTTCAGTTTTCTCCTGTTATCCTGCCTAAACATACTTTGTGACCAGTCCTGCTCACTTCTTGTAGAATCAGCTAACCCTTGGCTTTGTACATCTTCTTTCTTCACACTGTTTAACCTACTAAAGTATAAAAACCTGGAAATATTCACACTGGTCCAAAGAAAAAGATATAGAAAGTACCTTCTTTTTGACAAGATGAACAAAAGACGCACAGAGAGAGGGTGTGTAGAGAGATAATATAAGGGGCGAGTATAGACTGATCCTGCTTCTCAAATATTTCTCAGTTTCTGGCAACCAGCATTTTAAGTTTGAGTTGGAAGCAGCATACAGACCACTGTGATTAATGGCCCCTCTGCTATGAATCTGTTGAGTTCTTTGTGAATCCAATGATAATTTTAACCTCCACAACATCCTGTGGCAATGAATTCCACAAAGTAATTATGCACTGTAAGGAAAAGTACTTCTTTTGTTTGCTTTAAAGGTCCTGGTCTCCCCTAGTTCTTCTCTTAAAAATAACAGTGGACAGTCATTACCTAGAAATCTTTTCCATATCTTTTCCGATTTGATGGGTGCCAATCAAACAGATAGACCCCAATCTGTAGCCAGTAGATAGACTCCAATCTGTAGACAGATAGACAGTGGGATAAACCATATTTTCAGGCGTTTCTTTTCAAAGCTGATTGATTCTAGTTTTCCCTTATATAGATGCCAACGTAAGTTCAACCCACTTTGTCTTCTTACAGATGGGATCACTGTAACTACACATTGGACTCAAAACAGATTACTATAACACCTATCACCATGAAATGGATATTTATCCAGTTTCTGTCTTGTTCTTAGTCTTTTCTTAATAATCCTAACATTTTTTCAGTGTCACAAGCTGCTGAGCAGAAGTTTTCAGGGAACCATCTATATACATTTTTATTAAGATCTCTTTCCATAGCAATGGCTACCTTAGATTCCAATATTCTGTACATATAACTAACTGTTGGGGGAGAGGGGCTGTGTGCCTTGCTTTGTCTTTATCGACAATTAATTTCATATGCTTTTTTATTGTTCAGTCACTCAGCATCATGAGATCCTTCTGCAACTCTTCACAGTCAGGTTTAGCTTTGAGTACCCTGAATAATTTTTTTTTCATAAGGAAACTTTATCACTTCATTATTCAACATCATTTTCAGATCATTTATGAATATGTTGAACAGTACATATCCTAGCAGATATCCTGGGAGATTCACTTGATAATCTCCCTCCATTTATTTCTACCTTTTGTTTTTTAATTATTAACCAGTTAGTAATTCTGCAAGAAGACCTTTCCTCTGATCCCATGACAGCTTAAATTTCTTTGACAGTCTTCAGTGATGGTCCATGTCAAAATCTTTTAGGAATTTCAAGCATACTGTGTCAGCTTCTTCATATGTTTATTGACTTCCCTCTACAAAACTCTTTCTGAAGCTTCCCGACTATACAGGAGTGAGATCCAGCCTGCTTAAATCCTATGTTTAAAACATAAGTCTCAAACAGCAATTCAGTTTTTAACTTTCCACCTAGTGCTAAAGAATTATTCTGATTTACCAAGAAAGTTCCTTGAGTGCTTAATTTGGTCACGTTTGCATGGCCAGAAGGGCATGTCCCAGCTGGGTATACCTATATCACACCTACAGACCTGTCACAATCCAGTTTGATGGTACCTTTCACATAGACTTGTTGACAAATTACTCACCCAGGGTGCAGACAAACTGAGTATGGGGCATCCTTAAGAAGGACAGAGCCTATGCTCCAGATTCATGCATCAACCACTAGATGATGCCATATCCTGGGCACAAACACATAGCAGCCCTCTCTCATCCTTCTGCTTAAGCTCCCTTTGTATAGACATATATGCAAGAATCTTGGGTTGAAGAGAGCAAGAAAGAAGGAAAATAGCTAGTGCTAGTGCTAAGTAAAGATAGGAGAAGACTTGGGATTCCCAGTGTCCCTTTGATTCTCTCAGTCTTCCCTTATTTTTGAAAATAAATTCAAAGTCTTTACTGTCGTCTTTAAAATAGGTTTTCTGACTCACCAGTCATCATCTTCTTCTCTTGTTCCCTATCAAATATGTGACATTAGTGCTTTCTGGATGAAATCATACCAGTACCTTATGCAAGGGTATTATAGCTTCCTTATCTGTACTGGGAGTATCTACCCTGCTACAAGCAAGACAATCCATGTAGTCTGATCATCTGCATTTCCATACCTTATATCAATCAATCACCTTGGTCTAAAAACTGAGAAAAAAAAAAAATTATATTTTCATTTGAACCTCGTTTCTTTCCCCACTTCATAGAAAGTTTACTTCTTTTTTCTATTCATATGGCTGAGAAGCTTTGCATTAGTTGTTTTAACTTCCTTTGCAAAGACAAGATGAATTAGACTTCTGGCCAAGAGTTTTGGTCTTTATTCTTAAATTTCTTGTTCTACAAGATGTAGTTTTCATGATTTTTCCACTTCTTATAGAGTCTTATTATTCCTAAATACTTCTTATGTGATTATTCATTTGATCAAAAACGGAGCCTTCCCTATTGGTTTTTCATCTTATTTAAAATTCCTCTCATGATTAAAAATTTCTGATAGTTTCGACAAACCTGATTGGAAGAAATTTCAGTCAGCTTTACATTTAAGTTCCTAATTTCTGCATATCTGTTGACTTCACTAGTTAGGTCTTTTAATTTCTTGTATTTGTCCTTTCAGATAGGAACCTTGGTCGATTTTATATGTTTCTGTCAATGTAATTTAATTACATGATGTCATTTAATTCAAGTTATTTTCTATGGCCAGGTCTTCTAGAACATCCTTGGTTTACCAAAGCAGATTCAAAAATAGATTTATTCCCTATACAGTCATAAAACTAGTAAGAGGTAAAACTGTCTACTAATACATCCAGGAATAACTGAGTTCTATCAAGATTAGTTACTCAAGTTTTTGAGTTAGCTGAATTGTTGAGAAATTACTCATTTGTTACTCGTTTTATAACTGGGAAGTTTTCCCACAATTACACAATTCCCAATAGTATTAATCACTGTAACAATTTCAAGACATTTCTCTATCCATATCCAATTCTGATCCTGGAATCTATAGCAGGTTCTTAATACCATCTCTAGAGAATCTATTTTAGAGAATCTTTAAAGCAATTTTGATCCAAATTGAATGTCTGTAAGTCCGTTTTTAGCTATACTGCTTCATTGAGATAGAATGCCAATCCACTGCTTTTAACTTTATTTCTGTCCTACCTGAAGAAATTACACATTTCAGTGCCCTTGAGTATATTTAATTAATGGTGATATTTCACAATGTTTTTGAAATCTTTGTAACAATTATTTTATGATCCAGACATCACCATCTTATTGCCCAAACTCCTTGCTTTAATAGGGGAATATTTCCATTCCTTTTAGATTTCACTCTCCTTACTGAGTCTTTAAACTGACTGTTGACTATCAGACTGCAGTTCCTAGAAGTATCAACACTTTCATGTCTCTTCCAGTCAATATTCTGGTGATCTACCATGCTTTTGCTTATCATGAAATTTTTTGCAATTGCTTGGTCAGTGGGATGATACTTGTTGCCCATCTCCAAGACTGTCCTCCTATGTCCCAAACACACAGTACAGATAGGCCAACAGAAATAAATTTATCTTTGGAAATTCAGAACAGCTTGGACTGTTGAGGGGAGAAGCAGGCTGGTTGCAAGGGGGAGGACATGAAAGGCATTTGGGGGAGAAGGAAAGCACTGGAACAGTCTCAGTGGTGTGGAAATGGAGTGGGATGGACAAAACCAACCATGAATCTGAAGGTGAGTGAGGAGTATGGCACTAAATGATAAAGAGACTGATCAGAGGGGAAAAAACAGGACTTAAAAGAAGGGCTAGGGAGAATGTGACTGGAATTATGAAAAGGAGAGAAGATAAGTAGCTGTAAATATAGTTTGAAGGAAATGAAGAGGCACTGGGGCAATGGGAGAAAGGAGAAAACTCGGATTCCCGTGCTTCTACATTCCTTTGCTGTGAGCAAAGATCTTTCAAACTCACTGAAGAGGAGTGCTCTTCACTGGTTGGCCCACGTGCAGAATAACAACCTGCCAGCTGATGAACCATGTGACATCCAGTCTAAATCTTTTGACAGAATATTTATTATTATTCTCACTTTGGGAAGTTAAGAATTTGGGAAGTTTTATGCTGAAACTCATGACATTAGCAAAGCATTAAGACAAACATTTATCACGTAAAGATCTACCATCTACATATGCAACCTCTGCATGCTGCTGAAGCTTTAAATCATATAATTACATACCATGTTTCCAAGGACTGAAAGATTGCCACTATGTAGATTCTGTGTAGTCTTACGATGAGAGCTTTTTCTCTCATTTTTGTTTTCTCTCTCTTAAACATATATACAGATAAAGGTGCATATACCTATTCATTTCCTGGTGCTGGGTACAATTCCAACTTATTTCTCTTATAAATAAATGAAGGTTTTTTTACTTTAGAAGAAAAAAAATACGTCACTTTACAGTAGTTACTATAATTTTGATAATAACTAATTCATCTCTTTAATGCAGATGCAGCACACACTTCCACCAGAGCTTAACAGAATTGATACAGATTTAAGTCACCATGTCCTTTGTGTTGCATGTCTTACTTTCAAAATTACTAGTTTGAACTGAAAAATGGTGATGGTAATTCCTACGACTAGTTACAGTAAATGTATTCACAAGGTTAAATAAAGGGCTCTCATTTCCTCTACAGGTCTGCCTAACTTTACCATTTAAGAATACCAGAAAATCGATCATATTAAAAACACTGACATCATCAGGTTCCCAGCGTAAAACAATCAGGAATGAACAAACTCTACACAGAGGTGTTGAATGCAATTTTTTCTCAGAATCATTCCCTTCTGTATCATAGACCTGAGATAAAATTATGTGTAAAGTTAAAATGCCAGATGTTTGTCTTTAAGACTTTACTCAGCATTTTAAATTCAATTTTCAGAAAGATAAAACTAAATGTTAAAATTAATTTTTAAATCAATTGGGATAATATTCAACTTATCTGATGATAACTGTCTAAATGCAAGTTGTATAGTCTCAGCTAGTTATCTTGGCTCCTTGAGCTGTAGACACTTCTAGAAAGCATTCGTTACTGCTAAGAAAAACAAAATAGGGATCTAACTTTCTGGAGATGTTGATTTCTGTCTGCTAATTGTAGAGGGAGCCCAAGTGATCAGGATTAGATCGCATCCATATCTTTTAGATGGAAAAATAGTTTGACAACTTCTCCCTTTGTGTTCTTATATATTCACAAAAAAATGGTATTTTTGTATCATAAATTATGTTTTAGGACTGTAATCCACAGTGACCTATCACAGGCTACTTACTGGAATCATATTTATGTTAGTATTATAATTATTTCCGTCATTTTTCAGATAAAGCATAATTGTATCAGAATCAGAGAGTCAGAAGGACTAAAACTCCAAAATGAAATATATTTGGATATAAATCCACATGTCTTTCTTTCATGAGGAAACACTTGTGTGACAGCCATTGTTTTCTCCATAAAGTACAATACGCCTGTCTATTTTTTTCGTTTTGATTCATCAGAAACTTATGGCAGTGAGCAACTTAACCAAACAGTGATGACTGGTGGGGAGTGTGTTACAGGAACTGTGTTTTATTACAGAGAGTTTTTTTTAAAAATCCTTTTGTTCAGGTAGTTATAGCCTCTATGTTTTTAACAGTTTACTATCACAATTCTTCAAACAAACAATATTTTCTTATATAATTTTCTATTCTTTCATGTCCTTCTCCCTTTTTATGCCTTGCATCTTCATCTGCTGCTTTCTAATTGCTAGGGAAGGCAGACAAGATGCCCCATTGGGAACAGATGGCTTTCTGGAAATGTACCAACAAGGACTACTCCTGGAATAGATTTCATCTGCAGGCCCCACACAGAGGTAATATATGATACCTACAAATAGATAGTGCTCCAAAGGCTTAGGAACGAAAAAAAATATATCCTGCTGGAGTTCTTAATCCTGTTATGACCACAACTTGCCAACAGAAAGGCAGGCATAAAAATGAATCCTATATATAGCATTCAATTTTTGAAGTTAATTTTCTTTACTTCCATATCAATTCCTATGATAGGGACTGCTATGCTTAAAATGCATTGGTTTACATGGAAAACAAAGGGCTGTGTTTTACTTCTCAATGGTGGATTTAATACAAAATTTGAAATCAGCTATAATGTTATGGTGTGAGTTGTAAGATAATATATGACAAGAATGTTAAAGTCTTCACAAGAGTAAGAATAAATAATATAGGAACAAATATGTTGGATTACAGTAAGTGTGAAGAATTGTCTTTGTCAATGTTATGTCTTTCTCTGCTGTGTTCTGCGCCTTTACTTTCTTTCATCATAGACAGGAGAGATACTATTTGTAACATTTTATAAAATACATATTTGTTTTGGTTTGGTTTTCCTCAATCTAAAATAAAATTGATGATAACCATATTGTATATGGCTGTTCTGTGTGTCTGGAAAATATTATTCTGAGGTTATGGATGGGGCTATAAAACTGAGAGATCAGAGATATACTGTTTATGGTAAAAAAATACAAACTACAAATAGTAAAGTGACAACAGTACTCTGTATCCTTAGGATTCTAACCTCAGCCATGGAATAATGTGTAGTTAACTTATTGTTCCTGTTCACAAAGCAAAATGAATATTAGGGAACTTCATTTTTCATTATTTATGAAACAAAAAAATTATGTTCTGTCTTTTTTGGCTAGGGATAAGAGTTAGTGAAAAGGAATGCTGAAAATTCAAATACTAGAATGCAAATACTGGAAAGAAAATACCGATGTTACTAATTTTATCATCGTTTTTAACAATTTGGACATGTTGGTGTTTTGAGGAGGAAAAGCGGCTTGACTGCTTTTTGCCTAAGTGGGTTCACAGTAGGGTTATCAATGTTATAACCACTTTTGAAACTTGAAGAGGTTCCTTTTTATTATAAAGAGAAACTGTAGGGAACACTTGCAAACAAAATCACAAATTAGATGCATGTTAGCAGTACAAGGTAAAAAAAAAGACAGGAAAGTACAACCTTTTGATAGAGGTAGAAAAAGTGATACTTACTTTCCTTAGGAGTATTCAGGAGAAATGACAAACATGGAATAGTGAGTATTAGAATGTTTATATTATCCACGATCCCTGGAAGTGTTTAAAAGACGTGTAGATAAGGCGCTTAGGGAGATGGTTTAGTGGGCATGGTGGTGTTGGGTTGATGATTGGACTCGATGATCTTAGAGGTCTTTTCCAACGTTAATGATTCTATGATTCTATGATTCTATGATTCTATGATCTTTACAATATAAACTAGAAACAGCTATTTAGGCTATAAAGGGGAATAACTGTAGAAATCTCATGTGGGGAAAGGAATATTCTTCAACTTTTGAGCCAATCTTTGGACATTTTTACCTACCAACTATTTGATTAAAGCTCATTTTGTTTTTGAGATAAGCAGCTGTCAATTAAGGGGGGAGATGCCAAGCTCTGCACGTAAGCCACATGCACAAAACCATGCCATGACTGGTGTTCTGGATACAGTACAGGGGCAGATCTTCAGGTGCAAAGAGCCCTTGGCACAGCTGAAATGGTTTGTTTTAGCTTGTGTCAATTGCTAATGGCCCCAAGGAGCTGTTAACATGGCCAAGACAAGGCAGGGCTCCCTTGTCCACACCCTCTTTTCCTTGGCTGGGCGTCATGGCCATGGGCGAATTTTTCTGAGAGTGTCATGATGCAAAGTGCAGGGGAGCAGTGGACTCAAGTGACTGAATCAATAAAGACTATTGCAGATTAGGCAAGTCCCAGGGTACTGGGTATGAAATTTGCTTTCTTAACCCGGGTGAATGGTTTCTTCCACCCTGAAACAGCTGTGCAGTGTAGTAATATTGCTTCTTTCCTGCTCCAGGACTTGTCATGACCACCACAGCTTGGTCACATGAGCTTCTGGAGCAAGAGGAAGGCAGCAGCAAAGTATCCAGCAGGATGTGACAGTCATGAGCATATTTCCCATATGCAGCCTTGCATCAAGCACTTTCCCCCATCATGTAGCCAGAATACCCTGCCTTGGAGCACATGCTATGGCATATCTGTGTCTGCCTATCACACGAAACAGTTCATCATACGGCTGGAGGCCCATCATCTTTGTGAGACCTGACGCATGGGTCTTGCATACCAGGGTTTCAGAAATTTGAAAGGACTAGTAATATTGTCTCTATTAAAATTGTTTAAGTAAACAGAAAAACATGTCAGGAAGGATTTATCTGACCAAAGGTACTTGTCTGGAATGCATCTCATCCTTATGTAGATGACTAGCAGAGATCATAAGTTGCACTCTTAAGAGTCTCAAATTGCTAGAAATAATGTTCATTAACTTCAATCCGACTCTGAACTGTGCCATGGTATTATCGTTATTACTTAAATTCTTGTACCATGTACATTGTGTCATCCCACTTATCCTACATGTGTACAAATAAAGTCTTTACAATCTTAGAATAAGTTAATGGATACTACAGTGCATAACTGAGAAGAAAATAAAGGAATTCCTAGTTAGATCTGGTCACTATGAGCCATGTAGAACCATTACAGATCACCAGCAAGTTTTACACAGTCAAGACTGTTGCTGCAGAAATGGGGGAAGGGCTTGAAGGAAGATGTTGAAGTGTTTTTGCAAACATGCTGGGGCAGGGGGTGTAGGAATGACTTTTCCATTGATGCCAGTGTGTGAAAAATATTTCTATAACTGTGGTTCCTTTTCTATGCACCTCAGAGGAATGTGCAGACTCCATGAATAATTTGACTAAAAGACCTGAAATTGTCTTGTGAATGTTTTATTGACAAATTGTACTAGATTAGAATGTAAAGAAGTATATCATAAGCAGCACAGGTACAATTTCCTGTGGATCTTTGTATTAGTTTGTCTCCTAAAACCACCATCAAAGACATTAGAGATCACTCATTAAGAGAAGGGCTGTTCGTGTTCTCAGACGGTTCTTCCACTGGTTTTTTCCAATGATGGTAAGGTCTGGGGGTGGAAAGTGCAAGTAATTTTCCACAGATAGCTGTCTCCACAAAAGCTGTATCAGCTGAGGCTTTTGTCAGAGAAACGCTCACTTGATCAGTCATGACTTTCAGCTCTGTTGACCTCGGCTGTGTTTGAGTCACCAGTCTAGAGGTAAAAAGCTCTTCCTAGCAATTCATTTCTCCAACAAGATTATAATCTTGAAACTGAAGACAGACTATGTGGCTGCATTTCCCAGTCTTTTAACAATCTCTGTCAGGAAAAGCAGATTGATGTTGTTCCATTTCCTTTTATTATAGCTTTTGACATGGGAGGAAGTGGAATCTCTGCCCTTAACTCTTGGCCGACAATCATAGCTTTGGGAGGAACGCAGCCTTGAATACAGCAATTAAAATTCAACCTAACTATTATAGTTAATGTGCATTAATTTGGACATGTTAAACTACTAAGTATATGAGGGATATATTCTTATAATTGGCAATAACAAAGACATAATCGTTAGCAGTGTCACAGATACTGTTAAGCAGAAACTGTGATCTAAATAACTTGTTAATAAACAACATTATGTAGTAATTTTGTCAGTGGCAGGGACACAGATTATTGTCTGATAATGCAGGGTATCCCATCTTTTCCAAAGTTTTTACACTTCCAATATAGGTTATGAATTCTGATTTCTAACAACTCAAGAGTTGCTAATTCTGAGTCCAAGCAGCTGGCTGTTAAGGAAGAGCTAAAGACACAAGTGATCAGGAGATCTTAAAGGTTTTCTTGGGCTTCAGCTTTTGTGGGTCATAACTTTTAGGTTCCAGCTCAATAATGAAATTTCTATAGTTTTGACATCTCAGCTCAGATTTGCCTAAAGTATTAGTCTGAGATTCATGTTGGTCAGATTCAAGAAGAGTTTTTGTTTTCCAATAACACGTTGTTCAGGCTTTGAAATGCATGCATTTAATCTGTAGCATTTCTTTATATTCTTCTGTATTCACTATGGAAAATACCTCATGTATTACAATTGCTGGAATAACATTCCAGCATATACATACAGTCATTTAGAGCATTTGAAAGTTTTTAGTGGCCACTGTACGGCATTGTAACAGAAAAACAAATGAAATGTCTAATTAATCACTCACTATTGATGGAATAATTAACAGGTAAGTTGATAGGAAAAAATCAAGCTTCCTGAACCCTGGTTACCTCCATTTACATGGTAGATTTCACCTATTCTTCATCTATAGTA
This sequence comes from Calonectris borealis, assembly GCF_964195595.1. Taxonomy (NCBI): domain Eukaryota; kingdom Metazoa; phylum Chordata; class Aves; order Procellariiformes; family Procellariidae; genus Calonectris; species Calonectris borealis. The sequence continues at coordinate 14,014,916 of NC_134314.1, forward strand.
GATAATTATTGAAAGTTACTGCCTTCAACTTTAAATGGATACTATCATTTGAAATAACTTGCTGTGAGTGTTACTGTGTAAAACTTAGGAGTGGGCATGCATAAAGTTAATCGAACATGTTCTGTAGTCAACCCGTAAAATATTTCAGTACCTTTTAGGAAAGAAACAAGAAATGCAAATTGCTTTTGCAATTTGGCTACAGAATCATTCAAATTAGGATAAACATGACCTATTAGGTTAACTTGTCTGGTAAGATTATTCCAACAATTATTTTCAAGTATGGATTTAAATGAAGCAAATGAAGCCAGATTGTCCTCCACATACTTTACGGATGCACAGCACACTTCCAACAATTCACACAGCCAATGGCCCATTCCTTGATCCCCAGTGAATCATTCTAGTTTTCCCTGTCATGGAATTATTTTTATCTCATGACAAAATGTAGGTTTTCCATATCAGATTGTAGATGGAAATCTGGTCACACAAAGGTAGAGTACATTCATATTAGTATATCTGACCCAGATATTATCTGCACACCACAATATATGACTGACCATGTGTCTCACATGACTCAAAATTTCTTCAGTATATTAAATTTTGTTAAATAAAGTGATATTTCTACCACGTGATGAGAGGCAGGCAGTATCACGTACTTGAATTACTCTGTAAGAATCTACCCTAAGATGCAGCATTGCAGGGTTACCTCATCATTTTATAGCCAATTAATCTTGGCTATTAGAATAGCCTTTTTCAAAATTCATCCACGATTTGCCTTTTTCCATTTCCATTGTAAGTGTTATTCTCTTTGGATATTCTTAGTATTTAACATTCTCTTCAATATCTACTCCTCAAATATGTATGGAGAGCTAGCAAATACCATTTTAGCTACTCTGTGACCAAGCAGCTATATTCCACTTGGAAGAGCTTTCCATCTGAAATAACACTTTCATCTGCACAGCTGTTTATACTTTTCCTCTTTGATCTTCCTCTATTTGTTTACAGCTTTCTTATATTTTAGAGCACATATTATACACTCCTTACTGCTCTAGAGAAAAAATTTATCTCCTCCATCTCAATCCAGCATGAAATGTTTTTTGTAGTAGCTACAAAATGCAATATTTCCATATATCTTCTTTCTGATGTAGTCTATAGACCACACTCTTCTGTTATATTGGGTTTCATTTTTTTCCCTAAGATTTCAAATCATAGAATCATAGAATCATTAAGGTTGGAAAAGATCTCTAAGATCATCAAGTCCAACCATCAACCCAACACCACCATACCCACTACACCATGTCCCTAAGCACCTCATCTACATGTCTTTTAAACACTTCCAGGGGTGGTGACTCAACCACTTCCCTGGGCAGCTTGTTCCGAGGCCTGACCACTCTTCCAGTAAAGAAATTTCTCCTAATGTCCAGTTTAAACCTCCCCTGATGCAACTTGAGGCCATTTCCTCTCGTCCTATCGCTAGTTACTTGGGAGAAGAGACCAACACCCACCTCGCTACAACCTCCTTTCAGGTAGTTGTAGAGCGTGATGAGGTCTCCCCTCAGCCTCCTCTTCTCCAGGCTAAACAGTCCCAGTTCCCTCAGCCGCTCCTCATAAGGCTTGTGCTCCAGGCCCTTCACCAGCTTCGTTGCCCTTCTCTGGACACGCTCCAGCACCTCCATGTCCTTCTTGGAGTGAGGGGCCCAAAACCGAACACAGGATTCGAGGTGCGGCCTCACCAGTGCCGAGTACAGGGGCACGATCACCTCCCTGCTCCTGCTGGCCACACTATTTCTGATACAGGCCAGGATGCCGTTGGCCTTGTTGGCCACCTGGGCACACTGCTGGCTGATGTTCAGCCGGCTGTCAACCACCACCCCCAGGTCCTTTTCCTCCGGGCAGCTTTCCAGCCACTCTTCCCCAAGCCTGTAGCGTTGCCTGGGGTTGTTGTGGCCCAAGTGCAGGACCCGGCACTTGGCCTTGTTGAAAACACCTTTCATGAATTGTCAATTTTGAAAGAAGTTACAACAATTTATCAAATATGATTTTAAAATAATATGAAGGAGAAAAACTGTATTACAATAATTTTTAAAATGTAAAGAGGATGTTCATAATACCAAAAGATGAAGTTTTAATAGATATTAAATAGTTTGCTCTCAGTCTTATGTAAGCAGGTACATTGTAACTTCATTTGGCACGGTTGGATGAATTAAATAATATTTTTCATGAAAATGTATCATCTATTTATTTATCTACAAGCATCATTCATTGTTTTATAAACAATACAAATGTTTCAAAAATTCAGTTAGGATCCTGAAATGGAGTACACTAATCTTTTCTGAAAAGGGAATGTGCCAAAAAGAAAATGGGTCTGTGGACTAGTTGAACACAAACTAGAAAAAAGAACACTTCTACAACAGAGAATAAACAAATTTAATTGCAGTTAAGTTAAAATTCTTTATCTTTCTTTTCTGGATCTGAATATCATCAGTTCTTATTGTCTGAGAAATAATAATTTTTCTGCTTTTATATTTATGATTAGAGGCCTGGTCAAAAAAATGTAAAAATATTAAAGAATATATAAGAAAGAAGAACTTATAAAATGAAATTTAAATGAAATGTTGACATAACCCAAAAAGATGGGTGTTGTTCTGAAATTTTAATCAATTTAAATTTTTGGTTGGTTTTTTTTTTTTTTAAGAATAAAATAAAACCAAATTTATACCAAAAAACACTCCACAAAACCCAAACCAAACCAAACCAAACTAAACCAAATCAAATCCCAGAAGAGAAGTGCTACATTCTGGTCAATTCTTTGATATCTTGTATCAGGAATTCCTATTACGAAAAGTAGGGGAGGGGGGGCATTTCCAGGTGCAAAGTTCCTAGCCAACACTGAAATAAAACAGTGTGTCTAAAAAAAAAGACTTTTTTTTAAAAAAAAAGACTTTTTTAAAAAAAAAGACTTTTTTTTTTTAAAAAAAAAGACTTTTTTTTTTAGTGATTAAGGGACCTGAATATCATACTTTCTTAAGAAAACCCTTCAAAGATTAACTGATAGACAAGGGTAACTTTGAAGGGTCACTTAGAGGTACCTACAATACTGACTGCCTGCCTTCAAGGATCTTGAGGCTTTGAGCTGTGCAATGATGGATCAGCAATGCCTAAACACCTGGGACTGAGCTCAGCACAATTTGCAGTTTCTCATTCTCTGTGTCTCATTAGAACTGGAGAGAATTTCTATGATGTGACTCACCTGGATCTGAAAGGAAATCAATTAGCATTTGTAAAGTACTCTGAGAACATCAGCTGATCAATTCCATAGAAAATAAAATACCCACATTAAAATTGTCAAACATTTCATGTATCTGGAAGTCTCTTTAGAAGTTAGTTAAAAAAGTTGAAAGGAAGAATCTATATGGTAAAAATGTACAACCAAAATAAACAGACAGCCTTTGTTACACAGCATTACATATTTTTGGTTTACAGACATATTCTGTTGCAGCTGATAATAAGCCATGCAGTGTGAATGTGAATGTAAATGAAGTGCTAAATGATGAATTACACCACTCCGATTACACATCAGAAACAACATCCTTTATCTAGACTGTTAGTGCCAAGAATATTACTTAATACAACAGGAAGGGTTGAAGGGAAATGGGGACAAATGCAGTGTAAGTACAGCATTATTCAATAGCAAATGCGATGTGTAGACAGGGTATTCTTTTGTATCAGTGTGTTCAGAGTACACATTTGCATTATTCTCCAGGTTCTTTTAAGATATTTTTGGAGAAAATGTTTGATGAAAGATTGTGTTTGATTCATTCCATATTTTCCTTTGGATCATCAATAAAAAACCTTTAAACCAGATGGAAAGAAGAGGTAACCAATACCATAGCCTCAAACTAAATACTCAGATCCTGATCTAGTTAAACACTTAAGCATATGTTTAGCTTTAAATATGTATGTCCCATTTTGAGATTGTGTGCTTAAAGTTAAGCATATATCCACACGCTTTGTTTATTAAAGCTGAACTGAGCCACATTCAGGCATAATGCACATATAATACTTAGACCTCTAAAACACTTAGCATAGTCCTAACCATTTTTGGTCTAATTACCAGCAAAAAAGTATTCTCAATTAATTGACTTTCTGTATCTTCTCTGTTTCCAGCATGTTCCACATTATCAATCTACCTCTTAATCAGCTCTTCATTCATTATAAGCATATATAACATTGCATGAAACATAAACGAACTGTTCTAGTTTCCTCTCTTAAATCAGCAGAAGTGTTTGTCCAAGGCCAGATGTTCTACACAAAATGATTGCTCTTAAGTCTCCAGTATCTCTAAAGCAGAGGGCCATACCAATGCACTTCTTCCAAATCTGGATTCTCTTTCTCTAAGTATTGTCACATGCTGATCACCACTGATATCTACAGAAAGTCCTTAAAGATCTATTTCTATTTATCTTCTGTATTTCTTTAGCTTTCACCGAAAGAAGACACCATGTATCATCTCTGCAATAATTTCTGTTTTTTCAAGGAAAATATTCTATGCTGTATAACACATTTTGAATCTTCCTCAAATGAAGAGGACATTGTCACTGCTCATGTATTTTTGAGCCAGATAATCTGTCCTAAGTAAAAAAATACCACTCGTTATATGAGAGAGCCAATGGATTAAAGTGTCACTCCTGCTTGCTCAAATTCTCATAGTCCTTTCCAGTGGCATAATAATACTGTGCAGAAAACCTGCATTTACTCCTTGGCTTGTTCTTTGTCACTACCGCTGGGGAGCAGCCATAGCCATTACAACAATGAGACACTGGGAGGAAAAGTGTCGAAGAGGTCAGGTATGCCAGCTAAACCATGAACATCTGTCCAGCTCTTTCAAAGGGTTTGCCTTGGTGCTACCACTTACCACTTAGAAAATAAAGCTTCAAATGCAACACAAAGCAAAACATAATCTAGCTCTAGTATCGGCACTAGCTCCACAAAGCTAACAGGAGGATCATGGAGTAAAAAATTCTTTAGTCACATAAGCCACCAGGTATTAAAGGGAACGCACACAGGGAGCAGATCTGGAGGAATAAGTGCCTTTGTCACTTTGTCGCATTTGAGAGTAGACCACTCTTTAAACCATCTTGTTGCTTTTGCTTTCCTTTCATCTGCGGCCCATAGCCAAGGCTTTTGAGGAACTCAAACCGGGAATGTGGCCAACTGCTACAAAGGTTGTTACATGGTTTCCGAATTATGTTCTTGGGTAAGGCAGATGTTGTTTAAAATACTGCATGCAAAACACTAAAATAAGAATGACCAGTAAAGCAAGTAACTACAACAGCACATTCCCCAGAATACATTTTATCCATCATGTATGTTTGGCAGCTGGTCTCCGAGTGTTGCACTAAGTGAGAAAAGAGAAAAAAAAAAGGGAAAAGAAAAAAGGAACAGTTTTAAAAGAATCAGAACCTCCTAAAGGCCAAGATGGAAAAGTGCATTTCCTCAAGAAAATGCCAGGAACTATTCTTCTTGCTGTCCCATACATTTCCAATTGCTCATTATTTAATTTTAGTAATTTTATGGCATCTATTGTTACATTTCCTTTCAGGCAGAAAGAGAACAGAAAGTCTTTATTTAAAATTACATTTATTTTAAACTGAGAATATCACAAAACAAGGAAGAACAAAACTAAAGACCTGAAGTGTTTAATGTACCATGAGCTAGATGAAAGCAGAAAATAATTCATTTCTTATTAGACTAGTTTTTTACAAAAGTGAAAAATACACATAGCCACTCCTTCTTCGACTGAAGCATTTGTGCAGTGTCACACTTGCCTTACGGAGGTTTCTCCAAAATCTTCCTTCCTGCAGCCAGTGCTCTTTACCCCAAGCTTTATGAAGGTTATCGTATCTGGAGGCAGCACTGTGAGGATTATGTCCCCTGAGGTTCAATAATTTGTACTGAGATCTAGGAATCAAAGGTTTGCCCAACTTTTCATAAACAGAAATTTAATTGTTGGCGTTATTCTAGAGGCATTATGTTAAACTGGCAGGGACAATTAGACTCAAGAGTACTTGTATATAATGTTTGTGATGTAAACATATGTATACATAATTCACATGCAAACCTAATATGCTATAAAGCAAAGGCAAAGACTGAGAAATTAATTACTTTATTTTCAGCAGAATTGTGCCTGGCTAAACATGGTCAGCACACTTTTTATGTACCTAACAATTTGGCTGTCACCCAAACAACCTGCTTCCATTTCAAATTGTGCCTTGGAAACGAGTGCCCCCATCCCCTCAGATAAAACAGGCAGAATCAGGGGGGAACAGGGACAGTAAGTACTGAAGTTGAGTGATTTTTCACCTTCTGGTCTATAGATCCATGGGTTACTAAGAAAAAGAAATTCACTGCCTATAGCCTCCATCCAGATCTGCAGTTCCTGCAAAAAGCAAGTTAGCTACAGAAAGAGCAGGAATTTTGCAGCAAGTTTCCTCTCATAATACTCTCTCATGTAAATAACCTGCCCTGCTGATAACCGCAGATCTTTTCACAGATAACCTGCAGGTTACGAGCAGGGAAACACAGTACTACTGAGTCATACTCCCAACCCCCTCCTATCCCTAAATCTCTAACAGCTAATAAAAAAAAGGAAATTGCTAAAATGAAAAACAAAAGCCTTCTTTCTCAAGGTAAATCTTGTTCCCACAGAAAAGAAAAATACTGGAGACTCTCTAGTGACATCTAGACTGCGCTACAGGTATATGTCATGATACCTCCTGGGCTTTGGTGGCTCAGGCCAAGATGCTCCATGTCTCTCCTTCAAGAGAATTGCTTTGGATTCAACAGGGCTGGGAGGCAGACAAGATGTCCGTCCAGACGTGGGTGCTGGGCATTATTCCTGTGTCCCACAGTATTTGGAATCTACTAAATATTTTTCTATTGCTTTAGGTTTTATCTCCTAAGTGTCTAGAGATGATAGCGCTTAGTATATGCACATCTATTGTTATCAGAGATAGGTATGCTGTATTGGGTTTATACAGCCATAAAAGCATTTATTGGAATAAAAAGAAAAAAAAGACATTTCTTCCCATCTGTACACTTGCTAACTGTCGTGCTCCTAACAATGAACAATGTAGGAATAACCTTGAAATGGACAATATTATCTACAGACCCTGAAGGTGATTGGGGATAAGCATTTTTCTCCCTTGAAGGCAGAGGCTTCTCACTCTTTTTCCTTCTTCTCCTCCTTCTTCAGAATGTTTTGGCAAATCACACATTCCCTGCTGTAGCTTCTGCTGTCATCTCTTTTCCTTTGGACTTACATGCCAAACAGGCCACTGTAGTTCTGATGTACTATAGTCTTCTGTTGGGTTGAGTTAATGTGCCTCATGACGGGATAACGAAATTATTTCTTCCTGTTCACTTTTCTTCTGCAAAGAGTGTATCAGCTCAATAATTTTGTTCTTTTTTCACTCTAATATTGTCTCTGCTCAACCTTGTCTTCCTTGCACACAGTGTACTCTGCAATGCTGATTTCTAAAATCAACCTGGAAAATTATAGTGCAAAAAGATCATGATCAGCCTGGGACAAAAGGGAACAATTTCAGTCAGCCTCTACAGCTTAGACAGTATGTCTCCAGAATACTTTCTTTCAAGTTTGCAAGGGCAGGAGAAGGTCTTCACACCACTTCAGTTGTATAGATAAAAAACAGAGAAAGGTTTATGTAAGTTCAGTGTCAAGTCCCGATGCTGCAAGAACATTTTGCACGTTACTAAACTGTGCACATGTAAAGAGGCCTTGCAGAGATTGCCTAACTGTATTTGTAGAATCAATCCTTAAAAAAAGTTGTAGTAAAGTGAAACAGAAGTAGGAGTCAGAATCACAGAATATTTGAGGTTAGAAGGGATCTCTGGATATTGTCTAGTCCAATCCCCATGCTAAAAACACAAAACAGGGTCACCTACAGCAGGTTGCCCAGGACTGTGTACGGTCGGGTGTTTAATATCTCGACAGATGGAGACTCCACTACCTCTCTGAGAAATCTGTTCCAGTGTCTGACCATCCTCATAGGAAAAAGAAGGTTTTTTGTTGTGTTTAAATAGAATTTAGCATATTTTAATTGACTCAAAGTCTGGCTTCATCTTTTTTACACCTTTCCATCAGCTATTTATACACTTTGATAAGATCCCCCTGAGTCTTCTCCAGGCTGAACAGTCCCAGCTCTCTCAGCCTCTTCTTATATGAAAGGTGCTCCAGTCCCTTCATCATCTTTGTGGTCTTGCACTGAACTTGCTCCAGTAAGTCCATGTCTGTCTTGTCCTGGGGAGCCCAGGACTGCAGCCAGAACTCCAGATGTGTCTGTGCAGAACAGAGGGGAAAGATTACCTGCCTTGACCTGCTTTCCTCATGCAACCCAGGGTGCTGTTGGCAGCCCAGGGTGCTGCAAGAGCACATTGTTGGCTCACACTCATCTTCTTGTCCATCAGGACCTCACGGTCCTTCTCTGCAAACTTGCTTTCCAGCTAAACAGCCCCACAGCCTATCCTGGTGCATGGAGTTATTCCTCTCCTGATATAGGACTTTGCATTTCTCTTTGTTGAACTTCATGAGATTCCTGTCAGCATGTTTCTCAAGCCTGTTAATGTTGTCTGAATGGCAGCACACCCATCTGGGTATATCAAGCATTCCTCCCAGTTTTATATCACCTGCAAACTTGCTGACAGTGCACTCTGTCCCATCATCCAGGTCATTAATGAAGATGTTAAAACAGTATTGGCCCCAGTATCAGCACCCAGGGCACACCACTGGTGACTGGCCCCCAGATGGATGTTGTGCCACTGATCAATGAGCCTGGCACATCAGGCCAGTAGTTTTCACTCTACCTCACTGTCCTCCTATCTAGTCCTGCTTCATCAGTTTGTTTATGAGGATTTTCTGGAAGACAGTGTCAAAAGTCTTACAAAGTTAAGATGAGCAACATCCACTGCTCTCCTCTCATTCTCCTAGCCAGTTATCTCATTGCAGAAAGCTATTGGATTAGTTAGATACGAAAAGTTAGTTAAGAGATCATACACTCATTTGTATGTGTGTGTATACACGTTCATATAAGTGCATATTTAAAATATATATTGAGACATAAAAAGGTGCAGAAAATACAAAAAACACAAGTTAATGATATGTATCTCATTTTAAAAAATGACTTTATGTGGACTGTCCTGATAGGAAGGATGAGGACAGGATACTCAGGAAATCTCCACCTCTGCCCAGGGTAGATGTGATAGGCAAGCACCATTCCAAGCACAAGCTGCCAATGGGATGATTTCCGAAAAGTTACAGCTATGATGTAGTAAAAACATGATCATGATTTTGAGCACTGGCACAGAACAAAATGTCTTTGAATCCAATAAAAAGCATCTTTTCACCTCTTCAGAGAAGCACAGCTGATGTTATAGCATAGACTTTCCCCTGGAAGCAGAGAAAAACGTCCTCGCATGGTTTCTCCCCTGGAAGGGAACCTCACTTTCCCAGCAGCAGACAGCCTTATAGCTCCAGTGCAGCTAGTTTGGTCTTGTTATTTGTAGCTGGAACTAAACAACCAGATTCTAACGCAAAGCCCTCTGTTCTCAAGGTAATGGTGTTGTGGTCTTAAGATTTACAAAAGCAGAAGAGACTTTCTCAAAAATGGAATTTAATTTCAAAATAATCAAGGTAAAAAGAGAAAAAGAAGGGCTTTAGATAATTAAATCATCTCTACTTAAAGCCCTTCCAAATTGAGTCAGTTGGAATCTTAGAACATGAAATAAATATGCCTGTACAGAGTTTCAAACACCATCATTTTTAGGTCTACAGAGTAATTTCTGGAAGTCTCTCCAACACGTTCATAATTTAAAACATATCTACTTATAGTATATGTGTTGTATAAAAGTAGAAGAAGAAAAGGAAAGGGTTAAGGAGAGAGTATTGTGTGCCACAAGCAAATGCAGAATAAAGGGGGGAAGTGTGGAAGGAGGTGCAGAAAGACAAGTCTGTGTCTGTCAAAACATGAGAATCAGAAATGATTAGAGTCCAAATTACAAGTCTGTCTGTCATGAAGCATGATAGATTTAAAATACAGGAGAAGGCAAATGACAGTTAAAGAACAAGCTGGAAAAACTTTTGCCAAAAAAAGAAAAATCACAGAAAAGTAACCTGACACAGCCAATCAAATTAACAGAGCTCATCTCAAAGGAAAATTGCTTATTGTAAATGAAGGTAAATAACTGTCTAGAGGAGAAACAGACAGTGGAACTTAATGAACACTCTGAACATCACTGTTTACTGTACGAATCATTATCACCAAATCCATAGCCAACTAGATTGGAAAGAATTTCAGAAATTATCTGAAATATTCTGTCCACCTGGACAGAAATTTATTTGACACAGCGTAGTTCATTCATATCTGTGAAGGACACACTCTTTCTGCTAATGCTCCTGCATTAGAGTTGTCTAATATTCTTAAAATAAAGTGACACATGGGATAGATATTTAAAAAGATGCAATATCCTAGAAGTTAATTTTCAGTGTGACTGGAAAGGACTCTCACTTCATATCCATCTTTTATATATGGTCTGCCTTATAAAACACTCAGCTTGTCTTTCATCCAGGTTTCAGGCTATGATGTAAAATAATATTGGCTTTGCAAATAAGTTTGTGGAACAAATACTCACAGAAAAATGAGGCTGAATGTCAAAATTCCATTTCCAATTTAGACTTGCCAAACTGTCAGAATATTTGTTATTTTTCTTAAAACCCCAGCTGCTAAAATCAAGAGAAAGTAGAAGAATTTAAACTTTTGTTTAAAGAGATGTTTCAGACACCTTAGAGGGTGAATAGCCTGAAATTGTGAAATAAGCAATGCAAATTACTCAGAAACCAGAAAGGAAAGAGAAAAAAATGCAACATTCATTAAAAACAAAACGAACCAAAACAAAAACCCAAAAAACCCCACCCAAACAAAACCAACTTTGAATGTTTTTTAGGGCAAATTCATTATTTTCTGAACCTTGCTTATCAGTTTGGCAACACTTCAAATCTGGGGCACTTCAATAATCTGGGGGAGATCAGGTGGAAGTTATTGTATTGAATTTTAAAGAAATATGAGCTAGATCATAAATTTAAATTTGTGTGCCAGTTCAGATTCTAAATGTCAAGGTTTCCAGAGCCACGATTTTGCTCTGCACTCACACTAATTTGTGTTGATGTGTAAATAAGACTGAGTGGGAGAGTGGGGGGACAAGGAAGCAAACTCAATGCTATCACCACACACACGGACAAATTTTCTATCAGCCGTTTCATTCAGCAACCAGCAACAATCTTCTGTACATAGAGTTTGCTGAGAAGAGGTAGCAAAGTTACTCCTCTGGGAACATGATGAGCCAGCTTTTAGGCAATGTGTCTAAGTGTACTTTTCCTGCCTCCCCTCGCCACCCCCTCCCCGGCCTATTGTGACTGGATATCTAACTTTAACCCCAAAGGGTGTGTTTCCATTCTACCTGAACCACCTAAAGTGCTGAATATCCTTTAGAGACACAGCTTCCAGTATTCATATCACTTTGCTGAGTCTCGTCTACCCTAGCAGTTGACGAATCAGTAGATAATGATATTTGCTGAGATTATATCATCCAGTAAGCAATAAGTTTCAAATTTGCCCTCATCTAAAGAAAGCTGAATAAGCCAGGCTGTTTTTGCACTTAATGAAAACTAGAGCAATTTAAGAGATGTTCTATTTATGTTGATTAGTAATGGCCTTCCACTGCCCCTGAAATTAGTTCTCCCCTAAAGCACTGGAAGACCTAGTATCTGTAGCAGATGTCTTTTAAAGTTATACCAATAGTTATCGTATATTCACACACAGTATAAAATGAAACAATTGTGCCTAGAATGGCTTCAGCTTGCCAATCTCTAACACCTTGCACATAAGGAAATCCTTTAACAATGGAATGAAGTCCAAACTAAACAGAGCAGAATTGTTTTGAAGGATGGCTCATTTCCTACTTCTGGCTCTTTACTGTTGATTATTTAAGCACTCATTTCACTTTATAAATGGAAACTGAATCATAGTTTACTGCTGGAAAATTATTGGAAATCAGAGTCCATTCGAGTCACAGACATGGCTATTTCCTCTCTGCACAGGAAGACTATGCTCAAATGGTCCTTTCGGGAGCTCTGAATGATAAAAAGCCTGTTTCTAGCCTCTTTCAAAAAGATCTGTGTACTGTTTTCATATTTCACTTAGGAAAAAAAAAGTCAGGATGTCCCTCTCCAAACGTGGATGTTAGAGCAGGAAAAAGGAAAGGTGAATATACATTTTCTACTTGTCTAGACAGCATAAAGTCTGTTTGCAGACCTGGAATGAGACAGGTTTGCAAACCTCTAGCTTCTCACTTCCCTCTTTATAACTTATTTGTCTTTATTTATTTTCATTTATATTCAAAAGAAGACTGGAAAAGGCAGGTCCATCGCTGAAGGCACATGTGACAGTATTTTTGTAACCAGTTATTATAATACACAATTCCTTTCAGCTCATCTAAAAATGCTAATAATTTCCAGATAGAAGCTAAACAATAAAAAAACCCCAAAAACATCCTTTCCCTCTTGTTCTAACTTCTGTCCTTCTCTAAGAGTCAGAGAAAGTAGATGGATTTCACTGTCTGTCTTAAAAAGCAGGTGCAAGATATTTGTGATAAGTTCTAAAGTCCAGAGACCGTAGAGGGAGATTTTGAGTCATCCCAACCTGGTAGTCTCAGTGAGTCTGAGAGCAGAGGCAGCAGAGTTGGATCGGGGAAGCCTAGGGAAGACAGTGTCTGCTGACGGGATGGACAAGGCAGATACCAGCCAATTCACATGTAGTGTAGGGCTGTAGCTCAGACTATTCAGACCACAGTCATGCCAGTATCATATGTACAGAGAAGTTGTTTTCTGTCACATGAGTCACTTGATCAAATACCAACTTCTCTGCCCTAGATGTCTACAGTTGTCTCGACTCCTTCATTATCAGTGGAGAAAGATAGGCACTTCTTATAGCACAGTTTAGTTCCTCTTCAATTAGACGTCCCTAACAGGTCAGCTGAATCACATTTTGAAAATACTTCTTTTCTTTTGTTTCTATACAGGGTGCACAGGTTGACTGGCTTAGACATAAACATCCACTCTGAAGACTTCTGAAGTTTTTGACTACTTTAATGGCAAACACTTGTCACAGTACTCCAGACACCTTTTCACAAGTACTGAACAGGGTAAAGTGCTCACTCAGGTCCTTTTCCTCAAATTTACGTTCTAATCAGCTGGTTCCCAGCCTCTACTGTTCCATGGGGTTACTCTATCCCAGATGCAGGACTTTGCAATTACCTTGGTTGAGCTTCATGAAGTTCATGTCTCCCCATTTCTCCAGCTTCTGGAGTCCCTCTGAATTGCAGCTCTGCTCTCCAGAATATTCATTGTTCCTCCCATCACTGATCTTGCTGAGGGTGCACTCCATCCCATCGCCTAGGTCACTAATGAAGATGTTAAAAATTACTGGTCTCAGTATTGACCCTTGAGGAAACTGGCTGCCACTTGGACTTGATAGCACTGATCAAAATCCCTTGAGACTGGTCATCCAGGTAATTTTCGATGCACTCACAAGTCCAAATACCCTGACTGTATCTTACCCTATTAGCCATGGAAAATATCTATTGCTCTCCTGTCATCTACAGAGCTATCCGTCTCATTAGAGAAGCCAATTAGACTGGTCAGGCACAATTTGTAAATCCATGCTAGCTCTTCCCAGTTTTCTTGTCCTTCCCATGCCTGGGCATGGCTCCCAGGAGGATATGTTTCATCATGTTTCATCATGTCCCCTGCCCAGCTCCAGCCCTGGGCACTGGGCACCTCCCTGGGAATGGGGACAGACTGGCGATGTGGTCCTGTGGGTGGTCCTGACTTGGTAGGGCCCACGGTTGGGCAGGGCTGGGTTGTGGAGAGCTGGAGAACAGTCGCTGGGCAAAGGTTGATGGCCCCAGGGGCTGACATGGGGTCCTGGGCCATGGGCAGGTGGGGGGAGCCCTGGGGACACTGGTGGCCCTCTCAGGACCCCAACAAAAAGAAGAATGAGAGGTATCTGCACAGGCTGCAAGATTTGGAGGTAAAGTCATGACCAGGAGAGGAAATCCCGGCTATATGAGGTAACAGAAAGAGAGAGAGTGAGAATCATCTTTTTGAGTACTGTTCAGGAGAGAAGGTTGGATATACTTTGCAGATCAAAGTAATTTGTGTACTGGGACTGAGAATTAGAAAATCATGGAAGGCATGATCCTTTTCTGCCCGTGATGCTCATGTGTATCTGCTAAGCCACCCTGCTGTGGAGGACTTGGCCACTCACCTGGTCCTGCTGCAACTGATCCCTCCGTAACCTGGATGGACAGAGAGGACAGTCACAGAGAGAGCTGCATGTTTCCCACCTGTCCCCCAAACAGCCGTCCAGATCACCATCATGCTTTCCACGTGTGCAAGCACCTCAGGAAGAAAAGAAAAGAAAATGGTCATTTTAGTTTCTACATTTTTTTTTTTTTTTATTTGCCACTTGTGATGCAGTTCTGCAGAACAGGTATAAAGAAGCCTCTGTTAACAGCTTCCACGATGTTTTTCTGACAAGCACCTTGAACTAGGCACTCTAGGCAGCTGTTCGCTTAATTTGTCTTTGAGATCCATCTCCTGACCTTTCTGCTTTCAGAGAGCAATACTTCCAAGAAAGGTAGTATATTTTTGTGTGGTCAGTAGAATTAACTGCTTGATATAGAAATAATGTTTCTGATGTAGGAAATATCAGAAGAACTCAGGAATAAGTAAGCAAATGCCTATGCCTTCCATGCCCTCAGGATGAGGCAAGAAAAATAGTTAGGAAAACAAATCTTTAAATGGAATGAAGAATTCTCTAAAAGGAGCATTTTGCCCATCCATAAAACATAGAATCAGACAAGGAAATCTGCTATTGTCAACACAAGTTTGATTCTTGACATTATCATATTGGTTTTGGCTAGGATAGAGTTAAATTTCTACATAGTAGCTTGTATGGGGTTATGTTTTGGAGTTGTGAGCAAAACAGTGTTGATAATACAGGAATGTTTTCGTTACTACTGAGCAGTGCTTACACAGAGTCAAGGCCTCTTCTGCTCCTCACCCTACCCCACCAGCGAGTAGGCTGGGGGTGCACAAGAAGTTGGGAGGGGACACAGCTGGGACAGCTGACCCCAACTGACCAAAGGGATATTCCATACCATATGACGTCATGCTCAGCATGTAAAGCTGGGGGAAGAAGAAGGAAGGGGGGGATGTTCAGAGTGATGGCGTTTTTCTTCCCAAGTAACCGTTACGCGTGATGGAGCCCTGCTTTCCTGGAGATGGCTGAACACCTGCCTGCCGATGGGAAGCAGTGAATGAATTCCTTGTTTTGCCTTGCTTGCACAACTTTTGCTTTACTTATTAAACTGTCTTTATCTCAACCCACGAGTTTTCTCACTTTTACACTTCCAATTCTGTCCCGCATCCCAGCTGGGGGGAGTGAGAGAGTGGCTGAGTGGGGCTGAGCTGCCTACCGGGGTTAAATCACCACAGTTACTAATATCCTGTATTTCCATACATTCAGCACAGTGTTCAGCGATCCCAAGTGACATGGGATACTTGTTATAACATGTGCAGAAGCACTTGTATCATCTCCTCCCTCCACACCTCCAGTTTAGGAATTTGCTGTCAAATATCAAGGGGATTAGTTTCAAACGTCAAAAGCAGATGTGGGGTTATGAGCAAAGCTTTTTTTTTTAATTAAAAAAAAAAGAAATATATAAACCTGCATTTCAGACACCTTAGATAAAGAAAAGTGAATCACTTCAAACAATCCCCGTTTTGCAAAGCTATTTAATATTCTAGACTGCTGGTCTGCAGGCGTCCAAATGGAATGCTAATTATCTACTTTCTTCCTCAGCTAAAAGCTTCACAGAAGCTGACAGAAGGAAAGGCACTAGACTGTTGAACAACAATACCATGCTTTCAGTGGGAAAGACAACTATAAAATGTTTCCTGCAGCCTAATTCTTCTAGCATCAGCTGATCCTTTACTAGTCCCTACTTGACACCAATTAATCTCTCCTCTACAGCTTACTATTCCCTGGGGCCTTAGATGATATTCCTTTCCTTTGTGCTGCGTTTAAAATGGAGGTTGGGAAGAACACATTGAGTCTCGAACACAGCAGAGTAATACATTTAAATTCCTCCTAACCTGATGAGATGTCTTTCATTCCACTCTTTCATTGCCCAGCAAAGGTATTTCCAAGATTGCTAGTTCCCTGGAATGTCTCCATCATTTTTTCCTGAAAAAAGTGATGTCCCAACTAAAAAGCAGAGGGAAGCTCACCTCTTACTGTCCATCAAGCCAAAGAGACACTGAGGTAATATAATGTATAATTTTTAATGTGCCTCCCAACTTACTGCCTCTAAGTTTAATTATTTGTTGATACATAATACATAACAGGGCATAGTTCTGTTCTTCATAACATTATTGAGGATTGCCTCAAAATGAGGAAGAATACTTAGGCAAGGTTTCTGGAAGGCCAGAATATTTAGGCAAGGTTTGTCAGGAGAGATACATTTGATAAACAGTCAAACTTTGGACTTTTCATATCAATAACATACATGCATGAAAGGTTTTCTTATTCTCTAGCAAAACATGTTAAATCTTTTGACAATTTCACTTCATTTCACTTGGACCATGGTATTCAGAACAGATTTATTCTTATGGAACAGCTATCCATATCAATAGCCTGCAAGAACACTTTTATATACTAATGCCCTTGAATAACATTACCTATTTGTAATGATATTTTTTCCATAAAATGCAGGATTCTTACAGACATTTAGTACAGATTAGACTTTAAATTCACATTTCAACGCTTTGTTACTAAACTTCCTATTCAATGCTTTTGGAGACCAGCCTATAAGTAAACTAAGCAGAAGGTAATAGCTCAAAGCTATCTGTAATCACTGGAAAGGCAAATTATCATAGCTCATCCTTTAGGTGATAAGTACACAAAATGGACTCCAAGTCAGTACACGGACCTACACGGTCAGTGTATCCTCTGTCTGGAAATGTAAAGATTTATTTGAACTGAACCCTGTTATGTCAGTGTCACTGCCAAGTACTGAGGCTACGGCTTCAAGAGTTGCAGTGATCTGATCTAATAGCTCATGTTCTCTGAAATAAGGAGTTCAGGCTTCTGACTCTCTTTCTCCTCTTCTGCCTGGTCCTGGCCACACACTCCCATTTGGTGCCTGTTCTGAGCTGAGCTAACTCACTAACCTACAAAAAACCCCAAAAACCTACCAAAAAAACCCCAACCAAACAGAAAAAGATGGATAATTTTCTATTGGACTATGAAATTGAATTGTTTGTGGAAGAGTTCAAAAAGTGTCTTGACCAATAGAAAGAAAGGCATAGGGTTTTGATTCCCAGAGCTGGGAAGAAGGGAGGGAGAAATGAATGACAGCCCTGCCCTTTTGGAAAGTACACTCCATTAGGGCCACACAAGTGTTCACAAAACACAGGTTGAGGTTGCACAGGGAACAGTGGTTCTTCCCAGAGGTTCAATTAGGCCATTCTCTAAAGTCCAGTGTCTCTCTTTATGTTTTGTTTATGTTTTCTTCTAAATTTGCATCTCTTCTGAAAATGCTGAGCCCAGGAGATGGGGTTGGGAGTGATCGTGTCAGGAACCAGAGCACGTCCTCCTTGTCTTCCCCATTCTCAAAGTTGCACAGCTCATTTCAATCTGGAGCATTGAGTGTCTTCACTCTTCTTTTCTGAATCTTTCTGGTCTCTAGTTCTATCAACTGTGTTAGTTCCTAAGTACAACAGAAACGTCCACTGCTCAAAGTTTTTAAATAATCTTTGCCATACCCAGTCTACAACAGAACATATGCTTCCAAAGGGCTCCTCCTACCAATGTGCCCACTTTCTTCCGGGTCTTTACACTTTTGCTCTCAAGTGTTTTTTCCTCCTTTGCACCAATTCAGCTCTGCTGATTCTAAAAAATAAAAATATTATTTACACTTCATTTGTATGTGCTCAGTATGGAGAATTGGAACAACAGCTGAGAAACTGTGTTTTGTTTCCTGGCCAATATGGCACGTGTAAAGCTTGTGGAGCAGCAGCTGAAAGGCTGTGTTTTTAGTTTTGGGACCAATTTGACATCTTTTAGCAATTTTTTTGGGCAGCAATTCAGAAGACTCTGATTCTTCCCCCACCCCAGACATCAATCTGGTGTCTTTCCATCTAAGATTTTTGACACCTTTTGTCTGTGGAAATCAATAAACAAAGTCTGAAAATAATTTTGTCTGCAAAAATAAACTATTATGGAGATTTCTGATATAATTTTTGGCCAATGTATGACTTTAAAACCCAGGCTTTTCATCTTCCCTTGCCTATGTTATGCTACACTTATTATACTTTATTTTAAAATTTAACTACTTCTTTTTTGAAATATGAATCTTAGAATGGATATGTTCTGGTCACACTTTTAAGTGAATGATTAGCAAAATTTTATTACAGAATTTGAAGGGTGATTGTTGAGGCTATTGGGAATTTTTTGTTATGAGGCCTCAGATATTTTTATATGCCTGATCCCTTTAATGTAGCTTTTTATAAATCTTTTATTCATGAAAGGTGCCAAAGAACAACCTTGTAACAGGAGTTCACTGTGCATCTAAAGCTAGTGCCTTTCATGATAACCCTCTGCACATTTTTTGTCTCCTAGCCACATTTAGGAGATTGAGTATATTGCAGTTTCCATATCTAAAAGCCTTTGTCCAGCAAAGAATCTAATTCTAGGGTAAGATATAATAACACAGACTTCTGCTTATTAGGGACAGGGCTGACAATAACTTTAATTTTATGTGGATATCAAACAGTGCTTTATATCATGGTAATAATGCCTCATTTTATTTGATATAGTCTAGGATACGATTTGAAATCTTTTGCTCCCCCGTTTAAACCCATTGAGAACTATGGGACTCATACAAGGAGACAGATTATCTTACACTGAACTACTTAGTAGTTTCTTTGATGTGCTGAGGTTTTCTAGCACTAGCTATTTGGGGGGCATGTTGCTGAAATAGGTACATAACTTGACTGGCAATGTCCCAGTATAGTCATTCCTATGTGCTTGCACCTTATGCAAAGCGAAAGAGTGACATTAACAATTCCCTTTGACTGCATTGATTTCATCTGCACAACCATTCTGCAGATAAAAATGTTAAATTCTTTCCAATATTTTTTTACTTCACTTAAATTTTATGTCTCTGCAGAATGTTGGCATACTCAACAAACGTAAATCCAAAGAAGCTTAAAAACTATGGATAAATATTATACATGTGAAGGATTCAAATGTTCTATCCCCTCTTTTGGGGGATGAAGTAGAAAGGTAAAAAATTTTCCTAGGTTGACATAGGGAGCAAACAATAGAATCAAAAGCCAATCCTGTGCTTGAACAAAGAGACCACACCTTCCCTTGAATCTCAAAACTCACAGTGAATTAAAAAACCCACCCTGTGGTCTCACCTGACCTCAGGAACTGAACTTGTATGTTTTTATTATTATTTTATTATTATTTTAATATCTTTACTGGGATGAATATCCACAGAATACTGTTCCAGTGGGTCAGATCCTTTATCATGGCCAAAAAGATCCCTATGGGTGCCAGGGAGCAGCAAGGTAGTGGTGGGAAGAGCCTAGATTGCAACTTGGTGCCGCTGCACATTGAATGCTGGTTGCTAACAGCTCCTCACAGTTCATAAAACTGCAGTCTGAAGGACTGAGGGGGTTGAAGGCTGTGTGATTAGAGGTCCTTTACTTCTCCACATTGGGAAAATCTGCCTGAGGCTTGATATACTGCTGCTAGGATGACAGACTTCCAATGACATAATACTAAATGTCCATTTTGCATGGAAAGACTTCTTTCTAGTAATTCCTTTCTTGAGTATCATGAATTTTCACTGGGATTTCTGTTTAGGATCATTCTTGGATTAGGCAAAATTATTCATAAGAACTGAATAAGTATCTTTTTACAGCCTTTTATTCCTTTACAATTTGATTTTAAAATCCTTTCCTCAGTTTATATCTACAATTACTTTCCAATGTGAGTTCTATTCAGTCCTCAAAGCTGTACATCAGAGTGCTTGTTCATAATTATGAACTTGGTTTCCTCCTTAGTTACTATTTTCCTTCTCTGCACTGCTTCACTTGAGCAATTTCACACACAGAGATCACCCCATTTGCCTGTGCCATCATTCAATTAATAAAAGAAAATTTAAAAGTCAATGTAAAAGGGATCCGTAAGTAAAATCACATTGATCTATGAATAAAGTAATTTAATCAGAAAAAGCCTTTGCAATTGCCCAGACAACATTCATGTCCCCTGACTCACACTGTATGAATGTTTGTGTGTGTAAAATGAGAGGGAGAGAGAAGAACAAATATGTAATCTTATATTGCATAAAAGGAGAGGCCGTCAAAAGTATAAAGTATGTGCGTGGTTAATTAAGGACTCTTCTCGGAAACAGTTAGTCCCACGAAGCTTACAAATTGTTTTATTTTGGTCTTCAGCTTTTTGCATCCTGTCGTTTATTAGACAGGCAGGTGCAGGCAGGTGGTTCTCACCTGTAGTACTTGTCACACTAAGTCACTTAGCTGAATCATGCATAAAATTGAATACAGATTACAGTTTTACCACTTGTGAGATTTGTCATTCTTTGCATGTGGTTATTTTCTTTCCTTCCTATTGCTTATGCACATGGGTAATCTGTACCTTTGGTCCTGGCTTTCTAGGAGGAACTGATAAAAAGAGACTTACAGATCCTCTATTGTCAAATCTCAGTAACCAAAATTTAAATCCTCAAATTTAAACTGAAGTCATTGCTTGATTTTCAGATATACTGTTTCCTACCCTATATATGTTACAGCCAATAAGATTGTTTTTCTTCCACTGAGGCAAAAATAAAAAATATTTGATGTCATCAAAAATTTCTTCTGGATTGTAGCCAAAAGATCTGTGTGTAGTTATTTGTCTGTGCATGCAGTACAATGATTTATTCTTTTTATTATTAAAAAAAACAAACAAACAAACACAAAAAAACAAACCAGAAATGGACATATTTCCATTAACATTTTGTAGCAAAGAGCTCTCATCCCAATAGATTTTTATAGATCAATTATGCAAGAAAATTTCATCTTTTTCTCTTCATTACCAATTCAGTGGGGCAAGGAAGAACTGTGACATAAAGAAAGTCAAAAGTCAGCATAGTATTTCCAGGAGAGAGACAGATTAAGCACAGGTATTTTTAACATTGCTATGGGAGATATAATTTCAAGACTGCTTTTTCCTTCTAAGTGGGTGTTTTATTCATATTCAGGCACCCAATGTCGAAAAATTTAGAAAACAATTTAAATGAAATAATGGATGGTAAAGAGAAAGCCTGCTACTGAAATTCCATGTTTGTCCCCTTGCAGAATCAGGAATATTTACTGTGATGTTTTTCTTCAGTCTTATGCAGTACTTTCTGTATCCAAAATAATAAATTTTACTACTTGTTGGATGCTGTTATTCCATATTCCTCTCCTGTAAGTCGCACACTAGATAGTCAGACCTGCTTTGTTGCACAAGTCAGAACAGGACTATTCCCACCTGTGAATATTTAATTCTCTGTCAGTCAGTGAAGGAAAATGTGTGGGCCTGAATCCTTTTATTTAGTTTGTATAAAAGTGATGACATTCATTTTAAGCAAAAGTGGAGGTAGGCACAAATGTAGAAAGGGGTGAAGTGGTGGAGGGAGAAGAGGGAGAGACTGCCCATCTGCAATGGCTGCTACCATGTCACTTGAACCGGAGGACAAACAACAAACCAGGCTGGTCTAGGAGGGGGTGCTGCAAGATGCTGAGTTTTCCATCACCTCACTTTTTATTCTGTTCATGCTAACTAGATCCCTTTTTCCTCATCTGACAGGTTTTAAGAGTTAGATGTGTTCTAACAGTTGGTAGCTGTTGACTTCGCCCCTGCAGCTGACCAGTTTTGATCATAGTCGGTCAACTCTACTGTTTTGGACTTTTATCAGAAGAAATGAGAGATCATTGTTTTGCATACAGGAAATTCTGTTCCTTTTCTTAATTCCTTTTTTTTTTTTTTTTTTTTTTGATGCAAGTAACTATTGTCCTTGTGCAAAAGGCTGGAATAAAGCCTATATACCATTCACATCATAAGTATATCCTGTTTGGAGGATATAAATTAGATGGTCCACTGAAAAAGAATAGTTTCATCCTAACAAGAAAATATTTAAGATCTGACTCCTGAAATAAATCTTTGTATCTGCTCCACTACTTGGAATGTCATGCTGCAATTCTTAGGGGCAGCTGTAATATGTGCTTACATACCAGATACAATTTTTAAAATCTTTATACAAAGCAGATACTATTTTGTTCCTGACTTACTGAAATTACTTATGGAGAGTCACAGCTCTCACCACAGGGAGACTCCTTTTCTCATCCCTGTTGAAAGTCTGAAAATCTCTAAATGAAACCTCTGTTGGATTCGAAAGTTGTTCTCACAAGTATTTTCTTTTAATTTACATTTCCCCACTAAGCAGTGTCAGAGCACAGGCACAGACTCTGGGACTCAGTCATCTGCATTTTCTTTATTGCTAGAATAGTCCCTCACATAGTTTTGGTCAGCTGGAACTCTTCCAGATGATTCCCAGGCACAGTTTGGGGTTACCACATGATAAGGATCACTCCTGATAAGCATTTTGGATGAAGCTACCCTGCTCTAAAAGCAAAAAGAGTTTAACAGTATGGACATGATCAGACTATGCCAGCTGGCCTCAGTCCAGAGAATGGGCCCTAGAGCTGTTTAGTTGACTACTTTCAGTACATGTAGTTTCTGGGTCTCATATATATCAAATACATGGCCATTCTTGTAAAATGGCTGGAAGACCAGTTGAATAGACTGTAACTTTTCTATTAAGAAAGTGTTAAAGCATTAAAATTAAGTACTTAATGCAGGATACCAAAAGTATATTTTGGACTAGCTTTCATTTATCAATATGTCCTATTCTGCATTGCCGCTCTTTGTTCTGTTTAATTGAACATCCCAGGTAAAAAGTGACAAAAAGCAAAGAAAATTTAATCCAGAATAACCACTTTGCTGGCAAACTGAATTTGCTTCAATATAACATCTTTGTTAAAGTAGAGTTGCTTTCGTTTTTGAAAGAAAGGTCAAATACATCTCCCTGCAGAAAAAGACCATTCCACTGTCTCTAATAAATGGCAGTAGCATACTGCAGGAAGAGGTTAGGCTATTGTTATATTCATTTAGTTCCTATATTCATTGTGATCCTACTGTGATTATACAAAACACTTTATCACATGTAAGGCATAACTTCCTCAGTCCAAGAAGGCTGAACAGAAGTGTTGTTAGCAAGTAGAACCATAACATAAGAGGCTTTTAACGTGGCATCCTTTATAGATTTTGGATATTTCATTATATGAAATGAAATATAAGGCATACCATATATGGTGTTGAATTTTGGTCTTATTAAACAAGAATACCCCTTGAGAATGTAATAAATGCATAAGATACATGAAAAAAAAAGCAAACCTATCAATATAGTTTAGTTCTTCTACTCCACAGAAGAAGAAACAGGGCTTATACAGACAGTCTTTTTCCCCTTTGTAAGTTAAACAAAGCCTGAATTTTCTATCAGTGTTGAACAAATTTTAGTGGTTCTGGTATGTTCCCTGAGCAAACTCTTGTGAAGCAGTGCGCACCATGGAAGCCCAGAGTTCATTATATCCCTGATGATGTCTAAGTTTTCCATGCTTACTCTGAGGTAGCTATCAATATCTATTTTCAAGATAAATTATTTAATTTCCTTCCCTAAATCTGTTTTCCAGGCAAGATACACTAGCTGCTTTGAAAAGGGAGTTGGTTGTCTTTTTTTTTTCCCCGAGAGCTTTCACTTCAATAGATCAGCCACTGACATCTCAGGTTAAGCTATCTCAGCGTAATCACTGATACTACAGGGTTTGCAGGAAGTGAAATGAGTTCTGTGAAGGTTTCAGGTCAAATATTAATCTACCTGACAGTAGCATGTCTGGAAAGTTTCATCTTCAGCATTCCAGTGATGCCTAAATCCTTCCCACCTGCTGGGATGGCACCGATTCCCAAATTATAAGATAATTTAGAATTCAAAATTTGTATTTAAAAGTCTGTTTGAAGAAGGGATTTTATCTGCTTCCTGTAACTTCATATACTTAGTAGTGAGCAAGGGCTGGAAACTGGGTGTTATATATATTTTTTTTAACTGTTTCTTAGTTTGTTTTTCCTGCTTCAAAGAAAAGCCAGGTCTCAGACGCAAACTTCTAAAGTCAGTAAAAGATATCATCTCTCTGTTCTGTGGTTGGGAATGGATAACACTCATTTAATCTACGTATGTGGCATTTTTCTACACTGATGTAAAAGAATGCAACAGTAGTTACACTGTTCCAAAAAGCAGTTCCCCTTTAACAAAAAATTAGGCAGAATTAAGAATATTAATACTGTGTTGCATAACAGATGCACTATGTCAAAGAAGTAAAATATTTCTGCCATGAAAATCTTCCCATCTCCTAGATAACTAAAACTAGCTTCTATGTCTTCTATACCAGAGATTTCAAACAATTACCCTTGTACTTAAGCAACAAAAAGAACCCTAATGAGGAAACAAACCTTCTGTATGGCGTAATACTTGAAATTATAATGGGAGAACAGAACACAGACGTTGTTAGAAGAATTGAAGGTGGACAAAGCTGGACTGGCTGAAAGAGAAAGAAGTACTGGTTAAAACATTTGGGATGAAATGAGATTTGTAACATAGTTTCTCAAGGTCCCATTCTGTGCCTAATGTTATTTATTCTATATAAAAATAATTTGTGCACATGACTAATAGACTAGCTGGCCTACCTATGAAAACCAGATTTTTGTACTAGGTGGTTCTTCATGACACAGCAAGGAGGGAGTCTGTGTCACATGGGTCAGCTCAGTTATCTAAGGCACCTCCATCACTGAGGGCACGTTGGTTACCTGGATTACCTCAGGTATATGAGTAAGGGACACCCCTTAATGCCCATTCATCACCTCTGTCGTTTCTGTCAGTCACCTCAGAAGGCCCTGAGAAGAACGAGAGGTGGGATGTAATTTTACCATCAAAAGTTATGTTCTAAAAAGGATTCTTCTATAAAATAAGTTTTCATCAACTTGAAATAGCAGAAGGCAAAAAAGACCTGAATATCCTTATTCAAAGTAGTGTCACATGACTATAAGCAGGCAAAAATAATCCTAGTGCGCTTCAGGCAAAGTGATAGAAATAGAGATGTGTTGATGCCATTACATAAAGTGCTCGAAAATTCTCCTCTGAAATATTGGATCCAGTCCATGTTCAAGAACTGCGAATTTAAACTAGAACACACTTGGAGAATAACCTCTATACAGATCTGTAAAATAAAAGTGGAGATAATATATATGAAAAATCATAAATATCTGTAAGCACATATGGTGAAAACCATCAGGGAGAAAAAAGAGCTATTAAACTAAAAGATACTGTTGGCACAGTAATAAAAAGGTGCAAAACGCTCATGAATTCTTTTAAACTGGAAGTTAGGAGATTTCTAATATCAGGAACAGCTTTCAAGCAGAAACGGGGGGGGGGGAGGGCAGAAATCTTAGCCCATTTTATAATGAGTCTTGCAGCATTTATAAACAGGTTTCAGTTGTCTATAACAACAGGGAAAAGGGCTTTATGACCCACTAAGTTTTTCCAGCTTTATGTCCAAAGACACAGAAGGCACTGGCAAAAGAAATTCTGCTCGTTCACCTAAGAGGGAAGTTTTCAGAAAACTGGTAATATGTTTACTTTCATTATATTAAATGCATGCATTAATTGGTCACAGTTATTCTGAAAATCTGTTAATATACTTTAGCATTATTTTTCATTGTAACAGTAAAAGTACTGTTTTTCATTTATAGTTGGGCTATAGTGGACTTGGATACCAGGTGCAGCTTCTTCATATTTACATCTCACTATAATACCAAAGAGAAGGGAGAGGTGATTTGTTTATTTGCTTTTTGGCTTGTCCCATATTTCTATTTATTGAAACACAGTTTTATTCACTGCATGATAATGTTCCATCTCTGTTTCTAAGAAAAGCAGTGCTCAACCTCTTTAAAGTTGAATAGACTACGTTGTAAGTTTTAAATATCTGCAGTATGTTATGTAATTGATTCTATGTGTTCTGTTTAAGATAATTTTTGTCAACATTGTTTTGCTTATTTATGTTTAATGAGGATTGAAGTTACTTTTTATAAAAATGAATAAACTCAGGAAACTCATGTCAGTTATTTATTACTGTAGAAACCATTTTAAAACTATCTTTTAACAAACAGTCACTTCAGTAAAGTAAAGGTTCTCCATAAGTAAAGGTTCTTTCATTGCTACTGTCAGATAATATGTTTTCCAGGTCTGGTTACAGGTGTTAAGAGTAAGAGCCATGAAGTGTTGTTAATAATTTCAATAGCAATTAAGATAATATAATAATAACAACAATAAAAATAGCAATTAGTCATATGTATTAGCACAGTTTCATTCATATCACTGCCTCCTACACTGATTTTCTCTTTCTTTTTCTTTCCAGTTATCCTTTCTCGAAATATATTCTAAATTCAGTCTATACATACAGGTGTCTTGAGGTCACAGAAACTAAATGGTGAACGAGCTGAAATCAGTGGAAGAAACATGAAATTCATTTATATTAATCTCATTGAGGACAAGGTCCTAAACAAATAACAAAATTGCTTTAGTAGTGATCTAGAAGACTGGGCTGGCAGTATGGCTGGAGATGGTGGATGGCACTAACTAAAATTAGGATTTTAGTAAGCAGTGGTGCGTACTGCTGCATTTGAGCAGGAAAACAGCACAATGACATCTGCTTTCTCAGATAACTCCTATCATCCTTTCTCTGAAAGAATAAAGTCTACTTAAGATTTAAAAGCTGTGGAATAGGCAAAAAGATATTAGGTCACTTGGCCCAAATCCCAGATGAAGTCAGCTACTGCCCCTAGAAGAGAACCCCAGATTCCCAGCTCTCAAAGCGCTGTGCCAGCTGCTGGGAAGCATCTTTTCCTCACACAAGGTTTATTTAAAGGAAAATGATCAAGAAAAAGAACCTGAGATTCCAGATTCCAGAAAGAAAAACTTTACTTTGTCTTGTAAACCTGAGGAAGTGTGTGCTGCATTTTTTGTGTATTTCAGGTCTAATTCTAGTTCTTATGCACTGAATGTTATAATACTTTACTGATGCTTGATTTTTACTGAAGCAAAAAGTTCCCACTGTTGGAAAAGGATGAGTACATTTTTCATTACAGGATACCAAATTAGTTTGTCCCAGTGTGCTGAAGTGTACATAAAAGCTGCAAGCAAACATTAAGAATGCACTGTTCTTAACAGGTATGCCCATAAAAAAGGTAGCCCACATCCAGCTGGTCATTCCTGCCCCTTTCGCAGAAGTTATTACCCCCACTTTAATTTGCTTGCAGAGATGCTCACAGGAGGATTTTGTATCTTCTAAAGTAAGGGTCTGTGAGCTGAAATATTTTGGATAATTGATCTTGGCAAATCCAGCTCATTAGGACTTAAGCAGAACAGGCACCATCCACATATGAGCAGCAACTGTATCCAGATCAGAAAGAAATAACCCTGTTGTTGTCTCCAAGGGATACATCTAAACAATTCAGTGTCACAGAGTTTACTTCTCCACTAAATCTGAATGACAAATTTAGAAGTTACAGATTGGAGGAGACCTGGAGGAGACCTTAACGGACCATCTCCTATGCCCAAAGAGAAGATCAGATATTTCTATGTCATTCCTGACTGGTTCTTGTCCAACTTGTTTTTCAATAACCTGCAGTGACGGGAACTTCATAACCTGCCCAGGCAATGCGTTCCAGTGCTGCACTAATCTTTCTGTTAGGAGGTTTTTCCTGTCATCTGATCTAATCTCCTTTGTGCTAATTAGAAACCCTTGTTGTAATCACAATACATTATTCAGTTGGTCCACATCCCTCTTGAACTGTACGCAAAATCATACATTAGTATTCTAGCTAACACCTTACTAGTGCCAAACACAGCAAATATTTCAGCTGAATTAGAGATAACACTCCTATTTACTTTTTTCAGAAAAGCATAACATTCTTGACTCATGTCCAGCTTGTGAGGCACAGTAACTCTCAGATCTTTTTGTTTAGCCAGACATTTTTCAGTTTGTACTTGCAGAGAAGAATTTTGTGTGTGTCCTTGTAGAACTGCATCTTTTTTCTAAAAATAGATTTTGAAAGGCCCTGATCAGCTTGATCTAATGTTATAGTTAGCCCCACAATGAGTCATAGGCTGGACAGGTGACCTTCTTAAACCCCTTTCAACTTGAATAATTCTATGATTCTCTTATTTTCTGAGATAATTTTGGACTTGAATTCTCTTCTACAATGTCCTTAAAGCTTTCTCAGCTTGTGTCATTTGCAACTTTAATAAAATTACTTCATTCTTTCCTTCTGATTATCACAAAAATTTCACATGGTTTCTAATCTAGGACAGACCCCTTAGTCCAAAATTGAATATATTCTTCCAGATCGACTATGAACCACTGCTAAAACACTCATCAAGTGTGGTAACTGCCATGTAATAGTAGCTTCACCACTTCCCCTATTCATCATGAGTTAGACATAACTGTAAGAGGTCTGAAACCCTCCCAATGACACCATATGTTCAGCAGTGGCTTCATCTTCAGGATACATCTGTGCTCTCCCCAGACTTTTACCCTCTCCCAGAAGGTCTAACTGAAAGATCATCCGAGCCCAGCTCTTTCACTCTCCTTCCCAGAGGTAGATGATGACTTCTCATCTATTCAGTATTATTCCTGGCACTAACACAAGTGCCTACATGGATGAGCAGCAGCATAAAGTAGTAGCCACTGGGCCAGATGAGCGTCAGCAAGCTTTCCATACCATCTTGGGTTTAGAGTGCTGTCAGGGTATATATCTCATGGGATGTCAAGTCCAGTAACCACATGGATCACTTCAATGCTCTCAGGACCCAGCTACTAAATAATTCTGTCTTTCATTTCCTCTTTGGAGTTCTACACTGCATCTCATGACCTCTTGCTCCTTTACTACTGGAATTATTCTGGTACCAGCAGGCTGGTACCAGATTGCAGCAGGACACTTCATGGAGGTAGCCCCTCTGCCTTGAATAGAGACCATCAGACTCTAAAGAGCAACCAGCTATAGTCAGCTTCAAAAACTCCTTTCCTCTTTTCTTTTCCATCCCCTACAGCTTCCTAGGGAACCATGTTCCTTCTAATTAAATCTGTCAGTCAATGACTGCATTATATCCATCCAAACTGGTGTACTGCACCTCATGATCTCTAAATCTCATTGCAGAAACAATGAATGGAGTCTTGCAGCTTTAAACAGTGGTCTGTTTTTCTTCATTACTGGGCTACTACGGGTTCATGCAAGCTCACTAGTTCCTAGATTTCACTCCAAAATTATGATCTTGGGCCTCAAAGTGGGTCAGCTCCTCACTCCATGTACCCCAGTAGCAGAATTCTTGGAAGAAAAAAGTGATTTCTCTGAATAAAGACATCTGCAGTTTGGCTGGGAGATGAAGAGCTCAGAATATGTCACAAAACTTCATTTCCTAACAGCTTTTACTTGACATTCAGACAAATTCCTCATTCATTAATTTTCCCTCACCCAAAAGTCCATTTCTCCAGTTTGAACATGGTCTCTAAAAACTTCAGTAATTATTTCACTATTGATATTTGTTTAAGTGCCAAAGTGTTTAAGTGCCAAAACAACTCAGCTATATGGATGCGTAGATATATAGTTTGTTATTTAGGCTGGCACAAAGACAGAAATAGAGAGTATCATGTGAGGAAAAAGAGTGGAGAGGTGTCCTGGTTTCGGCTGGGATAGAGTTAAATTTCATCCTAGTGTTGTGTTTTGGATTTAATATGAGAAGAATGTTGATAACACACTGATATTTTCAGTTGTTTCTAAGTGCCCTGCTAGTTAAGGACTTTTCATCTTCCCATGCTCTGCCAAGTGCACAAGAGGCTGGGAGGGAGCACAGCCAGGACAGCTAGCCCAGCTGGCCAATGGGGTATTCCATACCATGTGACATCATGCTCAGTATATGAAGGGGAGGCATGTTCCAGGAAGTAGCGATCGCTACTTGGTTATTGGTCAGCCCGGATGGTGAGCAATTGCATTGTGTATCACTCATTTTGTATGTTCTATCATCATCATCATCATCATTATTATTATTATTATTTTCCCTTCCTTTTCTGTTCTATTAAACTGTCTTTATCTCAATCCACGAGTTTTCTCACTCTTACCCTTCCGATTTTCTCCCTGTCCCACTGGGGAGAGGGGGAGAGAGCGTGAGCCGCTGTGTGGTGTTTGGCTGCCTGCCGCGTTAAAACACAACAAGAGGAAAAAAAGTTAAAAGCTTTGTTACTGTGAGTAAATCCAGTTCAAAGCTCTCACAGGCAAAATGAGAGAAGAAAAAATAGTTTTCAGCTGTGTCAGTGTGGCTTTGTAGCCACTGCTCAGGTGATGTCCTAGATATGTGTGATATTGGACTGAGAGAAGAGGTACCAAAGATGCCTTCACAGAATCAAAATGGCTGAATGGGCACCTACTTGTACACATGGTTTCTTTTTTAGAGGGACTGATGGCTGATCAGACAGCACGTAGCATTCAGGGAACGCTGTTAATTTCTGGTTTTGCCATCAGAAGAAGCCAAAGCATCCCTATCTCTAACATACTGAAAAGGAAAATCCACTTCCATCCTTAAAGCACTCTCATTAGCTATCTTAGTCTGCAAAAGGTCACGTGATGGCACAGCTAGCACAATCTTCTTTCCATCAGCTGAGATGATTTTACATATGACATGAGATTGTCTTCACTGAGGTTTGCTTAAGAAGTTGAATGCACGAAGCAGAATTCAAAGATTATGATCTTCAAAATGTGAAGATTTACATGGTTTGGGGATTATATAAGTACCTGTTATTTCCTCACGGTATAATTTGGGACATTTTGAGCCAAGTGTTCTCAAGAAGATTTGCAAAAGCTACTCTAAAACTTGGTAATATTCAACTATGTGTGCATGGAGAAGACAAGGTGTTTATTTGCTATGAGGGGGGAAAAAAAAAGGAAAACTGTTGGCATTAGAAGGTCTTTAGTTCTTGTTTTTCCTCCCTCCCTTCCTAAATCCTGGGATCAGCCAAACCTGTGTGTGCTTTTATCTAAGCTGAGTGACCGCATTGTAAACCTAACCTCGTCAACATGCTGTAAATGGTTTGAATTAATTAATTTCCTCTGGAAATCTGTTGTATCCTGTATCCTGCTTTAACCCCCTATGAAGAAGGCCCAACATGGAAGTATCAGTTAGCACCATAAGTACAGCTCAGTGACAACTTACTTTGTTGCTAATGAAAAATGGTTACTGTTCCATGCGGAAGCCTATTGATGTTAATATGTCCAATGCTCTTGTGGGCTAACATCTGGTCTGTGTTAGATGTTAATTCTAATTCTCAGTCAATATTTTTGGACACTGCTACTGTTGGCAATTTATTGATATTACCTGTATGTTCTGCAAAGCTTTGTTTTGATGTATGTAAAGCACATTTATTTTGTAATAATTCATTAGTATTATTTCCACTTATTTCATCATGTTGGTAGGGTTTGTAAAGACCCACATCATTAATACCTACTTTCTTGTTTAAGCCCCGTTTGATTCTCTTAAATGTTCCCATTTGAAGCACAGCATCACTGTTTATATGTATGTTCGGTGCTCAACTCTGCCAAGATGTGGTAACAGGAGTACATAAAAAGAAGACTTCCACACCCCTCAAAAAACATTATGAAACTAAGCCTTAGTGGTCCACATCAGAAGAGTAAGGGGAATGGAGAGAGAAGAAATATCCGCACTGTTGAAGTTTAAGTACTTGCCTGTAATGCCTGTATTTGGAAGGTAGTTCCACTAATGGCTCATTGTTGCTGATTGTCCTGTCTTCTTCCTGCCCTGATAGATTTTGAATATAAAATAATTAAATACATTTTCTATTTATTAGATAGTAAAAAAGGAGCTGCCATCTACTAGACATTTGTAAATAAAACTATATTGGAATTCAGGCTGATGATATTATAAATGATAAAAAATTAATAAGAACATTCCGATATTTCAAGCAATAGTAAACTTAATTGATAAAACAAAAGAACTGCTTAAGTAAGAAGAGTCCAGAGTGGAGAGCCTGTTAGAGCAAATGGGACCATTTGATAGATAGACCCACAAGGGAAGACAGAACTCAGGTTAGGAGCCGGTTAGATTCCATCTGGACAATTGGAATTGAGTAGACAAAGAAGAAGAGACAGGAAGGCAAAAGGGCTCATGAACCCAGACAAGAGAAGGCAGAGAATGCGAGCAAGAGTCAAGAGGTGGTGGGACAGAAAAATTAAGACTGAACAAGGAGTTAAAAAAGGAGTTAGAAGGGGGAAGGTAAGAAACTAGACTGGGAGTGGAGGAAACCAGGACCAAAAACCAGAAAACCAAAAAACCAGAAAACCAGGAAACCAGAACCAAAACCAGGACAGAATAGAACCTGGCTTGAATCCTAGGCGGGGCTGGGAACCAGGTGAGAGAAGACTTGGGGACTGGATTGCGGTTACGTGGAGAGTTTGTGAATAGAAAATGAGAATGAATGTATGCTGAACCTGTGGAAATGGCTGGACTAAAGGGGTTCAAAAGAGGTGCACTACGGAGAAGCAATTCATACCAACAGCTCAGATGGGAAGATGGGACTGGTACTAGGAACCTGGTGGCACTGAGAAGAGGGTAAAGGTGGGGAGAAATAATAGAATGGCCTTAGTAAAAAGCCTTAATTGTCTCTTTCTTAATTTCAGAGTGCATTACTTTGCATTTTTAGCATTTTAATGTGGGGGTGATGGGAGTGAGGTGTGCACTGTAAATGTAGTTCATTAGAACGGGGGCTGTGGTTTGCAACACATTGTTAAGCAATGAGAAGATCTTAAACATTCTCTTTTATAAAGAATCTTTGGTTGCTATGGAGGCAGTTTCAAAAGCCCTTTGTTAGAATATGTGTTTTCTGCTAATAAAAAAAGAGGTCACACATTTTTGGCTCAAAGATGATAACCCAGAAAGAAAAAAAAAATCACTGAAGGGGTGGAGAATTAGAAAGTCAGGCAAAAGCATGCTGCCCATAGGGAAAAGACAGTCTGTAACTAAGGAAAGAGGCGACAGGTAGGAAACAAAGAGTCTGTGTGTCAAGAATATTTTCCACTTTTTACTGGTTATCTATTTGCAGAATTAGAACAAACTACGTAGGGAGGGGAAAGGCACGCCTGCTTTTGCAGCTAGAAAATCAGACCTATGCAAACCAAACACAAACTGAAAGCTTCAGAACAATCCATCTATCTGTTCCAGCAGGCATCTTTCTTACACTGCTCAGAAAGCTGTCTGAGCAGTTTTCAAGGAAAGAGAAACAGGCAGTTCATCCCAAGGTCTTTCTCTTTTCTTACGCCCCAGTAGCAAGGGACTGTGTTTAGCATTAGTCTACAGTCCAGGCACTTGTGGCTTAAAGGAAAGGAGAGAGGAAGGTGTGGGATTGTTTTTTAAATTTTTTTTAATGGGTTAGAAACCCCTAGTTGTGGGATCACCAGTGAAAAATCTCCCTCGGCAGTTTTGTGCTGGATAAGCTGCACTGCTTCTGGGGAGCGCTGCTATCACAGAAGGCCCTGCATCGTCAGCATGAGCTGGAGAGTCTATCGCTGAAGACCAGCTATGCTGGAATAGGGACGGTCTAGGCATATCTCCAAGTCAGCCAAGGCCGATCTGAACCCACCGTACTTCTGTTAGTGCCACAGCCCCATTGTGTGTCTGCATCTGAGGCTCGGGAGGAGGGGCACGTACTGCTGCGAATGGGGCCCATGTGGGTGGACTGGGGCTGGAGAGCATATGTGAAAAGCAGATGTGGTGTGTGTTCCTGAGCAGAGCGGAGTGTGACAGCAGGGGCTTGGGAAAG
This sequence comes from Calonectris borealis, assembly GCF_964195595.1. Taxonomy (NCBI): domain Eukaryota; kingdom Metazoa; phylum Chordata; class Aves; order Procellariiformes; family Procellariidae; genus Calonectris; species Calonectris borealis. Next base: position 14,049,159 of record NC_134314.1, read on the forward strand.
AAGTCTCTGTAATGACTGTGTTAAGATATTTTAATAAAGAAGTTACCTAGTGTAAATAAATCCATATGTTTTCTAATCCATAGTCCAATTCTGCTTCAGCATCTGGCAATGTGGGGAGTTAGCAGTGATAGAATTAATGGTATCGCTTCCTCTTATATTTAATGGGGGGTGGAAAACAATTAATGACTTATTTTAAATGACAGTTTCAAGAATAGTCTTCATTAAGGAAGGCTCACAATTAAAGGAGATTATGCTTGCTAAAAGCCAGAAAGAATTACATTAACCAACAAGAGCAACTTGGAAGAAGGATCCATATGCACAAGCAGTTTGTCATTGTGTATGTATTATAACTAGGAAGGCTCAAAACTTGTCATATAATTGATTTGGAAATGAAGGAAAATATTTCAACAAAATCTTGTTTTATGTGTAAAAAGTACCCAATTTATCTGACTTTTATTTACCTTTTGCCAATCTTCCAACCCTCTTAATTGCCTCTCCCACAACCAAGAAGTGACTTTGTCAAAAAAAAGTAAAATTTTTGTGGAACAGGTATTGGGGTTTTTTTACTAGAAAATATTGACAAAAAGTATTTCTAATTTGCTTGCTTTAGCTGTGAACTTTTTCAGGAGAAATAAATAACCGGCTATATCTTCAGTCTTTATGGACGTACTGAGTCAAGTAGCTTGTATACAGGCTTCCTGTTTGCCTCTAGTTCTTACCCCATAAAATACTGAGCTTTTATTTCAAGAAAACAAGGCACAGCTTCTAGGTGAGCACTGTCAAACTATTGTTTCATTTTTAAAAGTATATTGTTCTTTAAAACACAGACTGAAGAGATCACTGGAGAGAAAACTGGAAATTATCCCTTTTTTAATCATTAGGAGTTTGACCATGAATATTCAAATCTGCTCTTTTCCCCCTGACTTTTTTCTTGCTTTGGAATTGCATTCATTACTATTTATCATTTTCTTAAGGTTGACTGTGTCTTAGATTATGTAACATACACTTTAAATGCCACTGAGAACGTTTTGAAAGCATGCAAGTTCATAACAGTAATGATAGCGGCAATAGTACTTTAGTGCACTGAAGGAATCCTGTATCCCTTCTTCAAAAGGGGTGGTAGACTGCCGAAGGGATTTAAATAATGTTGTCCAGAAAGCTGTTTATCATTTCTGTAGCTGTCTGAATGTCCTTGCCAATAAAAGTGTTCTGCAATTTTCAGTCAGTTTGTTCCCAATTTCACACATCTGTTGCATTGCTAGGGGAAAAAATATCCACAAATTTAATAAAAAATAAAAATGTGAAATGTGAACATTTGTAACTTGCTTTATCATCACTACAATAACCACGTGTATTCCGGGGAATTACAGTTGCCAACGGATGCAAAGTTGCCCAGCTATTTCCTACTCCTGTTTTTGACCCTTCAGGAAAAGGAGTGTCAGGACTTTCCTCTCCCCACTGGCTGGTTTGTAGGAGGGTGGGGTTAGGGAAATGATAAAAGGGAGTGAAAAGTTACCTTGTTTTTATAGTTTTGCTGCCAGTAGCTAGCCCTAGGGGAGACAGGCGTATTGGTAGTTAGAGCTTTGGCCACGTAAGAGATCCTTGGATTTAAAGAAAAGTGCTTGTTCCTCACTCAGCCAGGTACCCCAGAGGCTTCAGGGGATACAAAACAAATGTGCTACATGCTGCTACAAATCTTTACATTCATGCTAGCTTGAATTTCCCCAGCAAAAAAATGCAGTCCAACGAGATTTCTAAAAAAAATTACGATTTCTGTTCCACCGTACAGGGCGAGGGATGGAGGGCTGGTCTCCCCTCCTCCCCCTGCCTGAGCGCGGCCCGGCGGAGGCAGCGAGATGGCCGTGCTGAAGGCTCAGCGCAGCTCTGCCATGCTCCGTGTCGGCTGGTGTGGACTGGAGGGCCCGAGGGCACCCAGGAGCAGCTGCCAGATGGATCCGAGCGGCGTAGGCTCCTTAATGGCCACCGCCCTGTTGGGAGATTAGTGTGGCAGAACGCCGCCATATGCCTCCCTGCCCTGACAAACCCCCTTCACTCCCCCGACACATGTACGCAAACCCTTTTCCCAAGCAACCCACAGGGCAGGAAAGCATCTGCCTTTGGGTTGGCTCCCCTAATGAAACCTGGGCTATCTGGTGTTCTGCTGCAAGCACAGGAGTCTGAAAACAGATTGTCTTGCTGTCATTTTATTTGTACTCTCCATCCTTCCAGGCTCTGCTGATCCCCTGATTCGACTTCAGAGACAGTGGTGAGGGGTGTGAGGACACATTCACCTTCTCCCAGGATGCAGAAGATTGCCTGTGGCTGCCTGTGACCCACCTGTGGGCAGGAGGAGGAGGAGGCATAGGATGGAGGCAGCTGCCTTGGCACAGCGGCCCCTACAGTGCCAGCAAGCCCAGGCTCTGCCGCTGCCCTTCTCTAGCGGTGCTCCTCAAAGAGCCCAAGTGGAAGGGCTTCACCATGGCACCTTGTGCCAGCTCTTGTCACACCCATCTTCCTTCACCCCAGGTAACCTGTGCATGGTGACCGGTGGTGCCAGCTTGGGCCGTATTGGGGTGATCACCAACCGGGAGAGACACCCTGGGTCGTTTGACGTGGTTCACGTGAAGGACGCCAATGGCAATACCTTTGCCACCAGGCTCTCTAACATCTTCGTTACTGGCAAAGTAAGCCTGCATGGACACAAGGTGGGTGGGTTCTCTCCTGTTGTTGGGGGCTGCTGGCTGAAGCAAAGAGGCTTGGTTGGTGTCTTCTGCAGGCAGCTGCCTTCCCACACGGTCAAGCTCCAGCGCTGGCATCCGTTCTGGCTCTGCTCCCTGTGGTTCTGCCTGCTCCAGGCTGAGCACTCTGGGAAGGGGAAGCATCCGTAAATGAGGGAATGGGGAAGTTTTCAAGAAGCAGCCCAGTGGTTTTTCAAAACTTCTGAGAGTTGGGAGCTGAGCAGTGCTCAGTGTGCAGATCTTGATGTGACCTGGGCAGCTGCTCTGAGTGAGAGCACCCTCCCCCCGCAATGCCTCTCCTCTCTCGCCATCCCCGATGGGCTCTCTTGTCCAGGTTGGGAAGAGGTGGTGTTTCAGTTTTGGCTAAAGTGCATTCTTCGTGGATTGCAAGAGGCAGATATAGGCCTGTACACCTTCGGCACCGTCCTAAGGGGCTTCTGCTGGGCCAGTGCCATGGCCATGTGTGTGTGGCCCAGTGTGGACAGGGACTGGCTTCTGCTGCTTTCCCCCACTGAGAGGGAGAGCTCAGCCCCTGTCCGGGTTTCATGATGTGAGGTGGCTGCTTGTCCCTTGCTGCAGGACAACAAGCCATGGATCTCCCTGCCCCGTGGAAAGGGCATCCGCCTGACCATTGCTGAAGAGAGAGACAAGAAACCGGAGGCCAAGCAGAGCAGCGGGTGAATTTCAGCTCGGGTCGGCAGCAGTCGCTTCGGTATATTAATTAAACCGTTTACCAAATGCCTGCGTGACTGGCTGGGGAGCATCCCAGGGCTGGGGGGAGCCATGCCGTGCCAGTGCAAAGCCACGTTTTGCTCTCCGGAAGGGCCTGCTGATCTAGGGAGACTGCTGGCCATCTGAGCAACGGCCAGAGCCGTCTTCCAGAAAGGCAAGGAGGCACGGTGGGAGAACCTCCAGGCTGCTCCATCCCTGGGAAAGTGTTGGCACAAATGCTCCTGGACATCGTTCCCAGGGACATGCTGAAGGATCAGGGGAAAAGCAGTGGCCCAGGGATGGGCTGAAGCCCCGCAGGAGGTGGGGCCGGGGCTGGGTGGCTGGAGAGCAGCAGCGGCTGCGAAAACGGCCCTGGAGGCCAAGGTGGGCAGGGGTGGGCAGCGTGCCCGGGCAGCAAGGGCAGTGCCGCAGCCAGGCTGTGCCAGCAAGGGCGCGGGCGGCACCACAGGGAAGGGCTCCCTCTGCGCCGCTGGGCCCAGGGAGTCCCTGGATCATTGCATTCTCTCCAGTGGTTAAGTTGTTGTACAGGAAAATTTGTCTAGCTTGCTTACACACTCAGATCACCAGATTTGGCTGGGTATTTGATTCCCTGAGTCATATTAACAAGGACAGTTTTGTGCTTGTTTTTTACCTCTTTGCAGCATGGGTCATGATTTCCTATCTAGGATCATCTAGAGGGTTTAATGAGTCCCAGCACCTTCTCAGGCAGTGGCAGTCTCCACTCAGTCTCCACTTTCTGTGCCACTTCGTCATTGCAGCTTTTGCTCTCATACTACAGATTTTCAGCATCCGGCATAGGGTGCTGGAGAGGGGTTTGCAGAGACATACAGAATAAGGTCTTCCTAACTAAGCCATCTCATGCATGGTTTCCTACAGTTGTGAAGGTCTGGACTTGCTGACATAGATGGTCCCTTCCAGTCCTAGTGCAATAAAAACAGGGCCAAACTTTGAAATATTAGTGATACCGTTTAAGTATTGTGATACAGTAGCAGAATTATGCTATTTAGAGAAACAACAAACCACACATTTGTTAATAGCTTTTAAAACACCAGCCCCCGAAACGGGATTCATCTTACCTGTGACCTCAGTTGCCCTGAAGTCATGATTGTCTTGTTCATCACTGATGACAGATGAAGCAAAAAGTGGCCATGCTCTTAATTTAGTTGTATCAGTAAGGTGCTTGCATCCACATCTTTCTGTGTGCTAGTTCTGCCAGGCTTCTAAATGAAGAGCCTTTCCCTCCTTCCAAGAAGCTAACAAATACACCAATGTCATGTCTACCCCTGCTAGGCAGAACTAAGCCATGTTCCACAAACACAGTTGCTGCATTAATACTAAAATTTCTATTTCTTATTATGTTTACAGACTTATCTAAAGAGAACCAAAAGACACTTTCTACTGCTTCTTTATCTCGCTGTGGTGGGAAAAAGGAGACGTCAAATCTGCTCCTTCTGAGCTTCTGGTACTTCTGCACAAATGTATTTTCCTATAACACTTTTACTGTTATGCCCTAGGGAGGAGTGTTAGCAGAATCCAAATATTTAGATGTTTATTATCCCCCGCACATGTATTTTCCATTAGCATCAATGGAATTTAAACATGTATGTAAGGAAAGGAAAACAAACAGTTAATGATCTAAGCGAAAGGGAAACACAGGGCCCCCAGAAAAAAAGTTAGCTGTAGAGGGGAGGAAAATTATTTTCCTGAATTAATTATACATAATAGCAATGGAAAAGACCTGATGGACTTGGATCATATCTCTCTGCCCTCTGCAGGAAAGGGACTGTATCTATGTTTGTCTCTCATTCTTTGTACATAATCTATACTTGGAGACCTTTAGTGACAGTGAATCAAATGCCTTCAGAGCCTTATCACTGGCAACTAATTACCATGACTGTCAAGAAATGTTTTCCTGATGTGCAACTTTACCAGAAAGAGAACTGCTTCCTCAGCTCAGAAAATACATGGAGAGTTATTTGTGCACTTAACTGTGACAGAGAGAAAGCAAAGAGATAGTACTAAGTGATCATAGAATCATAGAATATCTCGAGTTGGAAGGGACCCGTAAGGATCATTGAGATGCTCCCAGAAGGAGAAGTACCTCCCTGCAGGTCAGTCTATTTCAGAGTGGCCACAATGAGGAACTTCAGAGCATTACAAAAACCACAACTTTGCTTTAATTTATGTCCATGTGAAAACAAATAAAAAATAAAGAAGTCAGTCTCATAATGAAAGAATGTATGTTGTAAAGTGCATTGTCTCCAAAAATCCCAAATAAGCAAAGAAATACCATGGATGAGTACTGAGTCATGACGAGTTTACTGTTCCACCGTTTTGATGAAAGCAGTGGAACAGTCAAGTGTGAAATACCGAAACTTCAGAGAGGTGTTCTGGCCATTTCCATAGGCAGAATATCGAATGACAGAACAACAGCAGTATTTTTTCCTCCCGTATTGGTCCTTCTAACATTTCTTATGGTGACTCCTGATGTGTCATTTAAACCAGTGACAAGTAGACGCACTTGAACAGCCAGAGCTCCGCAACTGCTGGTGCCCATGCCTCCCCCAGTACTGCACTACCAGTTATCAGTGTAACCAAGCAGCTAATGGGCATCAACATACAGCATTTGGTAAACTGGATGCTCTGATGCAGATAATGACCTTGGAAAAGACACTGCTTAGCACAGAATATCTGAAAATATTTATGTTCGTCTATTCATTGTGAACACCTTTCAGAAGAAAGAACTATTCTGTCTGGTGACAGGCATTTCCTCAAAAGTGGAGGTGGAGGAGGTGCGTATATCACTACATTCACCTTTGGGAAAGGTTGTTTCTTCTAGACAGACTTCTTTCTTTGCTTTGAAAGTGGTTAGTCAGGAACATATTCTGAGCTGTGGTAAAAGCCAAGACAAGTTTTCCGTACTGTAAATTTACTAAGCTCATACTACCTTGGAATTTACTGCAGTGCCCAACCAGTTTATTTCTCTCTTTTCATTAAACTAAAAATGTTAGGGGAACTTAAATGAAATAGGTAACTGGACTCATTTCTGGAATAGTCGCTCACCTATATACTCAGAGGAATAAGAGAGCTTCGATGTCAGGTTAGGAATAGAGCGGTGCATTTGACTGTCTAAGCTCAGAAGGACAAATAAAGCTGAGGGAGAGCCTTGGTGGATTAATACCATTAGGGATATTCATGATGTGATAGTGTCATTTTTATTAAAGGGTGAAAAGTAATGCTTTACTTTGGAAATATAATTTTCCCTGATATTTTAAGAGCTATATCTCTGGGATGATCATTATCCTTTATTCACTTCTTAAATTCATTACTATTTTTCCACAATAGAACCTATTGAGGTTTCCATATAATATTTCTAAATTGTTCTTGGACGAATGAAGCAGAATACAGTCATTCAGAACAAATGAGAACTGATAATTAAAAATAAATACTTCAGTAATTACAAGGTGGTTCAATTAAAGTAACAAAGAGAACCAATTGTGATTGATCCATTCAAAGTCGTAGTTTATTGTTACAAATTGGATTTGAATTCTGTCTAGTCGGGAACAGGCAAATGATCTCAAGATTGCAAGTGCCAGATAAAGAATCTGAATGATGAATTACTTGCATTCAACCTTTGCTTATTTTCAAGGGAGAGCTGATGTTAATATACCAACTTTGCACCAATGATTCCACTAAGATTTCAACAGCTTTTTTCTGGGACCTGTTTTTTTTTTTTTATTTCCAGTGGGTAATTTTATTGCCTATCAGTCAGACTCTATGCATAAATATATGCAGTGAAGCAAGCAAAAATCTTACAAAGATGGAAACATGAGAAGGCAAAGAAAAAAAAAGTCCCTGCTAGTTCTATACTTGGAGAACAGTTACAAGGAAGACTGATGGACATAGACAGACTGCTGTCAGAATTACAAAGCCTGGAGACTGCAAAGCCCAGGGTACTGATTATCTCATTAGTGATCCAACAGCTTCACAGAGTTTTTGTTCACAGATGATTTCATGTACTTTTTTGCACAGCTAAAGAGTAATTTGAAGAAAAGAACGTAGATTGATACAAAGTAGACATTGCACCATCTAATTTATTGAATTAAAGACACAGGACTGGATTCCTTCCCTTCTTTATATGATGACTGAGAAGAGTCACACACCTCAGAAAAGCAGTGTGAAACCTTACATGCTGAGCAAGAAGCTACTTAGAAATCCCAGATTCCGAAATTCCAGCCTGTTTTGAGCTCTTTAGGCCAACTCCAAGAGATGTCTTGATGCATCTGAATCATAGAATCATAGAATCATAGAATCATTAAGGTTGGAAAAGACCTCTAAGATCATCGTGTCCAACCGTCAACCCAACACACCATGCCCACTACACCATGTCCCTAAGGGCCTCATCTACATGTCTTTTAAACACTTCCAGGGGTGGTGACTCAACCACTTCCCTGGGCAGCCTGTTCCAAGGCCTGACCACTCTTCCAGTAAAGAAATTTCTCCTAATGTCCCGTCTAAACCTCCCTTGGCACAACTTGAGGCCATTTCCTCTCGTCCTATCGCTAGTTACTTGGCAGAAGAGACCAACACCCACCTTGCTACAACCTCCTTTCAGGTAGTTGTAGAGCGTGATGAGGTCTCCCCTCAGCCTCCTCTTCTCCAGACTAAACAGTCCCAGTTCCCTCAGCCGCTCCTCATAAGATTTGTGCTCCAGGCCCTTCACCAGCTTCGTTGCCCTCCTCTGGACGCGCTCCAGCACCTCCATGTCCTTCTTGTAGTGAGGGGCCCAAAACTGAACACAGGATTCGAGGTGCGGCCTCACCAGTGCCGAGTACAGGGGCACGATCACCTCCCTGCTCCTGCTGGCCACACTATTTCTAATACAGGCCAGGATGCCATTGGTCTTCTTGGCCACCTCGGCACACTGCCGGCTCATGTTCAGCCGGCTGTTAACCACCACCCCCAGGTCCTTTTCCTCTGGACAGCTTTCCAGCCACTCTTCCCCAAGCCTGTAGCGTTGCCTGGGGTTGTTGTGACCCAAGTGCAGGACCCGGCACAAAAGAAGGATTTTCTCCGGAGAAATACCAAGTACCATCTAAAGTAACTGATCACAGCTATAGCTTGCCCTTTAAAACATGACCAGAAGAGGTGTTGCTACCCAGTTTTTCTGTAACAAAAAGGTGATTATAGTATTCAGACAAGAAGAAGTGCAAGAGCCAGATTCTGTTCTTCTCAGTCCGAGAAATTTTAAATTTATAATTTCCATCTCAGTAGGCAGTTTCCTCCTGGAAAGGAACAGTTATTCTAACACTTTACTGGGTAGAAACAATATTCTGCAACTCTCTTGGTGAAGATAGGCCATTGTCTAGGAAAGAAGGTAAGTTCAGCAGGCTTTTTTCCCTTAGCAAAGTAAACAAAAATCTGGAAATGAACATATTTAGTATTGATGCAACAACATTGCTATGACACGATGTCAGAAAAAAAGAAAATATGTAAAAAAAAATCCCAGTTGTGAGGTATCACTTTCTCTCCTGCAAAAAACTTTCATTGTCTTCTACTTATTAGCAGTAAATAACCTCCCTGTATATTAATGCAGAAGGATATGTTTTCCTGCCTCCTCATCTTTGTGAGATCATTACTACCAAGCCTTTCAAAAATAATTACTAAAAATCAGTTGTCCATAACTGAACAAGAAACTGTACATGTAAAGGTATTTTGGGAAATGTAATAATTTGTGAAATGTAGCATTTATGCTTGTCCAGTCAACAAAAGCTGTTTTTTTATACTACATCTTTACCTGCTAGTCTTTCTTTTTTACATCTGTTTCTTCTTTCATCGGAGAGGAAACATGAGATAAAGTGATCAAACACAATCTTCAGAAGCAGTTTTTGCAAGATGATTTGTCAGGCACAATGAATGGAATATTTAATTCTATTAAGTGAAAGGAATCTTAATTGGTACTTGAGAGCGATTCCTTTGACAAGAAGAGGTGTTTACAAAGTTCTCCTACCTTATCCTGAATATTATTCAGTTTAGTGATGCTAAATACCAGAATATAAACTAAGCTGTATTTTCATGCTGGGTCTGAGGGAGTAATAAATTCTGTAGGAGTTAAGTACCTTGTTAGATACGTTTCAAAACAGAAACACAAAGGAAGCAACAGCTAATAGGGGATTGTGTAGAAAATGTTAGACTGCTGGTCCTCTCCATCTCCACTCTCCCACCACGCTTCAGAGTCCATCTGAATGACTTCAAATATACTATTATCTTGTCTTTGCTATATACAGCACAATAACTCACATATTTCATATCATCTTTGTTTTTCAGATTTTTCCCCCTAATGGAGTTGTTTTATAAGTCTGTATCTGTAGCAGGATGAAGGAAAATTCTCTTTATTTTAAAATTCATTTCCTTCTCACAGTACAGCTGACATTGCCAAGTTATTTTAAATCAGAGAAATTAAAAATGCAAGACTTCAGAAGATGCCAAGAGATCACCTAGTCCATCCTGTTTTCTAGGAAGCATAAGAATATGTACACAACAGTGATGAAAATGATTGAAAAACTTTGCTGATTATCCCAAAATCTTCCTCATAGCAGAAGTCAACTTTATGGGCATGCTACTCCTACAAATTTCTTAGTGTCAGGAATTGAGTTAGCCATCTGTCCCTTTCTCTGGGGTCACTGCCATCCTTGGCAAGATTTCAAAACTCTTGCCAAGGTTTTTCCTATTTCTTCCTTCACTGCTTCCTCTTCAGACTCAAGGATGTAATTTGTGTAGGCCTGGAGGAGCTCTGTCCGCTAAAACCGCTATAATTGCCTTTCAATATTTTGTTACCTCTGCCCTCAGGAAATTTCCTGTGGTCCTCTTTAGAATACAAAAGGTCTTGCAGCAAGTCGACCTGCTGATGACAGTTCTCGTTTTCTATTTTGCTCTCTGATCCTTTGTTCTCACACACTTCATCCTATTTTGAGCAGGGTTTCAGCAAAGCTCACTTCCTAGCCTTCTTCCTTACCTGTCTACCTCTTTCATCTGTCTTTGTCTTCCATAACAAGTGTTTCAGGTGTTTAGTGGGAATATTTCTCTTTGTTGACAGCTTCTTTTGTCTCTTTTCACTGTGTCATCACAGTAACACGACAGGCGGGTGGAGGGTGGCAGTAGAATTGCTTCAGCTTGCTAAGCACTGTTTTCCTTATGTTATTAAGACTATTATCTAGATTAGTTCTTTACTGATACAGAAAAGAGAATAGCAAATATTTTCCAAAATATAAATGTGTACTTGTATACCTAAATCCCGTTGCCTATCATTTTTTGCCCCAGTGTCTTTAATTTCTCCTTTCAACATTAGATTGTACTAGACAGAACTGGTTTTAATTATCTTGATTTTTATGTAAAATGCAATTTATAGCTTTTTCTTTAAATTAAAACAGGTAAACATGTGGCTAAAACAAGCTGCTCTGATATATGAAATTAATGTTACCGCTCTACATCAGGAGACATATTAAAGATCATTGACATTAGATCCTCAAGCCTATAGTATTATTTCCATTTCTCATTCACAGCTGCAGTGTAGAAATGCCTGGTGAATCAATGCAAAAAGCCTACTCTTTGCTATCTGTTTCTTCTTCAAGCACTCCTCGCATACAAGGATCCTGCCAAAATGCAGTGGGACTTGAAATTCCAGAAGCCTCAAGTCATCAAAGGCTCTGTTTCACCTGAGAATCCAGTTCAGTAAGAGGTTCATCTGCCACAGAAATACTGTCACCACCTGCAGTACACTGTGCTGCAGTTACTCAAAATTACATGTTATTATAGGGCAGAGTGGGAAGAACTTTTTAACCAATTGCACTTAGAGGGATTTTAAAGAGCTAGGGCATATTTACCCCATCTGAAACTTTACAAGTTTATTATCAATAAAATGCTTAGGACTAATTAATGATGAAAGCTCAGCATTTTCATCTTGTTGGTTGCCTCAACATCTGTCATTTAGACCTCTATAAGTTATTTTTTGCTCAGTAAATTCTGTTATTTTTACGTTGGGTGAAGATGCAAAGAACGTATCCACTTCCGATGCTCTCTGCGTACCTATACAATCCTGGACACCTTCATGTTCAAATGCCTCATATACGATATATAATTATCCCTATTTTACTGAGGGAGAAGAGATGTTCAGAGAGATGCCTAAGCCACACAGAACGACAGTCAAAACTAAAAGCTTAACTAAAGTTTCTAAGCTTTTGCACTCCATAATCTTCCTTATCATAACACATAGCACATAACATCATAGCACAAAGAAGTTGCTATCAGTAGATATTTCTGTGCAGGTAGGAAGTGAGTTTTTGACTGATAAGTTAAACCAATGAAGTACTTCATGGAAGATTCACTCTATTCAAGTTCACTCACCCTGCCTCAGAAATCTCAGGTTTTAATCAAGTAGCCCATATAGCTCAGGTTTTCTGACTGTGTGGTCTGTGTGATCCTACATTTATTAATGCTGGATCCAAGCACTTCCAAATCACCTGCAGCACAAATTCAGCTTGAATCGTGCATCATGACAGAATCATACCTTTGCTGAATTAGCCATGGTATAACGTACATATTGGTTTTACGTTGGGTATGTGAAAACAGGTGATACCTGTCATGGCTGAAGTAAGGAATTTGTGTAGATTATACTTGATCTGGGATTAATTCTGCTGGAACAGTATCCACACACACGCACACACACAATATAAATTGTTTGTTTGGTTCAACACTTCTAGAAATTCTATTTCAAGTATTTCACATAGTTACAGCAGTCACATATCACATCCCTTTTTTTCTTTTTTTTTCCCCTTCTGTTCTGAATTATGTCACAAATTTGGGCCCATTGAAGTTTGTCTGCCTGCAGAAACATTTAAGAGATGCTTGAATACATCCAATGACTTTTTATGCTTCATATCACTATCTATTGCCATTGCAATTGAACCTTTTTTACTTAAAAATCAGTAGAGTCCTTAGCAGACCCTGTGGCATTCCCTGGCACTCTGCTTTTTGGAACTGATTCCACACTTGGGGTCATTTGGGGCACTTTCTTCCTTGCTTTCAAGGCTTCCTGACAGTGTGCACAAAACTGACATTTTGACTGCAGAAATGAGGACAAGGCTCTTTGGAGGGGAAGGAGCAGTGCCAGGCCAGAAAGCTGGGAAGAACCCAGGCAATTTAAGCTTCCTACTCCCACTGCTTCTCTCTTGTTGCTGCAAAAACATGATCCCTTGCTCCGTGACAGCACCGAAAGAGCAGAAGGCTGTGCAGGTAGGAGGCAGAGACTGGTTATTCAAGCAATGCACTGCATGTCCTCATCTGCCATCTCAGGCAGTCTGTCATTGTAGGCTACTGTTTACTTTGCTTGTGACTAAATAAGCACTGTTGGTTGGACTCAAACTATTATTTTTTCCCAATGGAAGGGCTTTGTGAAAATTACCACCTCCCTCACAAAGTTGCAGGTTTCACCACTGAATGTTTCCTATAAGTACTTCTAAATCACTCATAAGCATTTTAAAGATCTGTAGCATCATATGAATATCTAAACATGGAGGGTTCAGATAAACAGCCCCATGGTTGAGGACTGCCGATTCTAAAATAGGGGAGAGCTTTTTAATCCAAATAATGGTAAAGTTCTACAAAGGGTTTATGTGGCCTGATTTTATTTGACTTTTATTGTCTTTTCCACACAAATATGCTGGTTTGGATGGTTAGTTAATCATCACTGTTATAGTTCAGGAAAACTGCCTCTTCAGGTTAAAAAATATATTTGCAGCTCTCCTCTCTCCTCTCCTCATCACACAGTGATGTTCCACAGCATGCTAATACATGTACAAGAGTTATGCTGATGCTATAAGCCCTGTTGCCAGGATACTTTTGCAAGACATTTTTCTTTGACTGTCAGTTGAAAATGGCGTGAAATAGCTGATATTTGAAGTATTTCAAACTACTGTTCACCCATAATGCTTTAAGTAGCACAATAGCTAGAAAGCATGAAGTGGAACATCAAAATCTATATGAACAATGCTTACTATTAATATTACACCTACAGGGTGATTTCAAATCTCTTAGTGAGCTGAGAGAGAGGTATGACCCCCTGAAGTACAATCCCTTTCAAAATTCCCATGCACTAATTCTGTCTCCCACCATCTGCTTTATAGAACTGCACTTTAATATAAAATGGAGTTTGAGTCTTGTACATTACAAAGAAGAAATAGGACTCAGCTACAAGACCCATTATGTACCCATTATGTAAGGCAGGAGTAGATCTTGCAAACCAGTTTTCCCACAAAAATCCATTTTTGAACAGAATTTCAAAATTTCTCAAGCATGCTTTGCTCTTCAGTGAGCTACCAGGAGTCACAGTGTTCAAGATTTCAGAGACTGTCTTATTGTCATGAATCTCAAAAGCTCTGCTGCTATCTGATATTATAAGCTACAGTACCAAGACAGAAATTATACCTAGATCACATAGAGCACGAAGTGTGTGCGAGGGAGAGCTATGGGGAAAGGCAAGAGATGGGCTGAATGCCTTATAATGAACATCGCTCTCCAGTGAATTGCGAAGTGATACACAAACCCTAAGGTTACTTGCCTGGCAACAGTTGCAAAGTCTGATATTTAGACAAAAACAAAACCCTAGAGGATATAATGCTAATTTATCTTCACCATATAAGAGAGCAACCCCCGCTGCACCAATCCCTCCCTAGTCACAGTCTTTTTTACCCTGCTACTGCAAGAACCTGAAGAGCTTAGATTATGATGGGAGAAACTGTAGGTTAAGGAGAGCATTTGGCGTTGTGTAACAGCTCAAACTGCTTTACATAGCTCTTAAACATAGATACAAATGTGCTGTGTGAGCTACTGTCATTATCTGTAAAATCACATTTGAGCAGACAGTCTGGCTAACTGAAAAGGTGTGTGGAATCTTTTTCATCCTCCTTGGTGGCCCCAAAAGTAAAGAGATACAAAATCACTGCACCTTTACCTTTCATCTGATAATTAAATTCCCATTCTGCTGGCATGAGCCAAGAGATCACAACCCAGGCTGTTGACATAGTGTGAAAGTGAATTGGAAAACTCTGTGTAAACTAGTTATCCTTGTGTATAATAGAAAATCTGGAGAGCCTGTGCACACAAGACAACGGTGTGAGCATTGTTCCACAGAATGATGACAAAAGGAAAAAGCTAAAGCAAAAGGTAAACATGAGATTAAATGGATTTTTTTTTAATATTTATAACATGATACAGAGTGTAAGGACATGAATTATTGAAGTAATTCTGACATCGCAGACACTGCAGTCATACAGTTTTTAATGTGGATTCTCATTTCCAAGGGCTGTAAGGATTGGTGGATGTTCAGTAGCTCCCAGTAGTTTTTCCTTAGTCATAAAACACACTATGAAAGACAGATCCTGCCTGCGTTTGTGCTCTGTTCCAGTTTTGAGGGCATAGGCTGAACCTGATTTTCCTCTGAGACCTGGTGACTTTCTGCCAGCAATGAATGATCCTTACTTGTGCCAAAACCTGAAGACTGCCAAGACAGGAGGAGGCAAAATCCAGTGAGGTTATGTACAGTATATCTGCATGACTGGAAAGCTGATGCCATCCCTCTGTTCTGGCCAAGGGTGGCCCTTGACAGTGCAAGCAATTGGCAAAATTGCCAAAGACACTGAGTAAAATTTCAGTTCATGACCCCTTTTCTGCACAGTATTCACTCCACTGCTACTGGGTTTGTTTATAAGGTAATATAAAGAGATGAGTGAAGATTGGGTTTAGAAGACACCAGACAATCATTGCTGCACTGATTTTCCAATATTTCTTTCCAGATGAACCAACACTAGAGATATAACTGCAACCAACTGGTGAGGCCAAGGAACTCCCTGGTAAAAGGGAGTGTGTGTGTTTACACTTCATTTAGCAAGGACTGCATTCTGTCAGTCAGTCTGTACAACACAGTGACAGTGAATAATCCACTGCAAGTAAGAATACAGTTGCCATTTCTGTCTAAGACTGGATCATAATATTGGTGGCAAACATATTTATGGAAAAATAGACCATTCCTGAATCCCTGAATACAACAGCAATTAACATCATACAATTTCCTCATTCAAAACTCCACACTTGCTTTCCTGATAGTCAAGCTCCCTTCTACCTGCTTTTCTGCAAGAAAAAACCTCTTTCATTCTTGGATTCCTCATGGTGCCAGGTACACTGTCCTCTTCTGTGACTGTCCACCTTCTCCTGTGACCTATGGCTCTGGTCACATCCTGCGGTCACATGTGGTTATGCGCCACTCTACCAATGCATGTCCAGGCCATTGAAGCAATCAAGGACAGCCCTTCTGTCCTCTGTTAGTTTTTCCCCAGTCACAATTTCCCTTACAGTCCAATGCATATTTAATTGTTCTATGATTTATTCCTACCTAATGTGGTAAGCACACCCATTAACTCCAAAGATTTCTGTGATTGCCTATAGATCATGAACATACTTTTAGGATGCTGTCAAATATTTCAGCATCAGACCCTCATTGCAGATAGGATGGTGTCGTGGTTTAACCTGGCAGGCAGCCAAATACCACGCAGCCGCTCACTCACTCCCCCCACCCCCAGCGGGACGGGGAGAGAATCGGAAGAGTAAGAGTGAGAAAAACTCGTGGGTTGAGATAAAGACAGTTTAATAGAACAGAAAAGGGAGAATAACGATAATAAATAATGATAGAATATACAAAATGAGTGATGCACAATGCAATTGCTCACCACCCGCGCTGACCGATAACCAAGTAGCGATCGGTACTTCCTGGATCACGCCTACCCTTCATATCCTGAGCCTGACGTCACATGGTATGGAATACCCCATTAGCCAGCTGGGCTGGCTGTCCTGATTATGTTCCCTCCCATCTTGTGTACCTAGCTCAGTCAGTAGGCACGGGAGCTGTCCTTGGACTAGGAGGGCACTTAGCAACAACTGAAAACATCAGTGTGTTATCAACATTCTCCTCATACTAAATCCAAAACACAGCACTAGGAAGAAATTTAACCCTATCCCAGCTGAAACCAGGACAGATGGCTGGCATTTTAAAGCCATCTTTCTCTCCTTTTTTCTATGCTCGTTGTACAAGGATTCTTTCTTTCAAATTTGGTATTTACAGTGCATGTTTCCAATACTGTTTAAGGTTGTGGTCAGTGGCACAATATATTGAACTGGGGGCCAGTCACCAATGGTGTGCCCCAGGAGATTAACAATAAAATATTGTTTAATATCCTCATTAATGACCTGGAGTGTGGGACAGAGTTTGCAGATGATAAACAACTGGGATGAGTGGCTGATACACCATGTCTATCTTGGCAGGCTGGAGAAATGGGCAAACAGGAATATCATGAAGTTCAGCGAAGGGAAGTGCCGAGTCCTCCATCTGTGGAGGAATAACCACATTTGCCAAGGTGGGGGCTGACTGGATGGAAGGCGGATTTGCAGAGAAGGCCCTGGGTGTCCTGGTGTACAGCAAGCTGAACATGAGCCAGCAATGTGCCCTTGCAGCACAGAAGGCCAACAGCATCCTGGGCTGCATGAGGAAAAACATTGCCATCAGGTTGAGGAAGGTGATCCTTCCCCTCTGCTCCACACTGGTGAGACACACCTAGAGTGCTGGGTCCAGTTCAGGGCTCCCCAATACAAGAGAGACATGGACATACTGGAGACTAATCCAGTAGAGGGCTACTGAGATGATTAAGGGACTGGAGCATCTCTCCTATGAGGAAAGGCTGAGAGAACTGGGACTGTTCAGCCTGGAGAAGAGAAGGCTTAGGAGGGGATTTCATCAAGGTGTATGAATACCTGGTGGGGGGAGTAAGAAGAAAGAGCCAGACTCTTCTCAGTGGTGCCCAGCGAAAGGACAAGCAACAATGGGCACAAACTGTGTTACTTATGTTTAAACATGAGAAAATCATTTTTATTATGTGAGCGGTCAAACACTGGAACATTGCTGAGAGAGGTTGTGAAGTCACGATTCTTGGAGATATTCAGAAGCCAACCAGACACAGCCCTCAGCAAACTGCCCTAGCTGACCCTGTTTTGAGCAGGAAGCTTGGACTTGATGGTCTTCAGAAGTCCCTTCTAACTTCTATTCTTTTCGGTTTCCTCCTACTCTACCCATCAAGATGTTTATACTGCATATCAGAAGCTTCAGCTAATTTCCAGTTTTTCATATTACCATCTACAGTCACAGTTACCAGTCAGTGTACTACGAAGGTACTCTATAGTACAGTGCGAAGGTGAGACAGTCTGTTCGGGATTACACTTACAAAGCGATGCGCTACTGTGGTAACAGACCACCAGACACCTGTGCAGAACACAAAGTTGTGTCATTTTTTAATGTTTTGTTTTAACAGAATTGTAGAAGGAGGAGTTTATAAGTAGGAAATATACAGATAAAAGAAAATAGTTTTAGTGAAACAACCAACTAGATTTGGAAGCTGAAATCCAGAAAAATCTTTAATATCCAAGTTTCTCCTTACTTTTCTCCATCTTTTCAGCCTCACAGTCCTTATACAAGGATAGTGACCTCTAAAAAAAGAAGAAATGTTGCTATTAATTATTCACCAGTCTCCAGAGCTTCCATCCATTTAGCAGCAACATGCTTTCCAGGCAAATTATTTACTACATCATAGTTCAGTGAAGCAACTCCAACAAGTTCAGAACAACATCGCTTCAAGGCCTTAATACCTAACTGAGAGCTGCAGCAACCTGTGGAGTTACAGCCACTCCTACAAACACCAGTAAGCCAAAACATCGGAGGACCTAGATTTTGTTAAAGTGCTCTTAACCCTTTAACTTTAACTTTGTTAAAGTTTCTCTTAACAGGGAAAAAAATTCACAAGCCTGGTTGGCTGAAGGATGATACCCACATAAGCTATTAGATAGTAACTAAATACATTACTTTTTTTTTCTCACAGAAATAATAAATGGCTGACAACCGTATAGGATTCTCCTCATGCATGTCCAACCGCTTACTTCTGTGTGTCCGCAGCTCAAATAAACTGTCTGGTCACACTTCAGTGGAGGTCTCTGTTCCTCTAGGTGGAGGGAAGAACAGCAGTCATTTGTAGGTCTTTATTCCTTGCAAAGCAAGACCATCAATTTCTGATTGCAAAGTTGTGCCTTGCAAAGCAAGATCAACAATTCTGTTATTTAAATGAAGGCCATGTAAATCACAGAATTCTGGCAAAACCCAGAATTCTTCAGCCAGTAAGAAAATATCTTTATTTTAAGTATATCATAAATTGAATGACATGAAATTCTGTCTCAGAAAGATAATTTGATTACATGGAAATGCGTGATCCCTTCTCCATAAAGATATGAACAGAACGAATCATGTTTGACTAATGTCTAACACATGCCAGTGCTTGAAGAGTTAATTAGCAAACACGGTGCAAGGAAGAATGTTAACAGGGATTTTATACCATTTGGGGGGACTAACAGAGAAAATAAAACAATTCTGCCTGTGTAAGCAGACTGTATACAACACAGGCAGAGCTCATCCCGATTCTTATTCAAACCCTTGTCAAAAATCACATTTCATACACACACAGGTAATTTTCCAGGAAATGACAATGCTGTGTTCTTTGCCATATTTATATATTTCTTTTAAGGATTTTGGTGTCTAATAACATCAAGTTGTTTGGTTTCAACATAAACTCTTTTCTGTAATTATCCAAACTGCCCTGACGTTTATAATAACTTTTAAAAGTTTGATTCAGGGTGAATTGGTCAGGAAAAGTGTTCCTTTTACACTTTTTAAGCCCTGCCCTGTCTGAGTCTCAAGCTTCTTGGTTTTTTACCTTTACCCCTCCAGCTCTCCCTTCAACCTGTATGTGCTTCTCTGATGCCTCTACCATCATCTTAACTTTCACCTTACATCTACTATCAATATCGATTGATCAGAGAATCCCCATTTTAAGTCTCAAGTTACCACATAACAGGGCTTTTTGATATTTTAAAGTTGATTTTTTTTTTCTTTCAAAATATGAAATAAACCACAGCATTTTTGTAAAAACTGACCCTTTTTCTTAAATGTGTGTCTTTTTTTCATAATTTTTTCTTTTTAAAAGGAAGCAAAAGGTTTGATTGGCCAGGGAATAAAACCAAAACCACATAATTTTAATTAAAAAAGCATACCTAAAATCTTTCAGAAAACATTTCATAAATACCTTTAGAACTTGAAATAATACTTCTTTTCAAATTAAGAAATAAAAACTACTCAAATGTATTTGTTGAAAAAAAAATCTTAACCTATCTCAACCAGTTCTAGTCAGTCCTCCATATTGTGAAGTGATCAAAATTGCTCATAATTACTGGCAATATTTTAAAGAATAATTTAAGATTACATTTGGAAAATGAAATTTTCTCCTTTAGAAGACTATTCTAGAAAGAGAGAGAGAGAACTGGATTGACAAAAGCTCAGGACAATGACAGTGAGTGGTTAATATACAGTAATAAAAAGGAAAAAAAAAAAGGATACAAATGCCCTTTTGTAATCTTCTGTTTTTCACTTTACTTTGATTCAACTGTGTTATTGCACTCATGCCACCTGGTAATTTGCAAAATTGAGCACCAGTTCTCCTCCCACTGTGTCAGAAGCTGGCATGTGGAAAATACTTTCCTTCCTGACTTTGAAGAGGATGGAATGGAATGAAACCTCATTTTTAATCACCTTTACATTTTTTGAAAGATTTAATTCAGTCTTTACTTAAAGGAGGCAATTCATACTCCGTTTTAGTAATTTTATCAGCCACTCTGTCCTGTTTACTTGAAAATTCATAGAAGATCCTGATTAAACGTTCCAGACAACCCCACAGCTTCCCAGATATTTTTGATTACTTTTGTACACTTAAGGTGGTATTTTCAGAAGCTACGACATGGTCCCAATTTTGCTCCTGTTAGACCTCACCTACTCAAAATATCACCCTGGATCTTTTGTGTTCAAATCTAAAGAAAATGGTAAATTGCCTGGCATGCACAATGGATGCAGGAAGCACGGCAGAAAATAAAAGGAATTTCAGTTTCCACTTCCATCAGGCTCTGAATTGTCTCATGAAGACTTTCCAAGCTTTTCATATCCCTGTCAAGAGAATATTTTTTTGTCTTGACTTTTGGGATGCATTTAGCAAAACTTATTGTTGGCCCCTTGCTATTCATTTTCCCATGCTCTCATCCATTTCACCCTTGAATATACCCTTTGTGAATGACCTTTCATGTCTTGTTTCAAGAATATCAGACACCCTTTTCATTCACAAAATTCTCAAAAGATGGAAAATTAAAACATTTAGATAACAGCTTCTATGTGTTTTGAGTATGCAATCAACAAAACAACAGACAAAAATTAAGCCAATCAATCAACTCTATAAAGCACAAGAAAATTAACATTTCTATAAATAAACTTTCTTCATGGAAAGATTAGGATTCAATTTCAATGTCATAGTTATTTTATTCAAGGAAAGAGTGATGTCAGATAAGTACCAATAACTCAGAATATTACCTGTGTTATAAATACTATTATATAAATCAAATATGTGTTTCTGTGGAGAACACATCTGGCCATAACATGAAATTTAAACAAATTCCAGTAGCACTGCTACCAAAATAATTCACTCCAGTGATGGGAGGAAATGACTCATAATCAAAGAGGGAACTGCAAGTAAAAATTCTTCAGATCCTGTTTCTGATACTGATATTCTGTGTCATCTTCTGGAAAGTCACTGAACTAGTTTTATTAACGGTAAAGCAGAGATTATGATACTTTCTTCACAGAGGAGTTGTGAGGATGCTTCTGAAGTGCTTCGTATCTGCAGGAAGAAAGCCACTGTGCAAGTACAAAGTATCACCAACTTCCTATCATTTCTATTATAAATAACTGATCTACTTGCTTATTTCTATAGGACGGATCATTACTCGTTCCTCCTTTATGGGATATAAATTAGTTGCTCTGTTAAAACAACAGTAAAATTTAAATCTCACAGATATTTTGAAGTGAATCAATATGGAAAAGAGGAGGGGGGGAAGTAGACTGCCCCCACCATCAAAGTATATCCTTTGCACATTCCTGGCACTACATCAAGGTTAAGTTAAAAGCAGCACTTGAAGGCAGTTGCATGTGGTAGATTGTACAACAAGGCTCATTAGCCAATAGTGAGTCTTATGTAAAGGTCTTTAATGTGGTACAATGGCATTTTTCAGCCTCTTTTAAAAGGGAAAAAGTTAATAATGTGAAAGTTTTATTACTTTTCTTCTTTTAAAGAAGTGCCTTTTTGTAGTGAAACATTGTGGCTGGTTAGAGCAAAAGCTCAGGGAATTTCCTCCACTCTGGGAATGACTGTAATTATACAAGGGGAAGGGACCACAGCAGTAAACTGGCAACACACCAAGGTCTTAACCCCTGAGACAGGAGGTGGAGAAATAGGTGTTAGCAGTCTTACACAAGTCCTTAAAGCATAAACATATGGGAAATCCATTACCTAAACTACAAAGAATGGAACCTTGCTAATAAACCTATTTACTAGGTTAAATAAATACTGAAAGTGTTTAAAAAAGGCGAGCTGTGTGACTTTTTAAAATCAAACATTTTTCACTTGTCAGAATTTGTTGTTGGGAATCTGTGAAACATGATGGCCCTTCCAACCCCATGAACACACACAGTCATGTTCTCCCCCCTCGCCCCCAGCTCAGTGCTCACCACCATCACATGAAAACAACAGCATTTATCTGTGAACTGCCTGTGCCACTCTCTGCACTGACACAGTTCTCCATCACCTGACGTGGCTGCTGGCACTTGCCATGAAAAATAAAACACAGGTGAGATTCAAGCACATTTATCACCTTGTTGTCCAGGCCTGTGCTCCATGGCATGTTTGATTTTATCCAGCATAAATAAGGTCTAATTTCAGCAGCAATAATATTTAGTAGGAAAAAAATACAAATCTAGTGTTTTTATAAGTGGTGTACCGCCAGTAGCTTTAGCAGCAGTTCCAGTGAATATTTTTGCATCACCCTTATTACAAAAATGTTACAAGGCAGATAATAAAGGGCACCAAAGCTAAGGAGAACTGTGTTTTACAGAAGCAATACTAAACTGACAATTGCTTTGCCAAATAAATGCCCTTCTGCAAGGTGTGGGAATGGGATATTCAGCAATACGTTTTAAAGCCTCTCACAGTGGTTTCCTGGATTTGTGCAAAGAGGTAGCATTGATCTAAAGCCAGCTGAAGTCAATGGGCTGATTCCCTGCTTAATTCCCTGCCCTTTGAAACTAGGTGGTGCGGATACATATTTGAGTAGTTTTACAATCAGGTGTCTCCTCATGGGGGTGGCTGTTCAGTGCTCACCCTCTCTCCTGCAGAATTCACATGAATTTGCCCTCTAATTTACCAGCCTGTGAAAGGTGCTCCTTTCCTGCTGCCAGCAAGTGGCATGCTTGTGATCCACTTTGTGTTGCATCATGTTCAAACAAAACATTATTCAGGAAAAAAAGGAAAAAAACATTTTTAAATTTCATGTGCCTGTGGAAATTCAGTGATATTTGGTCATTAGCTTGACTGAAATCCATCTAAGTGTATATCTAAACACAAGCCACTTGTTCTCAAGCAGTATTTACGGCTAAGGAAGCAAGGTGGGAGATCTATTACTTTTGCCCATAGTCCCCATCAAACCGCCCTCTGTAAATACACAGTCAAACATTAACGATGACCCTCATCTGCTTCAGGTTCATTAGTGGAGATTCCTGTGCCTACATGGAATGCCACTGACATCTAGCATGGAGCCCTTGTGCTAGCAGGGTGGAAAGTATCAGATGTAAAAGCACAGAATTATTATAATTTAAAAACATGTTATTGCAGAAGATAGGTAACAAGCTGCAATTTGAAGAAAGTGCTTCAAATTATGTAATTATGATGGTTTGATTTAGAAAAAAGAAAAAGGTCAGTATAAAGTTGCAGTTGTAACCATTAGTTATGTGATTTTAAAGAGTGGTAATATATAAATAGTTGCCTTGTGGTAATTTTACATTAGGAGCAATCTATTGTTTAACAAATGCTGAGGGAAAATTATTTGGGTTTGCAATAAAAATATATATCAAAGCAGAAAACAATCTATGTGCCATTATTTGTGATGAACTGTTATCCAGCTGCTGATGTGACTTTCTGTATCAACTGACAGCAACAATATTGCACTGCACTCAAAAAGAAATAGGTAAATAGAGAAACCAAGTGAATGTTTTAACTAATGCCGTTCCAGAACCATTTAAATATTTTACACATATAAGTAAACCAGGAGCACTACAGACACCCGCTGGTATCGGACAAGATATTTCTTTGCATTTTAAAGTTATTTCAATACTGGAGAACAGAATAACACATTTAGAGAAAACTTTGGAGCTGGTGTCTCAGAAAGGTCTTCTTTGATTTTCTCTTAAATTTTCTATTTTGGCAAAATTTGCCACCTTTTTAGCCATTGCAGATTCTTGATGCACACAAAAAAAACCTGGAACTGGATACAGAATAAGCTAGAGCTGTGAAGTGTGATCAGTGAGCATCAGAGTTATAATGATGCAGATGGCATCAAAGCATCTTAAAAAAAAAAGTATTCTGCATATTTTTCATATTTTTCATATGACATAATAATTGCAAACGCAACGATGTGGATCTTGCTGATATCTGGCTGTGACAGCAGCACAGACTTTACTGTTTTCAAATGATCCTGAGCATACATGTAGCATCTGAGGGTGTTGATGGAGAGAAAAGGGTGCACGACCCCTTCTTTTTACCACCTCTCCCTCCAAATGTGCACGGGGTGATAGCAGTCATTTGAAGTTGTCACTTCAGCTAGGCACAAAAGGGTGGGAACCCTCTGGCCAAACGCAGATATTTGCACCTGAGCCAGTCAGGTAATAAAATAGGGTGTGATTCACCCAAAGATTAGAAAGCGATGAATTGCTTGCTGGAAGTGCCTGTCTCTGTGGACTATAAAAAGAGCCAGTGTGGGTAGCCCAGAGGTAACCATCTATATCATGGACTTCAAAAGGTGTCAACCCCCAGCATCAATACAGGCTGGGGGATGAAGGGATTGAAAGAAGCCCTGCCGAGAAGGAGTTGGGGGTACTGGTGGATGAAAAGCTGGACATGAGCTGACAATGTGCGCTCACAGCCCAGAAGGCCAACTGTGTCCTGGGCTGCACCAAAAGAAGCGTGGCCAGCAGGTCGAGGGAGGTGATTCTGCCCCTCTGCTCTGGTGAGACCCCACCTGGAGCCCTGCGTCCAGCTCTGGAGCCCTCAGCACAAAAAAAGACATGGACCTGTTGGAGCGGGTCCAGAGGAGGGCCACGAAAACGATCACGAGGATGGAAGCCTCTCCTATAAAGAAAGACTGAGAGAGTTGGGGTTGTTCAGCCTGGAGAAGGGAAGACTCTGGGGAGAGCTTATTGCGGCCTTTCAGTACTTGAAGGGGGCTTATAAGAAAGATGGCGGCCAACTTTGTAGGAGGGTCTGTTGTGACAGGACAAGGGGGAATGGTTTTAAACTAAAAGAGGGTAGATTTAGACTAGATATATGGAAGAAATTTTTTACGATGAGGGTGGTGGAACAGTGGAGCAGGTTGCCCAGAGCGGTGGTAGATGCCCCATCCCGGGAAACATTCAAGATCAGGTTGGACGGGGCTCTGAGCAACCTGATCTAGTTGAAGATGTCCCTGCCCATGGCAGGGGGGTTAGACTAGATGACCTTTAAAGGTCCCTTCCAACCCAAACTATTCTATGATTCTATGAATCTTGCTTGGAGCATGGAACAACAGACCATGTTTCCATGAAGTCTCATGAGAGCCTGGGGGCTAAGGGAAATTAATCTCCTCCCTCTCAAGAGATGGTGTTCCACAAGCAATGCCTATGGCAGGCTGATGCAGCAGAACCCCCTGCTTATCTCAAGGCATGGAAACGAGCAGCTTAAGTAGCCCTGCTGCCTCTACACAGGGCTAGTGCTAACAGCCCAGGAAAGCCCTGCTGGGACAGACAGCAGAGCAAAAAATGGACATACCAGTGCATCTGGTTATTTGTAGATTATTACAGTCATGCCTAAAATTACTGGTAGTACCTCTATGAGCTAAATATCCCATACAGAAGTGCTATGAAGGTCTTGTTGTTATTATGCACAGTAAGTTGGAGCCAGATGTACGCTACAAGAGATGTCTTTTAGGCACAAAGTGTGAAACCTGAAAACAGCAGTTTAGGTGAGTGATCCACAAAATCCTCACATAACCACTTAATCACATAGGAACTTGCAAGGTACCTTAGCTGTTTATATATTCCACATTAAGCAAGCATTGGATAAAAACAGAAATACCGAGGGAATGACTGGAACCCAAAAACTTTCTTCCCTCTGCAAAGTAACCTAATCATTCGTTTGCAGAGCTAACCCAGCTCTTGCTTCCTCTCCTTAGTCCCATAAGATATAAAAGCCAGTCATCTCAGATCCTCAGCAAGCTCTGTAGCCACTAAGCTCTTGTGTGAAAGACACACAGCTCTGCTTCCTCTGGCTGTGCCCTAAAATCCGTATAAAGTATCTGCCAATCTAAGAGATGTCTTATTGTAAGACTTAGCTTGTTTTTTTGAATTTAACCTTCAGAGACATCTAAGTCAAGGCTGCAGGTAGGCATCTAAGCCCAAGATGAAACACCAAACTTCAAAAGCATCTCCCTTTTTTACATTTCTTGGATGCCTTAAGTTGTCAATAATTCCACTGCCAGCAGAACAGCTGTTTCACAGGACACTGTCCAGTTGGATATGCTGGGTGTTGAAACCTATATATCTCCTCCTGTTCACTGTACTTTGAACTACCATGTCTAAGTCAGGTTGGTGAACTGTACTCTTGGAGTGAGCGCCAAGACATCAGGCAATAGTATGCCTGTGGGGGTTTTGGGGGGATATTCTTAGGTTGATCACTCACTCTCTCTTTTTTTTCTCAAAGGTAAAGGTTATTTTCCTTCATGAGACGTCTGTGAGGCAAACTGGGTAATAGCAGTAAGCCTAATGCCTGTATGGACAGGACTTCGGAGAACCTAAGTGGGTTGAGAAAATTCCTTTTCTTTGCATAGAGCCTGGCAGTGATGTGTCCCAGTCACCACTCCAGTCTGCAGCTGCTTCCCGCACACACCCCGCAGGGATGGGGGCTCCCAGCAGCACAGGGGGCCACAGGAAAGCCTCTTTCTTCATAGATTTTATGCACAGCACTTCTGGGGTACTGAGCTACTCAGGTGTCCAAATGTAGATATGAAACTTGCCTATTCCTGGTGTCTTGACAAAAGAGTGACTGGAGACAAACATCACGTGCAACAGTCTAAATGAGTTTGAGGTTAACGTTAAACTATGCACTGCAGTAGGTATTTGTTTATATTTGTTTTCTTTTCAGACTGTTTTCACAAGCACTTTCTATTTGGGCACCACAGCCTCTTTTTTTCAGTTTCTATACAAAACCACAAAGCTCTCATCTCTTTGAATGCCGTGGTTGACAAATCACCAGTATCGTCAGCCATTGAGGCGTGTAATTTTTTGGGAAAGAAAATAAGGTTTTCTAGAATAAACAAAAAAGGATTATTTGTTTAAACAGTTCACATTTTTCAGAAGGAATTATGATATTAATGATTCAAATATAGTTTGTATGTTCTGAACAGTATATTCTCCTTTTCTCAAGGCACCTGTGCTGCTATACGTAATTATTTACAGTGATACACAGCAGGTGCTAGTGAAGCAGAAAAGTAACTTTATTGTGAATTGAAGCAAAATAGCTTAAGCAGAAGATCAAATTGTATGTTAGATATTTCTGGTAGTTTTTAGGATTGCTTTTGTTTTCTACAGTTACATCAGTCAAAAATCTGATTACAAAGAGAATCTATATGCAGTTTTCTTCCTTGTTTAACTCTGTTAGGGACAGTGAAGTTAATGCGGAGAATGTATTTATCTGAGCATTCTTATTATTCTGGTACAGATGCCTTCAATGGAAAAGAATACATATAAATCATAAAGGAAGCTGATGGTAAAGCAACCCTATTAGTACACATTTTAAACACTAAAAAAAAAGAAAAGGAAGAGCAATAACTACAAAGTCTTGGTTCCTGCAATCCTTGCAAATACAAAGCTCTTGCTGTTTTCATTGGGCGTTTCAGACATGTGAGGAATATACGATCGCATCCTTAAAATCAAAATTATAATCATGTCTGTGAATGCCCTTTTAAAACAAGGAAACACACTCTATCAGTCACAGGCAGTTAGAGGCACAGCCAATCTAAGGACATACAATTTTTCCAGTGGAGGTGTTGTTTTTTAATGGGCAAACTTTGTGGTTCAATTACATTGTTATATAAGAGTGGCAAAGCAGATTTCAAAACAAATATAGCTCTGCATTTTGCACCTTAGACTGTTCGTGTGCTTGATCAAACATGTTTATAAATAGCTCCCCTCATCTTCCTTACCACTGCTTTGGGTTCAGAGATAGCATCTTGTTCACAGCGCAGGCTACTGGAATGAAACTGAGACACAAAATTCAAGCAAAGATTTTGTAACACAGAAAATTCAGAGGAGCTGAGGTCAGGAGTTTGGCTTTTGGCTTCATTGTTCCATTTTCTTACTCAAACAGTGTACTAGACTGCTTAGTAATTCAGGCAGAAGAGTCTCTTGAGATTGATTTTGAATTTCTTTTATTTTATAGCCTTGGTGTTTGCTGAAAAGCAAATTATGCTCCGAGGAGGAAATGAGTAGGTGCTGTAGCAGGAACAACTCTTAAGCTTTTAATTGGTATGAAAGAGCCACTAATGTGTACTACTCAACACAGTTTTCTAACAACAAGAATGAAAGCCGTTGCATCTTTGTTACCCTTTTACAAATGATCATCAATTAAAATGGCAATGACCAGTCTTCCAGAGAAATTGCTGACTCCCAAATGAGAAGTTTGTGTTGCAACTCTACCTGTTTCAGCTATCCATCAACAGAAGTGTCCACACAGCACAAATCACTCCCAAAGTTCTAGACTGCCAGATTTGGCAACAAATTTTTTGGTGCCTCCATATGGCATTCATAACCAGAGGTTTGGAAGAATCCATTTTCAGAAGTGCTGAACAGCCGCTGTCCCTGCTGATACTAGTTTATTCAAGAAAGCCTTTTTGGATTCAATCAAAGATGAAGTTTTTAGTTCCCTTTCCTCAGGTGCAGCTCAGGAGGGCGTCCACCTTCTACTTATGACTTGAACAAGCAGTGAATTATCCCTGCCTAACAACCCTGATTCTCCTTGACTTTTAACATAAATGCTTCTCTTGCTTTTTTAGTCTGCTAAAACCGAGTTCAACAACTGAATGTAATAAGATTAAGACTGTATAATAAATAATATGCTGCAGTTTTATGACACAAAGCATTATTGCAAATATAATTTCCACCAAAACACAGAATTTGATATTGCAAATGAATGTACAGTAAGTTCTTTGTGCAAATTAGGACCTGTGTGCATTCCTTATAAAATGCCAGCAATTAAAATGAAAAGGCAACATGTATAGCAGCTTGATAGTTTTTTTTCCTAGCAAACTGAATTAAAAGGTATAGAATATATTTGGCAAAGAAAATCTTCAGAAACAGAGAAAACAGCTTCCAAAAACAGCTTCAGAAGACTGTGTAATCCAATTGCTAATAGATGATTTGTGATTGTTTTCTTGGCATTCCATAACATACATAAACGGCTTCCAGTGTATGCTAAGGGTAAAAAGGGAAATGAATGTATATTACAGCAATACATGAAAAGCTACAAATTACTTTACAAAGGGACAAACCTCAGAACTACTCTGTTATTACTGAGGCTAAACTTCCGTCCACTCCAGGATGAAGCTTTGACTCAGTGAGGATCACAGGATTTGACTCTAGAAAGAGATGATACGATTAGGATCTGATATTATGTGGAATGAAAAATATATACAGTTACATGAGGGAAAGCACTACTTCACTGGATTGAATCAAGTGAACTTTGAAGTCAATGTGGTCTTCAAGAAAGCATGTTAATTCAAGTGCAAGGTTTTTTCCATGAGCAGGGTGTTGTGCTAAAAAATTCATATTTCTTTTTCCAATAAATGCTCTGTAGAACTTTTTCTGCCTTTGTAACCAGCAGCGATAAATTCACCAGCAAGAAAAACGTACCATCTACTGTTACAAAAGAAAAGTGGGAGGGAGAGAATCTGGGGTGGCTGATGAAGAGAAGATGGATGGGCATGGCTAATGTTCAATGTCCTATTGCCACTGTCAGAGGCAGAGTATGAGGTGATGTTGGCCATTAGTCTGAACAACATGAGGTTTCTTATATTTCTATGGAATATTTCAGATGTGATTGGTTCATAACAAGAAGGTTTAACATAGTTAGGGACCATGTAAAGGATGAATGTGCAAAGTTTAATGTGATTTATGGTGTTTAATGTAATTTATGGTAAAAAGACAATTTGTTATTTCAGGTTTTGTATGGAGCAATCTGTGCCTACAAAATCATACAGATTTTGCACAAACAGAAATGCCATATTTGAGATATGGAAGATTTCTCTGCTGGACCACCACCAACTTAAAACAGAAATCCATTTTCACTATTTTGGTCAGCTGAACGGATTACTTTATCACTCTTCTACCAGAAGTCCACTGTCTTAGAAAATCCCGAGCATCTAGGAAAGAGCAATGGCAAGAGTTCCTTCAGCCCTGCATGCAGCAACTGCAAAGGAAACCAGAACCTTCCTCACCACTCCCAGTTCCTTAACTAGACCCTGAAACTCTGTAACAAGCTCATAATTGATGCTCAGTGCCAACATGTTATCTCAGACTTAAGCCACAGCTTCTGGAAAGAACTGACTTTTCCCCTCAGCCAATAAAAATTAACAGAATTGGAAAACTTTCTCCTAAGGAATAATTCAGAGCCGTTATATGATGATTTCAGTGGTCCAGATGGGTTAGTTCCCTGACAGAGCTTGAGGCTATTATTTGAACAGAAATCACAGAAACCTTGGAAGCTCCTAAGCACTCCAAAATGAGCCCTCACCGTATCTGGTAGCAAAACAACTAGCCCCACCGTTTCTGAGGTCCCAACATCTTCTCAAGTTAATGCATCTGACTTGGAAGACACCTACATGTGGCAACCAATAAACAACAACTGTTATATTCTTGTTTCCACTTTCTCTTTTTTTTGAGATGGTCATTGAGAAGACAGCAGCATTCGAGTTCCATCTCTGATGAACAATCTTCTGCTGCTCGGGTGAACAGCAGGGACCTCTCCTACAAGCTCAGTACCACATTTCAACATCTTCACGTAATTTGTTCTGATGGCAGTGCAGAAATAAGTGAAGTCCCACTGGACTGGATGCAATGAAAACCTAAGAAATCACAGAGACACAGATTTCTGGGGAAGTGGTGCTATTACAGTTCACTAATGGTGCTTGAGACAATACAAAGTACTGGGACAGAGCACCTTACACCTACACGCAATATAGATTCCTTTGTCATTTGTGGATAGCCTATTTTAATTTTCTCATTGCAGATATCCCAAAATCCAAAATAAATTAATTAATAGCAGCAGCTGACATTTTCCTTATTTTTTTGCTCTTTTGATCTTTGCCACTGGGCATGGGGAAAAAACCAGACAAAAGGAGGGTATTTTGGAAACACTGTTACGTGCAAAGGGCGACTGTTCTATATTTTATAAGTGATATGCATTCCCACTATTAGATTTATATGGGAGAGGAGAGAATATAAATGTATATCCTTTACATTGATATGTGTTGGAGCCATCCACATACAGCCATAGCCATACCTATAAACAAAGTAAATTTCCTAATAGAACAATTGTTCTTTCCATATCTATAAATTCCAAGAAATACATTGGAATTATATATTTAATATATAGAATATATATTCTGTATTTCAAAATCTTTCCTGCTAAATCTTTACTACACTGTAAAAGTAGTAGAAAAATTGAACATTTCTAAATAAGTATAAAAATTAATCAGTAACAGAGGTTAATATCTGAGCATTTACACTCAGCTAAGCTAACATAATGAAATCTTCCTGTTATGGTATCTAGACCAATCATGAATAACAGATTTTAACCAGTCCTCACCAGTTGTAGCCAATGCTTAAAATTTTAGCCTGTCTTTTCCATAGTAAATAGCTATCAAATATTTTTCTGTGATGCCTCATTTTAGTTGTATTTATTAATTGTTTAGATAATTGCAATTGTAAATGGAATGCTTCACTGATTCTGTAATTAGGGAGTCTGAATTTGAAATAATTTATTAGGTCTTAATTTATGTGCTGTGAAATCTGTTAGATCATTTGCTAGTCAGTATGTTGTCTAGAATAAAGGCATTTCTACAAAGGGATTTCAGGGTGAGGGTCACCAGCATAATCAGAAACATACTCAGTCTGGCCTCCAGCTAAAGATTATATGCTTTTAAGTGTATTTCTGTTTTGCAAAATGGCCTTTTGAAGACTTAGCCATTTCAACAAAATTCCTTTTTTCTATATAAAAAGAGAAAGAGCAATTATTTTGCACTGTTGTTTGACTTACCACCACCACCACCCTTTCCCCTGGATATAGATGACCCAGCTGATCAAGTGTGAGAAGCACATAGCTCTCTGGACTGACTTTTCTGAACCTCTGGAGTGAAATCTTCAAAGTTAGGAGCAAAAGTTGGCATTAAGACTAAGCAAGGATTTGATTAAAGATTTGGATTTACCCGCACAATAAATTGAGCCAAACCAATTCTTGCCTCATACAAAGGCACACTTATGTTTCCCACAATGTAGGAAAGGAAGTGACATCGGTTGGCTTTCAATTGTAATTTATTGTATTCATCCATACGCTTATTATAACACAGAGGATTTGTCAGTATGTCCATTATAAAAACAGGACTGGGGCTTTTTTGTTGCTAAGCTCAGCTGTTACAAATGATATTTGACTGAAGTCTCAAAGCTTGTCTGCTTGTACATGCTACTCTGAAATTGAAACCTTATACTTTGAATGTCTTTAGAAATGCACATGTAGGAGGTTTTAGGGAAAAAGGTGGGGCTGCTGAACATATTGTTTTGGGCAGGATTTATCTGACCAAATATATATGTCTATATATCAATATAGACATATTTAGATGTCTATATTGTAGACTTACATAGATGCCCATATGTAGATGTCGGTATTTCAATTAATCACATGCCCTACATAACCAAAGAAGAAAAGAGGTGTGATTCATTTTAACCCAAAGACATCAACTATAGAGTGAGATAAATCATGCCATAGGCACGCATAAGAGTACCTGTAAGAAGGGAATTGAAGGTGATCAAGTTGTAATCATCTAAAGTGAGGTGAGATGAATTTCACCCCTATCAGTATGGTAGACTGGAACGACCTGAAGTTTAATGCTCTGAAGGTACTTCTTTTATCCTAGGAAATGACCTGTTTAGGATTTTTTTTCCATTTTTAATGACTTTTCTTTTAATAGTCAAAGAACTTTTTCTTCATTATTCTCATCTACAAATATTCTGTCTCTGGACAAAGATGGAACTTACCATATTTGGATCTATGACTGTGGTCTTGAAATGTGCATATTCAGCTTCATTGCCTTCAGTGCAAGTAATAAACTTAAAATACAGAACTTAAAATACAGGGGTAAGAGTCTGAGCCTTTCACTCCTTCTTTTGGCATTATGTCTCTTTTAATGTTACCTTCTTTAAGAATATCTAAGCAAAGCTATCTGCACAACACCGCAAGCTGAAGCAACAGGATGGATTCCCTCAGGGCCAACAAAATGCTGATCAGAAGACAAAAATCATTATTATTTCTTTTACATGCTTGCTTTTATTCCCTACTTGACTTGCTGCTTTCTACCCTGTTACTATATTACCTGGATTCCCAGGAGTTTTCTAACTCTCAGCCAATAGTCCTTACTGAGGAGGAGGAGGGAGTGTTACATATCTGTGAGAACCTTTGCAGTTTGTTGCCACTGAGTGAATTGGAACAATTTAGCTTTGAGGAAGTGATTTATACACACATCCATCACATATAACCTGCTCTGCTCTGTTAGCGCTCCGTTTGATCTCTGGAGGGTTGAGTAGATTAGGGAGGGTCTTCACACGGAGGTTTCATTAACAGCCAATCGGTTAACCTGGCATGACTCCTGTTTGTGTATTTGGATACTTTAAAGGGGAGGGGGGAAGATCTTAATTGTGTCATTATTTCCCAGTTCAGGAAACACCAATCATGCTTTTAGAGAGAATTTACTTCCTATTTCCTTGATTTTATTTTTTTTTTTTTTTAGCCAGTGTAGAAAACAGAATTCACGGTTATAATTTAAGCCATTCAAAAACGCTGATCGCAATATGTGCATTTTGGCAGCATGAAGTACATCAGTAATCAAAGAGCACATTAAACACCCAACCATAAGCCACGAAAACTTGGATATTACAACCCAGTTTAGTGAGATAGGGAATGCAGGCCAAGCGGTTGCACTTTTAAATACACCAGATTAATGGGTCTCTGCTTACTATTACCTGTTTGTCTGTTTGGAGGGGGAGGGAGGAATCTGATCAAGTTAAATGGTTGATACTGTTATAAAACAAACTTAAAGAACAAAATCAGAATCATATAACAATATAACTATTATTGTTATCGATGGGAAATTTTGAGATATTAGCAGCGTATGGTCTGGAACAGAATAACCAGAGTTGCAGCAGTGACTCCCCATGCGAGCGCAGTGCACTGTGTCTCTGTGGTTTACAGAACAGGGATATACTATTAATGAAAGGATTAAATTTAGTACTTCATTATATCCCTAGAAACCAAATGGCTGGTTGCAAACCAGCAAAGTGCTCACCATAGTTTTACAGTTTATAAACTGGTGAAAGCATATGAAAATTGCTAGTTTCTTATTGGACTCAAGAACTTGGAAGAAAATAGACAAGTATCAGTAATTTTGGGGAAATATGTGGAGAAAGCTGACAGAGGAACTGTGTGAGCGTATTAGTTGTAACTACAACAAGAAGACGGAAAAATTTGGCAATGGTTATTAATATTTAGTTCAACAACAAAACACAAGGGTCTGACCTTCTATACTGTCAAAATCTTTGAATGTTTAAATATTTATCTGTAATTAATGAATACCAATAGTCCACTGTATCTCAGACTCTGTCCATCCCATAGTCTCTCACCCCCCACCTCCCAGATGTCCAGAAAAACAGATGTGCTCTGTAACATGCCCTGATATTTAAACAATAGCAGACTATTTAGTACGAAGTTTTGGAAATTTACACTCTTCGTATTAAGGTTACAATTCAAGCCTCACTGGCATTTGCAAATGTGGTGATAACACACAAGAGAGAGAAACTGCTGGAGGGAAGACTAGATTTAGGGCTTCAGGGATAAAAAGCAGCAACCTTAACTGTACACAGAATTTTATTGGTAGTAAGATGCTTTTCCTGCCGAATTGTTTCCTGTATTTCCTTTACCTTTCATTACCTTTCTCTTCTAAGCTTTTGCAAGAAACAGTCCTATCATCTGTTTTGCAAAATGAGCAGCCTCTTTTCCACAACGGCAAGGATATGAGCACAGCTACTGCCTTATATCATCAAACTAGAGATTCTCGTAATCCAACAGAAAACAGAAAATTTTGTATCCATCATAATGTTTTTGTTATTGTTAACAATCACATCCCTGGATGTATGTTTATTATCCATATACAGATATCCTATATATCCATATACTCTTTATGATATCTTGAATTTTCCTCTATTTTCTATGGTGAGAATTCCACGATGCCAGCAGCAACAGTTAGAATGCCCCTTCGCAATTAACACTGCTAACACGCTGGCACTGTTCCTCTGATTTTTATCCATCTCACATGTTATCTGTTGTCTTATATTATAGTTACATCAAAACTCTGTGTACCTGGGGCTGACTGTTCTGGACCAGCACACTACCTGGGACAAGAGGCTTTATCCGTTAGTAGGACACAGAATGACAGGATGCAAGTTCATTTCATTTTCAGTGAAAGTAATTTTATTCCTGTGTTAGAAGACATGGAAAGAAAAAGGTTGTGATCTATTATTTCTATATTTAATTTATACCTCTTTTACAAATTTGTGTAAGATTGAAAGGCATGCAAGCACTGGGAGTTTAAAATCTTAAAAAGTTATTTTAACAGGTTTGTAAGGAGTGTATTTTCCCTCATAGGGTCCTTCCCTGATGATGTTCATTTCTCTATGTTTCATAATGTGCTTTGACTTAATGAAAAGCACTGTATAAACAGTATTTTTTTGCCTGTTGGTTTCCTGTACCGAAATTGAGCTTTCCATGATGATAAAAGTGAACAGAAGCTATGTAACTATCGTGTCTTCGGAGATTTTATTGCCAGAATAAGGAATGCCTCCTTTGACCTCTCCTGGCTGTAGTCGGCTTTGGATCTAGCCCCTTAGGAAACAGAAAGTACATGTCATGAAATAACAGGGATTATTTTCATTATGAAGCTACCAAAGTCACATACTGAATGGTACGTATTTCTGGTAAAACCTGAATCTTTTGTTACCTGGTTCTAACCCAACATTTTATAGTGGTTTATTATTGGAAGTTGAGCAATAGAATGCATTGGCTTCCTAGGTTTACCTTTAACTGAATGTGACTCCACAGTCTTAACAAAAGGGGACTGGGGAAAAGACTGGAAAAAAAGCTGTTAATCCAGCTGGGCAGATGTAGCCAACAGAGAGACAGTTGCTGCCACAAAGCGATGAAGGATGCACATAATCTTCTGTCTGAAGCTAGGTACACTCAACCCGGGTTTTGCTTTGGAAATTAAAATAAAGATAGAATCCATTTTGTACAAAAGATGGTATAACATTTTGCTTTTGTTGTTTTTCAAACGGACACCCACCTTCACCCACGGCCAGCCCACACTGTGTTGAAATGGGGATTGATGCAGAGATGGAAACAATCAAGTGAAGCAGTGAACGCCGCAGCCCATTTCAAAAGCATTCCTTTTCCAGGCCATCAGCCGCAGCAGCAGCGCGGGAAGCCTCCCCCAATTTTACCACTACTGAGCGGCGGCTTGATGGTGTTTATGCATTGCGGGACCCCACTGGCGAGGAGACCTGCAGCTCCGGAGCACCAGAAGTGACGTTAAGAGAAATGGGTAAAATTGACAATGGAGCTGTTCACGGCACTACGGCTGCAGGCCCATCAAGCATCCCCTCTATCATGTTTATTGCTCATTACTCAGTTTTAAAGAGGCTTTTTTTATTGCAGAGAATTGAACTGAAATATTTGCTTTTCTGATATTTTTCTTATTCAGCAAATGAACATCAGGTTCGACAGACATCAGTGGGTGTAAAAGTTCACGGGTTACATTTATCTTAAAACTATGCTACAAGGCTTATGCAACGCTTCAACGCAGGCTGTCAAACACGTTTGTCCTCCCCATTACACTAAAACTATTGTGTCACCGGGCACTTCGTGTCCCCTTTTCGGCTCTATTAGGAGTCCCTTACCTTATACTTTGACTGCATGTTATCCGATGCTGAAACCATACAGAGACTTAAGTCTTGTTTGTGGCCTCCAGGTGAGTCTATAACACCATAAATACAATGTTTACCTCAAAACTTCAACCTCTTTCACTCTTGTTCTCTAACACTGCAGCTCTGTGCTAAGCCTGGGATGTTACAGTGATTTCCATGGCAAATGGATGTCAAACATAGCAACAGGGTTTTTCTTGATCCTGCGAGGAAGCAAGACTGGGAATCGGAAAACCTTTATCAAAAGATTAAGAAAAGATCTGTAACAAAAAAAAAGATCAGTAACAGCAGTGAAAAGGCAGAAGTGTTTCCCAAATATTTCCAAAATACATTAATAAAAAAAGCCTCCCAGTATATGCAGCTGCTGATGATGACAAAATACTTTCCATTTTAATAGTAGCTCAGGAAGATATTAAAAAGTAGCTCCTAAAAAGCAGGCATCGGTGTGTCCAATTAACTTATATTTAAAGATTTCAGAGACAGCTTGCAAAGGAACTCTCTGGGCCATTAATGTTGATTTTCAATACATCGTGGAACACTGGAGACATTGCAGAGCGCTGAATGTTGTGGCAATATTTTAAAAGGGCAAATAAGACGACCCGCGTAATTATAGGCCTGTCACTGACATTGATCCTAAGCAAAATAGCTGGCTGATACAGGACTTGATTAATAAATTAAAGGAGGGTAGTATAATTAATGCCAATCAATGTGGGTTTGCGTCAAGCTAAACTGATATCTTTTATAATAAAATTACAAGTTTAGGTAAAAAAGGAATAATGGAGAATTCATATATTTAGACCTCTTTACAGCACTGATTTGGCACTCCCTTATTTATTTATTAACTAAGAAACTATGGTGACACAAATACAGCATAGCACATATCAGTAAAACTACGTGGCTGACAGGTCTCCAAACATAACTGCAAACTGACATGCATATTAGAAGATAGGGATTTTTTTGGATCCCCACAAGTTATTTGTATCAAAAACCTGAAAAAAATGCTTTCTATATAAATATATACCTGTATTCACATATGTACATGAATCCCTCAGGGTTAGTAACTAATGAAGAGAATGACAAAGTGCTACAAGCCACCTCAAAACCTAACCATAAACAAGCACTTTGATCCTAAATATGGCCACATGTATAGTAGTACCTCTGAGAATGATCACTGCTTCTGGATTACAACCTCAAACAGTCTCTGGAAGGAAAAAGAAAGGGGGGAGGGGGGGGGAGAGAGAGAGAGGGAATGGGAAAGGGAGAGGGAGAGAGAGGTATCAGTGAATTATCAGCTGAGCTCAAGTTTCCAGTACAATTCTCTACTCGAAAGGGCAAATACAATCACTACGTACAGAAAGAGTATGTTCAAATAGAAAGGGAGGTTGCATTAACTCTGTGCTTGGAAATTGTGCTGCTGAATTTGGAGCACTGCCCTGTGCTGGTACCCAGAGGAAAAGAACCATCCTGGGGAATTAAGAGTTTGAATAGAAGTCACGAGAATGATATGAGGATTAGAAAACATACTCCTTTTTGAGGTACTTGAGAGCTCAGTTAAATAATTTATGGCAAAGAAAGCAAAGTCACACCACCACCATATTATTTAGGTACTTATTTAAGGGAAAAAATTGAATAATTGAGGGCTTTTCAGTCCAGATGAAGATTTAACAGGCTCCCATTTCTATGAGCTTCAGTTGGAAACATTAGACTAGCAATAAGGTAAAACTGAAAAGATAACTGAAAAAATAACTTGGAGCAAGTTGTTGTTTATAGAGGCCTGCCTTTTCTCTCTGGTCTCTCCCTCAGATCAATGAGTCTTGAACTCTATTCTGCACAATTCGGCAGGGAGGTGAACATGTTCTCACCCAAAACTAGCCTCGAGCTGATCAGGTGGTGTAGTCTCTTGGGACATATGAGATAAGGATTTTGAGCCCTCTGCGCAGAAGGACGGATGTGCCTTTCATTTTGCTATACCCTGGCTAATGCTCTAACCGCTCACAGCTATAGGGCAAAAGCTATCATTGGTGATGATGCCACTTTTTGAAGAGAAAGCAAAACGTGCTGCTACATTTGATGTGGAACACAGTTCTCTAAGGATATCCCTATCAGCTATTTTCTAAGAGCATCTGCAGGTAATTTAGATGGAGAAAGAAGAAATATTAAGTTTGTGGCTCTTAAATATGCACTGAACAGTCTCCAGCTTCCCCACTGTCCTGTTGATCCACTTTTGGATACTTGCTGAAGGAAGACTTCAGGCTCCTGGAAACCTTGCAGTTTGGTACGGAAATTATTTGCATAACTGAGGCAACCTTGGACTTAGTCATCGTCTGAAAAATATTTTTCAGGACATCAGGGACTTAAAAAGTAAGCTTCACTTAACTGCTGTTCTAGATCTAGTCCAGAATCCCTTATGCTCTCTCATGGGTGCAATTCTTACCTTGTAATCAATTCAGAAGTGTACTTGGAAGCAAAGAAATTCGATAAAATAAAACCATGTATTTTTTCATACAGATTTGAACATTGTCTTCTCTGATAAGCATATGATTTTCCAAAAAAAAACATATAGTAAAATAAATGCACATTAATGCAATGACCTATAATTTTACATAGGTATATTTAAGTCTGATAGGCAGCTTCCTGTAAACTTAAAAATGTGAATTTTAAATCTATATTTCCACTTTTCTCTTTAAAAAATTTAAACTTCACAAATGGAACTTACATATTCCTAGGCCAATACAAGATTAGACAAACAGCACTCAATAGTGGCCTTGAAAATCTTCAAGAATATAATATAGACCAGAATTTCCTATCTGAGCTTTAAATTCCTTTGCTTTTACATTTTTGTGAGACCCTTAACTTTATTTAAATATTTTTTTGATTGTATCTATAAAATATTTAATTTTTAATATATACAGCATCATTATCCTACGCTATGAGACGCATAAAAGTATATGAAAGTAATAGCTTCCTTGACATACAAGAGGATTCATATGTATGAATTTAATTTTTCTGTATTCTATGAACTCACATTTCACGGAGAGACCAAATTTATAGATTGGGAAAATCCCTCATCCAGTTTCAACTTCATAGGAGCTTAACATAGAAACATGAGTTATGTGTGGTCCTAGTATCACCTTTGCAAATTATATTTCAAGATGGAGATCATTAGAGAGTATTGCTTGCAGGAGTGATTTTTTTTTTTAATGTTGTAATTCAATTTTTAAACCTGAGAGCTTCTTTTTTTCTGTGCTGTTTCAGAAAGTTGCAGTGCATGTTACAGAATAAAGCTTTTTAGGTAGTTGTTTAGCAACACAACAAGGAATTTGAGTTAAAGAATAACTACTCTTGGTCATCAGCATATTAGTATCTTCTAGACTTCTGTGACTTAAACCTTCCACTAAAAAATTGCACTGTTAAAGACACAAGCTTGAAAATTGATTGTCATTAGCATTGTTAAAAAAAGTCCCCTGTATTTGTAAAAGAAGAAGAATACAAACCACCAGTATTACACAGCTCTTTTGGGGTACCTCCATGATCCAAATGCCCCCTATGTATAAAGCACAGTAACACGCAAAGACTTTTTAAAAAGCGATCATACAGACTGGGTCTTACTGTTTGAAATAAATTTTTGAAGAGTTATTCTTGTATTTCTCTCCGTGCTTACGTAGAATGGCAACCGGATTCATGTTGCTTTACTGCTCTCCCTCAGCACATCAGCAAGAGAAGGGTTTTGTTCAGCTACAATTCCTTAACTAAGCAATAATTTCACTCAAGTAAAATGACAGCAAGGTAATGTTGAGGTCAACTAAACTGTCCAAAAGCAATTTTTGAAATTTGCTGTTTTGAAAACTTTTGCAAATATATATGGTTGTAATTAAAAGTCAAATCCAGTACAACAGCAGAAAATGGTGCCTAAAGAAGAGCGGTGGCTATAATTCTTCATGAGGGTCCCTCTCCCAGACAGGCTGCAATGTCATTCCCAGCTAACATATGATAGCAGTCAAGCATGTAATCTATCTGGGAGTCTTAGTGGCAACACAAACAGGCTACATCCTCCCACTCTTCTTTAAGGACATATCATTGCACACTTCGTTAATAAAAATCAGCATTCCTTCAATTTCACCCCATCTGTCCGGGAGATTTTTTTATTTGGCGTGAAGCATGATCGATCCGGTTCGGACCCATCCAGGCTGATCTCTTGTTCCTCATCCATCAGTCTGGATACGCAATAAAACACCACTTGCTCACTCTGCCCTCAGCTGCTCCTTTTGAACCAAAGACCAAGGGAAAGTGTGGAAAACAGTAAGTGTCAGAGATAATATTTACCGGAATGGTAATACCTTCAAGAACATGAGTCAAAGCAATCAAGTTCTGAATGCAGTTGCCTGCAGCTTCTTGTTTTGATCTCTGCTTCAGCACTTGAACTGTAACGAGCTTCAGGGCTAAAGCATCTTATGAATCAAAGTTGTTCTTGAAAATTTTATTTGGAGTTTGACCTTGAAAATATTATTTTCCTTGGTACTGACACACGCACTTCTTTCATGACACCTGCACATTATAATTAAGCCCTTGTCAAAGAGGAAAGGAACAGGAAAAAAAAAAGATTTTTACCAACACCATAGTCATCCTTCAAAAAAAAAAAAAGTCATAAGGTCTCAAAAAAATTCGAGTGTGAAAATATTTCAGAATAACATCTCTTACCACTCGTGTGTTAACTCCCAAACTTACGCACTTAGGAACACAAGTTATTTGGAGAAGGACATAAAAAAATAAATAAGTAGATCAACCTTGCAACTTTGTTCTAGACCTTTACAATGTACAAACTGTGCAAATCTGACCTTCGCTATGAGAGAAAGCATAAACCAAAATACAGTCCTTGTGTTAGTCCTTGGCTGTGTGGCAGACCACTCCTTAGCACAAGAGGGAATTTAGCGAGTCTTCCAAACACGGTGCAACCTCCATCGGCTGCAACAGCACACACAGCCAGCCAACTAACCCACTATTTAGGTATTCCCATAAGTTCTTGTCAGTGTGCACAAGTAGTGTTATCACCTATAATTGACTACAGGACTTCAATTATGCTGGTAAATTTAGCAATAATTACATATCTTTGCCACCATTCAGGAATTACCTCTCAGGGCATGAAATCTGTTTATACTCACGTCCAACAAATTCAGAGTTCAGCGTGTTTGCTCAGCTATGTGGGTTCATTCAGCCGTAACGATCTCGTTCGTTACATGAAGCGCTCCATAAAAAGTGTCTTGATCCACTCCTTGGTTTCTCAAAGAAACCAGTGTATCTAAAGGACAGTTTGTTTGGCACAGAAAGAAAAACGTCTCTCTCCTTCTGGCACAGCAAAACTTTCTCACACAAAAAAAATAATTTCCACTGGCACAGGAAATGAGTTTTGTGGTAGATAGAGTAACTGCTCAGAGAAATCTAGGATCATCTTAAATTCATTCCTTTCTTCATTAGGCTCACTACTTCTACCTCTTCATTTAAAAGAATGTTTTGGACCCTAAGAGCTCATATAATTCCCTCCTTGCAGAGGCAGAGACGAAAATGAGCGATTCTTGGCAGGTATCAGAAGGCATCACTTTGCTTCGGGAAAGCACTTACCTACCACAGCGGCAATACAAGAATTTCAGAAGAATAAAGCAGACTGTGCCACGTGATTTCCCAATTTTTCTGCCCCCATCAAATCCAGAATGATTTACAGGAGCCTGCTGCTGCTCTTAATTTCACCCCTTTATTAGGTCTCACATTAGCAAGTTTCCTCGGAGGAATGCTGTCCTGCCGTTCCCCCCCACCACGGGTCCCCAGGCACCTTCCCTCCGCCCTGGCGCACCCCCCTACGCCACAGCAAAGGGAGAGCAACAACGCAGCACCTGGCACGTGCAGATGAACCAACGGCAAGGAAATACAACCTGTTATTCAAAAGGAAGGCTGGAATAGGATAACTTCATAGGCTAACATTGGAGGAAAACAGAGTGCCTACACATGCCACACAGACTGTGCAAACAGCACTCCAGGTGAAAACTATTTCACATCACTGCATTAGGCTGAGCCCCAGCTGGGCTACCCTTCCCACTGCTGTGTCCCATCTCCCCCTGCATTCCTTTTTTCTTAAGGGAACTGATTATTAAAACTAAAGCCAATTCCTGATATTGGTTCCATAAAATGATACATGACTTATCATAGAACAGTTTGGGTTGGAAAGGTCATCTAGTCCAACCCCCCTGACATAGGCAGGGACATCTTCAACTAGATCAGGTTGCTCAGAGCCCCGTCCAACCTGACCTTGAATGTCTCCAGGGATGGGGCATCTACCACCGCTCTGGGCAACCTGTGCCAGTGTTTCACCACCCTCATTGTAAAAAATTTCTTCCTTATGTCTAGTCTAAATCCATCCTCTTTCAGCTTAAAACCATTCCCCCTTGTCCTGTCACAAAAGTTTGTCCTCATCTTTCTTATAAGCCCCCTTCAAGTACTGAAAGGCCGCAATAAGGTCTCTCTCCCTGGAGCCTTCTCTGCTCCAGCCTGAACAACCCCAACTCTCTCAGCCTTTCTTCATAGGAGAGGCGTTCCACCCCCCTGATCATTTTTGTGGCCCTCCTCTGGACCTGCTCCAACAGGTCCATGTCTTTCTTGTGCTGAGGACTCCAGAGCTGGACGCAGGACTCCAGGTGGGGTCTCACCAGAGCAGAGTAGAGGGGCAGAATCACCTCCCTCGACCTGCTGGCCACGCTGCTTTTGGTGCAGCCCAGGATACAGTTGGCCTTCTGGGCTGCGAGCCCACATTGTCGGCTCATGTCCAGCTTTTCATCCACCAGTACCCCCAAGTCCTTCTCGGCAGGGCTGCTCTCAATCTAGGGGTTGCCTGGTATATAATACCTTTTGCTATAAAAACTTTGGAGAATAAAACCTTTTAAAGCCTGCCAGGCAAACATAACATGGGTGCTTGCTGCAGATATAACAAAAAGTATCTCACCACATCGCAAAGATAAGCAAGGAGCACATGTAGTACTGAAAATTGTCTCTCATTGCAGCAGCATCTTTGGAAATTTACTCATTCTTCTTAAAAACTTTCTTTCTCCACATCAAACACTTGGTTGGGAATGCTGTGGCTGCTCTCTTAGGAAACATAACCACCTCTGCAAGACCTAATTTCTCTGTGAAGGTTAATTAGTTTAATGCAGGAAATAGCCTAGTGGAGTTGGGGATTTCTTCTTCAAACAAATGAGT
This sequence comes from Calonectris borealis, assembly GCF_964195595.1. Taxonomy (NCBI): domain Eukaryota; kingdom Metazoa; phylum Chordata; class Aves; order Procellariiformes; family Procellariidae; genus Calonectris; species Calonectris borealis. The sequence continues at coordinate 14,093,493 of NC_134314.1, forward strand.
TAGAGACTTGAGTTTAGTAAACATTGCCTGAGAAAGCGTGGCTTTTGGACGTAACACTTTGCACAACAGAGCATCACTATATTAAAGGAGAAATAATAACATCCCACAAGTTCTACCTGAGTTGGCAATTTGTTAAGCTTCTTATTAAACACTTACAAAAACTGGAATGGCCTCATTTGGGGCATGGAATTGCTTCCTGCTTACTTTTGTTACACTCTATTTTGTTCAGTACAAACCTAATCTGAACCAGAACATAGCTGAGGTTGGGATTTCTGAACAAGCTGCAGAGACTGACATCTTGCTGAGATACAGATGCTTCACTGAGATGTTTTTTCATCATGGCATATCAAACCACATTATTTTTATTTGCTCTAGACAATAGCAGTATGCAAGAAAGTGAAGAGAATTTATATTTGTTGCATATCAATTTGCATAGTCAAGATTATTACGTACATTTAAGATTTTAAGACACCGATCTCTGAAGCTCATAACCTTAAAACCACAGCTTATTTGGGCATCACAAACTTAATTACCCCAAATCATGTCACTTATGGAAACACTTATTTAGAAGATTATTTTCAAACTGGCAATTTAGGTCTCAGTCAGGATTTGATTTGCGTTCCTTCTTTAATTTTAGGGAGCTTACATTTCTTCCCTGTCTTACCCTGACACATTTCCCCCCAGCCCTTGGTTGATTTTCAAGAGCTGAAAAGCTACCATGCAATTCTGTTGATATAGGAGTAAACCTTAACTCACTTTTCATCCGTAGAGTAACAGGATAGGCAACTGGATACACACATGGTCTGACAAGTAGAAAGGTCACTTTATTGGATGTCTTCTCAGAAAAAGAGATGACTTTTAAGGGGGCATTATATAGGCTTGATGAAAACATTTCATATACAAACACGTAATTCTGATTGTTTCGGTAGCCTGTGCAGTGTTTATTTGGATAGTTTCCCAGGGATTTCCTACTTTATTAAGGAGACCGCATCCTGAAGCATAGCGTTTACATAAGTTACCTACACGATTAAATGAGGTAAGTAAAATACATGGAGGAAGCCTCTAATACCATAGGCATTATATTGAAAAAAGACTAGTTTAATAGGGAAAGATTAACAACAAACTTTTTCCTTCTTTAGCTGTAAAGACTATTCTTAAGCCATCAGGAAAAGCTGTTTGTACATACATACCAGAAAAGTTAAAGCTTATTAAGAAACTACAGAAAAATTAGGTGAATTTACCATATTCTAAGAATTACTATGTTTTAGAAACTTGGACTAAATGAAGACACTAGTGTAAAAGAACCACCTGGCAACAACGGCTGTTGGCAAAACTCCTAACCAGAATTTGGGCTGCTGACAGAAAACTTCAGATGACTTAAGATAATTTTACAAAATTTTTTACTAAATTTAAATTATCTTCTCATTGTTTTAGGATATTAGAAATACCACCAAAGACCAGTGCTTCCAGGTGAATAGACTTTCTTTTTGTAAAATTTACTTCCTTTTAACCATTTCAGCCAAACACGGCTTAAACTCTCATTATAAGGGAGTGAAGAGCAATTTAAGTGTTTTTTCAAAAAAGGTTAAAATGCAATAAAAAACCCCCCAAACCTATTATTGCATTCGGTAGAGAGCTGCTTAAAGCATAATTGTATGCTACTGTATGCTAACAAATTCTCTACTTCCTATTTTGAAGCACTTAATTTAAAAATACCGTTATTGTTCAGAGACACTAAATGTCAACCAAAAATTCACAAAAATTATTACAATAGAACACATTGTTTAAAACCTAAATTACAGATAGCCACATATAATACTGATAATATACCAGATAGTCACAAATGTCAACAAAAGCAATTTAGATATAATTTCTATTGTTTTTTGTTATCCTTCATGTTATTCTTCATAACTGATACAATAATTTGAACTAATTCTAACACAATCAAAGCTGTAGTTAAAAGGATGCTGGTTCTCAAACACAGATCTGTAAAAGGATGGCTTTAACTGATACCGTCCAAATCACCCATTTTGAGTTTTGTGTATTGCAACAATCAGCAGCAAACAGAAGAAAGTCCCCACTGGACAATTCTGCAACACTTCAGTGCTTTTACTGGGTCAGAAGATAGCAAACAAAGTGAGACTGCAGTGGCAACGCAGTTTATGAAATATTATATGACATTTCCATACCTGTTAGAATTTTTGAATTAAACTTATATACCTAGGATGGTTCAAGCTGCCTAAACATAAACTGTCGATGCTGTTTAGATGCTTCAGGCTACCTGAATTTTCTGTACAGCACTGGCAGGTACAACATAGCACCTACAGGAGGGAGACCTGTGTCTTTCTGGAGTGGCAGCGTATTCTGTCAACCACAATGGTATTAGCTCAATGTTAACTACCACCAACTGAATTCCAGCAATCTGTTCTCCATATATCAGTTAGCTGTTTGTCCTTTAATTTTTCTGCCAAATATTAGATCAAGCAAATCCCTTCAGGACAAAAGAAATATTCTGCTATATGCCTTAAGCACTCCAGTAAGCAGCAGTGCTCAGCAGACATAGGATATGCTTCATGAATGTACCTTTTATGTTCTCCAATAATAACAACCATTATGAAAGACTATTTCGTTCACGTGCTGAGTATCATGAAACAGCCTTTAATATATCATTGCTGCAAAGCAATTACGAAAGTTCTGGCCAGTCTTGGCTGACATTCAGCAGAGTATTGCATCCCTTTACCTCAGTTTCTCCATCTGTGGATCCAGCCACATTTGTAAGAAACCAGGAACCATAGACAAGATGCAAAGTGTTTTTTGAAAACATCTTGATAAGAAGTGATTAAGAGCTCGCTCGTCATTCACAGAATAGGTTAGTATCTGCACCTAGTAGCAACTCTGCTAAGTAGCAACTTTGCTTCCAAGCAACTCGTCAAAGAAGTACTATTGTTAAGAGGATTCCTTATACAAGCCATAGGTTTTCCCCTCCCTCACCCCTTGCATATCTTCATTTTATCTATTGGCAAGTGTTGGTGTAATTGCAATTATAAAGGGTTTCTTTAAGCGTCTCTAGCTTTTACGCTTTTCCCTATCTGCAAACGAAGTGCAAGGCAGAAGGGTACACACTCCTTGGTAAAGTTCACCCTTTGAACTCACCACTCGATTCCTCCCCTTCTTACATTTATCTAATCTACTTGAGATGCAGTTATTTTGCTAACTGGCTTAAGTAGCAGCCCAGCTTATTGCATTATACAGATATTCACATATGGAAGTGACCACAGGCCAATTACCCCTTCAAATAGACCAGGTGCGTTTATTTGAATGTGCGATTCCATAAACATGAGAAGATTGGAGTGTAAGTTTGTGTTGCCAGCAGCAATTTTGTCTGCTTTCACAGTAGCAAAACAGAACCATACTTAAAGCGTAAGAGACCAGTGAACTCCTGCCTTTGGAGTATACTAAAAGGGGGCCCCAGCTCAGCAGTTTGGACGCTGAGTGGCAAACACCATCTGTATCCTTTTCCCTTCCATAAAAGGAACCTTTATAGGAGTGTAAAGGAAAACAAAGAAAGATTACTACCAGTAGTTATAAATACTCAAATGGATAGTTAATCATCCAATAAGAATGTGAATTCTCTAAAGACATCGTACTAAAGCAAATTAGTCAAAAACACAAAGCTATTAAACAAGGGTGCTCCAATAAGCAAGTGATAAACTCAAAAAGCCAAAAAAAAAATCTCTCCCTACCCCAACTTTACAGCTGTTATTAAAATATAACTAGAAAAAAGGCTTAAAACTAGTATTTTTATTTTGCTCATTTTACTTAGGCTAATCTTGAATCTCCCATATTTTCCGCTTTTGGTCAGAAAAGCTGAAGCACAGCAAGCATGCCTACATGGGGTTCGCTTACAGATTTGTAAAGCCAGTAAATTGCAACAAACACTGCTGGGGCACTTATGAAAGCCTATCTTTTCTTGCTGTTTTCAGTTAGTCAGCCCTAGAAATCAACACCGAGAAGAAAAATAAACATAGTTTTGACATGTACAGTAGCAAGAATTAGCATTGTATCCAGACAAGGAACAAGCCATTTAAAACAGAAGTTAGTGGATTAAGCATCCTAACAGCTTAAACTGCATGTTTATTCAAGCAGCAACAAGAAGTCAGAGAGTGAAGCAAGGGCCCTTCATTGCAAATTTGTGCTCCACACAAACAGTTCGAACAGCTTTAAGTTCTTTTTTGTTTAGGGGTTTGTTTGTTTCTAAGGAGAAAAAAAGAATAGGGAGAATATAATTGACACAATTGGAAGCAGTAGGCTGGTATACTAATGGCCTCTCTAGCCATACATGAAACATCAGCACCATCAAGAGGCAGTCAATGGTTAGTCAGCTGATAAAAAAGCACATTTGGAACATTCACCCCCCCCCCATCATATACATGTAGTATACATATACAGAGCAGCCTACATGTATATATACATGTATGTATAAAGACACACAATCAGGTACTTAACTTCAATGAGAAATTTTTTTTTTTGTATCACTTGGAATATTCCTGATGACAAGATGGGCAACATCACCTGATCCTAAGAAATTCTGTCCTTATATATCTGTTGACTTTAACTTCCACTTGAAAACATCTTCATATCTTGACTGTGTGTGTGAAAGCAAATCAGTGCTTGGTTCAAGAAAGGTAGTTAAAGCTTTTAATTGGAATCATGCCTGTCTAGCTACATATGGCTTATCACTTACTGTTACTAGGTGTAAAGGCATGGGCATTCTGAAATAAAAATAATGAAAGACCATGAGCATCCAGGGACTTTGTGCCAGGGACAACTGTCTGAACTTAAATTGGTATAATTCCATTTAGCTTTCTAGTTTGATTTATTTTTTTTAAGAATTATTATTACTTTTTTAAAATAACCTTACTTACTTTCTGAGGAAATTTGATGTTTTCCAGAAAGTTCATCTTTTTAATGTTTTAAGACAGCAGTAATTGAATGTAATACAAAAAACCCAGGCCAGATCCCTCAAAACAACTGCAAGTAGTTTATGTGCCATCTCATCGAAATACTTTTCCTAGAGATTACTGATTAGGGCAGTGGGGATTTTCTGTTGTTTAGCACAAGATACAATTAAGTTCTTGACATCTCAGTCAACCTTTAAAGTTTCTCAACCAGAAACTCTTTCCCCCTCTACCACGCTCATGCTGCAGCCTTTGAAGGCACATCAGTAAAACCTCCTGAAAAAAAGTATACATTAGGCCATTTTAGTAATTTCAGCTCCTGCACCAAGAAAATACAAATTTTAAATAAGTATTGGCATGGCTAAGGTTATACACCTAAAGTGACTTTCATTTTTAGGACTGAAAAAAGCCATGCTATGTAGTCACAATTTGAAATCATGCACTGAAGTTTGGATACCCAATAGCTAACCTTGAAAGATATCAGCACTTTGAACATGTAGCAGATTTATTCTAAATGTTACTCCAACAAAAAGATCAATACTGGTAACATTTTGACTCCATGTACCCACCACTACCCCCAATTTAAAATTAAACATATAAGCATCCCATCCCCCATCCCCCCAGTTTTAAAGTATAGAAAAAGTATTAAAGGAAGGATTCCACGATTACCAGTTTAGGACCAGATAACACCACATAGTCACAGGAAAATTAATATTGAAATTTGTTAAACTTAATGAGAAATCTATGTCTTTTATTGTGATAACTAGGACACTCAGTCTGCCCTTTCCAAGTAACACTACACAAAAAATTGTTTCTTTGCTCAACATGAGTTTAATCTGTTTAATCTATTTTCTGCAAGTGGATTGAATGTTTTGTGACTAGAAGTCTTCAGGAAGAGGGCAAAAGTTAGTTTCGTTCTGGGTTGTCAGGCATTCCCAATGACCTTTGATATTTTAGGTGACAATTTGCAGGCAAAGTCATCAAAATTTCTGAACCATCATTAGAGGAGTCACTAGACAAAAAAGTGACTCCAAAATTCCAAATCAGACTACTTCATTTGAACAAATACAATCTGCCTGAAAGCAGCACAAGAGGCATTAAGTACTTCAACCTATATTGCTGCATGAAAAAGATTTTCCTGAAGATTTATGAACTGCTTTGATACTAGTGTGTTACTTTCCTATGAACTCAGAATACTGTAGAATTCTTTGTACAAGATCTTTGTAGATACTTAAGACACATTAACTTTGAGAAGTCTAGTGTTACAGAATCAAAATGCAGTCATCAGCCTATATTTAGGGTTTTGGGATAACCAACAGCTTCAAATACATACTTCAGGAAGTTTTTTTTTCTTCAGTATCTTAAATATAAACAGCTGTCTGAATACGCATGCATCTTTAAAAAGCCCAGCATTAAAAATTACAGTATACAGCTAGTTAAATAACTTTAACATATATTCTGCAAAGAAAAGAATTAAACTCTCCTTCTTCCAGATTTGCTTAACTATACTTGGATTTTCAATAAATCAAAAAGCTATGCAAGGAATGATTCTGCAAATTAATCCCCAAGGCAAGGCAAAAAGAGCAAAAGAAACCATTTCATCTTTGACTTGTTTTATTTCATCAAGACAATTAATACAGAGTTAACAATGCCGAACATGCTGCTCATCATGCAAGAAGTGTATTTAATTTTAATCCTTTTCTAACTACTGCTACTCAGTATGGGACAGTATGGGATTTTTGTACTTGCAGGGTAGAGCATTTACTAACTCACGCCTTGTCTCAAGTTCGGCACAATCAGAATGTTCTAAACAGCTGGTTAGGAAGATAGCCAAGATGCAAGAAAGATGTCTGAGCCTCCTTTTCAAGAGCAGCCAACTCTTGTACTGTAGGTGCCAGAATATCCACATGGCCTTTATACAGCCCACCTGCCAAAAGAGATCCAATCTAAATGATGTGTTCAAAATCATTTTTCAGCAGAACTAATAATGCTCAACCACAGTCATTCAGAAAGTTAATGTAACTTTGTTAACTTGTTAAAAAAAAGCACAAACAAAATGAAATATAGGCATACACACACTTTGGTCACTTGCAACCCATAGACTGCATGTAACAAATCCAGAAGACAGCAAAAAAACTAGCAGGTTTTTTTAAATCTATCTATTCTGTAATTATACAGCAGATAATCAAGAAACTGAGCATTGCATAGCAAGGTAACTCAAGAGTAGTTCATTGCTTACCACCCAGAGCTCTTTTCTGCCCATATGTAACTTTCCCATCAAAATCATCTACTGGTACTTTTATGTCTGGTTCAACTTGGGAAATAGTGCAGTTTAAGTGTTCTTCAATCTCCCCCAGCAACTAAAGAAAAAAAAAAAGTCTTAAAAGTACTCTTATGGTCCAAGCGTTCAGTCAGACTAGTGTTCTGAACAGACACATTCAAATAGTTTCAACAGGAACTGTACACAGAAAACAATATGGTCTCAGACACCAAAGACTAACGCTTTTTTCAAACAGACTATACAAGTTAATTTCCAATCTCAGTATGTTTTTACTCTACCTAGAAACCTTTATTTTACATACTACTCTATTTATGTGAGTGGGGCTGCTTTATAATAAAGAGCACACAGTCCAAGCTTATTTTACCAGAAATGATATATCATTCACAGAATCGTAGAATAGAATCATAGATTCATTAAGGTTGGAAAAGATCTCCAAGATCATCGAGTCCAACCATCAACCCAACACTACCATGCCCACTAAACCATGCCCCTAAGCGCCTCATCTACACATCTTTTAAATTCTTCCAGGGATGGTGACTCAACCACTTCCCTGGGCAGCCTGTTCCAAGGCCTGACCACTCTTTCAGTAAAGAAATTTCTCCTAATGTCCAGTCTAAAACCTCCCCTGGCGCAACTTGAGGCCATTTCCTCTCGTCCTATCGCTTGTTACTTGACAGAAGAGACCAACGCCCACCTCCCTACAACCTCCTTTCAGGCAGTTGTAGAGAGCAGTAAGGTCTCCCTCCCCTCTTTAGTGTAGAAAGAAGGGAAGCACTGTGAATTTAACAAGCATTCATACTTGGTATACAAATCCCAATAAAAATATACTTAAGTGACACACTATTTCCAGGTTAGAGGAACAACAGTTTTAAGTTACTTACAGTTTCGTAACAAATCACCTAAACAAAAATGTGTAACTTAACAGCATTTGTTTAGGAAGACCATAGAGAAGCTGAAAATAAGACTCCCAACAGAATTGGCTGGGAATATTAAAATAGGCTTTTATAATTAAAGAAAGTATGACTTGCAAAGTTTTCTAATTTCTTCTTCAAATGGAATCAAAGATTATAAACACCCAAAAACTAGCTTTGTACTTCCACTACACAGCTAAAACAAGAACCATATCCCACAATCTTTTAGAGGAATTAGAACGTTCTGGTTAAGTGAAACGTTTACCTGCATCTCGTTGTACCATATGGTACAACCTCCTTCTTCCTTCAGTCTAGTATTGTAACACCCTTTTCCACGACTACTGCATACATGATACCAAACCTAGAAATAAAGGAAAACAACTTTTAAACTTTGTGAAATAGTTTAGTACATTCATTTTGCTTAATTACAGCATGAGGTAATTCAGGTATCTATTTAAATTCCCTTTCAATTAAGCAAGAACTTTTAATATCCAATGCAAGATATTGAAGTCAGACATCAGCAATGGATAGAACTTCAGTAAGTAACGTCTGTATATTACCTTTTCTTTCTCTTTTGCCACAAGGGAGATTGCTAGACCCATCCTGAAATATTAGGGAAGAAGAGAGAGAGAAAGATGTATTTTAGTAACTACTGTCAACTTATGAAACAACAAAAAACTCAACAAAATGTGGCGACTACTCTGAACATATACATACCTCTCAGCTCTGCCTACTCTCCCAATTCGATGAACATAGTTCTGTTTTTCATCAGGGAGTGTGACATTGATAACTGTATAAGATACACACAATCCACAGAGAATACAAGTTTTTTAAATATATGAACTAATGTCACAGATCAGACACCTAAAATAAATGTCATTTTGATTGCTGCAATCCCTCTCCTTAACCCATATACATACTTTATGTTCTATTACAGCAGTTACAGGTGGCATTACCTGCACTATCTACACTTAAGGCTTCCGCTATAAAACTTTCTCCATGATTACTTTTTGACAAGAGCGGAAAAACAAGCGAAGAATCCCCAACAATGCAGATCATCGTTAGGTATTTGAGACGGTATGGTGAACAATCAAATTAAAAGTTGCCTAGTTCAAGCCTGTAACATCTATAACTTTTTAAAATGAAGCTGTAAGTCATATACCTGTTTTAACTAGTTGACAGGGCTGCAAATATATTGAAGCTGTATGCAATTGAATAGCTTAGTTTAAAAAGCTATGTCTTACCATATGGAACACCATGAATATCAATTCCTCTAGCAGCAACATCTGTGCAGATCAAGAAACGGACATCCCCTCTCTACAAAAACATATTTGTAAAAAGTGTTGTGCTAAATAAACCAAACAAAATCCCAGGCAATGAAACCGTAGTCCTGCCCACTTACTTCACCTCAAAGTGTCTCTGTACATTTACGAACACTTCAAATAAAGCTCTTCCACAGTACAACAGTGCTTTTTGAACATGAATAGCTTGGTCAATTTACATCCTTATTTTTTTCCCCAACAGCATAAGGCAAGTATAAATCAATGAATGGCTTAATCAAAACTAAACTGTCTATTATTTAAATAACTTTTTTTTTAAATATTCAAGAACCAAAGACTTTAAAAAACAATGTAATCTGTTACAGAGCTTAAATTCAGGTTTTACTTAAAAGTAAGCCCGCCTATCCTCTCAATGAAAACTCACAAAGGTCATATTGACTGACAGTATAGATTTCCACCTACAGAAATTGTGCCTCACAGAATTTTAGGAAGTAGGTCATACAGCATTTGAAAGCAATTTAATTTAAATGGAGAACTAGCAACACAAAGTAACATATGATTTCAGATATCGGGAAGTGAAGCCTTCAAGAATCTGCTGCATCACCTTAAATCTTTCCAGGTTTTGCTTTCTTTCTTGAGGTTTTCTGTCACCATGCAGACAGACACATGAGAACTGATGTCCCTTCCTATCAGGGCCTGAAAGAGTTGCTATGCATTAATAACATCATATATAAGTTATGACACAACACCATACAGAACTGGAAAAAAAAGTACATTTTGTAGGCAAGAGTCTCAACTCAGGGGAATTTCACTTAATTTATTACCAATTAACATAAACTTCTAATTACTGATACAGGCATTGGGGAAAAACAAGATGAACAATTAAACAAATGCCTTTCCTCTCCCCTCCCCAGAGGAGGTCTGTGCAGGCATGTCTCCTCACTCTTTCCTAGTCTAAACCTCCCATGTTTCTCCAAACGTGTATCTTCACCTCTCTCCTCACACATTCCCTTTCAGTGTCCCCTTGTGTCTTCTCTCAAATTTCTCCTTCCATGCCTCATGTGTGTGCTTCTATGCATACATGTTTCCTCCCGCGTCTCCAGCCCCTAGCAACTATTGTTTTTTCTCATATACGTTTCAGCAGAGGCACCATACGCTCTTCTCATTGGTTCAAATTTTGGTGCATGATGGGTTGTTTCCAGCCATTTCAGAGCTGTCTGGAACAGGTACAGGGCAGTTCATTGCCTCCTCCCACAAAGGGCACCCCTGCAGCTCCCTGCTGCCAAATCCTGACTTTTATGCCCAATCAGTATGTCAAAAAACTTGAAGCACAATTTTATTTGTGTGGTGTCTGAACATTGGTGACCTCTATCATATAATTTTGGCTTTGAAATAAACAGGAAAGCGAGCAGAATAAGGTCTTGGTGAAAAATATTACCTCCGCCCTGTTGGATGAAGTACTGCTCCATATTATCACAGTCTATTTTAGTCCTACAGAAAATAATGGCTTGGTCCATCTTGTGTTCTTTGATTGCCCGAACAGTGTATTCTCCTTTTAGAATTTTAATAGCTTCAGACCACATTTCTAAGTAAAAGTAAAGAAGTTATTTCACTCACTCACTCACAGCATACATTTAAAGTTTCCTCTAGCCTTCCAGTAGACAGTTAAGCATTTATTAGCAGAGCAGGTGACCTAGACCTTCAGTTTTTTCTTCTCCCTCCCACGCTCCCCTGCTGCAAGGTGATATAATACAGAAAGAACAAAACTACTAAGTAGTTTCAAGTTACTTATACACACCAACAAACACTTGTTTACACACCTGCAAATATATATTCAGGTCTTTTTCTCTCCCCGCTAATTACAGAAACACATTTCTTTTCACAACTATAAAAATGTAGAAATAAAAATTTGGAAGAACGTGACTCAAGGCTGATATCTACTATAATTTAGCATTACTTCATATTTACAATATTTACAAAGGATTATTATTTCACAAGCTATTACTTAACTACTGTTGCTGGTTACCTGGAGTGTTAGCACCAGGTCGTGTATTGTCCTTTGCATGTACTTCATCAGTCTAGGGAAAAAAAACCCAAACAAATAAAACCCGCCAGTTATTAGTCCATACTTCATAGAAGAAACTCCATTAACTTATAATCAGTAAGAAATTCAATAAAGTTTAAAAGTTATCTTAGCATTCTGTTCTCCCACCAGACAAAAGTTAAGCTACCTTTAGCTAAAGAAAAGTCTTGAGTGTAAGCACACAAAACTTGCTCGTAACAAAAAGACAGTAAAATTATTTATGTAGACATTGGATAGAAACCACCTTTGAAAAAAGTGATGAATTAAAAAAACCCAAAACACCAAACCCAAAACCAATGTACTATAAACATGGCTAAATCGTACAAACACAGTCGTTCCTTATCTTTTTCCCTATGCTTCCTTATCTTTTTCCCTATGGTAGGCTGAATCGGATATAAACCTAAAACCCAAGTGAAATACATTAATGCTAAGACTTAATGAAAAAGCTCTAACAGATCTAACAAAGGGATGTTCCATAGATAATGAGCAGTTAAGAAAATCTATTGATTTTAACTGCGTAAGAGTTGCTGAGAATGAAATACAGTCCCAGGTTATTCAGAACTCAAAAGCTAAAGACTTCAACAACAACAACAACCACCACCTTCTCACATGAATAGGTGTCAGGTTAATGTAGAATTTAAACTAGTCTCAAATCTAGCCTGAGATGAAATCCATTCCTCTAAAGATTGCTCGTCTCATAGGTTAGAGACAAAACTCTACTCTACAGAATGATCTATGTTGGAAGGTTTACTTCTTCCTGATCAATCAGGAAAGACAGGTGTTAACTACAGTTAGGCCACAGACCATTAGCTGTGAAATGAGTGAAAAAGCGGTGCAGTGCCATTGTTCTCTAGTAGAAATGAGAATGCTACTCTATCAAGAACTTCCTCAATCATGTAAGACTGAGCTGTTCAGAAACAGTGTTACATTACCAATCTCATGATGCTGATCACCATGGAACAAACCACTTCACGTACACAAAGCTGTTTCAATAGCTGGCAAAGATCCTACAACATTAGGCCCCAATTCTGAAGGTTAAATAAGTAAACATGGGCAAATAATCTTACGTTTTCACTTATAGACCACTTACTCTGATATGGTTCTTGCCGAGCCTTTCCCAGAGTTTGTCAGCTTTTGGATTTACAGGCACAACTACATGGTGTACAGTTTCAGGGACAGAATCTTCCCCTTTCAAATCAACCCAGGTGGGAAAATGCATGATCTTCTCAGATAGTTTTTTCACATCAAAAGAATGTAGTGTTGCAGAGCACACAATCACCTGAGAAGAAAAAAGCTATATTGGATTAACACTGAAGATCAGATTTTCCCAGCAAAAAAGGTCAGAGTAGAACTGCAAGAATGTTATGTAGTTGAACAGCACAATGTAGCACAAGAGAAAGAGTCCCTGACTGGCTTTTCTCATCACAGGAACTACCCAGCTGGCAAGAGTCAAGACACAAAATAAGTTACTTAGCTATTCTCTTACAAAATCCCAATCATTTAAGAGGAAGAAAGCAGAATTACTAAGAGGTGTTGAATAAAGATTGTTAGAGCGTTAGAAATCATAATGTATGTAGACACCCATTTTTCAGATACTTTTATATCTAAATAACTCAAATACTGCTAAACACTGGGCTTCAAGATCTAGCATCCTAAAAATACATATTCACAGGCAATTACTGAACCCAATGGACAAGTGTCACTTTTGGACGAGAGGTATAAAAAAATCAAATAAGCATGCTCCACACCGTGTAACAGTCAACAAGTGAAGGCAGTGCATACCACACAAAAAAACCTAAACCCCAACCAACCAACACAAAACAAACCAAAACCACACACACACAAAAAATCCAAACCCACAAAAACAAGAACAAACTTTATACCTGAAGTCTCTTTCCATCTGAAGTTATCTGAGGAATTTGACTGTGGATCCTATTTATGAAATCTGAATAACCTTGGAGGAGAAGGCCATCCTACATGGTAATAAAATGAAAAAGAAAGCTGCAATTCTTATTTCTCAATCTATACACTTGAGTTAAATAAGCAATACACTTGTAGTCTCAGTTCTCTCTTAATTAGCTGGACAGGTCAATGCCTGGCTAGGATATTACTACTATGGAGGAAAAAAAAGGAAAAATTTGTGGAGTATTTACAAGTACAGCTGCTGTGCTTCACAAGAAATTGAACATCTGTCTCAGCAGCTTCTCCTAGCTAATACCCCAAGGCATTTAATCTTTGTGAATATTCCGTTGTACTATAACAGATTAGAGAGAGGGGCATTCATTTCACAGCATATTGACTACAACATTCATTGGCTTCAAGACCTGCTGGGTAATCAAAAATGCCTATCTTGCCTTTGTCCTTTCAAGTTCCCTGTACAGTAACAGGGACAGACTTCATTAATCTTGTGAATACAGCCTGAAATGTATTTCTCTATCAGAAAAAATTTAAACAGCTTTACCAGAGAGGTTATAAGGGGAAAAAAATGTGTAGGTTACTATGGTTAGAAATAAGAAGATAGACTTGAAAGAGCCTATAGGTAGCTAATTGTTGTTCCACTGAGGTGCCAAATGATATAGAACAATGATGTTTCACTTAGTCTTTTAGGAAATCATAGAACCATTAAGGTTCCAAGGCCTGACCACTTTTTCAGTAAAGAAATTTCTCCTAATGTCCAGTCTAAGCCTCCCTTGGTGCAACTTGAGGCCATTTCCTCTTGTCCTATAATGTTATATTGCATTTAAGAACAGAACTTAAATATCACTTAGTTCTCTACGTACAGCTTCGTCCAGAACCAGGAATCTAACTTGAGATAAATTAAGCTTTCCCGTTGAGACCAGGTCATCCAGTCTTCCAGGAGTTCCAACGACAATATCCACCTATGAAATATGTAAGAGTATGAATTGGTCCCATAACTAACTAGAAGCATTACCAGCTTTGTCTAAATTTAAGACTATGAGACAATTATCAGTATGATGCCCTATTTTCTATTAATTATAACTTCACAGAATCCTAGAGTAATTTGGGTTGGAGAGATCTCTTGAGGTCATCTGGTCCCCACTCTCACCATCATATGCAAAGCAAGGACAATTTCCAAGTTGCTTTAGAGTACTCATGAAGTTGCCCAGTAAAATTTTCAGTATCTTCAAGGATAGAGATCCCACCACCTCTCTGGGCAACCTGCATTTCAGTTCTGTGGCCATTTCATTAACAGAACCTGCTTTACGCAGGAAGCCTTCCCTTATTTTGGGATGTGTTGTGCCCCCGCTCCCTTCTCCCCATGCTTCCCCCACTTCCTACCCCCAAAAAAAGCTGTGCAACTTTGTTATCTGAAGCCAATGGATTTGTTTTTAAATAGGGATAAAATAAATTCAGCTTTTCCCACTGTGGAAGTATACCTATCGAGTCTATCAACTATAGAAATAACTTAAGATTTTGCTAGATGGAAGTGTTCACCTTCATGAATTTAGCATTCACATGGAAGTCTTGTAATCTTCCAGTCCAAGCCTGGCTTCAGAGAAAATTTGTATTTTGGCAGCTAGAATCATTAAAAAACTTATCAATAGTGACGTGGTCTCACTTCCAAAAGCAAGTCTGTCGTGGTTTAACCTGGCAGGCAGCCAAATACCACGCAGCCGCTCACTCACTCCCCCCACCCCCAGCGGGACGGGGAGAGAATCGGAAGGGTAAGAGTGAGAAAAACTCGTGGGTTGACATAAAGACAGTTTAACAGAATAGAAAAAAAGGGGAAAATAATAATGATAATGATAAGATATGCAAAATGAGTGATGCACAATGCAATTGCTCACCACCCGCGCTGACCGATAACCAAGCAGCGATCGGTACTTCCTGGATCACGCCTACCCTTCATATACTGAGCATGACGTCACATGGTATGGAATACCCCATTGGCCAGCTGGGCTGGCTGTCCTGATTATGTTCCCTCCCATCTCGTGTACCTAGCTCAGTCAGTAGGCATGGGAGCTGTCCTTGGACTAGGAGGGCACTTAGCAACAACTGAAAACATCAGTGTGTTATCAACATTCTCCTCGTACTAAATCCAAAACACAGCACTAGAGAGAAATTTAACCCTATCCCAGCCGAAACCAGGACAAAGTCTTAAATAAAAAAAATTACTATGCTATCCCTACAGCATGACTGAATTGACTGTACATCCCATGCTGCTGAAACTAGACCTGTTCCTTCTATGTAGGACTAGTTTGTGGTGTACATTGACCCTGGTAATTGCAGACCAGTTTTATTCACGCAGAACTGAAGCAGAGGTTAATAGGAGAACTGTCTCTGCCTTGTTAGTTAAGGACAAATGGCAAAAATTACAACTTTATTTTAAAATTTCAGAAGTACTCAGGCTTCAACAGAATTTGACCGAGTACTATAAGCATTTGTATTGACAGTTGGTACGGAAGTAAAGCAACAAATGCTAGATCAGTGCAACGTGAGCTTCCTATCAACTGCATAATTTCTTTTTATCAGGTTTCCAGGAATTACAAGAAGCACCATTACTATTCTCTAGCAACATAATGAGTTATTCAGAACCCAAACTATTAAATCATATGAACAAAAATACAACTTACCCCTTGTTCCAGTACAGAGAGTTGATCTCTTGCAGCAACCCCACCAATAATCAACAGCTCCCTAAAATTACATCAACATATTTTGACATTTGCTAATTTTTTATTATATTCAAAAGATATATTAAACATCTGGCTGAAGATTGATTCTTTTATTAGTAGCTGACGATTAATAGCTCTGAACAGTAATTTTAAGAATAAAAGAATAGGAAAAAAAAATTAAAATTTGTCCCTTCATATGTAGCGTATTATATTTCAATTCAAGTCGTGAAAGTTTTGTTACCGGGTTGTATCTGAATTTGATTACTTTATCACTGTTGTATTAAACACATTAACACCTTAACCTATTTAACCTTAAAAAAGAATCTGTTCCTTAAAAATCTCAAACATAAGTTAACTTAATAAGTTTCCTGTGTTCTTGAAAGCTAGAAATGCAAATAACAGTAAACTAAATGAATCTTACATCATACCTTGCCTCTCCCCATTGCTACTTCCTGCAATTCTAGTAAAAAGCACTCTTGTAAATTGACTGCAGTTTAGAATAGGGAGACACTTGTTTAACTTTTGTAAGCACAGTCAAAAGAGAAACAACTTCAGACCAAAGCAGCTTGTAGACTATTTATTTTTCAGAATTGCAACCCCATGCTAATCACTGCAACATTTGTCCTGTGAGCACACTAATGTAAACAGAGCAGACCTTGTATATAACTATTTGTTAGAGATGAAAAACAAACAAAATGAGGGCAGGTGGAGGTGGGGGACACAGGAAGGTGCTCAGAAAAGAAGGGCAGTAAGCAGGAGATGTGCTTTTCTTGATTAAAAACCTTAAGTATCATACACCTTTGATAATCTGAATTAAAAAAACAAATAGATTTGTCATACCAGAAAGAAGTAGTCCGTAGATAAAACACATCAAAAAACCCCTAACTGGTTTGAGTGTAGCTGAAAAGTCAGAAGGTTGGTTGGTAGCAGATATTACTGAGGCTATTTTCAGTAACACTGCAGATTAAGATCCACTTAGCTACAAAGTGGAACACCCCCTGCAAAGTCATGTCCATGGACAATACCAAAAATACAATTATAACAGATGCACTGTTACCTTAATTTGGGATTATCAACGTATTTTTTGAACTGCTTCACATTGTTCAAAGTTTGTTCTGCAAGCTCTCTTGACGGTTCTACAATCAATGCTTTTGGAGCATTTGGAAGGTTCTGTGTTTGAACCACTTGTGCATTTCCTAAGTGAAAAAATATGCCGTTAAGACAAACTACATTCCTATCCTGGAATTTTTTACTGGAAACAAATTTGGATTTTCTACCAATAATCTAAAACCTCATGATTCTAAATGCTCCATTAAAGGGTGATGTTATTGCCCACTCAAATATGAATAGTTTCAGATTAATATTAAGAGATTACAAGTGAATCTTGCCATGATAGCGGGTATACTGGCCATGCAGCATAATTAATTTTATCGCAGATCTTAAATACACACATTTATTTTTAAGATTACACTGTTCAGTAACTTAGCTGAACTTCTCTTTTTATCTGATGCATTTCTAAATTCAAATGTTAAGAATATTTGTGGTTTAAAATGAAGAAAATTTGGAATACTTTTAAAAAGCACTAATATTGCTAAGATCATTGTAAGACCTTGAATACAGCAGTAATGAAGCAATTAAAGTGATCAAAAGATCTGTAAAACAATCAGTATATGGAAGTGAGAGAAGTTTAAAAATCTAACCTACCTGAGTGTTGTGATTTTACAACACTACCATCGGGAGCCTTGCAAAGACCAATATAGCCATCTTTTGGTGGAAACTTGAAGTCGTCTTCACCAAAATTGAATTTCAGTTCAGCATTCTACATTTCAACAAAGTTGTGTCATACAGACGGGGTCAAGAGACCACATAAAATGAGAAACAATTCCATAATTAACTTCCCCATGAGAAATGAGCTAGATGACGAGGAGGGGAAGGTGGCGTTTTCTCCCATCCTACACATTTCCTTTCCCCAAGCCGTCTAAAGCCTGCCAGACATTTTGTGCATGGTTCTAGCTCTTAAAACTCTTTTCTTCTACATCAAAATATTCCCACACTTACAGATACATGGAAACTTTTTGAACTTCCATGTTCCATTCATTTTCAATGACAAACCACAATTTAAAAAAAGAAACCAAACCACATTTTTTTGGACTTGTACATTTCTCTGACCACCAAAACGTTTTGCTAAAACCTTTACTCGGTAAGACATCATCCCAAAGAGACTAACTCCAGAAAGACATACTAGTACACTACTGTAATGTTAGAGTTGAGATTAAACGAAACAGGATTTCTGGCACTTTCAAATTATTTGCTTATATCTGTTCAATCATAGTATATCAAAGTTTAATACAGGCAAGATAGCACTGGTATTAGGAATTAGTTGTCCATGCTATTCTACCCTTATATTCAAGTTTAATTTTTTAAACTCGAGTTTAAATATGTGATATTTTAACTTGAACGATACTCATCAAAGCTGACACACTGTGGTGACCACTCCAGTAGTGAAACACTAGTAGACCAAAGGAAACAGTGTAGAAGCAGAACTACAGTAACTGTAGGTGGCTATGCAAATTCTATACAAAAGTAGTTAGTTACCAAAACTAGAACAATTTTCATGATCTTATACATCTGTGATATTCCTAAGTTACCTTCAGTACACAAGCTGCAAAAAGTGCTTGGTTCCTTATGTGTGATGGGATTTCAAATGCAAGGCCAAGGTCCTTCCCTGAAAGCAGGTTTTGTTCAGTCAGATTCCGCAAGTGTGCGCGTTCCTCCCCCTGTCCCTCCCCCAATACAAGCATCCCAATAAAATTCCAAAGAAGAAAGTGAATAAAACTTACCATTTTTCGAAAATTTTATTTGTCCTTTATCTATGTCTAGATAACATCCAATTGTATCATGCATAGTGAATTCCTGTAACAAAAAGAAGTTTGTGAAGCTAAGAGATTTTAGTGTTGAGTGTGCTAAGAAAACAGTGCTTACATCCTGTCAACTTTTACAGTTTTCCCACTTCTTCCTACTGAATGCTAAGTTTTGAGAGAAGCAAGTTCAATTTTTATTCCAATAATATCGCTGTAAGTAGCATCCATATTTTTATTTGATTACAAATCTTCAGTAAACTGCCCAATTTATCTTAGTTATTTAAACATTTATTGCTGCTTTAAATTTACTTTAAAACCGAACACTTTGACAATGATAAATTTAAGTCATTTACCTAGAATTACTCTGCATTATGGAAAAGTGCATGAATCATGCATTTATTAGTCAATGTAAGCCTAAGCTTAGCACCAAACACAGTAACAGAAACCTATATTTTGACTATATAAAAAGACTACCTCTTGCAGGAGATACTATATGCATGTTATATATGCATGTATACTTAAGCACTTCATTTAAATATTTTGAAATCTGTTCACTGTAATGGTATTCAATAAAACCTGTATATTATAAAGTACTGCTAATTAAACAGCTCAGAAGTCATTACTATAAAAAAGCTACAATACAATAGTCATAAAAGTTACAAGTTTTATGGCATTGAGAGTTCACTAATACCACAAAGAGACTTCAGTTTCTGTGGTATTATTCATATTTATATAAATTATGATTAAACATCTGAACTCTTGACTGGCACACTACACAAAAACCACCACAGATATTCCTGGTAGACATTTTCAGAAGTGTACATGAAGGTAACCGTTCTAATGGCAAGCCCAACTCAATAGCCAGAAATAAAGCATGACTAACTACACCTTAATAGCATTTAAGTATGTGTTTGGCATATGAGAGTTGTGTGATAACTTCTACTTTAACTACTAGTAAACAGGATAGGATGCCCTCACTTAGACATTTGCCAAGGTATATAGACGGGTTGGTGTTGTTCAAGCTAAGACTGAAATAAGTCAAGAAATAAATCCAAGAGACCAGTTAAACCTTTTCTGTGTGTAACAGGTTAGAGATTATCTTCTAAATAAAGGTCAATATATTTGCAGTCTAGCCACAATCATAAGCCTCAAGCTGCTAACTGCTTTTGTTAAATCCGTTAATATGCTTTCATCAAAAAATGCTTCAATGTTTCATGGTGCTTTTGCCCAGTGACCTTCCCTTAAAAAGTTAGCACTATTACAAAAGACAGTTGATTGTTACAGCACAGAACCAACATGCAAAACTCTGCAAAAATAATGTTTCTACCAATAAGCAATTCAAGCTTACCTCACCGTAGCTGTCAAATTGCTTGTTGTGAGATTTCTTACCAGTGCCACCAAAGCCAAAGCCAAATTTATCAGTGCCTGAAGACAAGACAAAGTATAGCTTTTCATCTTTTGGATCGCAGATTGTTTTTTCCTCTTTGTATCGGCAACTGAAACCTCTAACACTATGTCCCGGTTTCGGCTGGGATAGGGTTAAATTTCTTCCTAGTGCTGTGTTTTGGATTTAGTATGAGGAGAATGTTGATAACACACTGATGTTTTCAGTTGTTGCTAAGTGCCCTCCTAGTCCAAGGACAGCTCCCGTGCCTACTGACTGAGCTAGGTACACAAGATGGGAGGGAACACAATCAGGACAGCCAGCCCAGCTGGCTAATGGGGTATTCCATACCATGTGACGTCATGCTCAGTATATGAAGGGTAGGCGTGATCCAGGAAGTACCGATCGCTACTTGGTTATCGGTCAGCGCGGGTGGTGAGCAATTGCATTGTGCATCACTCATTTTGTATATTCTATCATTATTTATTATCATTATTTTCCCCTTTTTTTCTGATCTATTAAACTGTCTTTATGTCAACCCACGAGTTTTTCTCACTCTTACCCTTCCGATTCTCTCCCCGTCCCGCTGGGGGTGGGGGGAGTGAGTGAGCGGCTGCGTGGTATTTGGCTGCCTGCCAGGTTAAACCATGACACACTATCATGTAAAAAAATAATACGCAGCAGTAACTAAAGACTTCTAGCTTTGATATATGCTAAATCAGTATTTTTGTACCAGTACATTTATTGATTTTACTAGTCTCCAGTCATCTTCATTAAAAAATTGAAATAAAAGGGAAGAAGTCACAAAAAACAAGACATTGCTGCCACCTAAGTAGATTTTTTTTTTTTTTACAGGAAGAACAACATTTGTACAAAAAGTTTTAAACTCCCTGATACTGCTATCCTTCCCAAGGAGCCCATTCTCTGCAAGACTAGAACAGGACTCCAGCCATTCCACGTGAATGTTAGAACTGTCTATGGGATTCTTCTTTTGAAGGAAACTCACCCAAATCTAGTGAAGCCTGCATAGTAGACCAACCAACTCTGCACAAGCCTTGGTCATGACAGGAAACTTCATAGTAGTATTTCCCTTTAAAAGAGAAAGAAAGGATCTAAAACAACACCTAAATTTCAATTTCATCAAGGTGGTTCAAGTCTGGCTGCTTCCAAGACCATGCAAGTCTAACATTTCCACCCCTGCTGAAATGCCATAAAATCCCCTATTGTGTTAGTGTGAAAAGGCTTTATAGGTACTTATGTATGTAAGGAAGAAAGATTATCACAGAACAGCAGGCAAAAGAGAGAAGTAGTACATGCTGAGAGGTAGTGTCTGAAAGGCTCCAAAGGAGTGATAAGCTAGAGACCAGTGGTTCTACTGAATCCACAAGAACTGATAAACTCAGAACAGCAGGGGTCTGCTGAATCAGTACAAGGCCACCATCATGCACTAGCATTAACAACTGGTTGTGTAACTTGAACCACATCCAACTGGCTGCTACTTACAGACAGACTACGGGATTATCTGCACACCTGATGAGATGAGACTATTGGAGGGTCCTTCTGAACATCCACCTAGAACCACTGGAGTAGCAGTATGACTCTGCTTCTCAGTCAAGAGTTGGGGTTGACCTCTCAACTGTTGCTCCAACCATGGAATTTGTGCATGCGTGTGTGTGAAGTGTGAGAGGAAACAACTGAAAGTGCTGTGTGAGTAGCTATTTCTTATTAATAACACCTTAATAAAACATGTTCTAGTGAATATTAGTTATGACTCTGACTCAATCCCCTATCATGGAAAAGCTAATTTACAACACAAGGAGAGCAAAACAGAGGTATTTGTCATTCCAAAGTCTTCAGCTAGCAATTGAGTAATGGCACATTTGCTCAGATGGATAATAAATTTTAAATGCAACCCACATTAACAATGGATGACAAGCGGGCATTTCAGTTGAAACTTCTATAAGAGTCTCCAAAATATGTAATTTTTTATCTACCTTTAGTCACTCCTCTAGTTGCTCTGCATCCATGCCATTCTTTTACCTCTCTGCTTTGACAACACAAACCGTCTGATCCAATTGCTGAAAATTACAAGACATTTTTAGTTAAAGAAATTGCCTCTCTAACTGCTTTTAAAAGAAATTTCCATGCATACTTTCTTCTAGTTTTATTCTTTTTTTCACCCAGTGAACATTTTAAGCAGCATTAGGACAACTCACCAAAAGCTGATCCTCTATCATATGGGTTCATCTGCCATTTATTGAGCACTAGGTTTGAAAGACAGCAACAGAAAAAGCATTAAACCAACAAGGTAAGCCTGGAAAACGCAAATTAAAAGCTCCCATTGGCTCTACAGCGTCTGACTTAATTTTCTGGGGAGATAGCTTTGTTCTAATGCAATTCATACCACGAGGTCAAAATGAAGGCCTACAACATATTGCAATAAAGTCTAGAGGTTCCACAATATAAGCAATTTTTGTAAAACTACATGCCATTTCAGTTAGGATTACTGAGTGTATTCACATTACATTCTTTCAAGGCGGATTTTTTTTTTTAAGTTGACTGTACTGTCACCACTGTAGCAGTAGTTATCATGAAGCTGAAAGATGAGAACTTCTGTAACATCTTCAGGGTGTTGTCTGTACAGCTACTGTCACTTACATAAATCTCAACCTATAAACACCACAGGACATGGACATGGCTACTCACTTTCAAGTTGCAAGCTTATTTAAAGAGATGTATAACAGACCCTCAAATACTGTGAGGATATTATCATGGTTACAATCCATTCTATATCAGTGGGTTATGGCCCTGTGCATTTCCTGCTCAGTTCAATGTTTACTAGTTCAAATCTGCAGCAACTCAAGATGATGTTATTCAGCTTCCAAATCTAGCTAGGTGCCAAAAGGAATGCAACAGCTTTATTCAGCACAGCAGAATTGAAAGACACACTACAGTGCTACCGCAGCCATACAAAAATAAGTTTGAGCCTAGAAGATCTTTCTGCTCAAGCTCACTAAGAGGCCCAAACCAAGTGTGTGGTGTCACTGCTGACGTCTCATCTATCCCTGCAATCGTAAGATTTTTTTAACTCCTTTTTCAAAGCTGCACACTACTACCACTTCACATCTTGCAAGGCGCTAAACTAGTATGGCTTTCAGAAGAACACTGAAGAGCGTGGTGAAGGATCAACCAGCCTTAAGCTGCAGACAATGAGCATTACTAAGAGACTGCAATCAAACGCACCCCAGTTCTTTCCATGATTCCTACCAGTAAATTTATATTCACTGGTTTAGAATATCATCACCACAGATTTTATATTCACATTATCCCAAATTAAGGAAAAAATACTTATCTAATGGCAAGTTAGGTTAACTTTACTTTGGGAGGTGATGGAATCGACATGAATTAACAGTGTTCCAAACTTGAGGTGTATGACATAAAAACTTACCTGCCCCACCAGTTTTAATAGTTGCTTTCCCTTTCTTGCCTTCCATCTGGTCCTTCAGCGTTTCATAAACAATCTGGATAACTGGAATGCTGAAAGCCTAAAATGGAAAATTATCTTCATTCCACAACTTATACAAATATTTCCAAATATACAGTCAGCCTAGTTTTCAGGTGCAATATCCAGGGCCAGAAACACTTTAAAACATGCCTATACATATGTTTGTAAGGACTGTTAATAATACTGCTTAAATACATATACAAACATATACACATTCTGTATATACACATACACACAAACACACCACCTCTCACCACTTAAAGACTTTTACTTTCTGCTGATTTAAATTTGATTACTTACACCAGTTTTTCCACTCCCTGTTTCAGCAGCCTATAGGAAGAAAAGTTTAAGAGTTTAACCAGAGTTGCAACTTACACTGTAAGGACTGTTCTACAGTTCTATTTTAATAAAGCATAAACTAAGTTTACTTTTACTTCTGCATAATACACAAAGTATTAGAGAGTAATGTCATTGCTTCACACAAATAAGATGCAAATACAAACACCGAAAACCTTTACAATAGACTTTAAAAAAAAAAAAAACAAACCCAAAAACTCCCAGAGTCAACCAGAAAAACTATCTATGTATGTCTGATTTCTGGAGGCGCTACAGAAGATTACAGGAAGCGTTACTTTGGTTATGGAATCAAGAACACAGAGATCTGCAAAAGACATATGAACAAGGCATACTAATCTGGTATCTTCAAGGTTATCAATACTGAAGCATTTGTTTAGGCAGTATCAGTCATGTTCCATGCAGATCTGTGTCATGTATTTACGACAAAAAGGAGAGCAGATGAAATCAGATAGCTCTCACTCATGTGGCAGTGCCTGTCAAGTAGTCAAAAAACAAAGCCTAAAAAGAATGAATCCCATCTGCAAGAACAGTTGGAAACACACCAGGAACTCAAAGAGGTTTTTAGCTGAAGAATACACTTTCTGTTGCAGAAGGAAAGGAGACGTGGTCTAACTATGGACCCTTCTGGAAAGAGAGAATTGACCGCACAAACAACAATTAAAAGATATAGGCTTTCTAGGAATAGGGCTATCCTGCATACATACCATAAGTACATCACCACCTCCCAGGATCAGTGGGATGGATTCTGCTTGGATATCTGTAGGAAGACTACAGGAAAGAACACATTAACACAAATTAATGTTATCAGTAGAAAAAAGGATTTTTGCTTATATAGAAACTCACAGAAACCACGGTCATCTGCACGATGAGAAATAGCAGGTAAATGTTATTCTTCCTGGCTTGCAGCTAAGGAATTGAAAAGGATTCCATTTACACAGAGAGCTTGGAACAGGAGATGCACCTTGACAGGAAGTGACTAGTGCATGCAGTAGATTCAGCTACACCCTGACAAGAGGGCTACATCTCGTATCACTATGCTGAACTATAAAAGAAACAGATTAATTATATATTCCATTTTCCTTTCTTCAAGTGAGTTTCACTTCTAAAGCCACTTACACAGCCCTCATTTACAAGATTCCTATTCAAAACTGGAAAAGAAAGTAAAGATAACTAAATGTAACCAGCATTTTCAGACAATCACAGCTAATTAATACCATGCATATGAGAAAAGAAGAACTACATACACTAAGATTGTCCATACTGATAACATTCTGAATAACAATTCAAAACAAGTTCTGATGTCAAATATTTTAGCCAAACAAGTAATTAAAACCAGGAAGAATAACTTCTGTAGAAGACTGACACACAAGCATCAACTCTGAAAAGCACAAATTCAGACCGCAGTCTGGAAAAAATTTATTAAACTAGCATCAGTTATGTGACATCCAATAATCCCACAATACATAATAAATAAACCAGAAGCACAGAGGTAGAAGCACAGAGGCTTTTATCAAACAAATGACACTGAAGTATAAGCAGTCATGCTTTGGGTGTCCAAGTTTAAACGTTACCACTGCAGTCACAATTTGTGTTCTTCAGTCATTTACACTAAAAAGAAGTGCATGAGATGCAGTAACAGTTAAAGGAAAACACATATCTGCTTTGTTTTAACGTGACACCAGAAGTATTTTAAGAAGCATGTCATACATCACTGAAAGGCAAATTAGATTTTGCCAGGCCCAAACGCATTGCTACTTACAGCCAGTCCATCTCCTCCACTGCTTGAGCTATCTCGGGCATAACACCCATTTCTGTAAGACAAGGAAAAAAGGCACAAGCAGTGTTATTTACCTCAACATAGCCCAAAAGATTTCTAAGTGTCAACACTTCCAACTACAGACAAAAACAAAAAAAGCATTCTTTTTGGCCACAGCACATGCAGCCTTCTCTATAGAACTCAAATGATAGATAAGACACATTCTCACTTCCCTGCATATAGTTTTGACAGTTGTCCCCACTTATAGCTGAGTAAGTCAGGCATATATTAGGGATAGGGGCAGGTGCTGACATAGTAGCAAAGCAAACACACTGGGAACTGAGTACCATTTCAAGGGCAATGTACTTATCTTTGCACATTTAAGGAAACTGCCTATGCAAACAACAGAGAAGACTTTGTTAATCACAAATATCCTGACTCTCTCTACAGTTG
Source organism: Calonectris borealis (assembly GCF_964195595.1). Classification (NCBI taxonomy): domain Eukaryota; kingdom Metazoa; phylum Chordata; class Aves; order Procellariiformes; family Procellariidae; genus Calonectris; species Calonectris borealis. Next base: position 14,119,956 of record NC_134314.1, read on the forward strand.
AGATACAAACAGTTTTCAAAAAAAAGAAAAAAAAAAATGTATCATGTAAGGACTCAGATTTGAGATGCTTAAGTTTCTTCTCACCAAATTTTGCCTTACACACTTACAGGATGTGTATTAATTAGACAATGCTTTGATTTTCATATCATTACTAATCACATCCAGCTTTGAAAGGTTTTTTCCTTAGATACCCCTTCTGGCAAACTCACATCAAGGTCTGATGGTCGTACCTCAGCCACAAGTTAAATATGAAGCCACATAATAACGTTTGTATGTTGATAAACAAATTCCCTCTATTTAAAAAAGAAAAAAAAAAGAAACCTGCAGCTATTCAAAAAGGGCAAGAGAAAAGCAGATCTTAACCAACCCAAACTTTGGTATTATACCACCAAAATAACAATTTAGCTGCTGGTTATCGTTTCAGGTGCATAGGGTTACTCTAAATCAATTTCTTTAAGTATAAATATGCACCTTTCTAAAGGGAGCTTTTACATGCTAGCCATTACACTGTCACAAGCTGGGTTTCACATATACCACACACGTACACACACAGAGAGCTGGAGTGATATATGGATGCAGCCAAAAATTATTCTTCCATTTGCTATAATACAAATGCTATAAAAAAACCGTTTTATTTGCCACATGATTTCAGAAAGCTTTAATGTTTTCAAGTGATAGCTCGTAATCCTACAAAACTAGACAATCCACATAAGCAAAAAGCTTTTTCCATAGCAATAAAAATAGCTATTGATTGTAAATTACACATAAATCCCCAAATTATTTTTTCCATTTTTAGTACACTTCCAGTTTAATTCAATATACAGTACAAGGGTTTAATAAAACAATGGCACTATGACATTTTCCTCACCTACAACCAAATTAATCCTGCTCTCTAGCATCTAAACTCATCTCTAGACCTATGGAAGAAGCTTCAGCATTTTCCCTCATGATTAGATATAAATAATTCAGTCAAAAGAAACAAATTAAAAACTTCATATACATTAAAACTTAATAGTACCCTAATGTTGATTGGTCGCCTATGTGTCCATATATGTGCGTGGGGTGGGACAAACAGTGATGTTTCCTCCTTCAACAGTAAATTTTCAGATTACAGTTTACACACATATTTCAAACCATACCACAGAAGACAGCTACTCCTATAAAAACCAGTTATTATCCACTGCAACACACAGAACAGTTATCATGAGCCTCCTGTTACAGAAACCAGTCAGCCTGAGGAACAAGCCTGACTTTTAAGCAGCCCCAGCTGCCAGATGCATGCATTCCACGTATGCACTAAGGCCAGCAAATCCATTTTGATAACCACTTCCGAAGGCCTGCAAAAGCCCGAGCAGCCGGGAAGAGCACCTACATCCCCACAGGCCTCTCGACCTTAAGCCTGCTACGTGGTAAGTCACATACTGCAGGGGGCCCGCACCGAGGGCAGGCCCGAAGAGGTGCGTGCGGCGCTGACAGGGCCCACCCGCCGCAGGGAGACCGGGAGCCGCCACCCCCACAAGGCGCCGGCAGCCCCAGAGGCGAGAGGCTCTCCCAGCGCCTCGCTGCCGGCACAGCCGACACCCTCCGCCTGCCCCAGCACCACGTACCCGAAAACGCCGCCATCTTCCCACCACGAACACCGCCAACCACCACCCGCAGGGCGCAAGCGCCTAGCCCGTCCGCGGCTTTATGGCGCCGGGTGGGAGGCGGGAGGCGCCGCGCCGCGCGTTCCGGCCCCGGCCCCGGCCCCGGCCCTGGCCCGTTTGTGCCCCCTTGGGGCACGGGGACGCGGGCTCAGGCGCGGCCCTACAGCTAATGCACCACGGGCAAAATGGGAGGAGGAACTGGTTTTGTTCTGTTCGCGGATTTTTAGGGTACACTCAGGTCACCTGCTCACGGTTTTACCACTTTTCTCAAAGCCCGGCGTGTTTTTCCCCTTGCAGGTCCAAGCTGGAGCGCGTCCGCGGCGCCGGGCAGCTGCGCACAGCCCGGGCCCGGGAGCCGACGGTCTGGTCTGCACCCGGGGAAACATGCTTTAAACACGAAGTGTGGGTTTACAGTGAGAATCTGCTTTACATTTGCACACAGCACTGTCATCTCTTCATTTCGTTGCTGTAATTCACATTTGCATAGCTTTCTACAATAAACATAGTTTATTCAGTATATATTCAGCGTTTTGTATGAACAAAAGTACCTTCACACATAGATAACTGTCCTGGTTTCGGCTGGGATGCAGTAAATTTCGTCCTAGTGCTGTGTTTTGGATTTAGTATGAGAAGAATGTTGATAACACACTGATGTTTTCAGTTGTTGCCAAGTACCCTGGCTAGCGGGGCTAGTCCATGCTCTGGAAGAGGCTGGGAGGGAGCATAGCCAGGACAGCTAGCCCAGCTGGCCAGTGGGGTATTCCATACCATGTGACGTCATGCTCAGTATATGAAAGGGAGGCATGTTCCAGGAAGTGCCGATCGCTACTTGGTTATCGGTCAGCGCGGGTGGTGAGCAATGGCATTGTGCATCACTCATTTTGTATATTCTATCATTATTATTATTATTATTATTATTATTATTATTATTTTTCCCTTTTCTGTTCTATTAAACTGTCCTTAACTCACGAGTTTTCTCACTCTTACCCTTCGGATTCTCTCCCCGTCCCGCTGAGGGGGGGTAGGGGCAGTGAGTGAGCGGCTGCGTGGTATTTGGCTGCCTGCCGGGTTAAACCACGCCAATAACACACCAATTTATATTTTTAGACACACATGAATGGGGATGCATTCTCCTCCAGTTTTTACAGAAGTTTCTCCGAATTCTGCACAATCTTTTTCTAGTGAAGTTAAAGGCAAGAATCTCTGGGGTGTTATTATAAAAATACAATTAGATTGCAAATGAAAAAAATGCAGCTTCTACAGTTACACCATGAATTAATGGTGCGTTTGTCTGTTAAGTGGAAGGCACAGCATAAAATATTACCTACTGTTTTCCATCGTGAAACACAACTTTAATCTTTTCTAAGGCAGTCCTCAGATACAGGCACATCTGGTTCAAAGGCCAAATAACCGACAGCATCTCTGACAATGTAGTTCTCTTAACCACTGTGTTGCAATTTGAGCACTGGTTTTGTCCTAGAGGTTTATTTCAAGAGCTTTTTTGAAACACTGAACCCTACTGACTGTTAACTTATGCTGTAGGAACCAGGTGTCGTGCAGAGAAAAATACAGCAGATATTTTATATCTTTAGTACCAGGCAGTTTGCATCACGATGGCTTCTCACATATCAATTTGGAATTTCCTTTGGAAATATCTTCATTTGATGTGCTTCCTTTCTTTCACTATTATTCACGATATCTGTCAATTATTATTTTGCTTGCTTTTGGATAAATGACAAATCTAATAATTTTTAAAGACACAGATATGAATAATCTACAGATGCAACTGTGATTCTGAGAAAATGGCAGACCTCGATATCAATACGTAGTGCTGCTTGCTGGCGTGGAACCCAGCGTGTAATTTACTATGAATCTCCCACAATTTTTTGAAACTTACGAACATGATGTTATACTATTTGTCATTGCTTTACAAGCTACATTGTCAAATACAGCTAAATAAATGTTATTAAGTAAAGAGACAGCCAGAAAGCATTTTTTTCTCATTTGGTTCTCCCTGAAGTGTTTCCCAAGTATCCAACACGCTTTCATATTGCCCTGAATCCCTAGTTTCAGAATTTAATTTTTAGTTTAACCTAATTCTAGACTGCACAGTTGCCTACAAGACTAAAAGGCTACTAAATACAAGCTAAAAATAGAGTACAGGAGCAGAAGTGGCAGGGTGTGAGGTAATTTTCTTTCAATTTTTACAAACACTTTATAAAGTTGCAGGAAAGAGACTGAAACCATAGTTCTTTCATAATAATTTACAAACAGGCTCATTTTTATCTGCTTGAGAGAGCTGAACTCTATGAGTGCAAACGTTTGTAGGACTGAAATATTTATAAGTTGGAAGAGCAACTTGTGAGAAATATTTAACTTTTGCTTTTTTCCCGTTTTTTTTCCCTATTAAGTAAGGGTTTAATTAATACACTCAGGCCTTGCCTACATTAGGTGTTCCTTACCCTAAAGGTTCTCACTGTCAGCTTTCTGGACAGCCAACACCAGGCTGCAGCTGCAGGTTTTCCCCTGGGCAGTCCCGTTGAGAAGGCCGTGCTAGTGGGGCGGCCGTGCCGGCAGGGTGGCCCTGATGCTGCCGAGCAGTGGTGGGCGCTGGATAAAAGGCCTCCGGGGATCCCTGGGGCAGCAGACAAGCTGTGGACCTAAAGGTTCATTTGTATATGCTCTCTATAGGTATACATCGTGTTATATTCGCTAGCTGTCTCCTCATTTCTTGCCCCAAAAGTACATCCCACCCCTCGTGGCTTAGCGGGAAGGTTGAGGTCTCTGCAGCTGCAGCTGCCGTCCTTCAGAGGAGCCGCTGAGGCGGCGAGGGCTCCTCAGCCTCGCTCCCTTGCCCTCAGCTTCGAGCTTCCCCCGGAGCAGACGCCCTTTCAGGGCTCCAAAGCCCCTCGGGCAGGGAAGGCAACGGCCTCTCGCCCCGCGGCGAGGAGCGGGGCGCGGCGCCAGGCGGGCTCGGCAGCGCTGAAGGAGTTAAAGGCTGCCGGCTCCGCGTTACTCTTTTGGCCTCCGCCGGGCACCGTCGTCACTGCGGCGGAGAGTGGGTGGGTGGGTATTGGGCCAGCATGGCCGCCGCCGGCGGGGAGCGCGGCGAAGCGGCGCCGAGGGAGGAGGGGATGGCCGGTGCTGGCGAGGAGGAGGACGAGGAGGAGAATATCCTGTACGACCTGCTGGTGAACACCGACTGGCCTCCGGAGACGGAGGTGCAGGTGCGTGCCGCCGCGGCGTGGCCGGGGTGCGGGGGAGGGGACTGGCCACGTAGGCGCGGGCGGGGATGCGCCCCGCTGCCCCGGTGGCTGGGCGGTCCGGGGCGGGGGGAGGCCGCCGGCCCCCGAGCTGTTGCCTCCAGGGAGGCTCACCGGGCTGCCCGCTCCCTCCTGGTGGGCACAAGAGCGGGGCGGGCAGCAGGGGCAAGCACAGCAGGTGTCCCTGCCGGCGTCCTGCCCCTGTCGTGGTCTCGTGTCACTTAATTCCCGCGTTGTCACCCTTCTTGTGCCGCCTGGGATGCCTTGAAGTCTTTCTTGCTCGTTACCTATGAACAATGCGGACCGGGTTTTACCGTTGAGCTGATGCGAGGGAAGCTGTCATGAAGTCAGGTCTCATCTCCAGAAACAGCTGTTCTGAGAGCAGTGGAAGCTGTCCTGGTGAAAACAAGGTCTTTAGCGAGCTTAGCTTGCGTGAGGAAAACTAGATCCCTCTCTGGACTCGTATATTGGAATGGTTGCATCGGTATTTTCAGGAGTGGGTTAAAAGGGAGAAGTATATCACCTTGTGTCTAAAAGGCACACAAATGGATGCCAAAGCTTAAAAGATCAGAAAACATTGTTCTTGTATTACAAGTTTTTGCTTGCTTCTGTCTATTCTTCATGGGTCAGTGGAAAAGCTGAGAAGCTCTTTCATCTTTGCTTTCTCATCTTTTCCCCTGCAACGTGCTGAGCTAGCATCTTACCTGATTTGGACATAGAGGATGCAAGCAATGTGGTTTTATTTCTTTCTTGTAGTGGTTTTCAAGTCCACTGCTGTTGTTAATGAGTTTCTCACTAAAAGTAGTTTATGGAAGTATTTTAACAACATTTTATGCTTGATGAGAACATCCGAACAGAGAAGATGTAAAAACATCACAGGTGGAAGAATGTACCTATTCATAATTACTAAAGCCATTCTCCTAAAAATATGTTTTTGTTTATCAGAAAGACTTTTTTTTTTGTTTCTTTTGATCTGTAAACCATCAATTGCAGCAACAGGTGTGGGTGTTTGCAAAATACAATTACAGTGTTACCAATTACTAACTTTATAGATTGTTCATGTAGGTCAGTAGACAATTGCACCTATTTTTATTTAACTGTGTTTTGAGATATGGTAAATAGTGTTTGTTTCTAGTAACATATGAAAACGATTTACATGTCTGCAAACCATGAGGAGGACTTAGGTGTGGTGACACGAGACTGTGGTTCTACAACTGCATTAAGGGGGCACATTTCTGACAAGTATCCCTTCTCTTCTGCTGCCATTAGTATTCTTGAAGTTGTGGGGTAAGTTGATTAAAGAACTGATTAGCCTGAGAAATAATTGTGTTGTTTCATTTCCTTTTGTTGAGTGGTCACCCTAGTACTCATGTAGGTACCAAGGGGGGTGAATAATGTGTCAGTCAAAGCTGAATGAAGTGTGAGACCTCCCTTTAGTGGCAGCGTGTGGGTATGCCAATTTAAAGTGATTGTGGAATCACAGTCTGAGGGTCCTTATCTGCTCTGATAGTCAGAATTTCTAAGCATCACAGAATTCTGCTTGTCAACTTCAGCAAATGGTACAGGCTATTTCAAACTTGATATTTCTTGCCTATTTATTTTCAAGATAATTCCCATTTTGAATGGCAGAAATAGGAAGGCTTGAAAATATTGTGCTATGTAGTTTGTTTGGATTTACATCTTTCTTGAAGACTGTCAGCAGCCAAGGACACTTCTGATAGTCTTTTTACAGTTTTAGTGGGAAATTAATGTACATAGGCAAACAATTTATTTTGTCAGCATGATTCAGTTTTTACCTTAAGGTGCCTTAACAGTGATATTATTTAGGTGATTGTGACTTTCTCTTTGGAACATCTGTCTCTTTTAGTCCTGGTTTATTTAGACTTTTCAGAAAAAGTCACAAAACACTCCTGCCACTTCTTGTAGAGCTGAGTGGTTTGGAATGAGTGAGGTGAGGGACAGCAGAAGGGGAAAGGAGGTTGAATGCTGTACTGGGAAATGAAATTAAATGTCTTCTTATGCAGTCATCTAGGATACAAAGCAAGGCCTTAAAACAAACTTTTCACAGGTTTCTATTGACTTTGTTTTATTTTTCTGTTATCTCATTTGGGATGATTCATTTTTAATTGTGGAGTGCTGAGCACTTACAACTGTAATTATGACCACTGGAAGATGAATCCTGTGATGAACATGTAAAGTTGTGTTAAATTCAAGACATTGATAAAACTGGCATGGATTTCTGAAGTTGGAACCCCAAATTAGCTTTAATTTTAGTTCTTGTTAGTATTCTTATTGACCTGTATGGAATTTCCCAAGAATAATTTTTTTTTGGAGGGGGAAAATAACAGATATTTGTAAAGGACACATGCAAGGAACTGACAGAGAAGAGAGTGGTGTGGAAATCAAGCAGTCTGTATTCAGTGTAGTGATGTGATTGTATACAATGCACTGTTTGGGAACCCTGAAATATATAACAAGAATAAAAGGAATTACTGAGTAGTTGATCAGTGAAAATATGAACGAGGCAGTGGTTGTGGAAGAAGTTGTAGGGGAGGACTCATGCAGTCATTTTGTAAATACAGGCAGACTGAACTTTTCCTTTTTTCCAGTAGACAAGTACTGCCTATCTTCTGAAATGTATCAAATGTATCGCTTGATTCTGTGGGGTTTTTTAATTGCCATCTAACGTTTTGAGATTTCCCCAACAACCTCTCCCGCCGCCCCCCGAAAGCTTGCTGGGTGTGCAACAAAATCCAAAACTAAGTGGGTGTTTTGTCAGCGAGGAAGTTATGTACGTTTTATTTCTGGAATGCTCTGGCAAAGGAGAACTTGAAGTTGTTTTCCCAAATGGGAATGAATTAAAAAAGAAATATAGCAGATCTGGTAGCCATTGCTGTTGCTGAGGTGATAGGAATATATTATAAAAATTAAAATTCAGGTCTTCAGAGTATGATAGTAAATCAGCTTTATGAAGGGATTAAGGTGTGTGGAATAGGAGCCTGTAGTTTAGACTCAGGAGTGGACACTAAGAATACTCAAAAGAATTCTAAAGAGGTATAAGCAATTTTTGGAAATGTTTTTACTGGGAACTTTTCTTAATCCAAAACTTTAAAAAGCTCTGCTTTTAACCTCCCTGGGAAATTGCAGTTCTCCCTGAGGTACTGTGATAGCTATAAGAAATAATTTGTACTCTCACTTATTTTACTGTAATGCCTTGTTATTTCCTGATTGATCAACCTGAATTTGGAACATTATCTATTAGTACAGCTATGTTGGCTTCTTCCATGCTGTGAGATGACAGCCTGATTACTTGAAAGACTATTTCTGGATTGCAAACTTTGCATAGAAAACTGCTAATCTTTACTTCAATAACTTAAATTTGTGAGCCCAGATATTTCTTTTTAACATGGACATACTCTGGAATTTTGATAAACTTGTATGTCTTTCAGTGTTTGCTGCTCTATAACTTGGAATGAGAGGTCTGAATATTTCAGTTAACGAGTAATGATCTGCTCTATGTATTCTATACTGAAGGAAGAGGAAATTCATTTATTACCTACTCTAATGCTCCGTTTGTGCTGCTCTAATATTTTCACATGAAAAGTGTAAGCATGACTGCTTATTTGGAAGATTTGTGTGTGATGCCTTCCTTATTGGTTACCTTTCTTGTCTTCTCAGTTTAATCCCTTTTTCCTACTTTCTTATGGGCAAATAATTTTACCTCTTCTTATAGCTAAGAATATACATCCTATGTTGCTTTGTATTTCTTTTTTCTGTGTTTGGAGAGTGCTTTCATTTATATAGTGAGTGTAGTTTTTCCTCTCTGCCTTAAGTAGAGCAGGACAGCTGGAAAGGCTATGTAGATGGTTTGGAGTAGAGGTGGTGATCTGAGTGGCTGTGTTACCTAGTACAAATTGACATAAAGAGAGTTTTTTTTTCTTCAGAAGTTCTTTGTTTTTTGTAATGTTTCTGAAACCTTCATAAGCTGTCTTTATATAGCTTAGCAGTTACATATTAGCATAGTATGTTGAACATCAATTGCTTCGACTTCTTCTGGGCATTACAGATCAATCTGGCATTCATTTGGCATAGAAAGAATGATTTATAATACCTTACAAGAGAACATAATCGGAAGTCTATGTCTTTTGTTACTACCCGAAGATCAAGGGAAAGCTGAATCAATAGACAATCTGTAGTACATTTTGTTTATTACATCTTGGCACTTAAAATATTTGGCTTTATAGCCTGTTCTAGCTTATGCAGTTAAATTACTCACTGTATGAAGTTGCGAATAATAGAACATACATAAGGAACTTGTATGCTAGCAGGCAACTTACCTATATTCACTGAGTAAATTTATGAATGTTGTGTTTAAGTTAAAATGTGTTTGACCATTATTGTAATTGCAGCCAAGAGGCAACAGAAAACATGGTGCATCATTTATCATCACTAGAGCAATTACAGGTAAGTATGACTTGTTCTTATGTTCATGACTCATAAGAATATGTGGATTGCTTGTAAAACTTACAATTTCTGCACTTTAGCATGGCTAGTGTAATGGAAATAGAGTGCAGGATGTGTTTTCAGGAAGATGTTTTCTGATTATCAATATTGCTATGTTATTTTTATGTCATTTTTGTGAGCTTTCTTGTCTCTATTAGCTTATTGGGACAAACTAGTAAACCATACATCTAAGAAGTTTTGAAGCTCTGCTGTGTTTTGCAAAATGTTGTTGATGTTTTTTTCTCAACCAGCTCTTGCATTGGGCCACTTGCTAGTTAGTTCTATAAGGAAGCTTTACATTATGGTCATATTACATTGCCATTCAACACTCTGTTTATGCAGTAACTGAATTGCATTTTCATCCAGTAGGAATTTCTCTTAGAATTTCCAGAAATGTGTCGTGATTTTTTTTGATCTGGCATTTGCATTTACTCTAATATAAGAATTCATTGGCCAAGGATAGAGGTTTTTTCCCTAAATACCTTTTTCTTTTGTGAGAATTTCTGAGATTCTGTGTGCAGTAAGCTGGAGAGTGTTTTAAAACCACTGGAGATATAATTTTTGCCTCTTTTTCCGTTGTAGGTCCTGCATTGTTTTTGCTTCGATACATCTGGTACAGGTAGGTTTGATGAAAATAGTGCCTAATCTTTTTAATTTGGTAATTTTTTATAGCTTTTTGATTTGATGGAAAGTTATTTTTAATGAGAGTAAAATTGAACACTTGTTTAGAATTGTCCAAGCTTTGTCCCAGCAATGCTTAGAATATTCTCTTTTCATAAGTTTGAGTTGTAACCACTTCAGTTGCAGCTGAAGCGTATCTAGAAAAGAGCTGGTGTATATTAGTTTGACTTTTTGCTTTTATCAGAAGCCTAAGTAAACTTGCGGTTGGAACATCATCTTTCTCAAAACACGTTTGTCCTCCGCGCTCTCAACTGAGATATTGCAAGTGCAGCTGTGTGTGGGGGTTTTTTTTTTTTTTTTTTTCCTTTTTTCCTTAAGCCTCAATGACGGGTATGATGGCATGGCAGGATTTGCTTCCTAATAATTTGGATTTTTTTTCTCCCTTTGCAATTCAAACTGTCATACAAAAAGCTTGATAACTAGTTGAGCAACACTCATGCCATTTATAAATTTAACTTCTGATTCAAAAGGCACTTAAATGGTCCCGGAAATATATTGGGGTAAATACAGTGTTCCTCAAGAATTTCAGCTCTGTGGTTATACTACTCTGTTGATGTACTTGGCAGGTTTGAAGATAACAGTTCTCCCTTTTTAGGGGTATTCTGTTAGTTCTGAGATATATAGAAAGGGATATTAAAGTGATTCCCTGTGAAACAATGCTAATCTTGAATTCAGTAGGCAGTGCTGTTTTCCCTATTGCTGGTGTTCTGCTTTATTTTGTGTTGTCCCCGTCCCCCCACCTTTTTTTTGGGGGGGGAGTGATGGGGTGGTGTTTATGGGCTGCATACAATCATATAAGTCTAGTTGTAAGAATTCAGACAGAATTAACTTATTTTTCTTCCCTCCCTCCAAGTAGTCATATGTAAAGTCTGATTTCTAGCTTTTATAATTGATTCTAGCTGCTATTTTTATGTGTTCAATAAAAGCGTTTGGGAGGGAGCTCGAGAGGCCTCTGCTTTGAAGTCCTGCTAAAAGCAGGGAGAACTTTGAATTTAGACTAAGTTCCTTAGGGCTCTGTCCAGCTAGGTCTTGAAAAGCTTAAAGGATGGAGATCCCAAAGACTCTCTGGGCAGCCTGTTCCAGTGCCTGACTGTCTTTATGGTGAAGAATTCTCTTCCGTATGTCAGCTTGGAACCTCCTCTATTTTAGAATCAAAGAATCATTTAGGTTGGAAATGACTTTTAAGATCATTGAGTCCAACCATTAACCTAACACTGCCAAGTCTACCAAAGGATTGATCACAGTTTCTCATGCTCCTGCCATGCACTTCACTGGCTCCCATCTTCCTGGTAACCTCCTAGGTATCGGAGAGCTGCTGTTTGGTCCCCCTGAAGCCTTCCCTTCTCCAGGCTAAACAAGTACAATTCCCTGTTCTTGTAGGGCAAGTGCTCTAGTCCCCTGACCGTCTTGGTGGCCCTCCAAGTTATTGGACATTAGGAGAAACTTCTTTACTGAAAGAGTGGTCAGGCCTTGGAACAGGCTGCCCAGGGAAGTGGTGGAGTCACCATCCCTGGAGGTATTTAAAAGACGTGTAGATGAGGCATTTAGGGAGGTGGTTTAGTGGGCATGGTGGTGTTGGGTTGACGGTTGGACACGATGATCTTAGAGGTCTTTTCCAACCTTAATGATTCTATGATTCTATGATTCTTCTTGTAATGGGGAGGGCCCAAACTAGCTGCTGACCAGAGTATAAAGAGTGATGAGTAAATAATCAGTTCCCTTAATATGTAGTTTTGTTCTGTTAATTCAAACAAGGATGTTGTTAGCCTTCATCGTTGGCAGGGTGCAGTGTTGATTCACGTTTCGTTGCTAAAACCTCCCAGGTGATTGATGGTTGCCTTAAAGCTAAGTCGTCCGGCATGTGTGTCTCAGGTACTGCTTTTCTTAGGTGTACATTTTGATTTAGCCTAATGTTTTTGTTATTTCAGCCCTGCAAAGTTTTCTCTGCCCACTGGACTGGTTCGTCTAGTTAGTAAGCAGATCAACTGGCACCTAGTACTTGCAAGGTAACCAGCTTACATGCTTTTACATTTTTGGCAGTAGTGAATGCATTAATGTTTCCTCTCCCCCCGCCGCCGTCCCCATTGGTGAGAATGCTGAGTTAATACTATGCTAAAGTCACGTTATTCTTTTTGGTCAAGAGAAATACTGGAGACTTTCACAGGTAGCCTTGGGAAAAAAAGGTTAGTCTGCTACCCAGGGGCTTCCATGCTGCTTCCCTTCATTTAATGCATCTCTCACTCAGGTCTGAATGTCCCTCTGTCTTTTGAGGCAAAGTGGCTTGCAGTGCAGTCGTTCTCAAACTCAAGTCCTGAATTTGATCAGTTAAAGACCTATTACTTGGCAGGATATGTAATATAAACTGCTTATTTTAAGATTTGTAGAAAGGGAATGCATACCCTCAAGACTTGTCTGCTATTGTATGTTTAGAGGAGAAGTGAGAGTTCCAAGGCTAGAACCAGCTGTTCTGCTGTAATTTTAGCAGCATCAGTGAGATCACTGACTTTTAAAAATAAGCATAAATATGTACAGAAAAATGGTTCAATGACATGAAGGTAGTAGGGAATGTTTTAGTTTATTATGTATTATTGCTGAATATGATCAGTGGTTCAGCAAGAGCTCTCTACTGTTGAGAGAAATGGTGATTCTTTGAGGGAAGTGATGATCTCTTTTGATGCACAACATGCCAGTTGCAATGTTGCATGTTAGTACAAAGGAGATGACGTAACTTACTGAAGTATGATAGTTGTTTATTCTAGATAAAGCCATACATAGTTTTAGATATCGCTGTTACAAAATTATCTATAGTAAAATCTGATTCTGACTTCCCCTGTAGCAAGATTTTAGACGTTTCTGTTTTCTTAGTGCTACTAGAAAAGAATGAGAGATACATTTCAGTGACATGAAGGGAATCTTATTATAGCACTGATTTTTTTTTTTTGTATAAAAATTGATGTTTCCCAATTTGTTTTGATTTATGAAAGAGGAAATTTATATTTAACCTTGCAGAAAGCACCTAGAGCTCTGATGCACATTCTGTAAGGACTGGACTTCAGATGAACTTTCACGCCTTTATTTTTCTCTTTCAGCAATGGTAAATTGTTGGCAGTTGTTCAAGACCAATGTGTAGAAATCAGGTAACTTAGTATTATCTATTGCTTCATGACCACAGTTGTGGAGTTCTGAGAAAGTGTTTCTAGTCATTTACTGACAGTACTTTTAAAGATTTTTCTGGGTTTTTTGGGAATGTTACATATTGTGAAAGTAATCTATGGAATAATCTTAAAATACATTATCACTTAGAAAGCAGAAGCCTTCTTTTTCTTCTTAGTTCTTGGCCATTCCCCGTTTAAAAAACAAAACAAAACAAAACACCCCACCTCAAAACGCCCCACAAATATTAATGTTATAGATAAATTTATGTAAGTATCTATCTGTATCTCTCTTTCTCTTTTTTTCAAGATGTGAAAGAAAATCAATTAAGGTGCTTCAAAATACTAAACCCAAATCGTGGTCTTTCTAACCTTTGCCTTTCTATTTCCCTTTAAAGTAATCATGAGCAAATAGAAATTCTCTCCTAATAAATGGGACAAGGAGCTAGTATTCTGCTTCTCTGTGGAGTAGCTGGCATGTATGATACTTCACCTTATTTTACAAGTAATGTGGATTGCCGTAAAGACTGATGCTTTCCCTTTTTCTTCTGCTCTCTAACAAGCTCTCCTTTGCCAGTTCAAGAACACATTTAGCTGTAGAATGGATCTTGATTGAGTGTGTTTACTTGCTTCACAAAAATCCATTTGCTAGAAGGTCAGACCTTCTATTTATATGTAAAAGAAGCAAGTATATGAAAATTGTTCAATCAGAAGTGTGTGAACACCATAAATGTCAGCTTATAGACTATAAAATAAATCTTGTGTTTCAGCTGTATTAATGTAACTATATTCTTGCATTGTTTCTAAAATTGTAACCTAGAGAATACTGACTAGTTGTTTTTTTTCCTGAAGTTCTGAAATGCTGCTATCCTATTTTGAACAGCATTACTACTAAATGAGGGATATTAGTATTTATGCGTTGGGAGGAGGGTTTCTAAAATACTGTTGTTAGTGTTGTAGCTGCCTAAGGGTGAAGGCTACTATCTGCCATTTTGAACAAGTAGTTAAATACATGCAGGTTTTTTAATTGTGCACTTAGAGTATTTTTATAGTGTTCTGTTTATTCTGGAAAATTGAATAGTGTTTTTTTTCTTATTTAAATCCATAATGAGTCTTTTTCTGCAGGTCTGCAAAAGATGACTTTGGATCCATAGTTGGAAAATGTCAAGGTATACAATATAGCAACCTCTACATCATTACTTAGTGTCATCATTGTTTATTATTCATGCATTGCTAAGTGGTGATGTCGGTTTACTTTAAAGATAATGTTGTAACTTCTTAAAAGCATTGTGAAGAATCTCTTAATAATTTTGCTTTGTGAATAGTTCCATTGCCCTCCCTCCACCCTTTTCATTTCATGATGATTAACATACAAAACCTGAATCTGAAATGACATAATTGTTAAAATTAATGGGTTTAGGAGAGATAGCATTGTTGGAGGTGGTGGGGTTTTTTTTCTCCTCTGAGATATGCGGGGTGCCTACCATCATTACCAGCCTTTTTTGATGGAATTGACTTTGTGTTTTGTTTAAGGAAATATATTTATATTTCACTTTTTAGTAACTTTCTTCCTTTTTCAGTGCCAAAGGATCCTAACCCTCAGTGGAGGCGAGTGGCATGGAGTCATGATTGTACGTTACTTGCTTATGCTGAAAGCACTGGAACAGTGAGAGTGTTTGACCTAATGGGTAGCGAGCTTTTGGTCATTTCACCGGTAAGTGCTCTCTTAAATTAAATATCAATATAGTAGAACTTTTTGTAAGGATAAAAGGTAATTTCCACTCTTTGACCTTTTTTTAATCATGGCTTACTTTGGTATGAAGACTTACAGTATGAATACCATGCACAAATGTACCATGAAGTTTATCATATGATGGATAAACTTAGTTAAACTTAAACTATAGTTAAACTTAAGTCACGAGTAGCACTTTCAAAGCATATAGTTTGTGTTGATATATCTAGTCAGAAACTTCATCTTTCTTTTCTTTTTCTTAGAAATGTGGTAGATCTGCAGGTACATCAGATTGTGAAAGAATAGAATCACCTACTTAGTTTGCGTGCAAATAATTACAATTTGAAGTAGTAGATTACAAATCTGCAGTTTGTATGCAGAGTCACTTATAAATCAAGAAATATCGCTGAAAGAGCAATATGAGGATTTTTTTTTCTTGGTATGAGAGTAGGTAATTGTTATTGGCTTGCCCCACACAACGTATTTTATATTTTGCATTTCAAAGGTAGTATGAAACTAATTTGGGGAGGTGGCTCAAGTGTGTTTCCTTAGCATATTGTCTTTGCAGACTTGAAAGTAATAAGATTTCTTTAAAATCAAGATAAAAGGAAGTGTATTTTGTTACTAATACAAACTATGAAACTTTATTTTTTTAATACATTTTTATACAATATAGTAAATTTAACTTTCTAGTTCTTTCAGTAACTAAGACACTTTCTTCTTTTTCTTTTTCTTGCTTTTTTTTTTTTTTTTTTTTTTTTTTAAAAATCTCCTTTCTCTCTCAATGTTTGTCTGCATTTTTGGGTAAAGACAGCAAGTTTTCCAGGAGATCTGAGTTATGCTATTGCTGGATTGATCTTTCTAGAATATAAAGCAAGTGCCCAATGGTCAGCCGAACTGCTTGTCGTTAATTATCGCGGAGAACTGAGAAGTTATCTTGTAAGGTAAGCATAAATTTTGACTTGCTTTGAGAAGGCCCTGTGAACTTCAAAGGAATTCTTTCCACTCTTTAAAGAAAAGAAAACTGAAATAAAATACGGTGTTTCTTTTTCCCATACTTAGTGTTGGAACAAATCAGAGCTTTCAAGAAAGTCATAGTTTCAGCTTTAGCAGCCATTATGTCCATGGAATAACTACTGTCATTTATCATCCTCGTCACAGGTAAGCGTTCTGTTTGCTACCTGTCAATAATATGAAAATGATGAATAAAAGTGGCAAAATAAACATCGACGTGTGTTGCATAAGGAGAGGGAGAAAAAAAAATCTGTTTTAGTATTGGTATTTAGTGAATCAGTAATAAGAAGTCATATATCATTGTACCTACGAAAGAAGCCCTAGTTGGTGATCTCGCTTTACTAATCGAATAATGAAAATCAAGTTGTGTCCTTTACTGTTTGAGTACCTTGCATAAGCAAAATCTTTTAGAATGTCAGGAATAGTTTCAAAAGATGTTTCTGAATTTGATGGGGGTAAGGGCTGATGTATAGTTAGTTAGTTTGGGTTTTTCTGTCTGGATTTGATTGCTGGACTCCTTGGCCAGCCCATTTTCCCTAGTGTTCTGACTGGAACTGCCAGGCTTTGGTATTTGGAGTTGTCTTGTGATGCGTTTTCTCTATTAGTAACATGTTGGGTACAGATACCAGACTTGAAAGGTGAACTAATTGACTGCCTTGCTCTTGAACCAGATGTAGCTGGAATAAGTCCTTGTTAGCCAATTACTTGTGTTTAAAAATGTGTCTACCGTTTTAATATCTACTTGTTATATAGCAAGGTAAACTCAGCAACTTATTTTTCTATTTCTCTTCAGTTGTAGGAATTAAAGTTCCTTCTAGATATTTTTCTTCTATTAGATCTACTAGGATTGAATTTGTCAGTGTAATACGTTATATCACTGTATTGTGAAAAATAGGCTTGGCTATAGAATGCCAGAAGAAACTCACTGTTTAAAAACTTGTTCTCATTCTTCAATGTTAAGTGAGCTGTCCTATCTATCTTGGGGGAAAAAAATGGTTATTAATGAGAAATAATGTTCTTCTAGCTTATTACTTTGAGAGATTAATTTTGAGTATGGTTTCTTCTTTCTACCTAGTTCATATCTAGTAATTCCATATAATTAATACTCAGTATACTAAATCTAGAGTTTTGAGGTAATAAGTGTGGGTTATGGAGCTTTGGTAGCGCTATCTGACCAGACAACAGAACCTACTCATTCTTTCCTTTGAGCAGGCCAGGGTTAATGGTTCTTGGCACTTGTTTCCAAAGTTATCTTTTCTGCTCCTAATATTAGGAAGTAGATTGATTATAACAGTGAGTGTTGCAAAGAATATTGGTTAATATTCAAAGTATGGTCAAATAATTATTCTGATAATATGATAGATGGATGTGCTTACTTTTCAGTTTTGGTGCGTTTCTGAGCAAATGATGTCAGAACTGTTAAACTCTTATAATGGATGAACCCATTAACAAGAAAATATGTAGAAAATCAACTGGCGTAGTTGTCAACCAAATAGTATGGACATTGCTTTGTGTGTGCTAATAGCAAATTACAGCAATTAAATAGTGCTTAAGAACTTCATATGCTTAATTTTTTCAACTAGCTGCTTAAAAGAGGGGGGGGAAGGCAAAAATTTCAAGTTTTGTTTTCCTTCTTTCCTCCCACCTCCAAGAGAAGTAATAGCTTTGATTTTCCTACTATTCTTATAAGATCTTAGGTTAAAGTTTTTAAAACTTGATAATAGTGTGAAGTAAAAAGCAGGAGACAATGCTGGTTTTGTGCTTAGAACAGTTTATTCAGAATATTAGTAATGAAAGTTATTTTTTTATGGAAGCTTATGGCTGGCATAATTTTTTTTTGTTGTTGTTGCCTGTATTATATATTTTCTAGGGAGAGAAATGCCCTTTCCTTACTCGAAAAGATGCTGCTGAAGTAATAAGTTTGTGTAATGTGTGTGGCATACACATTCAGGCATTACTTGTTTTTACCATGAAATATTATGACTCCTTCCATGAAAATAAAAATAGTCAAGTGGAATCCCCTGTGATTATAGTACCTCCTACTATGTGCAGTCAGTTGATTTGCTCAGTAAAGTTGAAAAATAGACACTTGAAAGAATGCACAATTAGATGGAATGGATGGAAGGCAGAAAGAACTGATGTTTTGCCCTTCGTGTAGGGAAGTCTTTTCTGTTTTGAATTTCCTCTGGTAGAAAACTTCTAGATTTGGCATTAGAGAACTCTCAATTCTTGAGCAGAGTCTCTTGCTGAAATTGTCTTGTTATCCAAAAAAAACCCAGAAGGAATCATAGAATCATAGAATCATTAAGGTTGGAAAAGACCTTTAAGATCATCAAGTCCAACTGTCAACCCAACACCACCATGCCCACTACACCATGTCCCTAAGCGCCTCATCTACACGTCTTTTAAATACTTCCAGGGATGGTGACTCAACCATGTCCCTGGGCAGCTTGTTCCAAGGCCTGACCACTCTTTCAGTAAAGAAATTTCTTCTAATGTCCAGCCTAAACCTCCCTTGGCACAACTTGAGGCCATTTCCTCTCGTCCTATCGCTAGTTACTTGGCAGAAGAGACCAACACCCACCTCGCTACAACCTCCTTTCAGGTAGTTGTAGAGAGCGATGAGGTCTCCCCTCAGCCTCCTCTTCTCCAGGCTAAACAGTCCCAGTTCCCTCAGCCTCTCCTCATAAGACTTGTGCTCCAGGCCCTTCACCAGCTTCGTTGCCCTCCTCTGGACACGCTCCAGCACCTCCATGTCCTTCTTGGAGTGAGGGGCCCAAAACTGAACACAGGATTCGAGGTGCGGCCTCACCAGTGCCGAGTACAGGGGCACGATCACCTCCCTGCTCCTGCTGGCCACACTATGTCTGATACAGGCCAGGATGCCATTGGCCTTCTTGGCCACTCATGTTCAGCCGGCTGTCAACCAGCACCCCCAGGTCCTTTTCCTCTGGGCAGCTTTCCAGCCACTCTTCCCCAAGCCTGTAGCGTTGCCTGGGGTTGGTGTGGCCGAAGTGCAGGACCCGGCACTTGGCCTTGTTGAACCTCATACAGTTGGCCTCGGCCCATCGATCCAGCCTGTCCAGGTCCCTCTGCAGAGCCTTCCTACCCTCCAGCAGATCAACACTCCCGCCCAGCTTGGTGTCGTCTGCAAACTTCCTGAGGGAGCACTCGATCCCCTCATCCAGATCATTGATAAAGATATTGAACAGGACCGGCCCCAGTACTGAGCCCTGGGGAACACCGCTCGTGACCGGCCGCCAACTGGATTTCACTCCGTTCACCACAACTCTCTGGGCTCGGCCGTCCAGCCAGTTTTTTACCCAGCGAAGAGTGCACCTGTCTAGGCCGTGAGCCGCCAGCTTCTCGAGGAGAATGCTGTGGGAGACAGTGTCAAAGGCTTTACTGAAGTCCAGGCAGACCACATCCACAGCCTTTCCCTCATCCACTAGGCGGGTCACCTGGTCATAGAAGGAGATCAGGTTGGTTGAAGGAGGCAGTTTTCTTGAATTGTGCATTTCTTGAATTGTAGATACATATGAACACTTTAAAGCTTTCATTTTCGATAATGTGAACTTTGATCACTTAATGTAAGTTCAGCTTTGTCACTTTGTGCTTTCTTGCATTTAATTTAGTTTCAGATGGTGAAGTTACACTGGTCTATTTCCACTGCTTGTAAGCCTTGATTTATTGCACTCTATATTGCTATGTATTTGCTCATTACCTATTACAGTGCAATTAAATAGCGCTTATGAACTTAATATACTTAATTTTTTCAACTAGATCTATGATAATTGCAAAGAGAATATTTCAGCAGGGAATATATCTGAATCTGTAGGAAAACTTGAAACAATAGCTTTGGGAAAAAGTCGAATAATGAGTTTCACTGCTGTTGAAAAGTGTTATATACCTTTGTCATGGTTTAACCTGGCAGGCAGCCAAATACCATGCAGCTGCTCACTCACTCCCCCTGCCGCCCCAGTGGGACGGGGAGAGAATTGGAAGGGTAAGAGTGAGAAAAACTCGTGGGTTGAGATAAAGACAGTTTAATAGAACAGAAAAGGGAAAATAATGATAATAAATAATGATAGAATATACAAAATGAGTGATGCACAATGCAATTGCTCACCACCCGCGCTGACCGATAACCAAGTAGCGATCGGTACTTCCTGGATCACGCCTACCCTTCATATACTGAGCATGACGTCACATGGTATGGAATACCCCATTAGCCAGCTGGGCTGGCTGTCCTGATTATGTTCCCTCCCATCTTGTGTACCTAGCTCAGTCAGTAGGCACGGGAGCTGTCCTTGGACTAGGAGGGCACTTAGCAACAACTGAAAACATCAGTGTGTTATCAACATTCTCCTCATCCTAACTCCAAAACACAGCACTAGGAAGAAATTTAACCCTATCCCAGCCAAAACCGGGACAACCTTAATTTAGATGCCTAATGTTGGTGTTCTCATGTGATCCAGCCTTCATCTCTGATGGATTTTATGGTGCACTTTAGTTGACAAAAATGTCTGCTTCAGTGTGAACTCTCTGTAGGCTCTAATGGAAGGTTCAACACCTTGCTTATTTTGAGTGTCTTGGTTTGGAGCTGAATGTCTTACTTCAGGGTTATCTGCAATTGCTACAGAAAATGTTTGATATTACAGCCTAAAATGTGTGATGGCTATAGGAGATGAAGGGTTTTAGATTCAGTTGCAATTTGCTTGTTATACCAAAATTGATGCGTGAAGAATTGCGTAGAAGTCTCAAGTTTTTCTTGGATGCCTCAATTGAACTCGCTGTTCTTGAGACGAGTATTATGCTTGTTATCTTCAGCCCAACTGTGTAGAAACCTTTGAAATAGAGTACAGTTGAGGTGCTGCAAGGGCAGCAACTTTTTTGAGACTGGAGGAACCTCTGGAGATCATCTAATCCATTCCCCTTCACAGCAGGGTCAACAAGAGCAGGTTGCTTGGAGACGTGTCCCTGCAGTCCAAGACCTGCACATCTCTATCCTCCTGCAGGAGTGTTGTCTGAGTCAAGGCCTCTGATGTTCTGGGGCAGCTGCTCCAGTAGATACTGGGGACTGGGCCTGGCGGTGCATGTCCACAATTGCTGAGAACGTGTACAGCGAGTTTCTGGCCATCGTTTTCTGCAAACTGCTGCACAAAATGCTGCATCTGTTGGCTGTGCTCTAGGCCTGGCACTTACATAAGTCTTTTTCTAGGACTTGTTGAAAAGGTTCCTGACTCTTACTAATCAGGAGTCAGCTGGAACAAAAGCTCAAAGCA
Source organism: Calonectris borealis (assembly GCF_964195595.1). NCBI lineage: Eukaryota > Metazoa > Chordata > Aves > Procellariiformes > Procellariidae > Calonectris > Calonectris borealis. The sequence goes on from NC_134314.1 coordinate 14,141,232, forward strand.
CCCTTTGATCAGGAGTAGCTGGTGGATCTTGTGAAAGCTTCTAGAGCTTGCTAGCTAGCTCTTCCTGGCAATGGTAGGCATTGTCAAGTTCCTCAAAGGCTTCCCAGGAGTCCTCTGATGATCCCCAGAAGTATGTAGAAGATTAAGAGGATCTAGAAATGGAGCCCAGAAACTGCTGCATAAACTGCTGCATGCTAGCTGTGCTCTGTGTAGAAAACACGTGCAAGAATAAAAATTATTTCAGATTTTAACATTTTAAGTACTAAAGGATGTTGCATTGATCTTGACGTCCATAACACTGTGATAGACAAAACTTTCCCTTCTAGGGAGTTACTATTAAGTGTCATATATTAAATTAACATTGCTTTGTGACCCATCTGGAGTGCTATAAAACTACAGCTGATATGGTGTGATTTAAGAACCCAAGTATTTGGCCAGGAAAAGTAACTTTTCACATTACTGGGACAAAAAGTTGTTGGCATGGTATCTTCTTCTTCAGACAGAGACTAACTTAAAAAAAAAAAGACAGTAAACAGTTGCTGTTACCAGTCTACCTGTGAACTTTTTGTTTTGGAGTCATCTCCTCTCTCGTCCTGAAAAAATAATCGGTACACAAGGCCAGATCTTTGCTGAAGCTCTCAGGAGTACCTTTCATTTTCTTTTGATGCCAGTTGTGTTATTCATCTTAATAGTTTCTGTCCCTGCTGTTGCATTTTGCTCTCTGAAAAGCTTTGTAAAATTTTTAGTACATGCTGCCATGATGAATTTCTCTGCAGTCCTGGGAGAAGGCTTTTTGTTTTGAGGTTGTGTGTTTTGTGTGTGTCTAAACTGATGTGACATCTTCATTCCAGCTGTCATTGAGTTTCATTTATCCTAAAAGATATTTTGAATTATAAATATGTTGCACTGTATGTGACAGTTTTTCCAAAATTTGTTTGAAAAGATTTATCTCGATGGAGTTTTTGAGAGCTCATTCAGGCAGTTTTGGAGCTACTGCTGTCACTATTATTGACAATTCTTCTCTTGGTCTTTGTGCTACTATTTGTCTCTTAGTCACCTCTGGAACAGTGTGGTCAATTGTAATAGTCACTGCTGCTGTTGAAATTTTTAATTCAGTGGCATGTTGCAATGGAATCTGGAGCTTATGGAAGAATTTAGGTGCCTATGGATGGACAAGTCTGTAGATAAATTAATATTCCAGAAGATTATGCCTGCTGTCTCTTGGTTATTAGGAATTGACAGCTGTGTTGTAGTGATTTAATAAAGTTCTTGTTCACTGATTTTTAATTTTTTTTTTTTTTTTTAAAGCTTTCCTCATGGTCAGGCTGTGAAAGAGACACATGTGAAACTTGCTTTCTGTGCTAAAAAAAGTTAGGAAATTCATCACTTTATGCGTAATGATTGACCTTGCCAACATCTTTCAGAGGTTTAAGATGTGATTTCATGTTCACTGATATTAGACTCTATGCTGATATGTGAGGACCCTAACATGTTTATTTTTGACTAGCTAAAGCGGACATAAACTGCCTCATGTACAACAGAATAGATAAATATTTTGCTCTAAAACCTATTTGAGCTGTTACAAGGAATTTCTTGTGGCGTGCTATGTCTCTGCTGAAAGTTCGTTTGTTTGGTAGAGGTATGTGCTGCAAGATACTTGAAAACTTGTTACTTCCTTGTTTTTAAGTAAAGTTCCTCAGAAGAGCTATGTAGTGTGTCTAAAAGATGGCTTTTCTTGGGGGCAGCTATGTCCTTTGATCAGTGGCAGTGTGTCAAGCTTCTCCAATAGAACAGTTGTAGGCAGAGGAAAGTTGCAGAATGGAAACGTCAGGGAGAAGGAAAATAAAAAATATGCAGAAGGGAAACAAACAAATGGATTATTAAGTGTATGACACTTAATCTGTGAAACTTTTCTCTTCTGAGGTGCCCTTTTCCCCGGTAATCAGCAGAAAATTTGATATTAAAATATTTTGTGTTCTGAGAACTGTGTTGTTTATTGGTGACTGTACTTCACATGTTATTGTTTTCCATGTTTCGGAAGGATTGATGTTCTTCTCTCCATGCCTTCCTCAGTTGAAGTCACTTTCTTCATGAAAGAATAGCAAACTGTTCAAGTAGTTTCTAGTATTTGTTGATGTCCCAAAGTTGAATGAAATTAAACTTTGTATGTTGTCCTGCTTGTTGCTTCTGATTTCCTCAGTTGCTTGAATATGGAATTGCTTAAATATTCTGGTTTTCAATGTTTGCCATTCCATTATTGTTATTTTTAACCAACCCCTATAGTCTTTGAGAGTCCTGGTACCAGAGACATCCTCAGATCGAGCTCGTGCTTAATATGACTTGCAGAACAAAATACTGTTACCTAGTATTTTGGGTTAAAGTGGTGTCTTGGTAAGTTCCTCTGAGTTCCTGTCCAAATATTTACTTGAGAACTGTCCAACCAATTGACCAGAATGAACAACCAATATCAAAACCAAACAGTTGGTGTTCATTGGAAATGGTTAAAATGTAAAGCAACTTGGGTTCATTTACGATGTAAAGTTTGTCACATAAAAGGCTTAATGCAGTCTTATATTCCTAGCTTGTTCAGAAAAAGAGGTATGCACTGTAGGAGTTCTTTGGTATTTTAACACTGGGATTGCTGTGCTCACTGAGCAACAATCTCTGTTTAACAAGTAGTATTTATGGTGAAATTTCTTCTGCGATCTACATAATGCTGAAGTACAGTCCTCCCTTGCTGCTCTGTCTGTGTTAAAGTTCTCTCATGGATTGTCTAATACCATGCTTTGCTGATTGTTGTCATCTTCATAACCCAATGCTTTGCTAAGTAACTATGGGAAAGCTATGACAGGTGAATTTTGTGTCTGCTTTTTTCCTATGTTATTGCTACAAAAAATGTATGCTAATTATTCAAGAAGTATGTTTGCTTCCACATGTTCTTCAGGTTACCAGTTTTAAGGAGTCTGAAATATGATCTGTGCTACTCATGCTAGATTTCCTTGACTCCGATAGAAATGTTCTTTAAATGATAACATGGTTTCTTCTTGGTATGCTACAGCAAGAAACCACTGCGTCATGGATGCTTAGTCAGAAACTTTACATATTCTAAAGTTAAACAGCACCTCCTTAAGGGAGAAGTAATTCCTCTTAGCTGTGCTGTGCTTTACTTTCTGATCATAAGAACAATGCAAAATTACCCTTTTTCCTGTTAATTATGATGGTAGACTGTTGCTGTTTTTGTGGAAAATGGTGAAAGTGTTTTGCTGTCTTAGGCAACTCTTTACACCACAAAATAACAAAAACTCTTAAGAACCTTAGCAGACTGTAAGCATCCATAGTAGAAGTCATCTTGCTGTATGCTTGTGAGTAGCATGAGACCTGGGAATGTTAAATAAGTTTTACTGACCTCTTAAATAGTGTTAAATATGGAAGGAAAAAAAATTTTTTTTTCTTCTTTTTTTCTTTCAGTTGACTCTTGCAGGAAATGTTTTGAAATACACTCAAATCACAGCTGAGAGCTATATGAGTGCCAGCCGCTAGGTGGTAGAGCATTTCAAGAGTATTGCAGCCTTTGAAAATTGATACAGGAGTGTTCTCAGGGCTGAACTTCTGGCTTTTCCAGTCTGTGCCTTTTTTGCAGATACTTTACTTTTTGATGGGTTGTTCACTAAAATGATGCTTCCAAACAAATTTAGACATCTGTTCTCAAAGTTTTCTTCAAAGTAATCATCAGTTAAATATAAAAATGCTTGTTAATAAAGTGAAAGGGCTTCAAGGGAAAATTTTTTGATAATTTTAGCGGGAATCAACAAAAATTGTAAGAATTCCCTCAAAGTTTTTAAAATATTATCTACTGCGTGTAACGAAATTATTGCATGCACATTTATAATTGGTAGAATGGCTTTAGAAAACAAAATTGAAAAACCTTGACGCATTTGGTTCCTCAATAAGAGTGAAATAGCTTATGTACCACATCTGAATAAACGGAAACCTAATACTTAAACAGAATGACCAGAACATTTTATAACCTTAAGCTTATGAAATTGTTATCGTTCTTTGAGGGTACGGGAGGAATTAAAATTGTAGCCAGACATATTTTCTTTTAAATGTTTGGAATTATGCCTTATTTGGAAAGCTAGAGTTGAGAATGGATAGGGATAAATACCACAAATAACAAGTGTTATTCAAGTAATATTTAAGTCTTGTCTGTGAATAAACACACAGAAGTTGAGAGCTTATTGGGGCTGTTACGAATCTTAATATACTAAATCTTTTTGTTACTGCAAGCAAACCGCTATAGTTCTGGCTTGAGACAATTAAAAAAACATTTATGTGGCAGGATATGAAACCATAATATGCCTTTATATCTTTTACAGACTTCTACTTGTAGGAGGCTGTGAAAGAGATGAAGATGGAGTATCTAAAGCAACTGGTTGTGGGATATCTGCCTGGAGAGTTCTGTCAGGCTCTCCCCATTATAAACAGGTCACTAGTTATGCAGATGATATTAGAACAGTAAGTATGTTTCTTCATTTTATTGGATGAATATATCTAACTGGAAGTTCAATATGAATCTCTTTTTGAAAGAAGAATTTAATGCAATGTTTTGCTATTTTGTAAGCTATGATGTGAACTTCTAAGAAGTTATCTCTCCCCCCCAAAGCTGTCTGTTTTTGCTTTTTCTGTAGTATGATTTGAATTTTCAAGTTCTTGATTATCACTTGTGGTTTAAAAAAAAAAAAAAAAAAAAAAACCAAAAGAAAAAAAAACAAACCAGAACAATGAGAAACAACAACAATGAAAGTGTAGTGTGGAAATATACAAACTCCTTACTTGTGTACTGGGATATGTTACCTGTCTTTGTTGGAAAAATTCCAGTTATTTTTGTGTTTTTATTACTTCATAACAAAAGGCAGCACACCTGAAATAAATGTTTCAGTTTAAGTCTGACTATTGATTTCTTTTGCTTCTGGTAGAAGTAAATGTTTGATTTGGTAACAACTACCGTGTGGATATTCTGAAATCAATTTACAGTATACTAGGAAAAATTCCAGTATTTACTCTTCTATAGGTATTACTTAGTATTAAAAGCAAGCTGTTAATTTCATTGCAAATGGGTAGGGCTTTTCTGTGGCATGATACATACCTAGCGAAATGGGCAAAGTTATACAAATTGCGTTTTATTATCCTTGCATTATTTTAAAATAGGCAGTCTTAAGGAATTTTAAAGAATCCTGTGGAGTGTTTTAGTACTTTAGCTGTGACTTAGTTTTTGATGCATAAAACAATGTATGAGATAGTCTTTCATTGTATATGTTTCTGTTCTTACAGGCACAGAGAAGAGGATTATTAAGGATTACGAATATAAGATTTTACAGCAGACGGGGAACAGAACAGGTATTAAGGTCTAGGTCTACCTCAGAAATGTATTTTACTAACATAATTGTCCATTAATGACTGCCTGGGAGACTGATTGAAAGTAGTTTTTAATTTATGCAACTTAGGAATTAACATTTCTATAAAACTTATAAAAAATAATAAGCTTTTAGCGTTAATTGGAGTAGCTTGCCATTTATTTGGCTTTTTTAAAAATCCAATTAGTTCATCTGCTGAAGCTTGAATCTTGGGTTTTCAGCATACTGACAGGAACAGGTCTAGAGATGTAGAGTTCAATATTAAATGTAAACTCTTATTCAAAAAGGAACGTGTAAAAAGCCACCTAGTTATTTGTTAATGAATTTAATGATCATAGCATGTTAGGTGGGTTATATATTCTACAAGAAGAGAGTAGATTGTGACGATGTTTCTCAAGTATATCCTCAAGAGAAAAATAAGAGGAACTCCAAAACCCAGCCTTCTGCACAACCCTACTCCCGCTAGAAAACAAACAAAAAATGCATCACCTTACAGCCCAAAATTTTCATACAATGAGGAGAAGAAAAAATGAGTGGATTCAAAGTAATCATTCATGGCTTAGATAGGGCAGACACAAAGAGTTAATTTTTACAGTCCGTTACGAGATACTATGGAAACATGTTGCTAAGTGGCTTCAAAGGTTTATTATGGATCCAACTTCTACTACCAGGATGCATGCGAACCTAATGAAACAGCTGATTAGAATCAACTTGTTCTTAAAAAATGCTGGGTATGGGTCTTGTATTCGCCTCTCCCATGAATGAGTGAGTGTTAAATCTTGAGTGTCATGCTGAGGTGTAGGTGTGTGCTTTCTGTGTTTCTAAGGCTTTGCACACCGTGGTTGTGGCTTTCTTCTACATGCCTTAGGAGCTACCCATGCAGTACTGCACCACCTTCTCCTATCTCTTGTCTACTGTTGTGTGTAGCTTTTGTTTGATTCCTTTTTTTATCCCCCTCTCTCTCCTTGTGAAAAATTTGTTTTCCCTTCTTTTGTTTTACAAGGAAAGAACAGTAAAGAATCTGTCTACCACCCTCACTCTGTCCTCCTGAGAGGAAGAATGGCTGGTCTGAAGTTATATGGACTTTGGAAATGACCTTAATAGATTTTTTGGGATGTTTAGGTGGCTGGTTAAAAGAAGAAATTGCGTGCTTGATTGGAAGGGGAAAACAAATCTTTCTGAATCTCTCTCAGGGGTGGAATGGGGAGAGGTTTTATTTCCTTCACTGAAAATATAAAAGAGAAGGCTGAAGTAAACTTTTTTAACTGGAAGGCTAGTACTGAGTGTAGCTGTACTAAACTTTAACTTCATTGCACTTGCCAGTACTAAATTTATGAAGAAAAGCAGAGATTTTTACTCATCCTTGAATGTTTTAATCTGATTTCAGGGGTTATGGTTTAAATATGTGAGGTATAGTTTATATTCTTAGTGGGAAATTGGCAACAGTGTTAAGTTATGACAGACACAGCAACTAGAGGACTTGTGTATTAGAACTAGCTATATTGGGATTTATTCTTAGTGTTGCTAACTTAAATGATACTTATAAAATGTGAAGTGCCAGCCTGCTGAGGTTTTCAGTATCTTTTTCTGCAGTTCCCTTAAGTTGACAAGCTGTTTACTGAGGCAGCATTCCCTGCTTTGCCAAGGACTGATTAACCTCCATAGATTACAATGCTCAGGTGGTAAATTTGAATGTGTTAGTGGCCACCGAACCCCTAAATTTAACGGCAACAGAATTATTACTGACTACTGAGTAAATGTTTAACCTTGTTAAGATCTGTGATGTATACCGCTGACCATTTATCTTAATGGGTTATATGTTTTAGCTATATGTTTCTAAGTGCTTTAACAGTCTTCTGTTCTTTGTCCTCTGTGCATGCAACTTGATTTGTAAAGCAAGAATTGCCATTAGTAGGCATGTACAATTCCTTGGCAAACTATAGTAGAGATTGCAGTACTCTAGCTGCTTAAGAATATAATCCGAGAATACTTAAGAATTACTTATATTAGAAAAAATTTCATAATTAGTTTAAAAAAACCTTAATAATGCTCTCCTTTTCAATTAAAAACACATTTTAAGCTTGAATTTAAGCAGTGCTCTCAATAGCTGCAAACCACTGTACAACAGTGAGCAGATTGCTTGATCATCATTGTTTCTATGGCATAGCTACAACTTAAAACAGCCTAAGACATAGAATAAAAAAAAAAAAAAAACAGCCAACCAAACAAACCCTAAAAGAATATTATCTTCAAATAATACCTACCACTAATGTGCTGTTGAAACTCCATTAAAACTTCTTAATCGTATGGATGTCTATAACTTTTCTGTACTTCATTTGTGTTGGGGTGTTTTCCAAGAGGGGAGGCACTGGCTTAAAAATTAATTAGCTGCAGACTTGGACAGTTCTAACATTATTGTAGTATATATCTTTATTAGGAAGTTTTTAAAAGTGAACTGCAGTAACAAAATGAGATTTTATAAACAATATAAATTTTGGGAATCTATATCCTGCTGTCTTTCAATGAAGACTAGACTCTGAGAACTTATTGATCTTTCTGAAAACGTGGAAGTTGTGTTGGGGATGGGGGGAATAAATAGAAATTGTGTTTTCAGAAATTGTTAGCATTGCCAGTGGCACTAAGTTTGACTTTAAAATTTGAGTCTATATTTAGAGGCTCTTGTCTTATGGAAATAATGTATAAATCCAGTGTGGGAGTTTGTGAATCCTTAAGGAAATAAAGGAAATATTTTGTTTGTAGTACATTTTCCCTCTTAAGATATCCAGAGCTGAAGGAAAACTTAATCCAGGAGAATTTTTGTAGCCTTGATGAAGTTTACTTACAGATGTTGAATCACTTCATCTGTATGGACTTAATCAATGTTTGCTATATTGCTGCTTAGTCTATTGTTACCCAAGAGATTGTTAAATTCAGATTCAGTGTCCTGAAATGGACAATGTGCTACTCCAAGATCTCTTCATCTATGTATCTCTTGTATTCCCCCCCTTTTTTGTTTTTTTTTTTTTTTTTTTTTTTTCAATTGTAATAAAGCTTACCCAAAAGTTTGCTCCCTGGGAGGAAGAGCTGTACTAAGCTGTGTTTGGGTAACAGTCTTTCTTGGGTGGACCTGAGAGGCAGGACGGTAGAAAACTGAGGTTGCTGAATGTTTTCTCTGAACAGATGGTTTGAGAACAACCTGCAGTTCTTCCTCCACGTAGCTCTGCATTGCTGTCTGTGCCCTTCTCCTAGGAATGGCACACTTCAAGATTTTATTTGCTGTATGACAATGTGAGAGAGAAGTTGACATTCTTAAAGATTTGTTAGTGTTATGGTAGTGTTCTTTATACAGGTTGCTTTTACTCTTCCCTGCAACAATTGATATTTTACCTGTATTCTGACTTTTAGCATAGTGGTTTTGTTTTGTTTTGTTTTGTTTTTAAATTTAAAGCATGTTAAATTTTCTGGATGGAAGATTGTACAATTTTTTGTCCTAAAATGTAAAAAATAGTTTGGGCTTTTTGGGAGGTCTTTTTGGTATGCTTTGATGTGTGTGGGGATTTTTTTGTTTGTTTGGGGATTTTTTAATTTGCTGACATAATGTTTGGCAGGATGGAGTTTTCAAGATGAATCTTTCTCCTGATGGAGCTCTTCTGGCAGCTATTCATTTCTCAGGAAAACTGACAATCTGGTGTATTCCATCTCTTAGACAACAAGGAGAATGGGACCAAACTGATCAGGTAAGAAGGATGTAGATGTTTAGAAATTTGCAGTATATGTTTTAATCCTCTGGAGATATGTTTTCCTAGGAGATGAGAGCAGTTCAGATAACTGTGCTTTAGCTACATACTGTTTTACCAGTCAACTCCATATTTTTCAAGAGCCCTATATTAACATTTACAATAGTCTTTCTATGTTTTAACTATAACCCTTACACTTTAAAAATTAAGAAAAAGAACCAGTTGTGTTGGAATTTTTCATGAGGTGTTCTGGTGCCAAGTGAGTAACACTGGTTAGAGGTAGACTGAAATGTTATTTTTAAAATATAAGTGGAGGCCAGCACAAGTAACTTAGAATGGTTGAAACGAAATTCTGCTGGATGTTTAATGTGCTCTTCTATTCCTCCTTCAAAATTTACCTTACTTTCTGCCAGATAACACTCTAGAATAGTTTGTTCATCAGATTGGTATTAGTAAGTCAAATGCTTTCTACAGGAATTGTTTGCAAAACTGAGTTGGGGAACTTAAGTTAGAAATTGCCCAGACACTGGCAAACTTTTACATGACTAGTGTGAATTTAAACACTGGAAACTGAAAACTGATCAGTTTTCAAAGAAAATTCCAAATAACTGATACACTCTCTGGATAAAGATAACACTTTATTTTAATGTGGAAAATATGTCTGCATTTTGAAAATTGACAGATCTGAAATGATGTACACTAGTATGTGAAGCATTCTGGTTTTATTACCGTTAATTTCTTGACTAATAGGTATGGAAGGGCTTTTCACATAACCATGTGTTATGTTCTAAACTTACAAGACATGAACTGACATCAAGCCAAATAGGGTAATCAGTCAAACGGGATCTTTGGTCACTAGACATAGATGGCACAAATTACCACTAATGTTTCCTACACAGTATTGATCTCAGGTGGTTTTATTGTATGTAAGTGTGTTTCTTACTAGAAAATTATTGTAGGATGAATATTTGCTGCTTAATAGTAAACAACTATGTTTTAGTGTATGTACTGATGAATAAATTCACGTGTTATCATGAAATATTTGCAGTTTCTGATTCTTCTCTGTAATTTTCTTTCGCATGGTAAATCTTTGTACAGTGTATTGATTCCTTTAGAAATTCCAATACAAAAATATTTCCTCCAGTTTTTGTAGAATGTTATAAATTCTTCAAGTTTATGTATTCCTATGAAACACAGACAGCTTTTCCCCTACGCTATATTGAATTTGTCCTCGGTCTATGCATTGCACAGTAGGCAGCATAAGGTCTACAGCAAAACACTTCCTGGCATTACATATGGGCATAGGTCACTATAATGAGGAAGAGGACAAAATGGAGGCAGATGTCTTCCTTTGGGTATCATAATGACAATGAGGTTAAATGAATGTTTTCTGAAAAAATTACGGAAAAAGATAGGCCAAAAACTTTGACTGTAGGAAAGAGAAGTCAATAAATACCTGTAGAGATAGGGGTATGTTGCCATCCTGAACCCCACCGGTGTGCTGTTACCTTTTTGTTCTGACTGCAAGTCTTGGAAATGTGTCTGTTGTTTTGTAGTGTAAGTTTTGGATCTGGCTAGGCTGTATTGACTGTGAAATTGTACTGGGTCTGGCAGGGATGGAGTTCACTTTCTTCATAGCAGCCCGTATGGTGCTAGGTTTTGGATTTGTGACCAAAACAGTGTTGGTGACACCTCAGTGTTTTATATATTGCTCAACAGTGCTTACACAGCTTCTGCCATTTCATTCGAAGCCACCGAGGCGAAGGGCTCTGGAGCAGAGGATCGCGCCGGGGGACCCTTCCTGAAGCGGCAAAACCGCGGCGAAAACCGCGAAGGCAAAAGCGCAGGGAGCGAGAGGGTGCCCCAGCCCCCCTCCCCCGAGCCGGAGGAGCGAGCTCCTGACGAGCGGCAGCTCTGGCTCAGCGCGGGCGGGGACAGGCGGGATGGCGGCCGAAGCCCCCAGACACAAGAGCAGCCCCCAGGAGCGCGAGCGACCCGGAGTGTGGCGACCAGGGCGGGCAAACAGGGCGTGGCGGTTCGCGCGAGGAAGGCGAGCGGGCAGGGCGCAGCCCCCCTCCAGGCTCGAGAGGCTAGCTCTGGAGTGGTCGTCGCCCTCCCAGAAGAGGACCTGGCCATGGTTTCCACTCGGCCAAAGCCATCACCAGAAGGAATGTGGCGACCCAGACTGGGCCCCCACACAAACATACATCTGTCCAGGCCGCCGGCTGCAGGGAGTGCCTGAGCCTGTCCCTTGTACAGGAGGGCAGCAGAGACGACGCCTGTGTGCGCTGTGACCAGGTGGATGATCTGCTCAGCCTGGTGGCAGAGCTGAAGGAGGAAGTGGAGAGGCTAAGGAGTATCAGGGAGTGCGAGAAGGAGATAGATCAGTGGAGCCGCACCCTACCGTCCCTGAGGCAAGGGCAGCACACGGAGGCTCCACAAGAAGCAGAGGATCCCCTGCCCTCTTGCTGCCAGGCAGAAGGAGGGGACCCAGGCAACGGCGGGGAATGGACACAGGTCCCTGCTCGGGGCGCCAGGCGAATCCCCACCTGGCCTCCCTCACCTCAACTTTCCCAGTTGCCCTTACAGAACAGATACGGGGCCCTGGATCTTGAGGGCCAGATGAACGAGGACGCAGATGAAGGCCCATCCTGGGGGTTGCCCGAGGCGAGGCAGCCAGCCCCACACATTGTGACTGCCTCTGCTAAGAAAAAAAGGAGGGTAATTGTCGTAGGTGATTCCCTTCTGAGGGGAACGGAGGGCCCAATTTGCCGGCCAGACCCATCCCACAGGGAAGTCTGCTGCCTCCCTGGGGCCCGGGTGAAGGACATTGCTAGGAAGCTCCCTAGTCTCATGCAGCCCTCCGATTACTGCCCGCTACTGGTTATACAGGCTGGCAGTGAGGAGGTTGCAGAGAGAAGTCCCGAAGCAATCAAAAGGGACTTCAGGGCACTGGGGCGATTGGTGGAAGGATTGGGAGCACAGGTAGTGTTTTCTTCGATCCCTTCAGTGGCAGGGAGGAATACTGAAGGGAACAGGAAAACTTATCGGATCAACACGTGGCTTAGGGGCTGGTGCCATCGGCAGAATTTTGACTTCTTTGACCACGGGGAGGTTTACACGGCACCAGGCCTGCTGGTGACGGACGGAGTTCAGCTGTCTCACGGGGGAAAAGGATTCTCTCTCATGAGTTGGCGGGGCTCATCGAGAGGGCTTTAAACTAGGTTTGAAGAGGGAAGGGGATAAAACCAGGCTCACTAGAGAAGAGCCTGGCAGCGGCACGCCAGTGTCGGGGGAGAAATCAGCAGCCCAGCTCAAGTGCATCTACACCAATGCACGCAGCATGGGCGGCAAACAGGAGGAGCTGGAAGCCATTGTGCAGTGGGATAGCTATGACTTAGTCACCATCACGGAAACATGATGGGATGAGTCTCACGACTGGAGTGCTGCAATGGATGGCTATAAGCTCTTCAGAAGGGACAGGCGAGGAAGGAGAGGCGGTGGGGTAGCCCTGTATGTCAGGGAGTGCTTCGACTGTCTAGAGCTCAATGGTAGTGATGACGAGGTCGAGTGCTTGTGGGTAAGGATGAGGGAGAAAGCCAACAAGGCAGATATCCTGCTGGGGGTCTGTTATAGACCACCTAGCCAGGATGAGGAGGCAGACGAAATATTCTACAAGAGGCTGGCAGAAGTCTCCCAGTCGCTAGCCCTTGTTCTCGTGGGGGACTTCAACTTTCCACACGTCTGCTGGAAATACCACACGGCAGAGAGGAAACAGTCGAGGAGGTTCCTGGAGTGTGTGGAGGATAACTTCCTGACGCAGCTGGTAAGCGAGCCCACTAGGGGAGGTGCCTCGCTTGGCCTGCTGTTCACAAACAGAGAAGGACTGGTGGGAGATGTGGTGGTCGGAGGCCAGCTTGGGCTTAGCGACCATGAAATGATAGAATTCTCAATACTTGGTGAAGTAAGGAGGGGGGTCAGCAAAACTGCTACCATGGACTTCTGGAGGGCGGACTTTGGCCTGCTCAGGACACTGGTCGAGAGGGTCCCTTGGGAGACAGTCCTGAAGGGCAAAGGGGTCCAGGAAGGCTGGACGTTCTTCAAGAAGGAAGTCTCAAAGGTGCAGGAGCGGGCTGTCCCCATGTGCCAAAAGAAAAACGGGCGGGGAAGACGACCGGCCTGGCTGAACGGGGAGCTCTGGCTGGGACTCAGGAAAAAAAGGAGAGTTTATCACTTGTGGAAGAAGGGACAGGCAACTCAGGAAGAGTACAGGGATCTCGTTAGGTCGTGCAGAGAGGAAATTAGAAAGGCAAAAGCCCAGCTAGAACTCAACCTGGCCACTGTCGTGAGAGACAAAAACTGCTTTTATAAGTATGTTAATGACAAAAGGAGAGCCAAGGAGAATCTTCATCCTCTATTGGATGCAGGGGGGAACGTTGCCACCAAGGACGAGGATAAGGCTGAAGTACTCAATGCCTTCTTTGCCTCAGTCTTTAATAGTCAGAGCAGTTATCCTGAGGGTACTCAGCCTCCTGAGCTGGAAGACAGGGATGGCGAGCAGGATAAACCCCCCATAATCCAAGAGGAAGAAGTTAACGACCTGCTATGCCACCTCGACGTTCACAAGTCTATGGGGCCGGATGGGATCCACCCGAGGGTACTGAGGGAGCTGGCGGAGGAGCTTGCCAAGCCGCTCTCCGTCATTTACCAGCAGTCCTGGTTAACTGGGGAGGTCCCGGACGATTGGAGGCTTGCTAATGTGATGCTCATCTACAAGAAGGGTCAGAAGGAGGATCCGGGGAACTACAGGCCGGTCAGCCTGACCTCAGTGCCGGGGAAGATCATGGAGCAGTTTGTTTTGAGGGCGCTCACGAGCCATGTCCGGGACAACCAGGGGATCAGGCCCAGCCAGCACGGGTTCATGGAGGTGCTGGAGCGTGTCCAGAGAAGGGCAATGAAGCTGGTGAAGGGCCTGGAGGCCTGGAAGGACTCTTATAAGGAGTGGCTGAGGGAACTGGGGTTGTTTAGTCTGGAGAAGAGGAGGCTGGGGGGAGACCTCATCGCGCTCTACAACTACCTGAAAGGAGGTTGTAGCGAGGTGGGTGTTGGTCTCTTCTGCCAAGTAACTAGCGATAGGACGAGAGGAAATGGCCTCAAGTTGTGCCAAGGGAGGTTTAGATTGGACATTAGGAGAAATTTCTTTACTGAAAGAGTGGTCAGGCCTTGGAACAGGCTGCCCAGGGAAGTGGTTGAGTCACCATCCCTGGAAGTATTTAAAAGATGTGTAGATGAGGCGCTTAGGGGCATGGTTTAGTGGGCATGGTGGTGTTGGGTTGACGGTTGGACACGATGATCTTAGAGGTCTTTTCCAACCTTAATGATTCTATGATTCTGTTTCTCGCTGTCCTCCCCGAATGAGTAGTTTGGGGGTGCCCAACAACCTGGGAGGGAACACAGCCTGGACATCTGATCCAAGCTGACCAGAGGGATTTTCCATGCCATATAACGTCACGCTCAGCAATAAAAACAGAGCCGGGGGGCTTTTCCGTGGGAGGCATGGCTCAGAGACTGGACGGGCATCGGTCTGCTTGTGGGAGGTCGTGAATGATTGCCTTTGCCTCACGTGTTTTTCTTTTTTATTTGGCTTACCTTTGCTTATTAAACTATCTTTGTCTTGACCCATGATTGCTCTTGCTTTTGTTATTCCTACGCTCTCCCTCGTCCCACTAGGGAGAGGAATTAGCAAGTGGCTGTGTGGCAGCTTAGCTGCTGGCTGGGGTCAAACCATCACAGAAATGTAGTTCCAAGCTTATTTAGGGAAGTACTTTTAAAAAACAAACAAGCAAAAACCCCAGCTCTAGTGTTGGCAAAAGTGTTGTATGTGTATGTATGCATCTCTCTCTCCCTCCCCCCCCGCCCCTCTCTGTTTTTAGCATACATTTCAGCTTTTTGTGAGAATGTAGATTTTGCTCAATGTTTACAGTTAATGGTTTTATTTTTTTCTTTGTTTTTAGCGATAATGAATATGTATTCTGAAGCAGTTTTTAGAACTTTGTCAGCTAGTGAGGGTGATATAAAGGTGTATTATTTGACTGTTTTCAGAATGATTTTTATAGGTGAAATTGGTGTCCAAGTATAATGGATATTTTCATAACGTGTGCAATTCCTAGTTAATTGTCAGCCAAACATATTTGTTAAGTTAAAGTGGCCTCATGTTTACTTTTAATTAGTAGACCCCTCTCTTTTTACTAAAAAATTAAGCCTGAAAATCACCTTTTATATGACCCAAAATTGCTTTGGTTGTCTGAGCTGTATAATCTACCTGCAGCTAGGGGCAGGATTACTGTCATCTATGGTTGTGTAGTGTCCGTGTATTATAACGTTACCAAATAAAGTTTAAAAAAACAACATAGCAACAGCTTACCAATTTTAAATGCTGCAGTGCATCATTAAATTATGCTGGTTCCCTTGCTATGCTAGTCTTGAAAGGGGCTTTATATTTATGAAAATAACCAGAGTAAATACCTGTAGCACTATACTAGGCTGGTACTCAGGAGCACTACAAGAGCAGACAGGAGGTCTGTTTTGGAGATTGTTCTTTTATATGCTAGCAGTCCTATGTGTAGACATGAAAAACAAATGCTTAGTGGGATTCTGAGTGCTGGAGAGCACCAAAATCTGTTTAATGCTGACTAGGCCAAGTCTGATGGTATTCTTGTTTTCTAATACAGTGGTTTTGGAATCCAGCAGTCTATTTTGCTATGCTTTTGTTTTAATTTAACTGTTTAGAGAAGAGTACAATGTCACTACAGCAGCTGTTTTTTTTATGTTCAGGAAAAGTTTGAATTTATGTGGGAGCATTTTCATTGAAAAATAAGTGGGTCAACAATAGAGTAACTACACAGATTGTGTTACAAAGACTTACTTGCATATAATCCTTTTTTTCCTTTTGCCCTATTTTTTTTTTTTTTTTTAGCCAGGTTATGATGAGATCAACCCAGACTGGAGACTCTCTAGTGAAAAAAGAAAGAAAATAAAAGGTATGTGGTTCAGTTAGATCATTATTCTATACCACTCTGTATTTAAAAGTATTTACACAAATATACAAAGATATGAAATGGCTTAATTAAATCTCAATTAGAATAGTTGCCAAAATTGTATGTATGATTTGAATTTGTAGCATGGCATAGCTAAATGAGTGTCACAATGTTGTAGGTTTTGTTTTTTTTTTTTTTCCCTAAAAAAATCCTTTGTTAGGAATTCTTTTGTAGCCATAACCATAAATAAGAGGATATTTCAGTTAGTACAGGACTTCATTTATTATTAAGCATGCGATTATGACTCTGTGGAATGCTGAATATTCAGCAGATGTCTCAGCTTGTATCACAAGCCACTACATCATAATATCATAGGTAACACATTGTTAGAGTCCACAGTCTAAAAAACTGGACTTACCTTTTCTTTCTATGAATGTCTAATAAATATTGAAAGCTAACGTATTTTAAAGAGATTAGTTTAAAATTCTGAAACAAAAGGACTTTGTTTCCTCCGACTGGTTTTGCCTCATGCCAGTCTCTCTATTCTTTTCCCAAAATTCAGGCCACCATGTGCAGCCATTTATCATCTGGTTATTGCATGGCTCTTCCAAGAGTGCAGAGATCAATAGCTGCTCCATGATCCATTCGCTACTGCTTGTATATATCTATATTATTAAAAAATCCCTGTTTCTTTGTACTGTTTTTCTTGGTGATTCTGTCTTTGGGTTAACGCATCTGACCTTCATAGGTGCTGACTAAGCACTGAAGTGGCAGAAAAATGATAAGCTGCTCTGTTTCTCAGTGCTGTTTGGGAGAAGGTGGTTTTCATCAGAGAGGTGGGAAATGACAGTGTAGCCAACCTATTGAGCTAACTCTCCGGTGAACATTTTGTCCCAACATCCAGTTACCGTAATCAAAATAATCTTAGAAATGACACAGCTTCCATTTTCAGTTGTGGTGACTTTTTTTTTTTTGTTTAATCTTCTTAACAACCTCACCTTGTAGGCTCTTTCAGAAGACTAGTTCATGGTTGTCACTTGTGCTCAAAAGCAGGGTAACCTTTTCTGATTTTCATCAGTATTATGTCTGTAGCCAGGGAGACTTGCTTAAGTATTGGGAAGTATTGAAGCAGATCTTTATCAAATACCTAAAATTTGTCTTGTTTTGTGCAAATAAATCTGTTTACTATGAATTCTTTTACCAACAATATTAAAAAAAATTTAAGTCCAAAATTAAGTGTTTTTCCCCTCCACAGCTTTAGTTAATGCACAACTGATTTAGTAAAATATAACTGATCTAAAATACAAACTTAGTGAACCAAGGATGCATATACAGTAATAAATGTTTGTGTCACAGTTTAACCCTAGCCAGCAACTAAACACCACGCAGCCACATGCTCACTTCCCCACCCCCCCACCCCCCCCTCTGGTAGGATGGGGGAGAGAATCGGGAGGGCACAAGTAGGAAAACTCGCGGGTTGAGATAAAAAACAGTTTAATAATTGAAATAAAACAAAATAGAACAGTAATAATAACAATGAGAACAACAACAATAATGGAATATACAAAGCAGGCTATGCACAATGCAACTGCTCACCGCCCGCTGACCGATGCCCAGCCCGTCTTGAGTCGCGAGAGCCCCCCCTTCCCGGACCGCACCTCATAATGATGTACTGAGCATGACATCACATGATATGGAATATTCCACTGGCCAGCTGGGTCAGCTGCTGTGGCTGTGCTCCCCCTGCCCCAGCTTCCCATGCACCTGGCAGAGCATGGGAAGCCAAAAAGTCCCCGGTGCAAGCACCACCACTCGGTAACAACCAAAACATCAATGGGCCATCAGCAGTTCCTCTCATACCAAATCCAAAACACAGCACCCCCCAGCTACTGGGAAGAAAGTTAACTCTGTCCCAGCCGGAACTAGGACAGTTTGTTAAATTGGGCCATCAGATGAAATCTCTTAATAATTGAAGTCACTTCTGTTCTTATCTGGTGTTTAAAGTTATCTTTCTTTGTATGGCGCTTTCTTATGTATTTTAGATAAAGAATCCTATTACCCATTGATAGATGTAAATTGGTGGGCAGATAATTCTGTCATCCTGGCTCGCTGCTCTGGTGCATTGACTGTGTCATCGGTCAAAACGTTAAGAAACTTGCTGGGAAAGTCATGTGAATGGTTTGAGGGTTCTCCTCAGGTCACTTCAGCTCATGATGGAGGATTTCTAAGTCTGGAGGTGAGGAATGTGCACAGGCAGGTATCTTTTTGGAATTCAGTAGAAACAGTTTGCTTTTCTATATGTAATCCTAAGGGTGTTATATGTGTGTGGTGTGGTTTAAAAAAATGTAAATTATTATTACTAATAGGAAAAGTGATTCTGTTTCCTTACATCTAGGTAGCTCTTCTGAACTTGCTGCAATTCACTGTCTTAATAAAAACTTAATTGTCAAATAACTTCTAGAGAGTAGATGCAAAACTCCTAAAAGGCTGAGTCTTAATGAGAGGAATCTTGCTGCAGGAAACAGTTTGTGTTGACAATTTTCACTGCTTTGTATGTTAGTGCATTTGAAGAATACTGCAAGCATCTCTCTCCCATTTTAAAACATATGCCTCTTACAGAGGGAGCATATTTAAGAGAAATGAGGAATGCATTTAAATTAAGACCAAGCCATGTAAGAGATCTGTTTTTGTTCATCTTCAGTAGGATTCCAGGAAGGAGTAGAATGTAATTTTGGTTAAGAAGTTAACCAGGAAATTTTATTTGAAACGAAGACGACTACAATTTCCTAAGGCTTACACTGAAATAGGTCTTAAATATCTTAAACAAAAGTTTAAAATAATATTTATCAGAATATCTCAATACGTACCAAAGCTTGCATGTATGTTTTTGGAATGATTTGTATTATTCTGGAAATCAGATCTAGCCGATGACTGGCATGCAGAAGACCCTGCTTTGGATAGCTAAGAGTTGAAAACATTGCTGTACACTGCAGTAAGCTATGTAAAAGTGTACTAAGATGTCTCCATAGTTCTGTGTTGTCCAGGGTGGTGTAGGATGTATAGTGTAATAGTGGGTTACTATTAAGAAGCCTTCACACTTGCTTCAGTAGGTAAGGGATGAAGCCTTAGATCTAGGAGACAGACCCAGTCAAGGTTTGTGGAATATATTGAGCAAGCAGAGAAATAAAGGGTTTAAAGGAGAAGGGGAGGAAGGATGTCGATTCCGAAATTTGAAGTACTGGAAGTGGAGATGTACTCGATTCTTACCAAACTAATTGAGATGTAGTAGGTGCACGCTTCATATTCTACCCTTAAGAATTATTTTCTGTGCAGTGTGAGATAAAACTCGTTCCAAAAAGATTACGCTTGGAGAGCAGGCCTGGTGATGAAGATGAGGGAGAAGATGACTCTGACTCAGATGATGAAACTTCTGCTAAGGACAGATATTTCAGCTACCTAAAGCAAGGCCTGTACTTTGTGACAGAAATGGAACGATTTGCTCCTCCACGGAAACGTCCACGTACTATTACAAAGAATTTCCGCCTTGTCAGTTTGAGATCCACGACTCCAGAGGAACTGTACCAGAGGAAAGTAAGTGTAGAAGGAAAGGTCATATGTCTCATAATCAGCTTTATTTAGAAAGAACTTTTTATTTTTCTTTTAATTCTTGCTATATTAACAGAAGGATTTAGGCACATATTTCTAAGGGTCTCTTAGGTAACAGTGTACTGTGTTACCTAATTGAAGGGATCATTGTTTAAAACAAGCATTATAGTAATTCAAATGAGATGGTGTTTGCAGGTCACTGAGGAGACGCTGTGCATCGTTAGCTTGGCCCGACTTGGAATTGTACTCACGTAAGCGTTTACAAATAATGAAAGACCTGGCAAATATATTGAATGAAATCAGTTGAGCTTGTTGTTGGCCAGGAAATGGGTTAACTTAAACTGCATTCACATCAGAGTATACTTGCATCTTTTTTCAGACATACATACAAATTAGCCCTGTGACTCACTTTTACTGAAGAACAGATACTTTTTCATTTTTACGACTACTCTAGGCAGTACTTTGTCTAGGCCATTTCAATTGTTCTGATGGTAAACCAGCCCACTCTATAGCAGTTAGAGTTTCCAGGGAGTGTTGATGTCATACTGGTTACCTAAATTACTACTTCTTTTTTCTTGAGGAGAAATCTCTGATTTTCTAGAGGTGTCCATCAGGTCTGAGTCTTACTCCTCTGTATCTTGAGCCGTGCTCTTTCCTACCTATTTACGCACACCCACAGTAATTATCCCTCTACCTGTTTCAACACACAGAATTAATAATTGATTGTTTAATATGGAAATCAGATTACTTTCATTTTCATGTGTTTGCTTTTTAGATTGATAATGAGGAATATGGGGAAGCTTTGTCTTTGGCTCAAGCATATGGCCTTGATTCTGATCTTGTGTATCAAAGACAGTGGAGGAAGTCGGCTGTTAACGTTGCTTCAATTCAAGACTACTTGGTGGGTTTGTTTTTTGTGACTTTCAGGCTTTCTTATCAGAATGGCTGCATTATCTTTACAGAAATTGAATTCTCAATTGTGTTCTAATCTATACAACATAAATTGGTGGCAGTTTGGAGAGCTGTCCTGCAAATTCCATTTCATGTCAGGTGGAAGACAGTGATTTTGTTAATTTAACTGAAGGCCTGATCTGGAGACCTTGGAAGTTAATGGAAATCTTTCCGTTCAAGTATCTTCTAACTTCTGTTAATAGCAGCTTGCTGTCTCTGGTGTAATCTCTTCCCCCACATGCAGCAGTAGATTGTTGCCTGGCAAATGAATAATAATAATTGGAAATACAAAACATTTAAATACCTTCCAACTATTTTAGAAAATTAAATGGGAAGGTGAAGTTGGTATCAGTAGCTGTATAGTAAAGTTTGAATAACAAAATTTACAGTGAACTCTGCTACCTGTAACTGGAGCTTTTCAGTAGAATCCAACGTGGAGTTTTCTGGCTTGGAAGAAAGACTTCAAACTCAGCAGACAAGTGTTGTCAAAGATGCACAACCTAATGGTGCTATAGGGTAAAGTCTACCAAGAGATCAAGAGAAATATAATCTAATTCTTGTTTTTTTCAAGTCGGATGTTAATTGAATGTCAAAATAAGATTTTTACAAGTAGCCATTCTCCATGTGCTATGTAATCTCAACTGAAGATCAGCAGATAAGGCAATAATATTTTGTGACCCTGATGTGTCCTTCCCGTCACAGAATCCTACTGGCGTGTGAAGAGGTCAATACTGAAAATGACTCTAGTGCTATTGTGGAATGCACTCAGTGTATAACAACTGCATTTTAGCCCCAAAACATCACATTTTATTTAGTGTAAGGAGGAGTGCTACTAATTAGGGAATACAAATAGTAACTTCTGTTCCAGTTATTGTGAAGGTTCTGCTAAATCATTTGGCATTTCTGTGCCCTTTTCTGCCACATATACTCCAAGGGAATTACGTTTTTTGCATTCTCAACCTCTTTTTTTTATTGGTTCACATTGTCAGCCATCAGGTTAAGTTGACATTTTCCTAAGTGGAAAAAACACATCAGAAGATTTTAACATCTCCAGTTTCATTGCTTTAAATTGAAGGATAAAACATTGTGTCTATGCTCTTGTTCTTGGACAGAGCAAAATTAAGAAGCGTGCCTGGGTTCTTCACGAGTGCTTGGAAAGAGTTCCAGAGAATGTGGATGCTGCGAAGAAGCTACTTCAGTATGGCTTGAAAGGCACAGACTTGGAGGCTCTTGTGGCCATAGGAAAAGGAGAAGATGGCGGCAGGTTTGGGAAGAGTATTGTTTGTTTGTTTCTTTTCTTTTTAAAGAAAGGTGTATGAAGTCTTTCTAATAATTTGGTAAAATTTTTTTATCAACCACTAATGAAAATGTTAAGATGCTTTTGCAGGACATAAAGAAAGGTAATGCTTTGAATCAAACTATTCTAAAGGTGTCCACAAGGTGCCTATTCTCATTTTACCTTTTACAAAATCACTGTTTATTCTGTACTGCATTTTCCCTCTTCTTTGGATGCCCTTTATTTTCTTCATCATGGAGAACTTCTGATGTCACTATTTTTCTATGAGAATCTGGTTTTGTTGCATCTTCTGGAAGCTGCAACTACCCCTATAAATGCATTTTGTTCTATGTCTTAATTGTTGTAATCATCTTCTGTTGTTGAAGTGGAGAGGGGAACAAAGCAAAACACAGTGGGTCAGAGGGGAAATCCATGCCGAGACAATTCTCTTCAGTATTCAGTTCCTGGTGGTAGAAATAGAAGAGGCTGTTCGTTCTTCATGCAGTCATCTATTACCATTGTGTGCTGTAGAGCTGCTGCCAATCCCAGTGCTACCTGTGGGATTTAGAAACTTTTATCAACCATCATAGCTGTGGTTGATGGTTTGGTTTTTTTGGTTTGTTTTAGGGAAGGGGTAGAAACAAGAGATGATGCCTCTTGTTGGCTTGTGATGAGTGCCTGCTGCTTTACAACAGCAAAACTCAGTATTATAATTTTCTATACAAGTTTAGATTTTTAGTCAAGACATAAAAAGAAAGCTGTTAGTATGTTTATTCAAAAATTAGGTTGTCATATCTTTTTGTTGGTTTTATTTTTTGTTTTTTTTTTTGGTTTTTTTTTTAATCAACATTGAATACATTGTTGGTTTTGTCTTCCAGATTTATCTTACCGGGGGAGGTGGACATTGAAATTCCCTATGAAGACTTTTTGTCACCAGATGAAGAAATGGATACTAGAAAGGAAAAAGAGGCCAAGAAGCGTGAAGAACTGCTATTATCAGTAAACTTTTCAAAGTAAATGAAATGTTAGGCCATGTTTTATTCAGAGTTATAGGTTTATTATAACTACACAGCTGCAAGAACGTAATTACTCTCATGTATGTTATTCCTAATAGGAAAGTGATTTAAATTTTAATTGGCATTATATTGTGTCAGAGTTCTTGGTTTACTTAATTTCTTGATATATTTCAGTGCACAAAATCATTAAAATGTGTAACCGTTGTCTTCATATGCACATGATGTACAATATCAATTACAAGCATGGAAATCCTGTTTTGAACACAGGCTGACACTGGAACAAAAAGAACTCTGCCGTAGCAGGCTGAAGCTGTTAACTTATCTTGATCGCCTTGAAACCTATGAGGTGAGGACACTTGGTAACTGGCTACAGTTCTTCTGAGTTCTCATTCCATAGGTATTCCTGTAACTTTTTCGTCACATCATCATATCTTTTTTGTTATATATTGTGGTATTAATGTTTATAGTCTTCTTGAAATGCTACAGTCTCTCATTTGAGAAAAGTAAGCTGTTTTCTGTTCAAGCTACCGTGTTTCTCCTGCTTCACTGTTGCAAATGGCCGGCTGTTGGTGTTGAGAGGTACAGTTGGGCAGAAGCCTGCTTTGAACATACCGTGTCTGCAGGGAATGAAGTTACGCAACATGGGATGTGGAGTTGATGCAGGATTACTATTATTTCTCTCTGTCAGTCTAATTAGCAAGTTCCATTCAGATTCTCTAACGAATCTTTTTCTTCTGTGAGCTTACCAAAGTGAAACTTTTTGGAATGTCAAACTGTATTTTATTTAGTTTTTTAACTTTAATTTTGCAGTTGGCACTAGTCATGTAATGACTCTTACCACATCTCTTTGTAACTGATGTGGTCTAAACGCTAACTAAAATAAGGCAGGGAATTGTCTTAGCTTATCAGTGAAAAATGCATCTTTTTTTTTTTCATACTGAAACAATTAAAAAACAACAGCATGCTTTTCCACATATATCTTATACTTATTCATCCTAAGATAAAGAAACGTATCAGCTTTTTGATGCTTTTGTAAATCTTGCGTAAAAAACAATCTTTTGCAAGTGTGGGGTTTATTTTTTTTTTTTTTTTTAAGGAAATCCTTGGAGGGCCTCATGCATCTGAACAGCACTATGATGGCGAATTCTTCAAGAAGTTCAGAAATCAGAATATTGTACTTTCAGCAAGAACTTATGCTCGGGTATTAATATTTATTTTGCTAGAATGTGATTTTGTTTTGGTATTGCTGTTTTCACTTAAGTGCATTTTTCCCCCCCAGCTTTGAACTTAGCTGAATGTCAGTGGGAATTTAAGAGGTGGGGCGTGAATTTGTTTGATTGTAAATAAATAAATGCAGTGACCCTGAGCTAATTTTCTTTATCACTAAAGAAAATTTTCAAATTAAATGTTTGTTGCATGACCTAAGCTTCATTTCTTGCTCATTTTCAGTCTAAATCAGTCTTAAGCTAATTCTGCAACTTAATGTTTTGCTCTTTAGGAAAGCAATGTCAGAGCCCTGGAAATTTTGTTCACTTTCCATGGATCAGCTTTACTTCCGCATAGACAGGCAATTCTCTCCAATTTTCCAGAGACTACTTCACCACATGAATACGCTTTCTTGTTGCCTGAAGCTTGGTAAGGATGCATGAATGGATATTAACTAAAAAAAAATAAGATTTTTAGGTTAATACTTAAATTAGTTTCCATATATGGCAATTTGCTGTTGGTTATTAGCTGGAATCAAGAGAGCAGCTTTGTCTTTATGTACTTGACCAGTCTTCATTTTCTGCTTTACTTTGTGCCATTCATGGAAGCTCTTTTGGTTATTATCAGTAAAGCAGGGACTTTAAATGTTCTTGTCTCCGTTACACATAAGAGGAAGCATGGCCTATTGTGACCTGAAACTGCCCAGACTTTCACAGGTATAAGTCTGTAACTGGTTTGTAATAACAGCCAGCGTTAGGAAATTAATAACACAAGTGTTTAGCTCCCTAGAAGCAATTACGTTTTTCTGGATTTGTTTTGAAATGTAATTTAACACTTAAGCAGTCAGTAACGTCAAAATCATTAATTTTCTTGTTACTGATCTTACGCAGCTTGCTACAGAAGAATTATGAAAAGTTGTAAATCCAGAGTTTCCTACTCTTTTATTTCAGCATAAAATGTTAGTTTACTGCCAATTTCATATGGATTTTCATAAGAGAGTCTTCCTTGAACATCATAATAATGTTCTGTGTATTAATTAAAAGAATTTTTTGCTTCTAGAGTGTTTCTTTCAAACATTTCAATTATGAAATTAGTTTTGAAGCAGTGCCCGTTAAGAATTGGGGAGACTTCGTTATTTAATATTTAACAATAGGACTTTGAAGTCTTACTTCAGAGGGATAGTTTTTGGAGTAGCTAATAGAATGTTTTTTTTTTGTAGTCTTCCAGCATTATAGTTAAGTTTTTCACTGTAAAGTTTTAACAGTCCCATTTGGATAATTTTCCATGTAGAAGAGCTTTTTTTAATTCATCAAGTTATTCCCCTGACATTTTTCCTAGCTTATGATACTTATCATTTTTGTCCTTTCTGAGCAGAAGTTAGTCTTTATTTCATGGTATCTAATATTTACCAGTGCCGTTTTTATTGTGTTGGTAGTATTAGGTAGTATGGTTGTAGTTGGTAGTATTAGGAACACATTTATTTTAGTTATGATGTGAAAACAATTGTTTTATCCTTTTTTTAAGGTAGCAGTTAGGACCATGAAGATAAATTATTGCAGTGTTTATAAAATTAGTAAAATATATTTGAATTTTTCTTTTTTGTTTTGATAATATCTATAATGCGAGAGGGATGGAAGAAGGGTCTTCATAAATGTGGTTATGTTATTTTGTTGGTGTTCATAAACAGGTTCCCCTTCTTTCTGAAGGGTTGTTTGTTCTTGCTTTTGTTTTTTTTTATTTTGCTGTTGTGGTTGGTTGGTTTGTTTAAGAAACTGACTTATGTGCCAAGAGGCAAAATGACAGTTAAAATAAAACATTTCACCAGTGATCTAGTAGTAAAGATGTGAAGTTATGGGTTAAGAACTTAGCTTTGTCTGCTGTTGAAAAATGGAAGTATGTAGTTTGAATCTTAATTCCTGTGCTTAATTTCCGGTGCTAGGATCAGGTATGTGCAGGTTCACACTTTTTTTTCAGGTTGCAGAACAGATAATACTGTACGTCTTTTGAAATGTTTGTCTTTGGGCAACTGCAAAATGGGGATGAGAGCAAGTCCTATATAGACAAATCCCATATACTTATAAAAATATACTGTATATTTGATCTAACCTTTTTCTAAAACTGTTTCCCTGTTGCAAAACTGATTACTCACATAGCATTGCTAAATACACTCCCTAAAACTATTTTATTAATGTAATAGAATTAAATATGTATTGATGAAAATATCTATTAATGAGAATAATATACTAATGGAATAGACTTAAGTTGTACAAAGTAACATTTTCCTATTAATTTAAAAAGTTTTTTTCTTTGAAATGGGATGAGTCTCACCTCCCCGAGTCCAAATAGCTTCAGTTTCTGGCAATTCTTCTTCCATGTGAATTAAAATGAATCTATGTGAATCAAAGAGAATTGAAGTTCTTGTTCATTTTAAGTGAGTTTATTGGGCCTTTTAGTTCTAGCATTTATTTTTGAAATGGGTTATTAGTATGAATAGAATTACTGTTCTGTAGATAGATTGTTGTTATGAAATCCGGTTTAAATGAATGTGCTCTCTAGTTTACTTCTCTATGGAACACAGTATGTAGACATAATTTGCCTTAAATTAAATGATTAAACAAGGTTATGATACAACTTACGGAACTGTTTCATTCCCACATAATATTAAAAAGTTGCAAGTACTGACTGTAATTAATAAACTTCTGAACAAAAGGAAAACATTATAAAAATATAAACCCCAATGTTTTAATTGGTAGAAAAAATGTCTGTAGCAGTATGACTTAGTGTCTCTTCAGCTTATGCAGCTTGTAATTACAGTGGTTTTGGGATAAGGGTGAGAGTGATTCAATCTGTCCTCATGAACTTCGACTCTAGAAAATCTTATAAAGGATTCTGAGTCAGGAAAGCTTAGTCTGGTTTTTCTTTTTAAATTACATGCTGTTGCAGTTACGAAATAGGGTGTATGCTGGATATCAGAAGAATTTTCTACTTTCAGCTGCAAAAAAGACAGCGCGCTCTTGTGACTTCTTTTAGCTCATTGTTTTTCTGAAAATTCAAGGCCATAATTGTCTGTACCAAAAGATTCCAATAGGGTAATTGTGGTGCATGTGATGAGACCACTAACACAGACCAACTGCATGATAGTGCCCATGTGAAGAGTGCAGCCTGCCCTGATGGCCTTGCTTAAAGAACGCCTTGTTCACGCCTTGCTGATGCCTTCGCTGCTCGGCCTCCTGCAGCTCAGACCTCTTGCTGAGCAGTGTGCGGCTCTGGAGGCAGAAAAGATTTTGGTGGAGGAAAAAAAGTACCATAGTTTGTCTTCTAGGTCTTCAGATATGGCCTCGTGTGTGTGTAGGGCGAACTACTGCTGGGAATTGTCCGTATCGTGTCTATGTATATGGAGCACTTTAAATGGTAAGAGGGTTGGTTCCCAGCTGGAGCGCTCTGAGGTGACACCTATCCTTATGGAAATTCACCACATTGCTCTGTGTTCTGTTAGTTCCTCCATCTATAGTGGAATCTGGCTGAGGAAAAACTTGAGATTGTATAGCAGGTGCTGCCTTGTTTGTGCATGGAACGGGTGAGGTGAGACAAAAAGGCACCTCTAGCTATTGCCAAGGCAAAAGCATTGAAACAATTGCTTGCTGTACACCACCACCAATGTGAATGCACATAGAAGTGCTATATCTGAAGAATTTCATTACCTATGAGAAATGTTTTTGTAAAGGTTGCATTATAACTGCCATTTCCTTTCGTCTGGAACCTCCAGTTCAGCTGCAGATAGCAAATTTTAAGTACCTGGTGAAAGAAATGCTTGTTTTGCTGGTACATTCTATAGGCATAAAGCAGTTGTTTTTCTTGTTACTGGCACATGTAATTTACATTAGGATGGCATTTAGAGGCTGGTGTCACAAAAATTCTAAGGCCTTATCAGTCAAGGAAGAGTTGGCATAACAAATAGGGGAAAAAAGGTAGAAGAATTTTTTTTTTTCCTGTCTTTTGGGCCAGGTTGTTACAAAACAGATACATATTTTTTCCTGTATCTGCTTGTAAAAAGTCTCAAGTAGTAGATGTCCTTTTGTTTCTTGTTTTTTGGCACACGTCTTGTAGCTTAGCATCTTTAGGGGTCTCTCTCAGAACTGTTCAGGAGGAGGTTTATAATGCCTGAGCAGAGGATTTATGTATTCATGAGACTCTTGAAAAGACTTGCGAGTTATATAAGCTCCCGGAGTTGAGAAGGAATTTGAAATACTAAGATGCATCGGTGGTTCTACGTGCCTGTCGGCTTCAAATTGGTATTGTGATAGACTGATATTACTCAGTAATGTGTTTTCTCAGAATTGTGATTGTAATGTTTTTCTACTTCTTTTCATATTATTTCTTAGCTTCTTTTATAATGATGGCTCCTGAATCTCTGCTGTCTCTTAGTCATTGGGATTCATGCTCCTTCTCAAAAATCCATCAGACTTCATCTGTTAAGACAACTAGAGTGAAGGTGGTAAAAGTTTAGGTATTCAAAGGAGAGGATAGCTCTTTCTAATCTCTATTTTAATAGCTACAGTTAGCGTTCTCAGTCTATGGTTAAGAGTGTTGCCCTCAGGTTTTTAAAGGTGATCTCAGAGGAGAATAATGCCTTACCACCATTATAAATACATAACCAGAGTCTTTT
The DNA here is from genome assembly GCF_964195595.1 of Calonectris borealis. Classification (NCBI taxonomy): domain Eukaryota; kingdom Metazoa; phylum Chordata; class Aves; order Procellariiformes; family Procellariidae; genus Calonectris; species Calonectris borealis. The sequence goes on from NC_134314.1 coordinate 14,170,141, forward strand.
TCCTTTTCTTTTAATTTTCTTATCCTTTTTACTACATTTAACTGCTATATTGCAACATTACTGCTCACATTTTAAACTCACGGAAGTTGGGAAATTCAAATATATGTTTCCCTCAACAGCCATAAGTCTGCTATATTGCACATTACACTAGTAGTAAAAACCTTCCCCCTAAGATACCAACTTTTTATATGTTGCTGCTTTTTTACTCCTTAACTTTCTCAAATATTGTTTTTCAGTCATGGCTTAAAGTGAATTTTTACTGAAGAGTTGTAGATGAACTCCATTTGCCTGATGAAGTGGGGTGGGAGTGGAAATATCTTCTAAAAACTTAGTGAAGCTTTTAAAACCTGAAAATTTCCACATAGTAGACTCTCATCTATGAATAGATAAATACTACACAATTAAACTAAGAGGTTCATAAGCAATTAACTTTGCCTTTTCATAATGATATCTTCTCCTGAACTAGGTTTTTAGTTATTGCCTGTGGCACTGCAGTTTCAATAAAGCTCTGAAAGCTTCATCTCTTCTCCTCTTAGTATATGTATGTAAATAGGTTTGATGACTGAACGTCTGCAGAACTGCCTAATATATAGTCCTCATTTTTTTCGTATTAGTTTTTCTTCTTTTCTTCTGAAGCTGAACTGCTTTTGGTTTTAGTGTAGTTCAGAAGTGTTCATGTTAAAAGAATTAATCCCGTGGTTAGTTCTTTTTGTTTGTTTGAATTCATTAGTATAGTGCTACAGTGAAATAAGTAAGAAGGGCATAAGCTTTATATGCACTTGTTTTCCTTTGCGCTAAGGGAAAGAAGAAAAACAGCTTAGAGGTAGAGGGATCAATGTAGTTAATATTATTTCAAGGATGTATTTGGAAAAAAAAAATTAAAAAATCTCAGATCTTACCTTCCACTATGAAGTAGAAAAAAATAACTTTTGAGGGGAAGATTAACTTGTCATGATGGCATTTGTGCTCCTGTGTGGATTGACTTCTGGTAGGAGCGGGAAAGATTCTGTAGTCCATGTAAAAGTTAAAGCAGTGGTTTGAAGGAAGAGAAGCTCTTCTGCAAACTGGCCTATGTGGGGATCTTGGAAAGCAGCAGGAGCAGCTCACTGCAGCCAGAAGGCTGCTGCAGAAAGTGAGCTGGCAAAAGTACTGTAGATATTAGTCGTGAGGAGTTTTGAAGAGGAGAATGAGAACTTGAAGCTATGAGGGAGCCGTGGAGAACATGAGCGGTCACCAGGAAGGAGGGAAGTTTCACAGGAGCTGCTATGCTGGAGCTGAGCTGCCATTCAGAGGGACCTAGACAGGCTGGAGGAATGGGCCAGCAAGAGCCTTGGAGTTCAAGAAGGACAAATGCAAAGTCCTGTTCCTGCAACTGAAGAAACTCTTGAAACAATAAAGGCTCGAGACTGACTGGCTGGGAAGCAGCTTTGCTGAAAAGGACCTGGAGATCCTGGTGGGCACAAGCAGGACATGAGCCAGCAGGGAAGGCCAGCAGCATCCTGTCCTGCGTGAACAGAAGCACAGCCAGGAGACTGCGCAATCAGACTACCGCACTTGTTCAACTGCATCTAGAATACTGGGCCCCCAGTACAGGGAAGACATCAGTAAATGGGAGCGAGCTCAGCAGAGGGCCACCAAGGTGATTGGGGACGGGAGCATTTGAAGGCAGAGGGAGCTGGGTGCATTCAGCCTGGAGAAAGTTTCAGGTGGGCCAGTAGCAGCCTTTGCATACCTTCCTATAGCATGTGAGCCGAACTATGCCCGTGCTGTTTATCCACAGATCATTAACAGGATTTTCTTTATATTTGCGGCTTGTTCATGCCTGACTTGTCCTGTCTTCATCTACCATGTGCATCTTTTGCCTGCATAGTCCTGAACTGTACCTTGGCTTGCCTTCCCCAGTCTTCTTATGAAAGTGTATTGCTGCTATTGTCTTATTTGTTTGTCACCTTTTTACAGGGTTTAGAACAAAATTTCTTCCATGAACATTCATTACACTTTATAAATGTACAGTTCTGAAGGAGTATTTTCATTATATGATGACAGACAGCTTTGATCTTACTTGGACTTCAGCTGTGGCTTTAAAATAGCCCATTTTGATTTTGTGAAAGCTATTGCTTCACAATTTTAATTGTATACATCAAGAAGAAAAACCACAATGAGCTTCTAAACTGTGGTTGTGTAGTGTTGGTTGACTTTTCTGATGATTAGATTATTCAGTCTAGGTTGTTTTAGGAGAAGAAAAAAGTTCCCCTCTCCCCAAATTCTATTAAAGGTTAACCACGTCATTAAAACATAGCTTGATTTGTTTATGTGAAATCAGATACAAATTTTCTCCTCTGGTGGCAGAGTTGCTTCAAAAGACCTGTCATCGCAATGCGCACAGCAGGAATTCTGAAGGGTAGTTAACTGTGGGAACCAAAAGCAGCTGGGATACCTTTTCTACTAGTTTATGCGGATCAGTTTTCCCAAAATGTGTGGTGTCTTTGGCACTCTCTTTTAGGCATCAGCTGTACTTCAGTCTTGATGAATTTGTCACATGTCCTATGAATATTCCTGGAAAATTAAGAGCTTTTCTCTCTGCCCACCACTTTTGTATCACATAGTACATTGAATAATTGGAAGCCTAAAAATATATGTAATCAGTTATATAGTTGCATTTACTAATTCACTACTAAACTACTATAGTGGTAGAAAAGAATGTTTTCATGCAATATGAAAAATGCAATACATACCATAGCTATTTAAGACTACATATCTGGGATGCATTTCTTCTTATATTTCATCCTCAGTTATAGAATAATTGTGACATAATAAAACTGTTTCAGAGCCGTAAGATTTCAGAGCAACAGAAACTGGCATTGATTTCCCCATTGCTGTCTCAGAAGATACAGACTTTGGACAAGTGAGTTTCTGGATTAAATTAAAAAAGAATATTTTATATAGCATCCCTTGCAGATCCTGTATTATATACAGCTATATGTATTATATATAGCCTACTTTTAATGCCTCCATGTCTGTATGTAGTGGGATTACGGAGGTGCTAATTTGAATATGAAGTCTAAAATAATTTACAGTGTACCTACAGTAAAATATGGAAATCATAAATTCTGGTAAGTGTACAAGTGTAAGCACGGGGAAAGAATATTTGAAGGTTCAGGATTTTATATTCCTCTTATCATAAAACATAAATTTGAGATAATTTTAAAAATAAATGTAATAAAATTGGAATCAAGCATATTCTTCAAAAACATTTTGAGTGGATAACCATTTGATGGAAACACTACCTTATTTTATAGTTCGGTATCTTTCATATATAGCTTTCTCACCTCTAACAGATCAATACTTACTTAAATGCATTATGTTCAGAACTATTCCAATATGTAACACACAAGCTTTCAAATGCAGAATTAGTGTTTGTAATATTTTTTCAGACAATAAGACATAATTGAAAAGAAAAGCAAAGATTCATCTACTCCCAAAATATTTTTAGAAAAAACCCCAAGCCTATCTTAAAAATGTGCATGTCTTTCAGCAAAAAAGATACTGTTACCTAAATGTGTTGGAGGAAAATTGCCTTTTGCCTTGGAGTCTGGATTTGATGTGCACAAGTTTACAGTGGAAAAGATTTTAAAAAAAAAAATTCTAATCCTCAACTAGATGAGTCTCAGATACAGGCCTGCTGTATGAAATGCTTGAAGGAGGAAAAAAGCACACAGAGTTGCCATTGGTAATAGAAAGAATTGGATTCTGACCTTGAAACTGAATTAGACCTTCCTCTTTTGAAAGCCTGTCCTTGGAGAGAAAAATAATCTGCAGGTTTGAATAAATGTAGTTGGTAGAATACAGAAACTACAATAGCGTGGACCTCTTTTGTCAAAGCAAAGAATGGGAAGAATTACCAAGCCGATATAAACAATAGAGTAAAAAGAGCAATACAGGAAAAGTCAGCTCTTTTTGAAGAAATAGAGTTGAATACCTTCATAATCTGTCAATTTACTGGGCTCCAATCATATTTATTCTACTGTTGAAAAGAAAAGAGAGAAGGGGAAAGGGTGGGGGGAAGCAGTGGCTCAGGAAAAAAATTAAAAATAGAAAACCCCCACGCTAATATTTGTGTAGAGTTGTGGTATGACACAGCTGACAGTTTCTTTTAATTGGAAAAGGCCACCTGCCTTAGTGACTACAGTGATCTGTCCCCATATCTGCCGGGTCCTGCACTTCGGCCACCACAACCCCCTGCAAACTTACTGAGGGAGCACTCGATCCCCTCATCCAGATCGTTGATAAAGATATTGAACAGTTTGCAGATGACACCAAGTTGGCCGGGTGTGTTGATCTGCTCGAGGGTAGAGAGGCTCTGCAGAGGGACCTGGACAGGCTGGATCGATGGGCTGAGGCCAACTGTATGAGGTTCAACAAGGCCAAGTGCCGGGTCCTGCACGTTGGCCACAACAACCCCAGGCAACGCTACAGGCTTGGGGAAGAGTGGCTGGAAAGCTGCCCAGAGGAAAAGGACCTGGGGGTGCTGGTTGACAGCTGGCTGAACATGAGCCGGCAGTGTGCCCAGGTGGCCAAGAAGGCCAACGGCATCCTGGCCTGTATCAGACATAGTGTGGCCAGCAGGAGCAGGGAGGTGATCGTGCCCCTGTACTCGGCACTGTGAGGCCGCACCTCGAATCCTGTGTTCAGTTTTGGGCCCCTCACTACAAGAAGGACATGGAGGTGCTGGAGCGTGTCCAGAGAAGGGCAACGAAGCCGGTGAAGGGCCTGGAGCACAAGCCTTATGAGGAGCGGCTGAGGGAACTGGGACTGTTTAGTCTAGAGAAGAGGAGGCTGAGGGGAGACCTTATCGCGCTTTACAACTACCTGAAAGGAGGTTGTAGCGAGGTGGGTGTTGGTCTCTTCTCTCAAGTAACTAGCGATAGGACGAGAGGAAATGGTCTCAAGTTGCGCGAAGGGAGGTTTAGACTGGACATTAGGAGAAATTTCTTTACTGAAAGAGTGGTCAGGCCTTGGAACAGGCTGCCCAGGGAAGTGGTTGAGTCACCATCCCTGGAAGTATTTAAAAGATGTGTAGATGAGGCGCTTAGGGAGGTGGTTTAGTGGGCATGGTGGTGTTGGATTGACGGTTGGACTTGATGATCTTAGAGGTCTTTTCCAACCTTAATGATTCTAAAATGGAAGCCCTACCTCTTAGCGTGTATATGTTCATATCTGTATCTCTTTTTCTTCTCTGTGTCATTTGCATTTATGTTTATGAGTGCAGAATGCATTGGTGTTTTGATGCCTGAAATCTTTCTCAAAGATGGACTTGCTTCCATTTTAATAGCTAATTTTCCAAAGTTTTGTTGCTCTTTGTTTCTGCGTGAGTCACTGGAGTTACTAATACAGAAATTTGAGGAAAAAATTCTGTGCTAAAACATAACTATAACTTAAGAAAAAGATTTGTGATAAATCTTGAGATACAATCTTGTGATAAATCTCAGGTACAGGGATTTCCCATCATTTGCTAGTATCAAGGCTGCTTTATTCCAGTCCTTGTATTTGAATTGAAATACGAAGAGTTTTTCTAAACTCTTCAGAATGAGGAGAGAAAGTAAGGACAGTTGGATGCAGTCATGTAGGGGGCAGAAGGGAGTTACAGATTTTTATTTTTTTTTTTTTTTTTTAGCATTGTTGAGAAAGTGAATGAAGTTAGCAGTCAGCTCTGAATGGTGTGGTTTCTGCTGGTTTTTTTGTGAATTTAGCTCAGCAAGAAACGTATCTGTTAAGACTGACTTTCCATAATTGCTGATTTCTACTAGGATGAGATATTTTGCAGTTGTATCTTTTTTTGTGTGTGTTCTTTTCTTTAAGCATTTAGACGAGATAGTTACTGAGTGCTGCTTGACTCTTGGTGAGAGCTTTAAAAATCTAAAATTATTCTCTCAACTTATTCCTATGGTGAACCTGAATACTTTTAAACTGGTAAATCGAGCCAGAGCAGAAAATACTTTTAAAAGAATTTTCCGTGGCTTATCTGTACACCTGACTTAAGTATTTAACTCTAACTTTTTCTGCTGTGAGAAGGGAAAAAAGATGGAGTAGACGTTTTCCAGTCAAGATTTCACTGGATGACGATTCTTCCCCATGAACTGAAAAGTCTCCTCCTCTTTAGTATTTCATGGTGAGGTCTGTTAATAAGCTTTTATGAAAAACTTTTGAAGTATACTTACAGTACTTCTTGAATTGATGTGTCTGGACAACTGTAGGTTTGCTTCCTGCAAAATCTTGTGCTGAAACCTGAGATTGGTCTTGGTAGATTTGACCAGAAGGCAAATGGCCAACAGCAGTTGCTAAGGGAAAAAAAGTAGGTACAGGCAAGCACATTGCAACATTTACCTGAACTTTCTCAAGTGTCTACAATATGTGGCTCAAATAGTCCTGAACTTGGTGTTTTCTAGACATAGTAGACTTACATGACACTTTAATCCAATAATTCTTTCTGTTTTTGAGCCAAAATACAGTGTTTTATCTTCTATATCATGCAGCGAGTAGTTAACAGCTTAGCTGCATATGGTGTAAAACAGTATCTGCTGCTGTTTATTTTAAATGAGGCCCTGCTAGTCTCATCAGTGCTTACAGTGTTGTAGGAAGTAAAAACACTGAAATGTCACTTCCTATTTAAGTGAAATGAAAAAATGAACAATGTTGTATCAATCTTCGCATATTGGTTGTTTTCTTTCTTCTAGGATTCTTCCGTCTGCTCTGGATTTCACAGAAGGGATGAACACGCACTTCTTACCTTTAGTCATTCACATTGCTTGTCTCTGTGCTTTCCAACTGTTTTCTATTGTACCGTGTTGAGTAAGGTAGGCAGGGGGAGGCAGAGTTGCATATTGCTTCCTCACTTGATGGATTTTGGAGGTGAGGGAAAAGGGGGAAGCAAAGCAACTGTCAAACAAAGAGAGCAAAGCCTGGGAACTCGAATTGAATGAGATCTTTCTCAGGAAGGATTTTTTTTTTTAAGCAATAAACTTTCAACTTCAGGTGAAACTAGGAGCCATAGTGGGGTGTTGGAGAAGTTATTTTGAATGGAGTCTGTACTTAATCCATGACTTCTGTTAATTGGAAAGGATTCTATTTTAAAATGTATTTTTAAAAAATAGTTGAAGCAGTTGGAATTTAAAGGCAAACTCAGGTGTGTTTTGTGTTACAGGAATAGGGAAGAAAATACCTACTTTTAGATGGGGAGAGGGAAATACAGATTATTTTCTGAAGTGAGCTGGGGAGAAGGGCCGGATAGGCAATTGCATCAGTCAGCGAAAAGAAGTGTTTTCTAGTAACTTTCAATTTTAGGCTGGCTGGAAAACTCTTGCTTGCATAAAAATTAAACTGTTTAGTCTCTAATATTGTTTATCAGGGTCAGGAAAGTGACCCAACTATGTTAAGAATAATTGGAGGGAAGAAACATATAATTAATCCTGATATTCAGGTCAGGAAAGGAAAATTTGCAAGTTTTGCCAAAGTTAATTATAAACCTTTTGTGCTACTGAATCTGTTAAGAAACAATTTCTTAACTGGAGCTGTAATTCCAGAATGTAACTTTGCCACGTCTATGGCAAGTAGGCAGGATGTGGCAGCTTAATTAGGAAGAATGTATTCAATGTAGTATTTGGCAGTGCAGGTTTGGATCAGTAGATTTTTTTTTTTTCTTTTTTTTTTTCCTTAAGATCTCATACTGAGGGATGGTAGCATTAGGAGAGTGTGTGTGAGTTTTGGAATGTCTTGGTTCCTTGTCATTCTGATCCCATATTCATGCATGGGTGGCTTTAAATTTGTGTTCTAAACTTCTGCTGTCTTTGCTTATTTCTAGTGATTTTCTCTTGTAATAATTTGTTAGCCAAAAGAGGAAAATTTTGAAGTTTAAATATCTATTAAAAGTGTGCACCTCTTTCTTTACTGTTTTGTGTGACTTCTTTCTTTCAATAACGACAAAAACAACCAGTGAAAGAACAGCCAGACCAAAGCAACTTTCCCAAGTTTCTCCTGGGTCTCTGAGATTATATGGGAAGATTTATTCAGATGGGATGCTCTTACTTGAGAGAGCTGGGAACAGTCCACAAGTGACTACTTGGAACAGGAATTGGTTTTCAGAGTAAATACAATAAATGGTATCTCCTGCAATTTTCTAATGGAGCTTGATATAATTATTTACTTGTCATGTGTCCCTCCTATTGCTCCCCCATCAGTTAGGTTTTTCAGAGACTCATGCAAAAGCCAAAGTTTGGAAGAGAGGTGTAGGGGCACAGTTTGTGTTCTCTTTAATAGAATCATAGAATTGTTTAGATTGGAAAAGACCTTTAAGATCTTCTAGTAAACCTAACACTGCCAAGTCCACCACTAAACCATGTCCCTAAGTGCCAGGTCTACAGGTCTTTTAAATACCTCCAGGGATGGTGACTCAATCAATATGTTGTCTTAAGGGGTGTGTGAGAGGGAGACTGACAGAGAGGGGCTGACTTTGTTTTACAGGTTACCCTGTACTATTCATGCTGTTCTTAGTGGAGCTATGGGAAGAGGACAAAGGGAAGGGCAAGATGTGGTGTGAGTGCTCCTCTCAGCTTGACTTTGTGATTCTTCAGCTTCTGAAACTGCCTGAGCCCTCAGGCTCCTTTGAGAGGTTCCACTGCCAACTGGTCCTTGCCAATGACTGAATCTCTTTTTACCCCTGATATGTTTATGAATAAAAGATTGTTAAAATGATTTGATTTGATGTAGTCAAGTCTTACAGGCCCATACTGTATCTGAGATTTTTTTTTTTTTAAATACAGTAAAATAACAAAATCTTACATTACAATTCTTGGAGACAGAACTACTTAAGGTATTAGTTTTTTTCGCCAACATTAGCTGCACATACTATCTGTAATGTGAAATTGGGGTTGTTACCTGAAAATCTTCTCTTACTGTTATTCTCTCATGGTAGTTCTGCTACAATTTGCAGACATGATTTGAAACAGCTTCTAAAATGAAACCCTTGTCTGTTCTCTGCTGTATAAAAGCTCATTTTCTCTTTTTAACAAAACAAAACCAAAAAAGATCCTTCCCAAACAAAACAAAACCCAAACAAACCAACCAACCAACCAATCCCCCCTGAAATGTCGTCTTAAGCCTACTGGGAAGTGAGTGGAAAAATTTTACTATGAAACGAAATTGTCTTGGGCAATAAAATTTTGTCCAGTTTTCTTTTATGTTTAATAGAACATAGACAAGGAGAGCATTATTGATTGTAACATAAAGACCTGCTCATACTGTCTTGATTTTATATTTTGGAAGGGAGTGTTAATCACACTCTGGCTTTTCTGTTCTTTGACATTTCAACTGATAAAGAGAACTTTTTCAGTACAAACTGGGCCTTCCGTAATAACATTCTCATGTATGACATTTGAAATATGACCTTAGTAATGTAGTTTATGAACCCAGTTTTAAGCATTAATATTTAAAATTGATTGATAAATTATGTTATCTAAGACTTCAACAAACAACAGCACCCCCCAATCCCCAAAATACATGGGCTGATGATGAATCTTTCCAAAATCAGAAAGTGACTTTATTCCTGGTGCTTATATCATAAATGTTAATTTGGAGTTTTCTTTATTAATTTTTTTTCAGTGATGTTACTACATGGTGCCTAATTATAAAGATAATCTTGGAGCATTTTGTCCTACTGAACTGGAATTGAACGCAGATGTTACTATAGCTGAGACACAGCAATTAGCAGTTTTCCATCTTCTTTCCTCCTTTCTTTTGACTTTTATAGCCTGCAAATCTGTCTCTGCCAATTTATTGCTGGATTTCTACTGCATGTTTCATTTGGAGGGTTGGAATTACTATGGATAAAACGCGGGGTATTATTGTTAGTGCATAGAGGAGAGAAAGAAAGGGTGGCTGACCTGGGAGAAGGGGGTGTGTGTGTGTGTACAGGGCAGGGCAGTTAGTATGGACATGCCTTGCTTTGTTAAATGTGTTTAATGGCTGTTGCTAAAGGAGATGGTGTTACTGATTTTTAGCTTGTTGTTTTGACTCTATATCGTGAAATTGATTTGTTTGTTGGAATTGTGTTTCTTTTTAAGCTACTGAGTTACAGTGCTGCTCTTCAAGGGGTGAGAATATTGTGTCAGTTATTAATTTATAGATAGGAATTGTCCATGTAGTATTGCTATTGCTGTTTATTATCAGGGTCAGGAGAAAATCAATGAGATATAAAATAGCTTATTGCTCCAGTATGCTGAAACTTTAATGTCTTTACTTCGTACATGGTTTGTTTCTTATTTCTACAAATGCCAGAACCTATATGGCTTTTCTCTTCCCCCTTAGTTTATGTTTTGCATAGCTTGACCTGGTTTTCTCAGGTTTTATGCTGCTTAAGCAACTATCTTACAACAGCGAGCTGTAAGTAATCATTCTAGTAATAACCTGTGGTGTTCTTAAACTGCATTTTAAACAGATATTTTTTTTTTTTTCTTCAACCTCAATATTTAGAGAATGTTTCACTCTGGAAGTTTGTGGTGAGGAAGCCACATTAAACTTAATTAAGAAGATGAGTACAGCAGAATGTATTTTGTTTTGGTTCAGTGCAAGGATTTGTGCTAAAATTTGAAGAATTTTTTTTTTTTCCAAGCTGTGAAGATCATAGGTTTTTGTTCATTTCAGTCTTCTGTGACAGCATATGAAGTCAGAATACTTACTGTGAAGCAGTAAAAATTCTTAAAGCATGTAGTGGTTTTTTTTTTTTTTAAAAGGTACGGTCAGTAAGAAAATAAATTTTTTTAGTGGATCTTTAATGGTATAGGTAGAATATGTGTTTGTACAGGTAATATCATACAGGCAAAATCATACTTGTATATCTGCATTAAGAACTGATAAATCTTAAAAAATTGATACTGTAATTGAATTATGTGCTGCTTATGAATTCACTGAAATATTTGCCTATGTTTTGTATTCCATTAATTGAATGCTATCATAATTTAAAAAAAAATAATTGTGTAACGTTTCCCTTTTCTGTTACACCAGTTACAAGCAGGGGACATTGAAAATTCTTCCTTGGAATGAGCAGAAACATCGTGAAGAAGACTGGTGTGAAAAAGCAGAATGCAGGTAAGTATATAGAAAAAGTAAAAAGTTTTTTTCTGTATTTATGTACACTTCAGATAAAGAATTTCCTTACTAATTCTTAAAATGTGGGAAATACCCAGTAAGACTCACTTCTTATTTTTGTGCACACTAACTTGTGTTTTCAGCTTTCTTAGTGAGACTGACTGAGCAAATACTCTTACATGTTACAGCATTATGTTCACTGTGATTATGTGATGAGTAACTTTTGCAAATGCATGTGAGCGGGGGTTACTGTTGGAAATCCTGATTTTCTCCCCCCCCGCCTGCTCCTCTTCTGCCCTGTTAGTTGTCAACCATAACATTATCATAGCAGCTTTAATGGATCACAAAACTGCCTTTCACTGTGTGAGGAACAGATGGAAAGCAGAGGTTGGGCATACGTGTGTCTTGGGTAGAGAGGATTCTTTCTTTCATGACCTATCTCATGTTTGGAATCTCTTTCTAGTTACTTTGCTGACAAAAATTAAGACTTACTATGATTGGCATTTGAGTCTCATCAAATTATTGGTGTAATGGTAGTTTGATTGTAGCATTTTCTTTCAGAATAACCAGAAGTTTAAAGAAAAAAACTGATGTGAAAAAAATGCAAGCAAATGTATACTTAAACATATACTTACTTTTTTTTTTTTTTTTGAAAAGGGTGATTGTTGAACCAACTTTACAAGATGAAGGTGAATTTCTGTATGAAACGCAACCTGAGTTACTGAAGTACAGGACTACTGACCTTTCGTTAGATCTCGTTACCGATTGGTATTTGAGCAGAGCACAGGAAATTGAAAAATATGCGATGCAGGTGAGAATAGCAGTGAGGAAATGATGATGGCTGACTCGGGCTGATCAGCCTTCTTCAACAGAATCCTGTCTTAATGCATATTGATGGGAGCTTTTCCCTCAGTAATATACACTGTGTCTCAATCTTCATTATGGCTTTTGAAGTATTTGTTTTTTCTTTTGCAGTGTACTTATGCTTGCTCTAAAGTTTACTCAGCCAGGTAATTGATCCTATGAATGAATAGGAAGCCGGTAGATTCCCTTTCACTTGGCTTACCATAGCACTTCACTAGTCCATGAAAAATGTTTACCATTTGTCGTGGTTTAACCTGGCAGGCAGCCAAATACCATGCAGCCGCTCACTCACTCCCCCCACCCCCCCAGTGGGACGGGGAGAGAATCCGAAGGGTAAAAGTGAGAAAAACTCGTGGGTTGAGATAAAGACAGTTTAATAGAACAGAAAAGGGAAAATAATGATAATAAATAATGATAGAATATACAAAATTAGTGATGCACAATGCAATTGCTCACCACCCGCGCTGACCGATAACCAAGTAGCGATCGGTACTTCCTGGATCACGCCTACCCTTCATATACTGAGCATGACGTCACATGGTATGGAATACCCCATTAGCCAGCTGGGCTGGCTGTCCTGATTATGTTCCCTCTCATCTTGTGCACCTAGCTCAGTCAGTAGGCACGGGAGGTGTCCTTGGACTAGGAGGGCACTTAGCAACAACTGAAAACATCAGTGTGTTATCAACATTCTCCTCATACTAAATCCAAAACACAGCACTAGGAAGAAATTTAACCCTATCCCAGCCAAAACCAGGACACCATTACATTTTATGTTTGTAACTAAGGGAGGGAATGTTGTGCACAGGGTATCAGGAAACATGTTCTTTTATCTGTCACATGATACTGTGCCATATATATCGATATGTGGCAGTCACGTGTGTCACTCATATGCCAATGTGTAGTACTGTCATGATTTCTTCCTGGCAGGTTTATTGTGTGTCTGTGTTACTTCCATGAGCTTATTTTTGCTTTATTTTCTTCATATTTTAAAAATGTTTGAAGCAATGTGTGATAAAGACAAGCATTGCAAGTAAGAATAGAGCTCATCACTGAAGTACTCCAGTATTTTATTGCTTCTCAAGCCAATTTAGCTGCATGAAAAGGAGGTTGGCTGGAAGTATCACTATGAGCTAGTTCTGGGGGACAAGTTCTTCTATTCTTCAAGTTTGTGGTCCTCCAAGGCTCTCTAGTCATAGTTCCCTGTGATCTTAACAGCCTATCAGTAGGTATGGGAAAAAAAGCAACTTCCAAGGATTAATTGAATTACTAATATATAAATGAAATTGCGTTCTACTCTTCCAGACTTATGTCTGCCTCACTGAATACATATAGCCAATATTGCATTCTTTGAAATTGATACAAAATCTTTCATATAAAAGTATTTTCAGTAACAAGGGAAAAAGACTGTCATTATTTTCTGTGAAATAAAATGCAACAATTAAAATTATGAATTCATGGTCAGCTAGAAAAGTCACGTTACATGCAGAGCTATGCATAAGTTCAGTCAGTTAACTGATTATCTTAGTTTAAAGCAATCCTTCATATTCCATGCAGTGAGATGAGGTGATATATCTATGTGTGATCTCCGGAAGGAATAGTATTCTCCTAATTAATATGCATCGGTAGGATGCATCTGGGTCAAAAGCCTATAATGACATCATCCACTAAGATTAAGCATTTTATTTGGTCTCTGTAAAGCTGAGAAGAACAATCCATTTAGGAATATACAGTCCACAAAAACTTCTAAGACCTTCAAATTGCCTACTAAGCAAAAGGAACATGGAAGGAAAATAGACACACAAACAGGACACAGGCTGGACTTGTTTTTTGGCACACAGTTGTACAGCAGGGGGTTTTTATTATTTTTCAGGTGGACTGTGCTCTGTCCCTTGTTCGTCTTGGCGTGGAGAGGAATATTCCTGGTCTGCAGGTGCTTTGTGACAATCTGATCACTCTTGAGACAGTAGTTTATGAGACTGATGGTGAACAAACCTTAACTTTGAAGGAACTTGTAGAGATGAAAGACATTGAAAAGCTGAGACTGTTGATGAAGAATGTAAGTATTTTGAATAAATTAGTAAATATACATTGATCTCCAGTAATTCAGGTTACCCTAGATCTTGTGTATATAAAGATACTGTTAGTGGCTGACGTTTTTCTGATGAATCTCCATCTTTAATTCAACAACAATTCAACACTTTTACTGTTTCTTTTTTGTTGTGGTGGGTTTTTTTCCTGTATTTATTTGTTTTTAACAAATGCTAAAATGTCTCAGTTTTCTCAAAGACCTGTTTCTTTGTCCTAGGCACAGAACTAAATGTTAATGAATCTAGTCTTTTGAAAGCTGTGAATTGCTTTTTCACTGGCCCCTTCTAAAGAATCTTCAGTGTAGCTGTTGATGATGCTGCAGATACAACAACGTTGAATGTTTTCCGTGTATGTTTTTTGGTGCTATAAATATTGGCAAAAAATCTTAATATTTGCCTCTGCAGCATATGCATGTTTTTCATTTTCTCTGTGTTCAGCCTGCGCGTGGCATTTCAGAATAGAAAAAGACCTTTTGGAAAGGTTGAAAAATACCTAGAGATTGAACAGGGCTCTGAAATTCAGTCGAAGAATACGTAAGCACCAGAGCAGAACACTCATGCACTTGAAGCTCCTCAGAATTTTCAAAATTTTGTTAGGATTTATGTAACCACTCCTCATTTCTTTTTCTGTCTTGCATTCTTGCATGCTGAAAGTAATGCTACTCTGACATGAATGCAAGCCGATCTTTCACTCATTCTGAAATTGCAGGAGGAAGACAGCTGGCTTTCCTCATGTAATGGGCTTTACTCCTGTACTGCTTGGTTTCCCCAAGCCATTGGGCAGCAGAAAGATGATGAATTGTTTAAGTGCTTCATGATGTAGTGATCTGTGCAGCAGTGATGAATTGCAGGCTTCAGCTGTTGTTTGTGATAGGTGAAGATACTGTTTCAGTTATATTGATCAAAATATGTTCTGTTTGTTCTTTTTTTCTCTCTGTAACTCATTGCGCTTTCCAGTCCTCTGATGAAGAATACGTGAAGAATGTTTATCAGTGGATGATTCCTTTTCTCCACCGCTGTGAAAATCAGTCCCCTGGTCTTGCAAATTCACTCTTTAAAGAATATTTAGTAACATTAGCAAAGGAAGACCTGACTCTACCTCTGAAGATATTTCAGAATTCAAAACCTGCTGTAAGTATAGAGCCCTGATGATTCTACTGGTTTCTTTGGAAATTCTTGTCCTGAAGAAGTGAATTCATAAACAGGGTTAGTTCATCTTCTAAATCAGATTGTCTCCCTGATCTTCCCCTTCTTCTTGGACCCAGAATTTGTTAAATTTTAGAAAACATTAATTTAAAAATATTATAGCATAAGATATTATGCATCTAAATTGTCCTTGATAAGATAGTCAATATAATTATGATTGTAGTAATTATGATCTTGACCTAGTAGAACAAAAATTATTGTTAAGATTCTTCTCTGAAGTAATTTTATGGTGATGTGTCTAAAGTAAATTCCTGGCATATTTGCTTTTTAAAAAATGGGAATCAAAGAGTTTGATCTCACTAATATTTTTTTCCTGAGGAATTTACTATCAGTAGATTTCAAGTTATTTCTCCTTGCCCCCTTCCATCCTGCCCCTCTCTTTCTACAACAAATGTAAAGAATAAAATGGGAGCCATTAGGATGGAGGCAAGAGTTCAGTGAGTAAGGGTTGAAGTTACCTTCCATGTGAGTATTTCATGCTGCTTCTACAGTTTAAATAGTTACTTCAGGGCACGTAAGCACATTTTTGCATATTATTGAACATTCTAAGTGTATGGACAGAAATCAACCAGAGAAGGAAAAATACAGCTATCTTATATATATTGATAATGTTGTACATATTAAATAAATCTGACAAATATTTGCAGCAGTTGCCTTCCTCTGCCCTGCACCCTCTCCACCTCTTGAATTCAAAAAGGGTATAATGACGTACCCCTGTTCTTTTCAGTATCTGCAGTGTAGAAAACTAGCCGAGTTATGTTTCAGGTTGTAACTTCAACAGGTAGTTCACTAAGTTGTTAGCAAGAGACCTTCTAATTACAACTAAAGACAATTTATTTACTTGGATTACACGTCTTTTTAGAATCTTTCAGAATAAACTTAACTGTTGAATTAGAAACAGAAAACTAAAAATAATGTGCTTTCTTTTCTTGTTAGTGTCAGCAGAAAATTATTCCTGATCAAGACCAGCTTATGATTACGGCATTGGAATGTATTTATAGTTGTGAACGAGATGACCAGCTCTCTCTCTGTTACGATATTTTGGAATGCCTTCCACAAAGAGGATATGGGTAAACATTTTCAGCTAGTTATTTGTAAATATTTCAGATGTGTTAAATATAGTTGTGAATTAATGCTTTAAGAATAGTTGTTAAGTCACTAAAGGGTAGGTAATGTTATTGGAATATTCTGTTCCTGTCTGCGTTGTCATGGTCATACGTATGCTTGTGCTGTATATTTACTCTACCAAATAATAAAACAAAACATGATTTAAAGTAGCAGCCTAGACTAAGGCTTCTGTGTTAGTTTCTTAGACCTTTTATGTCCTGGTGAATTGAGACCAAGTGTTAGTGCTATCTTACTGGTCTCGTTGGTCTTGTTACAGTTAGTGGTGTCTTGCACTTAGCTTAAAAGCAGCAATATGGCCCTGTGAGAGAGGTCTCTATATGGAAGACCTATATGAAAGACAAGTAATTCTCAAGGAAGTGAAAGCATGAGGAGGAGATGTAAACTATTCTCCCAATATCTTTTGCATGTAGGAAGGAGAGAGCCTGAGAAAAGTGTAAGGAAGAAGGAAAAGCTCTTTTCTTGGGAGACTGAGGGACCCTCTCAGTTTTAGCTATCCTTCCAGCAAGAAGCCAGCAGTTTTAATCTTTTCAAGCAAAAGTATATTTGATTTTCATCAAGGGATGTTTCAAACTGCTTATCTTTATATCTATGTAATCTGAATTATATGAAGAAATTACAAGAAGTATGGAGATATATATGTTTAATATTAATTGTGTAATATCTTTGCAGGCCTGAAACAGATAAAACTAACACTCTTCATGATGAAGTAGATGAACTGGAACAAATTCTTAGGTATTTAATGTTGCTAAAATAAGTAATGTATTCTTACAGAAGTCACTAGGTATAGCCAAGAACTTTATGACAAGAAAGCAGCAAGAATATTTATCTTGTTTTTAGTGCTGTCGACAAGATAATCTGTAAGTTTTTTATATTCAGATCTTAGAAATATTGAATGGTTTTCGTTATTTGAATATTATAAAACTACACAGATATTTTCCTTGGAATAAAAATGTTTGTTGGTGGGTTTTTTTTTTTGATTTTTTTTTTTTTTGAGGGGGAGGAAATATTTACTTCTGAAATATCCGGGGAATTTGTTTCGATCTTGATACTCTGTAACGGTTTGACTGATCAAAAGGTAAAAGCTGTGAAGATATGTCATCAGGTTATTGGTGATATGCTTTTACCTTACAGTATTAATTTTTTTGAGTAAATAATGTTACTCTGGCTAATCTATACTGTTATAGATTTTACGGAGACTGTTTGCATTTGCAGTACATTGTTTGAGACAGCTTTAAGACTGCTGCAGCAGAGGTAGTTGTACAACTGTACAGAATTAAAAAATGTTGACTATTCATTTACAGCGTGTCAGAGCTGTTGGAGAAACATGGACTTCAGAAACCTGTTTCCTTTGTGAAAGACACAAAGGACAATGCGGAGGAGGCACGGAAGCTGATGATTAGGTTGACAAGGCACACAGGTCGCAAGTTAGTATTCAAAAGGGAATGGGAGATAAGAGGGAAAGGAGAGTAAGGTAACAAATACTTATCGTCAGAGAGCGTATCTGCTTGTTTTCTTGCAGTAGGTAACCGTAGTGTTCAAACTGAACATGGTGTACATAAAACACATTTGTTAAACTGATGATTAACACGATTAGTGTTTTGGCTGCATTCCCCACATTCAAAAAACTCTGTCTAACTTCAAACCTGTTTCAATATGTTTGAGTTCAAGTAAACAAGCCTAAAAGGCATACTGGCTGCAAAATACTGCAAGGTGATGAACAGTCAAAGTTAACATATTATAAATGAGGTCCTTTAAGACCTATTTAAATTTATTGAGAGTATAGGATTTGTAAAACAACGCTTTCTTTTTTTTGGCATGTTTTCTTAGGAGCTCTTTAATAGGGTAATTTATTGATTTTACTTATTGATTGTACCTCTTATATTTCCAGTATAATTTTCCAATTTTTCTGGTTAAGAACTACTTTTTTAACTCGTCTTCCAACTGTAGATGAATTATTACACGGCTCTTGGCATAAGCAGATAAAAAGATTGAACCCTGGGAAAAACAGCCATCACTGTGGGTTGTTTTTTTTTTCTTATTTTTCTTATTTAAAGTAAACATGCACAATAGTTTATTGGTGATGGTAGGGTAGTATTTAGCTTGGACATGCTGAAAGCTTTTTGACTTCTAAAAACCTTTCTTTAGAAAATATCAGGTCAATGCCTCTGTAGGAAAAGTGTTGATTTTTCACTTTCTGTAGAGATTCTTTGCTTTGCCAAAATGAAAGAAACACATGAGAAAATCACTATTATCTGGACTAGCTTGTATGGCTTAAAAAAGTCTTTTTTAATCTGAAAGGCTCAAGATAATGTAAAAAAACCTTCATAGTGTTTTTACTAGTAAGAGTTTTGCACATGAAGTTGCATAGAAAGCTTTGTGGGTAAGTAGACATCCATGGATGTAGAGGGTCAAGAATCTGAACACCATTCCAATTTAAGGAACAAAAACTTGCAGCTCTAATCGCCTGTGATTGCGTGCAATCGATTAGTCCTTTGAGATTGCCTACAATGAACAGCATTTTAATGATCCTCAGTTGCTGTTACAAACTTGTTTTTACCCAGCTGTTCCTGGATCAGCAGGAAGATAGCACTTCCAATTTTCTGATGTACTATTGGAAGTTATCAAAACCTACTTGGGGGATCTTGATAAAAATTGCTTAAATCCCTGTCTTACTCACAGAAAACAAGCAGAAAAAACACTTTGGGTACTGCATTGTTGTCATCACACAATTTTATCCCATAGACATTGTTTTAATATTAATTAATATTAAAAGCATTCTGTCTTTAAATCACTTTTGGTTAAAAGTCCAATTAAAGATTGAAATGGCATTTGAGCAAACTCGTATTTTTGATGATGGAACTGTAGTGTTATCTACTACTTTTCTTTAAATTTGTTGAAGAAGAGAATATTTAATTTTAAAAATTTTTGTAGGCAACCATCCGTCAGTGAGGCACACTGGAAGGAGTTGCTCCAGGATATGTTAGACATGCAGCAGAAAGTATATACATGCTTACATTCAGATACTTGCTATGAGGTGAGTTTTATGTTTTCTTACTGGTTTATGTACCAAGTAAGCTACAAATTCTCATTTCATGTTGTTGCTCACAAATGAAAATACATTTTCATATGTTATGTCACTTGGTAGCCTACTGGCTCTTTTACGGTGTATTCATTCAAATCAGAAACTTCCTGTGTTAATTCATTGCATCAAAAGCCTCTCTAATATCCTGTATATCTTTTACTAGAATTCAACTTTTTTTAAATTAAGTCAACTTCTTGAGACTTAGTAATTCTATGTACAAATGTGTTTAGTAATAAACACTTAAAACTAATGAAAATAAACAATCTTTTAGCTAAATGTTATCTTCAGCCTAGCATTTCTTAAACACAAAGTTCTGGTTTGATTATATTATCCAAGGTCATTATAGGATTATGGACTTTCTACTGCTTGCAGTTGAAGTAAAATAATGTGAGAGGAGAAATCTAATTTCATTGAAGGAAAAATGTGCATAAACCTCAAACCTATGTCATAAATATTTGCAAAGGACAGCTATTAGACTGATGGAGAACTTGCTGTGACATATATTGTTTATCTACATTTTCAATTCAATATACTGCAGTTTATTACAGAAACAGTGCTGTGTCCACTATAATTGGTGTTTAAATAGTCACATCTTTTAAAAATCTAAGTGTTTTATAACTGTTTGCAGATTTAATTGCTTACCAATCTGATTAGCTCTTGGGAGAAGTTTTGAAAGCAAATTAGAAAAAAAAATGGAAGGGAAAAAGCAATGCTATTCAACCTATACCTAAAAAAGTCACTCTTTTTCTGTAGTTGTACAATTTGAAGTTGCTCAAAGAGAACTGCAATGTGTTTAATGTTCATGGTTTTGTGATAGGTTAAGGCTTAGTGTACTTGGAATTTTTTAAGTGCATTTTAAAAAATTATAGTACTAGAGCACTCTGAAAATAATAGCATTTGCTTTGCTCTGACCTTAATATAAGCTTTTTATTAATATTAAAGTATTTTTTAACCTCTATGATTTAAAAAAAACACAACAAAGGGTTTTGGAAAAATGATGTAGGAATGCTGAAAATGCTTTGAAACGTAGTGCTGTCGTATGCAATTATACTTTGATAACTTCAAAATTGAGAAATTGATGACACAGTAAGGATTTGCAATCACATATGAGGTTTGTATTGGCATCTTTTTTAGCATGATGCTTACTCTATTGTGCTTGCATGCAAAGTGAATCCTGTCCTCTTGAAGAAGGACTTCATGTTCATAAATTTTGAGAGAGGTAAATTGTATGTATATGATCTTTAAGGAGAAGGGTCAGCTATCATAATTTGCATCTTTGATTGTTCCTTGAGGATTAACATATTGTGAAATGGAAGATGATCCAATTGTATGGTGTTTTTTAAGAAACTGGAACAATGGACTGTGTTCCTTTACGGAGCATAAGATGGTTTGAAAAGGTTCTTCCTAGTGAAGAAATACTTTAATTTCAAGATGCAATTGAACAGGGTGCTAGATAATCTCATCTATGCCCTCTTTGCCACGAAAGGTTGGGCCAGATGATCTTTTGAGGTCCCTTCCAACCTGGGCTTTTCTATGATTCATTGATTCTATTTAATTTGTTATGAAATTTAAAACCTTTGACAAAGGCCATATTGTTGCAGCTACGATATTTTCTGAAATGATTAAATGCATGTGTGGCTCTTCGTTAGGACAATACTGACCATGTTTAAAAAAAAAAAATTATTTTTGTAAGGAATTGAGATTGAGTGTCTTAAAGCGGGCAACACTTTGACCTGAAAATAACAGGTGTTTTGTGACAGATGCAGCATTATATTAGTATACATTCTTTGAAGATAGTCTTGATTGAAACTTAAAAAACATGTTACATGCTCAGTTCTAAATATTTTTCATTTCTTCAGAGATACAAAATTTCTTCTCATGTGTTGTTGGTTTTAAGGTCTTAATACTGAACTGCCTTTTCAGATTCTTACATCCTATTAACACCTCAGAATGGAGGTATAAATAATTTCTGATCTCTAAGTCATACTGTAAAAAGGCAGTTAATAAGCTTTTTTCTGCAGGAAGTAGAAATAACTAGTAACTAGTTAATTTTTAGCTTTACTTAAATTGTGGAAGTACTCTCCTTGGTAGAAGTTAAATTTTGGACTGAATGTATTCTTTTGACTTCAAAGGTCCTTTTATTCAAAGCGGTTGGTTTCATACAATGCAGATAAGCTTACTTGAAGCTGCTGCTGCAGATTATTAAACTATTGTTCTTTCTTTTAGATATTCACAGAAAGTCTTTTATGCTCAAGCAGTATAGACAATATCCATTTGGCTGGGCAAATGATGCATTGCAGTATTTGGTCAGTGGATCTACCAAGTTCATCAAAAGGGAAGCCACAGTACCGAGTCAGCTATGCAAAAAGTATCGAACTAGTTTTGGCTGCTGGCAGAGAATATTTCAATTCTTCAACGAGTTTGACTGATAGCTGTATGGATTTGGCCAGGTATATTTACAACTATCATATACGTAAATACGTATTGCTCTTTTAATTAAAACTTGAATTTTGTTTTCCCTGTAAGAGGGGGTGAATCTTATGTGGGTTTAGTTCTCTTCATGTAAAATTACATGGTAAATGGAAGCGATATCTTTGGCTTCTGTAAGATTTTTTGGGGGCTTTCTTTGTTTGGTGTGTGTGTACACTGCTGTCGGAGTGACCAGGGGTCGGAGTGGGAGGCGATCCTGGAGTAATGATGAGTCCCAATATGGGTATGGTCATTCTCGTTTATTTTAAAATACTGCGCTACTTTTATAAGCCAGCCACACTAACACGCGCACCTACGAATCCTCTATTGGTTTACAGTCAGCAAGCACACGAATCTTAATATACACAGATTGGTCAAAAGCAGGTGTCCATGCGAACGCTTTCCCCGCCTGCATTCCGTTACCTAATCTACTGATAGTTACATTCCTCAGCCTGCTTCCCTATTCTGCTATCGCTTCAGAGACTCTAAAACTACAATTGCTCTTTAGCAACCCTTTGCCTTATACTGTTGTTAACAAATCCTCAGTGCTTGGAATGTTCATAGGATGTCCGTTATTTAATAAAAATCCTTCCACACACCGCCTTGCTTTGTGTGTGTGTGCACCATTGCTGTCCCTGGTGACTGGAATGATCTGTTACAGAATTCACATTGAAGAAGAAGAAATGGGCAAGTCTTTCTCTGTGGATAAGAAGTTTTTTGTGTGTGTCATTTGAACCTTTTCCACGTTATGGCATCGAACCACAATTGTGGCCCCCAGTTACTATCACAGTAGAAAATACCATTTTGCTGATTCTTTCATTTCTTTTCTTACTTTGGTCTTTCCCTATTCTGAGAGTTCATTTGAGGCTATCCGTGTCTCCTTGTTACATTAAGAAATAAGCCAAATAATTTACAGAAAGGAATTAAGGCATAGAGCAGCCTTGGTGGTTGCAGTGTGGATGTTAATTCTTGTATAGATTTAGATAGGGAAGCATTTTCTTTTATAGTTTAGATGTAGGTAGGTAAAATAATCAGGTATTACCTTTTCAGAAGATTGATGCCTTGGCTTACCCTAAATATTTCAAATAGACGCATGTCTTAATATTTCCAGTTTTTCCCTTTTATTCTAAGGATTTGCTGTTTCATTGGTGGTGTTGTTATGTGTTAATCCAAATGAGTTTTCCTTTTTCTTAAGGCACTTATTTAAAAAAAACAAAACAAAGAAAAAAAGACGACCCACAAACCAAACAACAAAAACCAAAACAAAATCCCATAACCAAACAAAAATACTTATGTTTCATCTATAAAGGAAGACGTCTTCATAAAGTACTACTTTCACTTAGACATGAGTACACTTACCTAGTAATTACAAGAAAAAGATTAAATTATTTTTCTTCCCCTCAAGATACAAATTCATCTTGACCCATAATGATGTGTACATACCCATTACCAGGTTTTTTTGAGTACTGACTATAGTAATACAGTCAAACTGTTTGTAATTAATTATCCTTTTTCAAATTAAGACATTTTCCTCAATAAATTATTGTTACTATAAAGTTTTATGGATTGACAAATCATATAATTTTCATTAGGGATTAAAGGAAGAATATTTTTGCAGTTTGCCTTGAGTGACGGTTTCTTTCTCTGTAACTTAACTAGAAAATGACTGAAAAAGCATTTTTTTCTCTGTAATCAGTCGCAGCTTGTTCCTCTCTCCCATCCCAAATGCACACACACAAAAATATATAAAATGAGGATGAGGGTTTTTTCTTTATTTTTGTGGGGTTTTGTTGTTTGCTTTTTCGGTAAAGGTATTATTGACTTAGGTCAAAGTTGGAAGACAGTCACTTTTACAGTATTAATTATATAATGCTAGCTCTATTTCTGCCTTTTTATTGAAAACACAGTTTATTGACTGTCATTACTGCTTATAAGCACTCTAGGTAAATACTTGCTTTGGAGGCCTAAAAGGCCCGGGAGTCACTGGCTTTTTTTTTTTTTTTTTCAATATGAATATTTATATGAATATAATGTATTATTATTATTTTTTAAATCATTTGAGCCTTTTTACATTTTGGACGCCAGGGCTACTAGATATACTGTGCAAAAGTTGCCATCACAAGGAAGCAGCTGCATACACTGTTATAATATCCAAATTACAACTGAATTTTATCTGTATGCATGTAATTGCCGCAGTTAAAATCTCTCTGTTAGCTACTTACGTGTATGGGGAGAGGATACTTTAGTGGTGGGATTTCCTCTATGCGAAGGAGAGAAGTCTTCCTCTGGGCTAAGCTAGGAGGCAGAGAAGTTGGTTGTTTTTTGCAGGTGTGTAGCTTCATTTTGGAGCAGCAGGAACAAAATGCAGGGTTATTTGGAACAGACCTTTTGGGTCAGCAGTCCAGTCCTTTGCTGTTGCATGTGGCACTGTAATATAATGTAGCCTCACCTCTGTGCCTGGGAAGGTCATGGAACAGATCCTCCTGGAAGCTATGCTGAGGCATGTGGAGGACAGGGAGGTGATTCGAGACAGCCAGCATGGCTTCACCAAGGGCAAGTCCTGCCTGACCAACCTAGTGGCCTTCTATGATGGAGTGACTACATTAGTGGACATGGGAAGAGCTACCAATGTTGTCTACCTGAACCTCTGTAAGGCCTTTGACATGGTCCCCCCCACCATCCTTCTCTCTGAACTGGAGAGGTATGGATTTGATGGGTGGACTGTCCAGTGGGTGAGGAATCGGTTGGATGGCCACATCCAGAGGGTAGTGGTCAACGGCTCAATGTCCAGATGGAGATCGATGACGAGAGGTGTCCCACAGGGGTCGGTATTGGGACCAGTACTGTTTAATATCCTCATCAGCGACATGGACAGTGGGATCGAGTGCACCCTCAGGAAGTCTGCAGACAACACCAAGCTGAGTGGTGCAGTCAACACGCCTGAGGGACTGGATGCCACCCAGAGGGACCTGGACAAGCTCGAGAAGTGGGCCCGTGTGAACCTCATGAGGTTCAACAAGGCCAAGTGCAAGGTCCTGCACCTGAGTCGGGGCAACCCCCGGTATCAATACAGGCTGGGGGATGAAGGAATTGAGAGCAGCCCTGTCGAGAAGGACTTGGGGGTACTGGTGGATGAAAAGCTGGACATGAGCCAGCAATGTGCGCTCTCAGCCCAGAAGGCCAACCGTATCCTGGGCTGCATCAAAAGCAGTGTGGCCAGCAGGTCAAGGGAGGTGATTCTGCCCCTCTGCTCTGCCCTGGTGAGACCCCACCTGGAGTCCTGCATCCAGCTCTGGAGCCCTTAGCACAAGAAGGACATGGACCTGTTGGAGCGGGTCCAGAGGAGGGCCACGAAAATGATCAGGGGGATGGAACGCTTTCCCTAGGAAGAAAGGCTGAGAGAGTTGGGGTTGTTCAGCCTGGAGAAGAGGAGGCTCTGGAGACCTTGTTGCAGCCTTTCAGTACTGAAAGGGGGCTTATAAGAAAGATGGGGACAAACTTTGTAGGAGGGCCTGTTGTGACAGGACAAGGGGGAAGGGAATGGTTTTAAACTGAAAGGGGGTAGATTTAGAGTAGATATAAGGAAGAAATGTTTTACAGTGAGGGTGGTGAAACACTGGCACAGGTTGCCCAGAGCGGTGGTAGATGCCCCATCCCTGGAAACATTCAAGGTCAGGTTGGATGGGGCTCTGAGCAACCTGATCTAGTTGAAGATGTCCCTGCCCATGTCAGGGGGATTGGACTAGATGACCTTTAAAGGTCCCTTCCAATCCAAACTATTCTATTATTCTATAATCAGTATGAAAAACTGATTTAATGTCATCATAAAATTAGGGTTTATTTACTTTTTTTTTTTTTTTGCCCAATCTCCTATTGAGAGTCTTTTTCATTAGCAGGCTCTGGAAATACAAAGTGTCATTGTTTTTAGTATCTCATAAGGGTCCCATGATCAACTTTTATCTTATGGTTTTATGGTGATATTTCAAAATATGCGGTTTATAGCTCAAATACTTGCTATCGATGTGTGACCGTGTGTTTATTGTGTTTAGTTTTGGTCCTTGTCTGATTTTTCTCCCATTAGGTGTTTCATGGTAACTTAACTTATTTCCATGAGTGATTAATTCATCCTCAGAGCAATTTTGTGCAGGCTTTTTTTGTTTGTTTGGCTGTTTTTTTTAAATCAGTTTTCATTTGCTGAACCCAGTTCAGGAAACTGAATTTGTGACAATAGCTGTAACATTTCATTTCCCATCAACTTTTTACAGAATTTTGCTTTTATCTTCTAGTATATGGCAACAGCAAAATGTAATAGTGATATGAAAAGTATTTCCCTAAATAAGTACATATTTAAGTACATATGGCTTCAACGTCTTTCATTAAATTCATTGCAGGTCTAAATTCAAGAGGGTTTAGGTGATGTTCTTATCACAGCTAGGTGAAGAAGATTGTAGCAATCCAAGAATAGAATTTCGTTAAAATGTTTAGCCAGCCATAACAGCCAGCCAAACACTTACAATGTGTGTTACATGACTAGTGAGTATTTTGACATTTCATAAGGAAGATAAATTGCTGTGGGTTTTTTGGGGTTGGTTGGTGTCCTGGTTTCGGCTGGGATAGGGTTAAGTTTCTTCCTAGTGCTGTGTTTTGGATTTAGTATGAGGAGAATGTTGATAACACACTGATGTTTTCAGTTGTTGCTAAGTGCCCTCCTAGTCCAAGGACAGCTCCCGTGCCTACTGACTGAGCTAGGTACACAAGATGGGAGGGAACATAATCAGGACAGCCAGCCCAGCTGGCCAATGGGGTATTCCATACCATGTGACGTCATGCTCAGTATATGAATGGTAGGCGTGATCCAGGAAGTACCGATCGCTACTTGGTTATCGGTCAGCGCGGGTGGTGAGCAATTGCATTGTGCATCACTCATTTTGTATATTTTATCATTATCATTATTATTTTCCCTTTTTTTCCCTGTTCTATTAAACTGTCTTTATCTCAACCCACAAGTTTTTCTCACTCTTACCCTTCCGATTCTCTCCTCGTCCCGCTGGGGGTGGGGGGAGTGAGTGAGCGGCTGCGTGGTATTTGGCTGCCTGCCAGGTTAAACCACGACAGTTGGTTTGTTTGTTTGGGGTTTTCTTATTTTTGTTTGTTTGTATTTTTTTTGTTTTGTTTTGTTTTTTACTCATAGGTGAACTTTTTCCAGAAATTTAACTTTAAAATTATTCAACAACTTTTAGAAAAAATTGTTTCCTTCCTATTTAGGTGCTGTCTACAACTTATTGTAGACTGTCCGAATGCTATTCAGGAGGAGCTAGATCTCATTCGTGCTCTCGGCTACCTTGAAGAATTTGGCGTGAAAATATTACCATTACAAGGTACTGTATATTTTTATTCTTCACATGATTACTTGAATCACAGGCATAAATATGTACGACAAACAGTTTACTGTTGTGTGAGTGTTGCATGAGTAAACTAAAAGGTCCGTTCCCTGCCTTCAGACAGCTTACAGGCACATACCAAAAATGATTTTTTTTAAAAACATTTTTCAGTTGAAGTGAGATAAAAAACATGTCTGCATATGGAATC
Source organism: Calonectris borealis (assembly GCF_964195595.1). Taxonomy (NCBI): domain Eukaryota; kingdom Metazoa; phylum Chordata; class Aves; order Procellariiformes; family Procellariidae; genus Calonectris; species Calonectris borealis. The sequence continues at coordinate 14,197,708 of NC_134314.1, forward strand.
TGTGTTTTGGGACTTATTTTTAGCAGGACTTTTTAATAATTAGAGTACTGAGTATCTGAAGCTCCTGGTGACTTCAGCAGAAATAGTTTGAACTCGCCTTTTATTTGCAAAATAATCTGTCCTTCCTCATGTGCTGATGAGCTTTAAAATAATGGGTGGGAGAGAGGTACGTCACGCGTAGGCAGTTTTCATGTCTCCACGGGGCTGTTTCATTTTGAAGTATATAAAACCCAATGACAACAGAAGTGAACTTTTACAAGGTATTTCTTCTGACGAATTGGTTAAAACTTTAAATCTGTTTTGGAACTCTGACTCCAATAGTATGGAAGGTTGTTGGACAGAAGTTGAAAAGAAAGGATGATTATGGGCAATGAGATAAAGGGGAAAATGGAATATATTGCAGTATATTTTATTGCTTATAGATTGTGTGAAACTAACAAAGTTAATTGCTTTATGTGGTGGGTTGACTCTGGCTGGACGCCCACCAAAGCTGCTCTATCTCTCCCCTCCTCAGCTGGACAGGGGAGAAAATATAACAAAAGGCTCATGGGTCGAGACAAGGACAGGGAGATCACTCAGCAATTAACGTCATGGGCAAAACAGACTCGACTTGGGGAAATTAGTTTAATTTATTACCAATCAAATCAGAGTAGGATAATGAGAAAATAAAAACTACATCTTAAAACACCTTCCCCCCACCCTGCCCTTCTTCCTGGGCTCAACTTCACTCCTGATTTTCTCTACCTCCTCCCCCTGAGCAGCTCAGGGGGATGGGGAATGGGGGTTGCGGTCAGTCCATCACACGTTGTCTCTGCCGCTCCTCCCTCCTCCTCACGCTCTTCCCCTGCTCCAGCGTGGGGTCCCTCCCGCAGGAGACAGTTCTCCACGACCTTCTCCAATGTGAGTCCTTCCCATGGGCTGCAGTTCTTCATGAACTGCTCCAGCGTGGGTCCCTTCCACAGGGGAAGTCCTTCAGGAACAGACTGCTCCAGTGTGGGTCCCCCACAGGGTTATGAGTCCTGCCAGCAAACCTGCTCCTCTCCCCACGGGGTCACAGGTCCTGCCAGGAGCCTGCTCCAGCGTGGGCTTCCCAAGGGGTCACAGCCTCCTTTGGGCATCCACCTGCTCTGGTGTGGGGTCCTCCATGGGCTGCAGATGGATATCTGCTCTACCATTAACTGCCTCCATGGGCTGCATGGGGACAGCCTGCCTTACCGTGGTCTTCACCACGGGCTGCAGGGGAATCTCTGCTCTGGCACCTGGAGCACCTCCTCCCCCTCCTTCTTCACTGACCTTGGTGTCTGCAGGGCTGTTTCTCTCACATATTCTCACTCCTCTCTTTGGCTTCAATTGCGCAGGTTTTTTTCCCCCTTTTTAAATATGTTATCCCAGAGGCACTACCACCATCGCTGATGGGCTCGGCCTTGGCCAGTGGTGGGTCCATCTTGGAGCCGGCTGACATTGGCTCTGTCGGGCATGGGGGAAGCTTCTAGCAGCTTCTCACAGAAGCCATCCCTGTAGCCCACCCGCTACCAAAACCTTGCCACACAAACCCAATACACTTTATTAACAAAAAACCCCACTTAGAAAAGAAATACATGAGAGCTTATCTATTTTCAGTGAAGCTTGAATATATGGTATGCGGGCAACTTCGTGAAACTGCATGAACACTGGTATTGAAAGCACTCTAAAAGAACTGGCTGAGAAGAGCACTGAGTACCAATGAAATGTGCTGATAGTAGTGTTTTACTTCTCGCATTGTGCAGAGAAGCACTGGGATTTATGGAAAGCACTTGTGGGTCTGTGGAAAACAAAGCGGATGTTCTTAGTGGCTGTTGTTACTTGAATTTGGTGTTCTCTTTTTGTTCTCTTTTTTCCCAAGTATTGCTTCAAAGCAAGCTGATGCTCCATATGTTATGTTCAGAAATCTTACCATTTCTGAACTGAGAATAAGTCTGGTTTGTAGATCTTGCAATATTGCACCGTTGACTTCTAGAGCAGAATTATTCTTTAGTTAGTTTGTTCAGCCTGTAGAAACATACACGTATATTTTGTTCATCTTTTCCGGTGTGGACGTGAAGGTATCATTTGAAAAAAGTGTCAACATAATATTGCATTAACAGTATGCTGATCTAGATTAATTAGAATATGTGAAATCATGCCTGTAATTTCATTAATGATCCTGACTTACCCTTTCTTCAATATCTTTAATGTAAATCTAATTAATCTAATAAGATTAAAATTATGTTTTAAAGTTTTAATGAAAGCCTTTAAATGGTCAGTTAGTTTGATAGAATTGCATTAAAATAACATTAAGGATTAGTTATTCCCACAGTAAGAATTAGCAATAGACTTTTATTTGCACTTTTATGTTTAGTTTTCTATAGAGCTTTCCCCCCTACTTGTATTTTGAGCAAACTCAGCAGTTAAGGTTGTGAACTACTGTTATGATATATTTTATTAAATCTGGTTTGGAGACTCCTTATTAACATAAAAGGTGAAAAAAAGTCCATCTTTAATGAAAGCGTTTGGCCCATGGTATTATTTCAGATTACTTTCAGTTATGTTAGCTATTTCAAAATATCTTGCTTATACAATCAGTAAATGAAAACATTTTACTGCTGTATACTAATACATGTGTGCGATAGAATATTAAAAATGAATCTAAAAATGTAACCTTTTCCTGCTCCTCCATTCTTAATTCATTTTAGTCTGATTTGATTTCCAGAACTCATTAATAGAGTTTCCATTATGCGAGTGCTTCTTTGCTCTTACTAAGAGGACTAATATCATATGTTTTAAGCCCAATATGCTAATGCAGAGTTTATCCCCCATGCAGACATTAATGTCTTACTGAGTATTAAGTAGAAGATCTGCGTGCTGTTCCTCTGTGTTCTGATAACTTGCATGGTATGAAAACTACCTTTTCAAAGCAACAACCTGAAGTTAGCCACCTACTAACTAGCTAAAAAGAGCACCGAAATCGGTTCATGATATTAAATTATGCAATTAAGGTAATTGTTTAATTCTTGGGAAAATCTTTTTTGAAAGACAGTACTAATTATAAGATTCTCAGGATATGGTTAACACAACCTGGTGATTTGCAGGCTATCCCTCCACTTGCTCAGAAAATATTTATGTAAGTTAAAACAACCTGAAGATTTTGCCTGTGACAGTTCTTTCAGTTTGTGTGATGTATCCTGTCCACCCTAAAAAAAAATGTAGCGTGAAATATTAGTTATTTACAACATTCTGAATGAAAGTTAATGTCTGTTTTAGCAGTCTTTCTGAGAATGTTGCAAAAAATGATATTTAAAAAAAATTGTATAAAGGCATATGGTTAGTCATAGAAATTTAAAAACATTGAGTCTGAAAACCTGAAACAAAAGTAAGTTTTCATTCAGGTCAGTCTCCCTCTTCTTCCTCCTTTCCCAGCCTGACTTGCTAGTGATTGGAGCTGGATATATTGTAGTGTTATTTTAACTTTCTGTTTATAGGTATAATTGAGGATCTGTATGCAGGTAACTTTGGGCTGGTTTTCAGATTGTGTTTGCATTCTTATACTCCCTAGCACTCTTTCTGCATCTACATTGTTTAACCAGAAATACAGCTGTAGGGTTCATTTGTACAGTCTCTTAACACCAGTTCTTCTTTCAACAGTGCGTTTATGTTCAGATCGACTTAGTCTCATCAAGGACTGTCTTGCTCAGTTGTCAACGAACTATAAGCAGTCTGCTAAGCTCCTGGGACTTGCAAATTTGCTAAGGGTTGCAGGTAAGCTGTGTTAATAAGACACTGCATTGTAATGCAACATGCATTTGTTATGCTTTAGGACATTTGAGTTGATCATTAGAATGTGTATTCAAGGATATCACTAAAAAGTCATCTGGAAGAGCAGTCATTGGGGAGGAATGAAATATTTTACATGAATGAAATATTTCATCTGTAAAACAGCTGATATTGTCAGCTGCTCTGATGTTCCACTAATACCTAAAATAAAACCAGCCTTGTCTAATCTGGATTTTGAGTAAAAGCTCATTTCAGATTGGAGGAATTGTGGCTGAGAATATTTTGTCTTACAGTTAATTGATAGTGCTAAAATTCCAGTAAAACTTCTTTTCTGTGTCAAATTAAGGTAGTTTGATTTAATAATAGTCTTATTTAAGTTAGAGGGGGGGAAAAAGCAATCTGTAATGCATAAACTTCAGCTGTTACACAAAGCATAGACAAAAGTCTATCTCCTTTGCGCACTAAAAATAATGCGTTAGCTTGAGTATTCATTTGAGGAGCTGATCGTCTTCAAGGATTGAATCCTAAGAATGTTAGATTTTTTTTTTTTTTTTTTGATAGTCTACCTAAAGTGCTTGGCAGACCTTTTGATTTTTGAAAAAAACTTTATCAATGCAACTGCAAATACCATACTGCTATACTTTTATGATGCAGAAATAGAATACAGAAATACAAAATATAAAATAAAATTTCATATTTCATGCAGCATGGTATATAAAATCAATGCATTCTGGCTTTGTCACCGATGCATGCCTGGCTAGTTCCTTTCTCTCTCTATTTGTTAAACATTTAAGAATTTTTTCTTGTGTTTTCAGGAAGCTTAGGATTCGCAATTTTTGCATAGTATTATATATAGGGAGGGAGATATTCAAGGGTTTTGGGTGAGGTTATGAACAGAGGTACAGAAGTTAGGTTGTTGACCTCCCGAGATGCCCATGTCCTAAAGAAAGTAATCACTGGAAACATCGTTGTGACTCTGGTAAGCTCAGTGCTCCTGTTACGTTGTGCTGCTACTTGAAAGAGGGGAGGGGATGATAGCTGGATCCAGTCTACATATTGGTTCATTTTACATGTAATCTCCAGTTCTGTAGAAAAACTAGCGTGACAGTCATAACTTCTTTTTTTCTTTGCTTGCAAGACTTTTAGAAAAAAAAAAAATCTCCGTATTGGTTTGTAAGACAAGATTGCTGTATAGCTCTTTCCCTCTTCTCTCTGCTTCCTCCCACATCAAGTTAAAATCTGTCAATTTTTCATCTTAATATTCTGTGTTCTTTAGGCTAATGCTGCTGATTTTTGGTTTACCTTCTTTTTGACTCTAAATGATTCTCTTTGTATGAGAGAAGGAAAAGCAAAATCCACAGTGATTCTATGAAGCTTAAAAACACGAAGTATTTTGTCCAGTAGTGTTATCCCAGTGCCTTAGTCGTAGATCAGCATCTACAATGCCCTGGTACGTACCTTTGAATAGGGAACAAACTTGTGGCTCCCATCTCCAGAGATTGAAAGATGAGACGCAACGTGGATTAGGTAGAGAACTTTAGGGAACTCCTATAGAACTCATTGATATGGTAATGTCTCTGTGCTAGTGTTATATAATCATAGTGGCACTTACTGAGACACCACTGAAAAGAGAGATTTAAAAGAGATATTTAAAGCCAGATGATGAAATGGCCTCCTGATTTTCTCTTCTGTGTGGTTACCGGGCTGGAGAAAACCAGAAGATGAATGTGCGAGGTGGTGAATTTTTAAGCAGGTGAATGATTTAAAAACTACTACTTACGCTACAAATTACATACTTATGCTAAGGGTATTGGGCTCTGACTTTAATGGTTAACGTCAGCAGTAACACTAATGGTTGTTCCTGTGGAATTTTAGTAGTAAAAGTATATTTCAAGAGTGAATCTTGGTAAGGAATACACTACTTTGACACTTGCTTTTCTTACCTCTTATGCTAAATAAACAATTAACTCAGTCACTTTCCAAGTTATCTTTTGGTTATAGATTAACATTTATTGGAAAGAAAACATATAGCAAGAAAACATTTCCAGTAGTGACTTTCTGTGGTGGTGGATGTGGCGGGGTTTTTGGGGTTTTTTTTTTGTTTGTTAGTTTTGTCTTGGTTTTGGTTTTTTAAAATAAGTAGTTTTAAGCTTTTGTGATTAAAAACCATTTCACTGTCACTGAGGGATGACTAGTATTACTTACATAGAAGTACTATTTTCTGTACAGGATATTCATTTGTAAGCAAGATATGGATTCAATATGAGAATGGCATAGTTGTGAATTTTATCTGAACTTATTTGTTGTAGGAGATGGGCTATGGAAAACAGGCTTCTTTCATTTTAAGAAACTTGGTATTTCTTTAATCTTTTTTAGTTTTTCTGGACTTGAAAGCTATAAACAGCATACCACTATTACTGCAGATTTTTTTGTGCCTGACATTCTATCCCATTGATGAGTATCCAGAATAGTATCCAAAATCATACAAAGGAAACATGATTGTCATTGATATTTTAAGTCATGCATGCAAATGCAATATTTTTCGAACAGATTAAAGAAAGTCTGTAGAGCTTCACTCTTTAGTCCTCAATTACTGTTGTAGGTACTTCCAGTGAGTGCTGGAATAGATAACCTTACACTGAATTTAAAGTTGCATATGATTTTAATAGCTAGGTTAATAATACCTTTAAAACCAGATTTTAAGTGGAATGCTGGCATAGCCTTAATCATAGTCTGTAAATGAAGAGTCTTGTAAAATCTAATAGTAGGTATAAAAAAAAAATCAAGCAAGACATGTAAAAATGGTATTTCTGTATCTATCAACTCATAATTTAAGTTACTGAGTTACAATTAATTATTAGTATATGAAGCATTATTTTAGTCATTGGTACCCATAAGAATGATAGCAAATGCTAATATTATTCCACAAACCAGTTTGTAGCCAAAAGGGCAGCTCACACATCCAGAATTTAAGATTTGTGAAGGAGTAGATTTTACTTTAAACTGAATATTAAAAAAGGAAAACTTTGCCGTTTTAGCACAGGTAGTCTTTGTTAGCAGGTTTAAAACTACTGGGAAAGGGTAACTTGATTTCTAACAGCTTATGATGAAAGGGAATGGTTTTATGGAGATATATTGGGATGAGTCTGGATATTGAAAAAGAATCTAGGGATTGAACTTTATGGACTTGCTTAATGAAGAATTAGATAAAGCACTGCTGGAAGAAAGAATTGGTTTTCGTCCCTAATTGGTTTTCACTACTTATACAATTATCCTGATTTATGAGCCACCTTTGCTGTGAAAAAAGTTCTAATTTTGTCTTGTAGAACATACTTACTGGTATTGGTTATGCATACTGAAATTTGCAGTCCCTTCCATTGCCGACCCACTGTGTGTATCTATGAGTAGTGTGGTTTCTTGTGCTTTATGTGCTAACTGGAGGAATTTGTTGCCACATCTTCCCTCTTTGCTTCCCCTTCCATCTCACCCCATATGATTACTGATTGTGAAAGACCTGCTTGCTACATCTATCCATACCTATATAAATTTTATACATATGTGTATATATGGAGTATATAATATATGCTGGGTTATAGTATATATAGTATATAGCCTATAAAATGCTATGAGCATATATATTTTAATTTCAATTCTAAAAGAATGCATTTGCTATGCATACAAGGGTAAAGTGCACATGGTCATCCTCAAAGAGCTTTAGGAACTGTGTTCTCTGAATGCAGTTTGTTTAGAGAGCAGCACTGAAAGTGAGTAATGGAATTTATATTCATACTTATCAAAGCTAAAATATTGCTTAGGTAATGATATATCAGCTAGCTTCTTAATTGCTTTAAAGTATTTGATTAATGACAGTAAACTCTACTTAAGCCTCACGTCACTACCTCTGTAAAGTAAGCACAGAAGTGTTATCTTAATTTCACAGATGGGCAAAGCGAGTGAGGGAGAATGTGCTCAGCATGACAGCCAGAAAATCTGCACCTGCTCAGTGAGCTGGAGCTATTCTATGTCTCGCGATCCTCACTTAATCTACACTCCGGTTAAGAAAGGGTGTGAAAGAATTCACTTTATGTAATTACTTGCTTACAAAATAGAGGAGCAAAAAAAGAGTAAAAAAAAAAAGCTTATGTGTCAGAAATTAAGAGCATCTTCTCTACTGTTACTGCGTATCAAAAAGATCTGGTGAGCATTGCTCTTTATTTCTTGAGTCAGGCTCTCTAAAAATGTTTACTGTTCATTATTCCCTTTTCTCACAACTTTCTGTGGTAATTTAGTTAATATTAGTTAATTTAGTAATATATATTAATTTAGTAATATATAGTTTTATATATATATATATAGTTAATTTAGTAATATACATTAGTTAATTTAGTAATTTAGTTAATTTTAATGTCCACAAGCTAATTCTAGTAACTTTAAGCTTTGCTCGCATTCCTAAGTCAAAGCTTATTTTTGTAATCCACCTTCCTCAAAACTGACTTTCTTGCTTAATGCATGTGGAAGTAAACATACAGATGGTTTGTGATCTCATAAGTGTAGGTGACATGGAGTTTCTGGAGTATACATACAAGTTTGATACCATTTGACTTCTAAGTTTTTATGACATGATTTCACTCAGGATAATGTTGTTTCATCCACTCACAAATACAGCATGCGTCTTACTCAGTGTTTCAATAAGCTTTCATTTTTCTTTATATGACCCAAATTGGATTCAAACTTTTAAAAAGTATTTGAACATCCTTTATTTCTCAAGAAAAAATGATTTTGTGTTATTTCTGAGCTTTTATATTTTTCCTCTCATCATTTGTAATAGAAAGATAGAATCGTTAAGGTTGGAAAAGACCTTTAAGATCATAGAGTCCAACCGTTAACCTAACACTACCAAGTCCACCACTAAACCGTGTCCCTAAGTGCCAGGTCTACACGTCTTTTAAATACCTCTAGGGATGGTGACTCCACCATTTCCCTGGGCAGCCTGTTCCAACGCTCGACAACCCTTTTGGGGAAGAAATTTTTCCTAGTATCCAACCTAAACCTCCCCTGGCACAACTTGAGGCCATTTCCTTTTGTCCTATCGCTTGCTACTTGGGAGAAGAGACCAACAGCCACTTCGCTACAACCTCCTTTCAGGTATAATGTCATATCTGCTTGTATCAACTTCTATCTGAATGCTAAACATCATAACAAAAGGAGATGGAAAGAACTTTGGAGACTTAAATCTTACTGAGTGGAGTAACCCCTAATATAAACGCATTTTCCTTGTGACGTAAGGAGGCAATAGTCTGAAGGAGCTGAACACACATAAACTTTCCCAAATAATAAAAGGGAAACAAAACTTAAGATATCCTTACCAGTTTCTGAATTTGATTTGTTTGAGTCTGGATGTCAGACATTAACATTAAGGCTTAATGCAGAATTACTATATAATATAATAAGGTCACCATTTTAATGGTTTTTCTCATTGAACCTTTCTTAGTTTTAAATCTTCGATGTCTGCCAAAATGGCAAGGGGAACAATTTAGAATTCAAAACTTTCACTTTTATAAGACTATTATTAAAAATGCCTTCAAATGAGGCGTCATGTATCTGAATTTTTTCATGTTTGAATAGAAGAACAAGACCTTGCCACTAATCTGCAGCAGGTAGTATTTGAAGTGACTGCACTGTTGAGACAATGAAAGCCATGTGAAAAAGGGCTCGGGCTGTGCGTAGCGAGGGATTCACTAGTCATGTCAGAGCTGACGGTTGTTCTGTGGCATAACAGCGTGTGTCAAGATAATGGAAGTTTAAACGAATGAACAGTGGAGATAAGATGAGCAAGTATAGCCATGGATGGCAAGGAAAAAGATCCTTATATTTTATGCTTGCGCTTTTGTAAAACGTGTGGAGATGTATCCTACTGCATCAAAACTGGTTAGCTAAAACATTGGGTATGGGGGACTTGTCAGCATACGACTGCTCAAGCACAGTTAAGAAGAAAACCGTTCCTTGCTCCAAGTGTTCCTCTTCTCTTCCCTCCAATCCCACTGATTTTTAAGTAGCAATAAATAGCAGTGATTATTTTGTCTGGTATCAGCTGAAATCTGAGGGACAATAGTTTGATTATTTCTCATGCCCTTTATTTGTGTCTGCTACTTAGTCAAATCTCTCTGTAAGTAGTAAAGCTGTCTGGGTGAAGTGGGCGTCAGAAGGTGAGTGGCAAGTACAGATCTCTTGCTTATGGAAATGACAGTTCACATTTAGCTTGTGTAGATAGAAGCAGCTCTTTGTCATCTGTAATTGCTTTTGCCCGGATGAGAAGTTCCCAGGTTCCAGAGGGCAAAATTTTGCAACAGAAGAGCCTTGGACGTGATTAATTTGCAACGTTGTGTGTTGGCAGTATGTAGAGCAAGAGGCCAAAAGATAAAATGATGGGAAGCCAACCTGTTCTCCCAGCTGAGTTAATTATGACATGCTGGGTTTAGGGGAATCTTGATTGAGTTCAATAATTAAGGTAACTTCACTTCCCTGAATATCATTCGAGTGCAACTGCTACACCTTTTCTTTTGAGAAAGCTTTAAAAAGAAATTTGCTTTGCTTGCATTGATGGACCTGCAAAGTAGGGTTAAAAATAACAGCTTTGCAATTTAAGGACATGTACTCTTTAAATGGTTTTTAGGACTGGATCTGCTTAACCTTCTAAAATATTTGCATTTCACAAGTTGTAGTAATACAGTTTCATAAACCAGTGCCCTTTTCAAATGACTGTTACAGCAGTGACTGCGTAAAATCGCTTTTAATAATAGGGGAGAAACATGAGCAAGAAGCTTGTATTGAAAAAATCCACTCATTTTTATTAGCTTCTTGCCATCCTTCTTTGCTAAATTAAAATGAATAGTGTGAGATTATTTTTCCTCTCTATGTTTTGTCACCTTATATAGTGCATGAACAAAGACACTATTTTGAGCACAAGACTGGACCAACTGGTGTCCGTAAAGTAAATAACTTTTGTGAGATCAGTAATATGTGAAGTGTTACTTTTGACTAATAACTGGGGGAAGAGGCATTGTCCAGAAGGTCTGGTGACCAAGATGTGTGTATGGTGTGAAAAAATTTTCAGTTCTACTTGCTCAATTTATGAGGGTAGGGATTTTTAAATACCTATGTTTTCCACATCTCATGAATTATTTGGCTCTGTGAAGTGGGAGTTTAAACTGGAGGTTTGTATACTGTAACAAAACAATTAAAAACTTCAAAATTCTTCTTCTATTGCATTTCACAGAAGTTTTTTTTCAATGTCAGGATTTTGATTTATGTGTCACTTACCATAAATATCAGTTTTGATCTATGTCTTGGCCATCATATAAATACAGTTTTCAAAACTCTGTTGTTGTGTTTTTTTTTTTAACCTAGACATAACATGCTGTGTATTTTTTTTTAGCCAGCTTGATGCCAATGTTTTTTAAAATACATTACTGTTTTTGTTTCCTTCACGAAAAAGCAGATAATTTTATTTCTGCTTCAGTTTCAAGACGGGCTTTTCATATTGTGGCATATAGTTTTCCTAAGAAATGAAGTAACAAGCTTAAGTCAACCATTAATTCCAATTAATTAATAAAAGTGTTGAATTTTTCTTACAGGAGATGATCAGATGGAGAGAAAAGGTCAAGTTTTAATACTTCTAGTGGAACAAGCTCTCAGTTTCCAGGACTACAAAGCAGCTAGTATGCATTGCCAGGAGCTCATGGCCACAGGTGAAGTCAATAAATGGGGGTGGTGTGGGGTGGTGGTAGTGGAAATCACAGTAAGCCAAGAGTCAGAACTCAGAAGTATGGTACTTCAGATTGGTCCATTTCATTCAAAAATCAGTTGCATTTTGTTTGTGGAAGTCAACTGACATCAACATGTCAAATGTAGGTGGTATGAAATATGACAAATCCTGTTGTCATGGAGGAGGAACTCCATGTAGTCATGGAACTACAAAATACTTAAGCCACAGTGACTTCTGGAGCTATGTTGGTCTTTTTCTAAATCAGTTTAGTTCACTGAGATCTCTCAACTGAAGTTGCATACTGTCATTCAGATAATCCTTTATTTTTTGCATCAGAAGCTCAAAATATATCCCAGAGGGGATTCCATTTTTAATTGTCTCCTCTGTACGTTTTTTCTTGTAAGAAAACAAAGGAAAAAAATTAATTTGTCGTGTTGTTTAAATCCCATTTACTATGTTTTGGTATTATGTTTTTGTTAATGAATGTTCATGTGTAACACTATTGAGATACACATGTATGTTGGTCCGTACACATCCATTATCATTTATACATAGTCATGTTTCTTCTCTGTAAAATTCTTTATGGAAACATATTTCAGTATCTTTCTTAAGATGTGTTTCAGTTTGCAAAAGTTCATTCACATAGTCTAAAATCTTTCTCTGCAATTGCTATCCCACTTGTTCATCTCTGGAAATAATTACAAGAAATAAAATTCTGTTAGCCAGCTGGGTAGGGGTCTTGTATTTAGTTTTCAATCTGAAAACAGTATTATAGGCTGCAGTAATAAGTGCTGACTTTTGTTTCTTACTAAGTTGCGTGAACATTATAAAAGACAGTTCAGGTATCTTTAAACTGGACCTATACTTGTAGAGAGATATTAGCTGGGTCTGTTTGGATGTCTCCAAACTTAATTTCTTGGCTTTCTGACAAAAGATGTGTGTGATGTATAGGAGCTGATGAGACAAGGTGACAGCCAGATTCCTGTAATCTCCTCCTAATGCAGGAAAAATGGATCCTGGCTGTTCGTGATATTTCTTTTGCATATGCAATGCACAAATACATGGAATGGAGATGTACACAGCAAATACTGTATGTAATAAGATAGTTACCGAACTATTAGACATGTAACCTTAGGGAGCTTTTCTGTATACCTCTGGGAACCACAATTTCTCATTCTTTCTACACTGTACCCCTTTCAAACAGGTAAAAATATGTGACTGTAGCTAGTAGGAATGTGCAGGTCTTTTAGATGTCTACCTTTCTATCAAAACTCTTAAAATATTTGTGGTATCTATGTAGTTTGTATATGTGAGGGAATGAGTGGAGATAAATGACATATATGTGTCAAGATACTAAGGAAGATGGGATTTGTTTCTTTGGCTCTTTTTTTCTGCCTTGAGATTGAGGCGGGGAAAGTCTGAGATGAATTGAGGTTCTTTTCATTATACCAAGTGATATATTTTACTTTTTTGGGGTGTGGTGTTTTTTTTTTTTTGCAGCCATTCCAGTAAGGTGTTTAATATTATGCTCTGAAGTAAATTATGATTTTCTTATTGCAATATGTAAAAATAAAGTGTGTAAGCTTACAGATGCCTATTGTACTGATAGCTACAGTATCATAGCAATGAATCTTCTATGCATTTGGTCAGTCTAAAGTTGAGTTACATCCCTGTTTTATGGAGCATTTATGGTTCCTTTCTTAGGGCATAAATGTTGGCAGGAATGCCACATGCCCTCGTTTATCTTATTCAGTAAGAATTATGCAGCATCCTCCTATCACCTGTGAAGCTTACCAACCTCAGAAGTACGTTTTGTGTTCCCTTGTAGGTTATTCTAAAAGCTGGGAAGTATGCAGTCAGCTTGGGCAATCAGAAGGCTACCATGATTTGAGTATGCGTCAGGAACTCATGGCTTTTGCTCTGACACACTGTCCCCCAAGTGCCATAGAGGCGTTGCTGGGAGTGAGCAGTACATTGCAAACCCAGGTAAGTGTTTCTGAAACTTCTTTCATGCAGGTTCAATGCTTACCAAAGCAAAGAGAACTTGTGCTCATTTTTAAGTTTGTTCCTTTAAGTTCTTAAACCCCCACAACAAGTTTATATTTGTTCTACTGTATTTTTCTGCTTTCACTGATATTTCAACAAATGAGGTCTCTATATAAGCATTTTTATATGATGAGTTGGCTTCTCAAGTAGGAGTGCAATTGTATTCTCGATCTTCAGTTCTTTTAATTTCTTCATTTATTGCCTGATTTAAACATTTTATTTGAAAAAAAATTATTTAACTGCATTTGCAATGTTTTCCAGGTTCTGTCACCTGTTTACACCTTGTAATGCAACTTCATTAAATGCCCACATAAATATCTATTAAATGTTTATTCTTACATTTTTATGATCTCCACCCAATATTCAATGAATTTTTTTTTCTCACTGATTTCAACTATGTAATAGTTTTAACAACTACAACGGGCTTTATGTCTGAGCCATCTTTATTAACTCTGCAATGACTGACTTCTTAATAGAATGAGATTTGAAGCTGATCATATTATATATGTGAGAACATGTAATTGTGGCATTTATACTGGCAAATACAAGTTATGGCAAGATGACATAGCAAACCTTTTGAAAAGTTTTATTTGAAACTGCAGTGCAGTAATTTAGATTGTCAGAACGTTAAATTTTTGTTCAGTGTAATTCTGGCTTAGCCTATGTGCTATTACTTGTTTAAGAGTTCATATTTGTCTTAGTTGTCTAAGAGTTCACAATCTTCATAGATTTATCTTTGTAAAATAAAAACATCTTAGAGGGCTTGCGTTCTGTGTCTGAAGAAGTAGGGAGAAGGGAGCAATAGCTATAGTACACATGCAGTCTAATTAAGGCAGCTGTAAGTGTGTAGCTGCCTTCTTTACAAAATTGCTTGTATAGCAATGTGTATGAGAAATACAGGCAACGTATGAAGGCAGTCTGTGCTGCTTCAGTAACAGGATAACATCAGAATAAAATGCTGCAAAGGATTTGAAATAAAGTCTAGCACCTGCAAGCTCTTTACTATTTTTTTCATCATGAAAGCACTCAGATTTGAGAGAGGTAGGTACAATTATGAGGTTAAAGTGGAATCTTTGCAGAATTGATACCTGTACAGTATAGAAATAAAAACTTGTTTCCCCCCTTATGTGCCTATACCTGGAATTAGAATTTGAAGTCAAACAAACTTTTGGCACTGTATAAGCCAGAATTTGTTAGACTTTCTGTCAATTCACTGCCTATCACTGTCTCGTTCCTTCTAAAGGCTTCATGTCCTGTTAGCTGTAGTGCAGTGCAGCTGCTCAGCCACTGGTTATTACCCTCTTGCATCCTACTTCGCCAAGGGAAACGATTCTCTGTCTTCTCCATTCACAAAACTTGAGACTGAATTTGTTGCTAAGGTTTCTTTGTTAGTGCAATATCATTTGTGGCAGAAGCGCAGTGATGATTAATTTGGTATTTGCCCCAGGAAGCCAAACCCAAGTCATGATTTCTGTCAAAGTACGTTTATTCTGCAATTACTTTCTCCATAAACTAAGCATAAGCTTTTCAGCACTGTTCATTAATGGTCCTACACATTCGGTCCAAGCACTCTGTCTTTGTATGTAGATAGATAGATATATGCAAAAAATCTTCATCAGAAGGTCGCGCTGACCAGATGTGTCTTTTGGTGGACTTCATCAGTTCTATGGCCTGTGGAAATTCTGCTCACAAAACTATTATCTAGTGTAACACTTGCCTCTGTGGAGTTGCCCAGCACCTCAGAGGCACAGTTCAGATAATGGATGTTTTTCATGGAAGTTCTTTAGCCTATACAGTACAGTAGGGTGCATATAATTTAAAAAAAAAAAAAAAATTCTTACATGGCATGAAAAATATCGCACAAAAATCACAGAGAAGGGAAGGTCATTTTATCTAAGGACTACAACAGTGAGAGGATGTCTAAGATTCCTATGTGTTCTTGTCTTCCCCTGCATTCTTGTTTTTCTATCATGGAAGATTTTACATCACAATTTCTTGGGTTTCCTATGACATCAGTCATAATTCTTACATTTGATTATTTGACTGGTAAGAGATTATATTTATTTTGTGTTTATAGATTCTTTATCAGGCTGTGAATTACCAGTTTCTTCCCTCAGAAGGAGGTGAGAATATAAATATCTCAGGACCTTCTGCGTTGATCAGTAAGGATACAGAGGTAAGCTTTAAAGAGTTTTTAAAGTAATAATTATTTTGTTCTGCATTACGCTGAAGAGCTGAATTTGAGTTTTTAGCAACATCTACCTGTTTTCTAGATAAAATGCACAACATTAAATACATTTACTAGTTCCTGTTCTTAGATTGTTTTAAGTTCAAGGTTTTGCTTATGTATTTATACTGTTCTGATTTTTCATTGCTTCTTCCTACACAGTCTTAGCACCGTAGAAAAAAAAATACAAACCCAGAGGCAAAGAGGAAAGTGCAACAAAACTTAACACAATAAAATACATCAATGTTGGTTTGATTTTTTGATCTGTCCCAGTTGCAAAGCAGGACATTTGAGAATAAACCCGAGCTGTGTATTTAATTAGAAAGTCTTGAATTAAACTTATTTTTCCTCTTTGTGCGTGTATCATGAAGTTTATGACTTCTTTGCCATTTTATAACTTTCGTATATTGCATGTGAAATTATTTTTGTGTGTAAGATCAGAAGGAACATTGAGTATTTTGTGGGAAATAGAGGCAGGGCAGCAGGAAAAAAGTCTACTATTCTTTCCACAAATTTAAGTGTGTACATGTACAATTGAAAGTACATTTCTGTCTTTAAAGAAGATGTAATAACCTATTTATGAGAGAAAGGAATGTCTTTTTCATCCTCTTCAGAGTGGAAAATTCTGAGTTTAATTTATTTTTTTCTCTGTTTTCTGTTTAATTGAGTTTTTCTATAGGCGATAAGCAGATCAGCGCGGGGGGGGGGGAGCAAAAACCTTTCTTTAAGGAAAGAATAGAGAAAGAAAGAAAAAAGGTGGTTCATGTTGCATAGTCTGGCTTTTTGAGAAAAGTATCTGAATTGCAGCCTCCTTAATGTTATTATACCCTTGGGGAATTTTTACCAATAACAGCTGTAGATGGAACATGCTAGTCTTTGCCTTTGGTATATTTAACACCATGTGGCTTAAAAAACCACACCTCTCCTTCATGTTATTGGAATGGGAATAGGCAACTTGTATGTATATGTCTATATTTTATGTATGTTTTTTATATCTGTATAGGCATACATGCATACTTTCTATACATATATGCGTATGTAAACATATATACATATTTGCATATAAAAAAATAAATGGGCAGGAAAGTAAAATAGCACTGAAAACAGTATTCAGAGGAAGAGAGCTGAACACTTGATGTATCTGCTAGAATCATTGATATGAAGAACAGGTTTGTTCACTGGCATGAATGCTTTTTGTTTTCTGGAAATTGGTAAATGAATCTCTCTGAGAGGAAGATTATTAAGTAGATGTTAATAAAATTGTGGAACCTTCTGATGTGGGTGTGGATATGTACGTTTACAATATTTTAATGTATATAACAAATTGTCATGCATCACCTTTCATATGCTGTAGTACTATTGACAGTATGTTGTGACGGAACAATTATACATGCGTATAAATGATTCAGAAACTTATTCAAAGGTTTGTCATAGTTGAGTAAACTCACTAATTAACTTCATTATCAATTCAGTTTGAATATCTGAAGCAATTTTCATTATGCTGGGGAATTCACATACAGAAAATTATCCACTCATATTTTTTCCAATATATCTTTCAGGTTTTTTTCCCCTTAGTTGTGGTTGGCTGTCTGTTCAGAATCGGAAGTAGGCAGACAGTTGACCTGGCAAGTTTGTGTGTTGCTGCATTGAGTTTTTTTTTCTTTCTGTTTTAATACAGCTTCTCGGCGTGTCGTATTTCAGACTGTTATACTATGAAATGAATTCTTTATATTTGCTAATTTTTTTGTTCTCTCCCGGTTGACTTAATAGGGATTTATAGCTTCTTTCATTTCTTGCAATGACACAGGAGGAAACATAGCCAAGAATTTAGTCACTGTATAACCCTTCCTTTGTTACAGACATGTGAAATGTTAGAAAAGCAATATATTCAATAACTCAGTTTCTCTGACTTAACTGAATCCTATAACTGCAATTCCCATAGTTCCACTTCAGCTAATTCCTCATGCTTCACCTTCATCATCTTGCACAGAATTTCAGTTTCTTCAAAGAAAAAACAAACTATAAGAATTTTTTTTCCCCCCCTTTCTTTTTACTCTTTTCTTTTTCACTTACGTTCTGATTAACTTATAGCACCCTTTTCTCAAGGAGTTGACAAATGTTCTTCTTTCTCACTGATGCCTTTTCAAATTGGTGCTCTAAATGTAATTTTCCTTATCTTGACTTGACTAAGCTTCTTTTAGCATACATGTGTTTGGGCATCCCTTTCTCTGTTGCATTAAAAATACCTGTCTGTAAGTGTATCAATTTTCCCTTTCAAAGCTTTAGTGACCTTTTTCTACCTCTTCTTGCCTTTATCTAATATTGAATCATTAGTTGTCACTACCATTTTTTTTTATTACATCACCAGCTGGTCATAATTGTCAATCATTCTTCTCTTGATGAACTCCTCTCTAGAAATGTCTAAACTCATTTCATTTTTGTTGTTTTAAGTTTTTCCTCTGAAACTTTTTTTCCCATGAAACTTGCAGAAATCTTGATAGCAGCTGGCTACATATCTTCACAGATGGCTTAGAAATGTGTTATTTAACATTGCTGTCGTATTGACTTCAGTATAACTTTTCTCCCAAGTTTCGGTGGTCCTACTCTGAAGGAAATTCCTGATTGCTATGATAAAGATGCACGTAATTATTCTGTAGGAACTAATGCATTTGGACAAGGATGTACTTCATTACCTTAGTGCCAACTTGTCACTGTTGATTGAACTCATGGGATCCATTGGAGAAATTATCTTCTGGAAGCTACAATGATTCGAACATAGCAGATTATTTTTAAGCAAAATGTTAAGTTTCCCCAATCCCCACCCTTTTTTCTCTTTGTTGTATGCTACAAATGCCTCAACAACTCATCTTGCACTTCTCAAATAAAATATCACAGTAAGAAAATTAAGGTCTTGATTCATGAAAAGCATTTCAGAATATTATAACTAACATTATTAGATTAAAATATAATGCTTTTTCACAAGATGCTGTGTTGTGTATAAACAGTAGAAACAATAACCATCAATTCCCTTGTAAATGAGCTCTAACTTTATGTTAAATCTGTGTAATACTTAAAACATGCATTATGTCTGTTATAAATAAAATCATTATCTTTTACATATCTGAATGTGAAAACTTAATTACTGCAAAGTGGCATATCAGCACAAGAGAAATTTGCAGTTTAAAGTTTCCTTGAAACCAAACTCTTTGATAGGAGAGCAGAAATAATTTCTAGAGGAGAGTATCTTCAAATTATAGGAATGATTTTCTTAAACGTTGCTTAAAGAAAAGAATATTTCCAATTAACAGAGCATTAGCATCTTCTTTGCTTTTGCATTTTTCCCAAGCGCTAGATTTGGGAAAAGACAGGATCTTTTAAAGCATTTGTGTACATTAAATTGGTATGGCATGCATTTTTATCACTGCTGGTTAGAAATGATTAGGGAATGTTGTATTTATGTAGCATGCACTGGGAACTCTTCCATCTGGAGTCTTTGGAACCTTAGGGCAAAAATAATGTTCCAGCTGCTGTTTCAAATAGTTGTGATTTTTTTTTTTTTTTTTTATTTTCTGATTAACTGAAGCTGTGTTTTGTGGTTTAGTAAGTGTACTGGTTTTAATTCTGTAATAACTAAACTAGAATTCTTCTTATAGGAAGAGATAACTGTAATTCCTGAAGGAATCATGTTCATCTACAGTGTCACTGAACTCTTGTGCAGAGAAGGAAAAAAACCTCAATGTGGAACTCTCTATGTGCACTACTTAAAATCATTTTGTGGTCAGTGGAGATTCAGTCAATGGTGCATAGAGAATAATGCAGTTAATCAGCCATTAGGTGCTTGATTCAGTTACTTAATCATAGATATCAACAATTTGAGATGCCCTAAGTTATCCTCCTGTCCTTTAGCTACTGACCCAAAAAGTCTAGATCTTCTGTCAGATCTACAAGTGTTAAGAAGGTATCTTAATTACTGCTATATATCTCAGACAGTCATCAAAGCCTATGTTTAAGCAGCTGAATCAAATGCATTGTGTATGTTTAAGGCTGGGTTACTTTTTCAGTTCCAGGGTCATTATAGCCCTAATAAGAGCTTAGACATCCAATGACACCTGAATTTTAGTGTTGTCATCTTGAGCTGAATCTTTTCTGTAGTCTCTCATCTATGGTCTGGTTTATCTTTGCAGGACTGGAGTTTTCAATTAGACTGGTTCATTAGCTGTAACATATGCTACTGTCCTGGTTTCGGCTGGGATAGAGTTAAATTTCTTCCTAGTGCTGTGTTTTGGATTTAGTATGAGAAGAATGTTGATAACACACTGATGTTTTCAGTTGTTGCTAAGTACCCTGCTAGTCAAGGACTTTTCAGAGGCTGGGAGGGAGCATAGCCAGGACAGCTGGCCCAGCTGGCCAACGGGGTATTCCATACTATATGACGTCATGCTCAGTATATAAATAAGAGGTGTGGTCCAGGAAGTAGCGATCGCTACTTGGTTATCGGTCAGCATGTGGTGAGAATTGCATTGTGCATCGCTCACTTTGTATATGTATTTTTTTATTATTATTATTATTTATTATTTCTTTTTCTGTTCTATTAAACTGTCTTTATCTCAGTCCACGATTTTTTTTTTTCCCCCCCTCCCGATTCTCCCCCGCATCGCACTGCCAGGGACGAGTGAGCGAGTGGCTGTGTGGTGTTTAGCTGCCTGCTGGGTTAAATCACAACAGCTACAAAAAGGAAAAAAAAAAAAAACCAAACACCCAAAACAAAATCCTCCAAGGCACAAAACATAAATGTAGAATAAGCATGAATAGTTACGTAAAAGACACTATTTTAAATTCCTTTTTTCCAATGGGAGTACCAAAAAGGGAAAAAGAAAAAAGAAAGTTAATACTTGATGTTCTGTCTTATGAACAGAATCTGTTCCACCTCGCTTTGTTTCCTCCATAATCTTAATGCGTAATGACTCTTAATGCGTAGAGTGTATAAACTGTATGGTTTTTGCATTTTTTGATCCTTGCACCTTGACTAATTGTCATTAAAAAACAACAAAAACAAAAAAAATTCCATGTTGCAGGTGTTCTAATTTATTACTCTCTCTTCTGTGCCTTATTTAAAAAATAGTTGGCTTTGTTATTTGTCTTTGCATTAGGCCGTTTGGAATTACATATATGTGTATGTATGAGCATATGTGTATATGTAAGTATTTTAGCTGTTATTTTGGAGTATCTTGATAATTTAGGATTTGTTGGCTTTTTTACATCAATTCAGATTCATACAAATTTTTAAGCTGCTAATTTAGAATTAATAAGTGGTTATTATTTTGTTTTTAATCAGAAATGGTTACTTTTATAAAGGATATCAGGAAGAAATAATATAAGAAAATAATTTCCCTCAAAACCTCCAAACTAACTTGTTTCTGAAGATACAATTAAAGCATACAATTAAAGTTGTCGTCTTGAAATGAGACCTTCAGCAATCTTTAAGAAATAATTTATTTTATGAGAGATTGATTCAGGATAGCAAAAAGTTACAGCCTCAAAGTGTTGCTGTTCCAGGAACATAGAGGAATGGCTTTTCAGAAAACAGAATTCTTATTTGGGCAGAAAAGACTGTAATTACTTGTAAGAGTTGAAATTCTTTTTAGAAAAAATCAACAGAGTTTATCTGATAACGGTAGAGCTATAGAAGCATACATACCAGCATACAAGTTAGCCCCTTAGTTTTCACACTACTGAAGGAGGTTTATTTTAAAAAATGTGTTTTGCTCAAATGCAGTTGAGAACTTGGGACGGGGATTTTTTTTTTCCCCTGGTTCTGTTTTGTTTTGGTTTTGGTTTATTTTTACCCCATGAAGAATCTGTTAGGGGTCCTGCAGCATCTGCTTGAAAATGGAGGCAGAGAGAGAAATTAGTATTCTGTATATAATATTTAAAATAAATTACAAAAAGCTTTTGTACTAAGTACCAAGAGTGGTTTATTTAAAAAACACACAAACAAGAAATTCTCCCACACCCCATCAAGCCACCAGACCTAGGATTTTCTGCTGCTTTTTACTTTTCACAGGAGTAAAAATTCTGGCGTGTTGTACTTGGCATGCTCTTTCTTCATTTGGTGAAGTAAGAGCTGAAATTTCCAGTTTAGCCAGTCAGTTCATTAGTCGTGCATCTGTGAAACGCAAAATATAATTTTAGAAAAGATAAAAAAAAAATGCCGAAGCCTTAATAGAAGGACTTAAGATGGACCTGCTACTTCAGTGATCAGCTTGAGGCAGTGATTTACTGCATACTGCAGTAAAAGGTATACTAAAACTAAGTTCGTCTACAGTGAAATTCTGCCTTATTGAAGCTAACATGTTTTGTCACTGAAGTTACGGTGGGACATAATTCACTTGAGAATAACTTGGCATCATTTTGCTCTGATGTCTGAAATTTTGTCATGAGTTAGTAAGTTGTAAACTAATACCTCACATTCAGTTATACAGGTAGAATTTTTCTATTTCAATACACTTCAGTGTATGGGGAAATGAATAATAGAATTGTTAGGGAGAAACATTGGATATAAAGCTGTTGAAGTTTGCTCTATGGAGGAAAATATTTATATTTTCTATTGCTGAAGACAGTGTGTTTACATTGGCATGCTAATTACATATTTATGTCTAATGTGTAAGCTTTGTAAAGCGTGCAATTAACAC
Source organism: Calonectris borealis (assembly GCF_964195595.1). Taxonomy (NCBI): domain Eukaryota; kingdom Metazoa; phylum Chordata; class Aves; order Procellariiformes; family Procellariidae; genus Calonectris; species Calonectris borealis. The sequence continues at coordinate 14,220,227 of NC_134314.1, forward strand.
AACCCTTTCAGGACTGGAATAGCACAGATCAACCAACAAGTATGTTCTGGGTATTATTTAAATGCTTTACATGAGGAAGAGCTGGTACAGAAAGCTCCATTTGTGGAACATGTCTTCTACTTTTAAGAATTGACTTAGACATGAGTTTACTGAGACTGAGTGAAGATGTTTTGCAGGATAACGTGTAGACGTATATGTGCATGTATTGCAGAAGCAGTTTGGGATTGAGAATAGGCTGGGGTCTCTCTTCTTTTTTGCAGTCTCTTAGGTTTGCTGTATTCGGTACCTTCTAAGTGCCGACTGCAGAATTTCATATCTTGATGATAGTTTTTCACTTGGTGTGGAGATGAATGTTTACATCTCTTCACCATTTCCCCTACTGAGAATTCAACTTAATGCTACCTCTGTACAAATACAAGATTGTCTTTACTATCAACTTTCTTGAATTATTGAAGATTATTTTTAGCATGCTCAATCTCCTCATTTGTAGAGAGATCATTATTTTAACAGAAGCAATCAACAATTATGTAAAACATTACCATTATAAACTTTGGAATTAAAAACAGATGGTGTCTGTGGAAACAACAGGTTATAGTTGAATAAGGGGCAAAATGTTCTATTGATCACGCTACTCACTTCAGATTGACACTTCTGAATCACTTTTAACTTGTCTTTTTTTTGTTTTTTATGACAGCTGTTACTTAAATTAATGATCATGTAAAGTATGTTATTAACATAGTGTGCCTGATCTCTAATGCATTTGGCTTTAATTCATTAGCCTAATTAAAGCATGAGTCTAACACTTGCTGTTGTGTGTTGAATATGCTCACAGGATGAAACCAACATCTCCTCTAGCCATTCTGCTGATTTGTTGTACTGGACGACATCAAAAACCATGAAGGTGTTGTCTAACACAACTATGACTACAAAAGCCATGCTGCATGCTGTCAGTGATGGACAGTGGTGGAAGAGATCATTAACTTATCTTCGACCATTACATGTAAGGGATTGCTGATGTGTCTGCAGATGTTTACACATTCACTGATCCATTAGTATAAAAGCTGGGCTCCTTTATAGGTATCTGATAACTGAAGACCTCAAATCGATAAATGAATTAGAGACATCAAGGGATTGTTTGTAAGCACATCCCAATGAAAGGAGGGGTCTAAAGCTGTTTCCTTTTCTTGTTTTCTAATCTGTTTTCTCCTGCTTTTTTAGCATAGTGTGAGAAAGCATAGTTGAAATTTTGCAAAACTTCAGAACTTTGGGGAAGAAAGCACAGTGAAGTCCCCTCTTTAAATACTGTCATTTTATATTCAAAGCTGTTCCTTTTCAGTTTCTCTTTTCTACCTTCTCTACTTCAGTGGATTTTCTATAATTTTTATGATACTAGTTTCTCTGATACTACTTTTGAGCATCATTCTTCTTCTTTTTTTTAAGAATACTGGACCTCATTCAGCATTGGTTTATATAAAATGACTGCTGTCTTTCTCCCCACTGAATTCAACGATATTTTCCTTTACAGTTGCTTCCCTTCTGAACAGCAGTTACAGACTTTTTAATGAGCTTTTTTTATGACTAGACTCAACTATACTTATTTTTCCCAGGGCCAAGAATTTGGAGATGTATTAAAAAGTGGGCCTGGAGAAAATGCCACTGTGGAAAAACAAGGCTGTCATCCGTTTTATGAGTCTCTAATTGCTGATCCATATGTTGCAGAAGTAAGTTTCTGTTACAGAATTCTGAAGTGTTAGTTTTTTGTTGCGATCTTATAATTAAGTAATAATATGGATTTTGGATTATTTGTGTGAAATTTTGTGCAATAGTAGGGAAAAAATCCAGAATTAAACAGAAAGGAAAGCAAATGCAGGAACCAAGGTAGATAATTACATCTGATGCAAGTGAGCTAAATATAACTGCAGGGTGTAGTGCGCATGTGTCAGTTATCTTATTTTACTTCTAGTCTGAAATCAGCTATGGCACATACCAGAGCAATTCTTTGGAAAGCTTTGCAGAAGTATTGCTGAGAACAGAGAAACTGACAGAAACAAAGAGCGAAGGAAAAGACCTACTTCCAACTACAGAAGGTATGGGTATGTGTATATTCACTCCTGTATTTATGATATATAGTAAATATAGGAGAATCTATGGATGGGTTTAAATACAGAGAATTGCACACAATAATTTGAAGTATTGTCCAGGTATTTTTTATAAATTGTGATCCGGTTCAACATCTTACACTGGTAAGTAGTCTTGATAGAAATAGCTGCAGAGTTTTCAAGAGAAGTGGTGTTTTTGAAAGGAGTTGCTCTATAAAGACTAGAAATCTGAAAGTTGGCTTTAAATAAGCAAAAACTGATATTTGGGGGCTGACAAAGATGTGAACATTGGGGGGGGGGGCGGAATTGTTGAAGGTTTCCTGAATACTACCATGTACAGATATTTAAATGGAGATTTGCAAAAAATTGCAAAATTGCAGTGTAAATGGTATTTGTATGTATGCCTGTCTATTCACTTGTTCACATTCTGTGCCATTGTATGTACAGCTTTCAGTATTGCAGGGCCATTACAGTATTTTATTTGCTAATTAATGCTTAACTGCAGCTTCTGGAATTATTAGAACTTTTTGTATTCTTCTGAAATTTCTACATTTTATAGGTTATACTTAATTTGTTAACTGAAAGTTGCACTTCTTTTTTTTTAAAAAAAAAAAACAAACAAACAAACAACAAACAAACAAACTACACCAAACCATCTATGATTGTTTGTCTTTCCTTTTGGCTGTCTCCTGCTGGTTTAAGAAATGAACTGTTTAAATATTTACATGTTGTTAGTGTCTTTTGAAGGAAGATATCTGTATTATATTTTACTCAGTGGTAAGTTCTGCCATGAAAAATAAGTATACTAAATCACTTGCAATATGAGAAAAGTTTCAAATGAGACTTTCTTCATAAGCCACACAGTTTTATTTCAACTGTTTAGTGAAAACCAGCATATTTGTCTTACAAGTATATGATTCAGTAGTCTGAGATGTGATATTTCTGCAGATAACCTGTGCAGTTGTAATATAAAAACATTGTGAATTAGAAGAGGTCAGCAACAGCTTGTATAAATGGGGATGTATTCACATTGTGTTCCTTTCATGCTCTCTTAATGCAAAAATAGTTTTAAATCACTACTTATGATTTCTTTTCTTGCATGCTGAAAGCCCATAGATTTCTAGCTCTGATGCCTGTGTCTGGGGAGGCAAGGATTAAAAAGTATTCATTGCTTTCTTAGGGCAAATGATGTTGGTTGGCAGATCTTTGGTAATACTTCCTGCTCCAACTTGAGTAATTGGAACTGGTTGTTTACAATTCAGTGGCTGCCTTTCAGATGGAAATTTCAGTTTTGGGGACTTTTGCTTGAAGAAGAAAAGCAATTTTAGATTCCAGCTTTAGTTTTTGAGCCTCTATCTTCCTTCTCTTAAGTGTGCAGACTACTGTTTTTACCATTTTAATACTTCTGTTCTCTTCCACCACTCTTATTCTATTGTCAATCTGAATTTCACTTACTAGTCTCTCCAACTGTGCTATGGAACTGAGAGTTCTATGTTTTCCTCTGGAAAACTGAGTTATATTTATTCTGTACTCAGCAGTCTTGCTGTATGACACCTTTTGGTAGTCAATAGAAAGTGTTATTACACATAAGTGTAACGTAGTTTTCTGTAAATGAATGGATTGGTAATTTGCTGATTGTAATGCATTTAGTCCTGGATAAACAGTGTTGGATTCCACCTCTTCCCCCTTCTTAATGCTTTGCTTTATCAATTCCCACAAAAGTCCTCATGATCAGTTAACACTTTCAGAATTGTGGAGCTTGAAAATGTGCTTATTAATAGCACACCACCAAAATTTAAAATAAAAAAATCACACAGATATGAACCCCATTTATTATTCTGTGGTTTTTCCCATATTTTCAGGCTTACTCTTAAGATTTAGGGAGGATTTCACCATATGAAACTTGAATGCTAATATGAGTTATTAGCTACTATACTAGTAACTAACAAACATAGCAGATTTCATTTGATTTTGCTGACAAGTTTGAATTCTATTTGTTTCCTTCTAGTTGTCTTCTAGGAGACCTATAGCAGCAGGTTTCAGCTCCGTTAGAAGAATCGACAAACATGGAAGAAGATGCAGTTTAGCAAAGAAACCCTAGTTGTACTTAGCACATTGTCTTAGGAGAAGTTGAAGTATGCTTCGAACTCTGTTTCCATTACTATAGCAGTGTCATGCTCCAGGCGTGAAGGGATGACTAAACACTTTCCCCAGAGGCAGCGTGCATGATAACACTCAATATAATCTTTGCTGCTTCTTTTGTGCATTTGGTAGGGTCACAAGCCTTGGACTTTGACTTTTCGTGTCCTTTCTATCTAGATGTAGGTGGTAGACTGAGCATTTTTGAGTGAAGTGGTAACACCCATCACTTTGGGTCCAGTAAAACAGTCTTTCCTCAGTTGTGCCATTATAGCGCACACAGACTTAACGTGACCAAGGCAGAGTCGTGCATCTCTGTTTAATTGTAGTTGTCTTTCTCCATAGCCCTTAGGGATTTGATGGGGAGGTTGAAGATGAGATCTGAATGGGAAGTTATTACAATTTACGACTGCATTTCGTTGTAAGCAGATATGGTACTAAACTCGACATAAACCCAGGAAAGTTGTCATACCTATTAATCCTCAGGAGTTTTAGAACAAAGAATACCTTAATGTTTTCCATGATTTTGTAATTGCTTGCAGATATGGCTGTTTAATTGCAATATATACTTTTAAGTTTAGTGAGATTTTATCACATGATAAATGAACAATTGAAGGATTGAAGCAGCTCTTGCAGAGAAAAAAAACATGGAAAAAGAGTTGAAACTTCCTAAATATTGATAAATTCCAGTTTTCACAAATAAACTATTTTCTTCCCTACTTTGCCTTTCAAACAGGCTTGTGGCGTAAAGACATAAAGACAAGACCTGCACAGGAAATAAAAATTATTCATAAAATCAAATTTTTTTTCTGTTTTCCTAAGGAAATAGTGCTTGCAGGACAGCGGCATTGGCTCTTTGCTTGTCACTGCCTGTCCTCCCTGGTTTGCCAACCCTGTAATGTTTAATCCCTTTGGCAAATTTCAAATTTGGCAGTGGTCTGAAATGATACTAAGTTCCTGTAAATTTTGTGAAGATGTATGAGAGGACAGAATGGCATCTTGCTAATGTCCATAGCCTGTGATTTGAAGTCAGCCCTGTTAGACATCAGAGAATTCCCGTAGGGCTTCACTGGGAGATGCAAGACTGGATGAAATTAGTCTTTGTGTATTCACATGTGTTTGTGTATATGTAAAGTAGGCATCTATATATGGATATATGAACACATCTGCACACAAGCACACAGAAAATTTATTGAATCAGTACAGGGGATGTTTTTTTTCAGAAGGGATGACAATGGAGGCAGGTCTGTTTTAAGTACATTTTAGCAACTGGGATGCCTTTGTGTTGAGCTTCATGCAAGAGTATGAATAAAATCATACTGTTTTCTGTCCTTGTATTGGTGCTAGGTTCTTTGTCATGATTGCTATCTGAAGGGTGAAGATAGATTTTTGCTAGTGTGGCAGTTATCATGTTGGGGATATTAAGTTGGAAGAGAACCCACAATTTATTATGTATTCCTGAGGCTTTGCAATCATTAATTTTCCAGAGAAAGGGAGAAGAGGGCACAGCCCAAATTCTTCTTTCCCTCCTCCCAGTTTTTTCTGTTAACTAGAGGTGATTGTAAAAATATATAAAGTAACTTCGCTTGTGCTCAGAGTAGGAAATAGCAATTTTGCGAACTAATTCAGCAAGATTTTAATATTAGATATTTCTAGAGTTCTATTATCTTTGCTTGGACCGCATACAGGTTATTTTGAATGTAGCAGAATGTCTTGGTTTCAGCTGGGATAGAGTTAATTTTCTTCCTAAAAGCTGGTATAGTGCTGTGTTTTGGATTTAGTATGAGAAGAATGTTGATAACACACTGATGTTTTAGTTGTTGCTGAGTAGTGCTTACACTAAGTCAAGGACTTTACAGCTTTTCATGCTTTACTGACTGAGAAGACTGGAGATGCACAAGAAGCTGGGAGGGGACACAGCCAGCACAGCTGACCCAAACTGGCCAAAGGGATATTCCATACCACGTGGCATCTGCTCAGTATATAAACTGGGGGGAGTTGGCCAGGGGCTGCAGCTCAGGAACTGGCTGGTCTGCGTGGGGGGTTTGTGTGTATAAAGTGATCAAATTTCTTGCCAGTGTGCCTTCAAGAGTAGTTTGTGTAATGTGGGAATATAGGTGTTTGAGACTTCCTTAAAATAAACAAAGAGCTCAGTTGCTGGAACATGGCTTCTACTGATTGGAATAATAATAATAATGATAATAACAAATATCATCTAGAAAAAAAGGAAACCATAATGTTATTTTCCTGGTGTACTGGCAATTCCTTATGGAATTTCTGGTCCAGGTTTCATAAGATTTTTGAAGTTTTCCCTGGAATTAATCATTTATATTCTCCACGCCCAAAACTGAATATTAAGTGTATCACAAGAATCATTATTCTGTAATTGTTTGTTGGAACTTCTGTAGCAACTGGAGTGATGCTTTGCTTTAGTCCAGAAGGAGATAACTGCATGAAGGAGAGATCCTGTTACTAATTAGCAAACCTTGGGTGCTCATATTATGTGTGTATTAGTTCTCCTTTTTGCGTAATGTAAAATATAGTGGGTTTTTTAAACAAAAAAAAAAAGTTTGGTATCTATAATGTAGGAAAAGCAGGTAATTTTTGTGTCAGTTTTACCAGAAGCATATCTCTTTATAATCAGAATAATTATTCTTCAATGCATTAATTTTGACTATGTTGTTGTGCTGATATTTCTTTTTGCAATATGTGGCAGGACCTGGTTTTGGTGTTTCACTGATCTTGTTTAAAATTCATATGACACTTGCAGCTTTCTTTTTTTACTTACTTTTTTTTTTTTTTATTAAGACAGAAGTTTTTAATATGGTTTGTTGTGTTCAGTGATAAGTGAATTAGAGCTCAGGCTTGAAGAGAAGACATTTTGTACTGTTCCTCTGGTTGGTGTCTTCAAACGCTTACAACATTACATTGCTGCCTTGATTTCACAAGCAAAAGATTTACTTGTCGTAAATCAGTACAGGTGATATTTTGGTGGCTTTGTTTAGCATCTGTTACTGCATAGTCTCATTCTTGTTTGGTTAATGCATCAAACGCTTTGCCTGGAAGTCAAGGGAAAGCTGTGCTGCAGTTTAATTACATATTATCTGTTTCTGGATTGCACTGATAAGTGTTTAATTAAGTATGTATAGAGTGCTTCAAGCTAGTGTCTAATAAAATACGGTTACACTGAAAACATTTCATTTGTTAACTGTCAAGGCTAGATGGGTCAGTAATCAAAGCTTTATTTCCGCTCCCTATATGTTGCAGTTCTGCTACAACTGGCAAGTGATGCTTTACCAAACGATATGGCCTTGTCTCTTGCCTATCTACTTGCACTACCGCAGGTATGTTGATAGTGATTTTGTTTGTATGTTTTTGCCAGGAAAGACTATTCATAGCATTTCAAAATTTCATACGAAAATGTAATTTCCTTAGAGTTTAAAATCTAAGTCTTTGAATTCATTTAAATACACATTTTTATAGATTGGGCTGGTGCATTTAAAGGAAACTCTGAACAAATGCCGTTGAACTGGCTTATGAGCATAGCACTGGTGAAAAGACAGATTTTCTTACTTAAAATAGTAGTTGGGCCACCTGACTGACAGTTCTAATGTAGCACAGAAATATGGGAAATAACTTTTGTGGTATAGAAGCAGCAAAACTGTAGTTGGAAAATCATTTTGGTTAGGGGTTTGTGCAAGGGGGGAAAAACATCATGATGTAGAATTATCTTTGTGTGTGTGTGGAGGTTGCTGATTTACTTCTGTGCCAGGAAAACATAGCCAGAGTTATTTCTAAATCACAGCAAGTAGCTTTTTAGAAAGTTTGTGCACTTAATGTTGTATGCTTGCTAATTCTTTCATATAAATTAATGCTCTCTTTCTCCTAGGTGATAGATGCCAACAAATGCTTTGAAAAGCAATTACATTCTGCGTTATCTCTCCAGCTGGCAAGTTATTACTATAGCCTGCAGATCTATGCTCGTTTGGCACCATGTTTCAAGGACAAATGCCACCCTCTCTACAGGGTTAGTACTCTTTTTAAAACCGTATTCATTGATGTGCATCATTAAAGCTATTCTAAAAAGCCAGTACATGAGTTAAGCCTGTTAAGGACCTGATCTGACGTATACTGTGAGCAGCCTGTTAAGTTACATATAATTATTTTTCTGCAGTGCTGTAAACAGACAAGTACTTCACAATTTGTGGAAGAGTTTTTGAAGCACAGTATCAAGTGTCATTTATAGGTAATAGCACTATCAGTCTTTAAAGTAGCTTATGAACACTGAGCGATAATGAGCATAGCCTATGCTATCATCTTGCAATACTGATACTATATAGTACTTCCTAGGAAGAGTCAAGTGTCCATTTAAACAAGAACGGTGCTATACAAAAAGTTTCCATAGCCTTCCTTGAGGTATGTTGTTTTGTATTTTAGTTTAGATGTGTTGTGTTTTGAAAATTCATCCTCATTCATTGATGAATTTTTTTTACTTCCTTTGACAAGCATCTCGTTTTGAAATGGCACAGCTTTGCTTCTTGTTTATCACCTGTGATTAAAGCAGTTACATGGTAAACTCCGAACTAAATCAAAGAGGTGACATACCAAAGTTTAGTAAGGGATCAGTTGCCATTCATACTAAGATACCTGAGTAAAAACTCTTCTTTGCCACTCTAAGAGAGCCTTTCTGAATTTACACCAGTTCTTTCTTCCTGTACAGAAGCTGTCTGGACTGTTTGGTTTTCAGCCTAGTTCTGCATTACAGCTAAAACAACACTTCTGGTCACAAGTTTTCTGAAAAGAGAGACCACTAATCACCACTGTGGCATGAAAGGAGATTTTTTTTTTTCCCCATGTTCAGATTGACTCCTGATTTACAGAGGAAAGCCTGTTTTGGTATTTGCCCAGTTCTGCAATTAGGCAGCCTTTCATGTTCCTGCTGAGATTTGCATTGTGCTATCTTCTGTTTTGAAACTAAAGGAAAACTTAGCCCAGAACTGAAATTTGTGGGGCTTGCAAAATATGTTGGTTGTGAGGAATTCATTCAAGTTTGTTAAATAGTTTTCCTTGCGCCTAGGTCCACCTGCTGAAAGATATCTTTGATGAAAAGAAGATTTTTTTTTTTCTTTTAATAGTTTAGCTTTTTTAGACAGTCTTATTTTATAGAAAGAGCTATGAAGCCTTTTGAAAGAGTAAGTCATAAGAATGAGGACAGAGATGTTAAAGATTGAACTATTTCTACTCTACTTGCTATTTAATAAGCAAAATCTTATCAATAGCACCATGTAGTTTTATCTCTTACTGATACGATCTTTGGCTAAATCTTTTTGTTTCATCTTGGTAAAATACTGTATGTGACTGTGATAAGCAGTGGATTCTAAGTTGTCTGCTAAAAAGAATATGTGCTATGTTTAAGTACTACTCTTAAACAGAAGCTTGTGAAAACAACTGTATGAGAAGATCCTAAGTGAAAAGCACACCAAGAAAAAGGAAAAAAAAAAAAAAGAGTCCCGAATGTTCAGTAAGAAAACAACACAGGAGAATACATTCGTTGTAATTAATTCCAAGAGTATCCAGTGAGGGAGTGTCACTGAAGCAGAAAAGGAGAAATAGAAACAGATGCTTTTGAGCAAAATAAGTACTTTTTTTTTTCCTTCCCCCCCAAAAAAAAACCACCCAGACTTAAATGCTCAGTTTTCACTGCAAAACAACCATTTGTTTAAATGTACATCTTAGATGCTGGTAATAAAGAACGGCTCCACTTTCAAGTTGCTTTCCTCAATGCCATACCAGTTGCTATCCATGGGAATAGATCTATCCATGGTTTTTATTTGTGTTCCCTAAGAGCTCTGTAGGGGGGAAAAAAAATTGATCTTAAACTTCTATGGTACAAACTTTTATGAAGATGATAAACTCAGTTGTAGATGACATTCCACAGTAGATTGTCTTCCAGTTCATGCCCCTGGTGTCTTGCATCACCTTTATCTTCTGACTGTTTCTCAAAACAGAAATGCGTCCCTAGGTCCTCTAACTGTATAATTCAAAGCTATGCATTATTCTTAAAAGATAACTGAGTGCTTTTTTGTGGGTGAAAACCAATCCTTTTTTCCCTCTGTTCTAAATCTTTACATATTCAGTAAAGATCTAAATCTGGCACTTCAGCCACATGCTTAGAAGATGGATCCTCAAGATCATAGAGCATATATTTCTGTTTAACAGCATCTGAGTCACAGTAGGTGTGATTTCTCTAGTCCATTGAATCAAGTATCCTGTCTGAAAACTCCAGCTGAATTTATAAGAATCTGTGTATAAACGTGGAGGGGTCTACACTTCCTATGTCTACTTCAAAATACCATTGTATAAATCTTTTAAAACAGTACATGAGTACTTCTGGCGTAATGGGAGAAACATTCTCAGAATGAAAATGACAGATATGTTATAGGGATAATGGGGAGTAGGGAGGGAGAGTTGCTCTTCCACGGGCTAAGACAGACTTCTAGGACTTGCTAGTCAGTCAAGAAAGACGTTTTGAAGGAATGATGGGTCTGTTGGATGAAGGCTTGATTTTTTTTTTTTTTTTTACTGTGACATGACAGCTAATATCTGCACATCAAAACAGAATCATAAATTGCCAGAAATTCTCATTAACTTTTTTTGTACTGTTGATGTCCAAAAGGAAATCAGTTTGATAATTTCTATTTCTGATGAAGTTATTACTTTGCTTTAAGGAGAAACAAAGGGATTTTGGTGTAAAGTACTGCTTTAGTTTTGTACCCAAGACAGTTTTGAATGTTAGTTGTTACAATAATATAAACATAATAGTTGTAGTTTAGGGCATCTGAGCTATATTAGTTTCTTATCCTGAGGAAGACATTAAAGGAGCTCTAAAATGAAATAAAACCACAGATAAAGGTCTGTAAGAATAATGCCAGACAGAAGAGAATAAAATTTCCAGAAATGGACTGGCTGTGGAAAGCATTGGTGTGAGGAGACTTCGTTATCCTTGAAGAAGCTATATTTATTTTTGGTTTAGGTCTGTGCTAGGCCTGACAGGGATGGGGTTAACTTTCTTCATAGCAGCCCCTATGGTGCTGTGCTTTGCATTTGTGGCTAGAAGTGTTGATAACACATCAGTGTTTTGGCTGTTGCTGAACCCTGCTTGCACGGCATCAAGGCTGTCTCCCCACTGCCACTCTGATTCACTACTCATTACTTCCCAGTCTTGATGAATGCGAAGAAAAGCCATACAGCTGAGCAAGAAATTTGCTGGATAATTTTTGCTGTTAACAGCTTATCTCCTCATTTGTCCTATCCTGGTGGTCTGATAAGTGACCGGAATAAATATATCTGGGGGTTTGTTTACTCTAGAAAGGAGTGAAAAAGTTTAATTACCCTAAGGTTAATGAATATGTTATGTTCCTGTCCTCATGCTAATAATCTAATGCTGAGGTGTTTCTGTGGTTTTGGAGAGGAGTATTTGACTGGCTTTAGCTGGGGAGCAAGCTTTTTATTGGAGCATCAAGCAACAGTTCTGACAAATACTACTAAGTTGAGTTGTAGAGGGGAATGGGAATTTTGCAATTAATAGCAGATCAGGAAAGTTGCTGTCAGCAGAAAATTCTTAGGTTTATTCCTTACCTGTTACTTTCATTCAAGAAAATGAAATTGATTCCTGTCCTTTTGTGCATTGCAGCTGGCAATATGTTGAAAAGGTAACCTCAGAGATTCTTCTTAGTGATGCTTTTGATGCAGCATAGAATAGATGAAGAAGCTGGGAGTTCAGTTCCACAGACTTAACTAGCCTGATACAACTGGCTTTTGAGTCACTATGTGAAAGGGTGCATTTATACAGTGAACTTATGCTCTGTGCACTTAACCTGCTTCCCTTTTCTGTTGCTTGCTGCTTAGGGAAGCCTCTATCAATCTCTCTGTAAGAGGGAGAATTAGGTCTGCTTTCACCTCACATAAATTCACTGTCTACAAGGTAGGGTTTTTTTCTGGTTTTGTTTTTGTTTTCTCTCTCTGTATCACAACCGTTGTGTATTTTAGTTCCTGTGCTGTTTCTCTTTATTCCTGTCATTGTTAGACCATTGTTTCTGTCTATTCACATCTTCCTTTGCAGGACCGTATTTAGACACTCCGTACTGCCCTCATCGCAATGGCATCTGTAGGCTTTAAGTGCATTAAGTGGCTGTGACAAATATGTCATGTATCTCTTATTCTTTCTCATCTCCTTTCCCATAGGGGAAAACCAACATGTGGAACAGTTTTTAAATTGTTACATACTGATGTGTGTTTACCTTTTTTTGCATTAATGAAAGCAAGGACAAAAGAAGAGTGTTTTGAACTTGGGACTGAATATGTAGAAGTTTGCGTTGATCTTATGGGAGTTCATTCTGCAGGCTTGACCTGGCTCCCAAGGCAGTCTATTGCTTATTTCTATAAGGTTGACCTTAATTATAAATACAGTTATATTAAGCCAGAGAAGCAGAACTCTCAGCCATGGTCCTTATGCTACAGCTTTAGGTAATATTCTGAATGTAGGCTGTTGGAAATAAAGACTTCATTTGAACTGGAAGTAAATGCTGTATAAGAAGGCTGTATACAGGAGGAGGCAGAGAGGCAGATCTTATGGGCAACCTGATGTATTACCCATGTTGTATGAGGTCTAATGGCTTTAACCTTATTACATGGCACTGTAGTGCAGCTAGAAGTTAAGTCTATACATATGAGGTAATCTCTCACTGGAAATCAAATGCTCATTAAATGGTTGCATGTTGTTTTGTGTTTAATAATGATAATATCTTGTCACATTCCTAAATTATGAACTTAACTCACTAGAAATAATATATATATTTTTTTAATCTCAGATTGGATTTGTGTACATGATGTTTTACTGGAGTCTATTAGCATTGACTGCAACACTGACAAACTGTCAGACAGTCTTGTTTCATTCTGTCTCGACATTCAACTTTTTATCCATAAACTCAATGGCTAGCACTAAGTCTGCTGTAGACAGTAAAATGGTAATGCTCTTTCTTATTGGCTTATGGTGGACTTAAAACATGATCGTCTTTACTTCTATCACTATTTTACATCCTGATTCAACCTCTTGGCTCCTCTTTGGCCCTTCTTACCTTTTGGTTAGTGATGCTGAAAATTAGCAAATTTCCTTTGCCAGTGTAATTTCTCCCCTTTGCTTCACTGTTCAAATTTTCTCTTCTATGTTCTGCATCAAGTTCAAGTTTCTTTGCTGGTCTTTAGGTTGCTCCACTTGCTTTTCATGCTGCTGTTTATGCCTAGCACTTCTTATCTTTTTATATACCGGGCTGTTTGCTTGTACATGTTCAGATACAATTACTCATTAATACTTGGGGGGGGGGAATCTATCTCATTTGGTATATGCTTCTATTTCAAAGTCCAGTGCATATCTGATGGGAGAGATGAGAGTATAACTCCTTGAATCTATGCTGCGCTATTCTGTCTTCCTTTGACCTTCCTGCATGTATGTGAAGTCTGTGACTGAGAGGAGAGCCAGGGAGAGGGAGGGCAGTGGGGAAAGGCACCATGAATGAGACATTAACTGGCAGACTAAGAACTGATCTTGGGAGAAGTTTTCTTTGTTTTTTTTTTTTCTTTTTTTTCTTTTTTTAAAAATACTAAAGTAGGCCAGACACTGTAGTCTTGATATGTAGCATGATATTTGAATAATTCAAAGAGCGGAGTATCATCAGAAAACTTAGATACTTATTGCTCTTCCCTTCTCCAGGTCATTGATAAGAGATTCTGAATAAAAGTGGTCTCAAAACGTGCCCCTATAGGACTTGCTGCTGGCTCTCCCCTATCTGAAAAGTGATCACTAAGCTCTCATCTATCCTTTCACCAGGTTTCAGTTCATAAAAGCACCTTTCTTCCAGCCCCTTGGCAACTTAAGTTTCCTGACTGGACTTTGGTGGGGAAACTTGTCAAAGAATTTTTGAAGATCTGTATATATTTTGCCACAAGATTCTCTTTATCCATGTGCTCATTGACACCCTCATAGCCCTCCAGCAAGCTAACGAAGTGGATTTCCCTTTACAAGTCCATGCTGACTCTTTCTCACCAAGCTCTGTTAATGCATGTGCTCAGTGGTCTTACTCTTTGTTATAGAGTCTGCTACGCCGCCCCCCCCCTTTCCCCCCCAGATACAAGAGCAGCCCCCAGGGAGTGCGAGCAAAGAGGGCGTGGCGCGGCAGAAGGGCGTGGCACGGCGGTTGGCGCCAGCAGGGCGTGCGGGGAAGGCAAGCGGGCAGGGCGCAGCCCCCCTCCAGGCTCCAGAGGCTAGCTCTGGAGTGGTCATCGCCCTCCCAGAAGAGGACCTGGCCAAGGTATCCACTCGGCCAAAGCCATCGCCAGAAGAAACGTGGCGACCCAGACTGGGCCCCCACACAAACATACATCTGTCCAGGCCGCCGGCTGCAGGGAGTGCCTGAGCCTGTCCCTTGTACAGGAGGGCAGCAGGGACAACGCCTGTGTGCGCTGTGACCAGGTGGATGATCTGCTCAGCCTGGTGGCAGAGCTGAAGGAGGAAGTGGAGAGGTTAAGGAGTATCAGGGAGTGTGAGAGGGAGATAGATCGGTGGAGCCGCACCCTACCATCCCTGAGGCAAGGGCAGCACATGGAGGCTCCACAAGAAGCGGAGGATCCGCTGCCCTCTTGCTGCCAGGCAGAAGGAGGGGACCCAGGCAACGGCGGGGAATGGACACAGGTCCCTGCTCGGGGCACCAGGCGAATCCCCACCCGGCCTCCCTCAACTTTCCCAGTTGCCCCTACACAACAGATACGGGGCTCTGGGACTTGAGGACCAGGCAAATGAGGATGTAGATGAAGGTCCATCCAGGGGGGTTGCCTAGGGCGAGTCAGTCAGCCCCACACATTATGACTGCTTCTGCCCAGCCAGCATGGGATCATGAAGTGCAGGTCCTACTTGACCAACCTGATCTCCTTCTATGACCAGGTGACCTGCCTAGTGGATGAAGGAGAGGCTGTGGATGATCTTACCAGGGATGGAAATCAGACTTGCTGGTCTGTGGTCCCTGTGAGGATCCCCTTGAGATCCATTTTTTAGATGGGACTTGCACTCTGGTACAGTGGATTTTTACAACGTCCGTTCATGCACCTTAGCCTGCCATTTATCGTAATTTCACGTTTGTGTTCCTTGAGAACTGAGGGGTGAAAGCTGTCTTGTCATGGTGGTGTGCAAGCACATAACTTCCCTAATTTCCCTGATGCTTTCCAGGTGTTTTCTTCTAACTCATCTAGCTCTTCTGAGCTCTCTCCCCCACATCTTCAGCAGTGAGGGCTGACACAACGATCTCATTGATTTCCTCTGCTACGGACTTACCAATGAGTGTCCCTTTCACACCTTGTCACCAAGTGATCCTACCACTTCTCTAGCTGGCTTCCTGATATTGAGTGACTTTTCAGAACTTTTTGCTATCAACTTTACCGTTCTTTATAAGACACTTTCCAGTTACTTTTTTAACCCTTTTAGTTTCCCCTTTGGCCTATCACATTTTGGGTTTTCCTCATTGATTTACTTATTCTTCAGTGATATCTCAATAAATAAACTCCCTTTTTTTTAAATGAATGAATATCTAAGCTACAAAAATTGAGAGATCACTAACGCTACTGTGTTCAAAGGCTTGAAACTCAAGTAAGCTCTCCTGAACTAGCAGTCATTGTGGACATTTTTGAACATCTTCCAGTGTGATCCCTGAATTAGTAATCCAGCAATCAGTGACACTGCAGTCAGATTGTGACAACTATGTTCCTTTGGTTCAGGTGTGTTTGATGTAGATAAGCCAGATACTCATACTTCTTTGTTAAGCACACAACACTATAAAGCATTTTTCTTAGTTGGGACCAAATAATATTTAGGTTACTCAGAAAACAGCTATTGTTAAATAGTTGTTTTTGTTCCTCCCCCTCCCACTCCCCCCATTTTTTTTCTTCAAGATAAATTGTGCTTAAGAAAAAGACATGGTTACAGTGTTGCTTTTTTTTATTTCTCAAGGGTTATATAAGGTATTCTATTAAATCTACTTCTGAAAGCAGAGCAAGTGTTGTTCTTGAGCCAGCTGTTCAGAAATACCTCTTTAGAAAAAAGGATCTTCAAACCAGCCTTTCATTTCAGCAGAGGTTTGAGGTCTAGCTTGCCAGTGTTCCTCTGGAGACATATGTGTGGGTTTTCATGCAAGGGAGGTAGCTGGGATAAGTACTAATGCTTTCCTTCTTGCCGAGGGTTTTGTTCCTCTCTGGGAAACAGTATAAAGGTGACCGCCAGCTTTTTGAAGCAGTCTTCCCCTAGTCAATTGGCTTTATCTTTCTTTTACTTTCCTTTTCTGTGCTTCTGTAACTATTTTCTCCAGTCAGTGAACATCACTAATTTTGCAAGCAGCCTGATTGAAATTTTCTATAACATATTTCATCTTAGAACACAAAATATTTTAGCAAAACTTTATTCATCTGGGTTGGCAATATAGGTAACTTTTCAGATAATGCTGAATTCCCATCAAGTGAGATAGCTGGCTCCTCCTTCTCTCTAGTTTTTGGTGGGTTTTTTTGGTTGCGGTTTTTTTTTGTTTGTTTGTTTTTTCTTTTTTCCATCTTGGAGAGTTGAGGACAAATGCTAGATTGGCCTGAATAAATGTAGGCTAAGCAGCTCTTCATGAAAATATGTATCACAATAGGAGAAGGTGGTCACTGAGAAACTCAGGCTTCTACTCAGAAGTGGTAGCAGTGCCCCAGGATTAGGATGAAAAAATATTTGACTTCTGGCATTTTAGTAACTGTCAGAGAAGAGAAAATTAGGTGGTTTTTTTTGTCATGTAGCTCATAGACTATTTAGTTGTCAAGCTTTAAATTAATAACATATGGAAATATTTGCATGTATCTAGTCAAGTAACTGTACAAATTAAAGGGATACTGTATTTTACTTAGGAAACTAAAACATATTGTACTGAAGTTTTACAGTAGAAATGTATGCTTGTCCCAAAGTCTGTATATGACTACAGCTGCTGCCATATAGATCAAGATTAAAGACACATTCTAAAAGAATAATCATTAACATATTTTATTCAAAAACAAAACACAATCTTTTTTTAGAGAAAAGGGAGATGAACAGAAGGTTAGGATAATTACCTAAACTGTGACATTATTTACTGACTGCAAATGGGAAATGAATTATGTACTATGAATTTAGTAGGCACTTTACTCAAAATTATGTAGTAATTTTCTATTTTCAGAGGTGTCCTTTCAGTTGACATTTTAACCTTTTATATATCATGTGTTAGTTCCACTAAAACAGCTTTCAGGAGAAATGATGAGATGAGATTTTTCTACCTAAATCTGACTTTTCAATATCTTACCTAATAAGAGAGAGTCTGTAAAAGAACACAAGGTACAAGAGAAACTATCAAAATATTTTCTCTTGGGACAAATTATTCCTCACTCTTGCTGGAAGAGCTGATTAAAAACAAAGCAAAAAAAGCATTTAAAACAGAGCACGAGAGCAATTTGTTCAGTTCTTCAGACACAAGTCATTTAACATAACTGTGGAAACAACTACCTGGACAACTTTTCAAATTATTATGTTTTATTACTTAACCGCAGCCTCTTGCATTTTTTTTTCTCCTGCAGCAGTACTGGCTTCTGTATTGGAAACTGTGTTGATTTAACTTACACCTGGTGGTTTTGTTTGGGCCTGAAGTCACTTTGTTGTCATTGTTTCTTCTGCTGCTGGCTATTAAAAGATCATGTGTTACTTTTGTAACCAAGTTTTGTCTTCTAGGAATTCACCTTTAAAAATCTTCAGTACAAATTCAAGGCAATTTCTAAAATATGCAGATACTAACATTCAGTAGTCTACAAATACTGCAGGTATCCTGGTTAACTTTATGATTTAATTTTGTGATGGGTGGCTGTTTGACATTAAAACAAAATATATAGGTGAAATCAAATTTGTTAACTGCGTTTTCTTCCCAGTTTGGAGTATTCTGATAATTCTAGCCAGTGTTTGTGGTATCTCTGTAGATAGAGTTAAAAAATCCTGCAGAACATGGTTTTGTATAACAGGTGCAGTACACTGCATAGCCCAATTCTAATACTATCTTTAATGTAATTTCTGAAACAGAAATAAAAACAACAGGTAATATTATTTTAAGGTTGTGTGCTAGCAACATCTGATTCATAATTCAAAATTAACAGCTTAACTGTCAATCCTTTCTTATTCAGTCTGTTCTGGGGCTTTGTTGGCAGAAAGTATTCCTGGGATTCCACTTACATCACATCTTTAATCATTAATCATACCAGCATCTTGGGCAACCTTTTGTCCTTATAAGATCCAGTTAGTTTCCCAACATAGTGATTTTGAAGCAGCAGCAGAGTATGCTGCTTTCCTATCCTAGTGTTTCAGTTTTCAACCATTACGTTTCAGCATTGCTTATTCAAAACATATAATATTCCTTCTATCTAAAAACAAAAAACAAACAAACAAACAAAAAACAACACAAAGAGATAGTTTGGTTTTTTTTAGACTCCAGTTTTGAAATATTATAATTTTCCAGCCTTTTGTAGATTTTGTACTCCCAACATATTTCTATTTGCATGAAATGTCATTTATGATCATATGTTTGCAGTTTGAATTGTTATCGTAGGTCCTTATTGCCTGATAGTGCAAGAAAGCCGGACTTTGGAAATAAAATTGATTTGTTCCAATTTCATTGAAATTGTTAGGGCTTATTTACAAACTGTTCACCTGTGTTTTCGTGTTCCTCTCGTAATTCACCAACTCTTTTCGTTTTGGCTGGGTTTTTTTGTCATGAATTAGTTTACTCTAATTTCACTGCAAATGTACGTGTTTTATTTTCACTAATTTTCCCAGAAATTCAAATAACCCTTTTAAGTTAGTACTAGCCTTAAATCCCTAAGCGGACTAGGACTGTGAAGCCCTCAGTCACCTGTGTAATCTGCATTTTGTGTAACATGTTGTATCTGTATAATGTATAAGTTTGGGTGTGTTTTAAACTCACCCACTTTAAGTGAGACCTAATGGTACTGGCTTTTAAACTGTGATCCAGGAGCATTTGTTTTATATAGCCACTCATCTGGAATTAAGTTTTAAAACATCCAGTTTCAGTTCTTGGAAAAAAGAGAAATCTGGATGAAATTTGGTGAAAGTGAGAAAGGAAGCTAGGGAATTGGAGTCCACAGCTGCGTTCCTGGATCTGCAAAATCCAGATCTACATTTTTGAGTACAGTATGAAATTGCTTGTTTGCATCACCCATGTACAGTACTGTGGTGACAAGCATTTTTTAGGAGTATGAACAGGCTTTAAAATCATTATACTTAAATATACCTGAGACATTAGAGTATGTTACAAAACCTTCTGATGGATCATTTAAGATTATAAATCTGAAATAGAAAATTGTTTTAATATTGTCTGAATGTATAAGACATATAGGCTTGATAATTGAAGATTTGTTGCTCAGCTCATCTCTACTTCATTTTTTTGTTAGTTTGTGCAACTTTATTCTGATGCATCTTGTAACTTACAAAAGGTATTCTAGTAGGTATCCTTATATGTTGACTTGGTGTCATTTCACTGGTGGGTAATGGGATTTGCTGCTTCCTGTATCCATTTAAAAATTGGTTGTGAAAGCTGATCCTGAACAAATCAGTGTTGTCACCCAACAATATACATAGCTGCAGCATTGGGGGACAAAGAAAGTTGAGGTATCCTTGCACTTGAGTGATGTGACAGTACAGGTTTTATTTCTGAGATGTTCTGGTCTTCTATCTCAGCCATACACTTTAACTTTTGCTTTGAGCAGATCAGACGTGAGACAGCTGTGATCTGAAAGGTAGGCCACCCCAAGTTCATATGGTGCTGTGTCTAAGTTAATGTACTCTTGACTCACAGCACGACAACAGATTCAGTGGAGGACAGATGTCATTGATTTAATTAATGAAAAGCTGTCCTATGGAGGGATGGATTTTACATCTTGAGAGAACAGGCATGTTCAGGATTTTACTTCCTGAGTGAACTATTTCTTTCCTGTAAATCTTTTTTCCTCCTTGGTGCATGAGGAAAAGTGTAGCCTATACATGCTTCTCTTCATTCTTTTTTTCTTTTTTTCTCGCTTCCCCTTCCATTAAATTTATAGCACATTGAATCTTTTGCTACAGGGATTGTGGCAGTTGCTGCAAGGGTTAGGGAGAGCTCTCCTCTTTCCCCCAAAATATAAGTGCTTTCCAGAGGTGTAGTTTGCTTTCCCCAGAAGCATTGGAGTTAGGCAACAACTAGCGACAGGATAGTGATCAAAGTGCAGCTGTGTCTGCAGCAGGAATTTTACACCCTGCTCCCTGGTGTCTCTTGCTTTGCTCATGTGCTGTCATCTCCTAGTTTTGCTAACCGCTGGGGTTTTGCCTGGTGTATGTGTCTTCCTCTGTAGCGTGATCTCTTTCTTACGATCATTTAAAATGGTTTAGAACAAATCTAGTGTTACAAGGATCTGGGCACAACTGATGTGTCCTCTTGCCTTCCCATTCAGATTCCTGTGGCTGACTGTGGCTGCAGCTTTTGACCATTACCAAAAGATTACAGTTCAAAAGGTGGTGGGAGTATTTTGCAACTTTATTCCAGAAAGGTCCACAACATGGGTTATGTGTTTGCGGTGATTACGAGTAGATTATCCTCAATGATCTGAGCAGCTTTTCTCATCAGTGTTCCTAGACATTTCTGTATTACAGTCTGAAGATCATTTACATTAAAAACAAAACAAGAATAATATTCCTTTTTAGAACATTTTGAAATATTCTTGGTCTTAAAATAAGTAAACAAGCTAAATAGCCTTACAATGATCTAATGTTATTTCAATGACGTGTTTGCATTAGAGCTTTTTAGTATTTATCTCTTACCATAGCTGTAAAATTGTTGCCACTTACTGAGCAGGAGAGGAACAGAAGAAAAACTGACTCATGTGACTGATGTGTATGGCTGAATTAAGTATTTTAAAGAGATTTGAAAGAAAAAAGAAATAGCAATTTGCCAGGGGGAAAAAAAGTCAAATTGAATATTTGGGTATCAGGGTGAAGAAATTCCAAAATCAAAACCTCATCTCTTTTTAAAACCAGTGTTGCTTTTATAATATCACAGGGTATCCATCTTCTGAAGGGCTATATTATAGGTATACAGATTATCTGATATACAGATTATCTGATATACAGATTCTGAAGGGCTTCACAGGTGCGACTCCCAGAGGATGGTCAAAGAGAAATACTGCTTTAAAACATCTAGTCATGTGGACCCTGATCCCCAGCTGAGGCTTACTGGTAATGGCTGGTGTTGCAATATTGACAGTAACTTGTCCTGATCTGTGCTGAGTAAATCACATGTAATAGCATGAAATTAATTAAATTAGTGGTGCTTCTAGATGGGTGCTTTTTTCTTTTCTCTCTTTTTTTTATTTTAAATTCCCAAGCAAAGCCTATGCCAGATTGTTTCACTATTGTCAAGACAACACTGTTACAGCACAAAACATAGCGCTAGTCCAATAGACGAGTAAAACATATTGGCGGGTAGTTCACAAGAGATTTCCCTTGGCAATGCTAGGGAGACTCACAAGTTAAGGGTGTAATACATTCGGGTCACCTCTTGTGGCTTCTCTGGAAACTTACCCTGTTGCTGCTGTGTTCATATGTAAAATACCCTTCCTGAATGATCAGGGAGGGGAAGCTGTGTTGTTCAAACGTCTGTCTAGAAGTACTGGAGAAGATAAGCCTGGCAAAGCAGGGAGTTGGATACCTAGGCACAATTTCTAAGTATCTGAAAGACTCTGAAAAGCCAACAGAGATAACAGTGTAGTAGAGGTTTGTTGTTTGTTTGTTTGTTTGTTTGTTTTTGTGACAGATAACATAAGAAAGAGAACAAGTTGAATATGACTTCTTATCTGTCTTACCTGTCAAACTTCATTTCTATTTACACAAATTGCTGTAAAGATTTTTTTTTTTTAAGTGCCTGTTACAATTTTAAGAAAGTCAAAGAATTTGTAAACCCTATGAATGCTGCAGTAAGAGTCAGCCTTTAGCAATTTTGCTAATTTCCTTTATGGCTAGCTACTATTACTAGCTAGTTATTATGGTCTTTTAAATTAAAAACTGTTAAGACTTTTTTGAATGCTGGCAATACAGTTATAACGATCTTTCCATATTAGTGTTTGTTAGAACAGTCATCATGTCTAATTGAACTGGGTATCTAATGGATGTAGAAATATTTGTGCTTATCTTTTAAAAAAGATATATTATTGAAAATGTGAAGATGTGAAAGAATTAATACTTAAAATTACGAAATACAAGTTCTATGCAGCTTGATACCAAACAGTTTAGGTCTTTATATTTTCTCCTTGAGCTTGTGTTGAATGCCTAACAAATACTGTGCAAACAACATTGTTATTTAAGAAAACATTTTAAATCTGTAAAAGAATGACAAATCTGAGAGCAGGAAAACTGTGTGTGTTTCCAGTAGATGAGTTTTGCAAACAACAGTAACTTGGGAAAGATTGTTTTTTATAGATTAAAAAAACATAGGAAGTCTCGCATCAGATATCAGTATAGGTTCTTGCATGAAGCTGGCTGTGGAATTTCTCTAATTTTTTTGTTTCTCGTTCCTCATATGTACATTCAAGGATTGTATTGATCCTTTAAACAACATGTACATCAGATTACCTTCCATTTCCTTCTCTTTCCCTCCTTGTAACAGTTTGTCATCGTTATTATTTGTTGTGGTACTACTGTATCACATAGTGGTCCTTAATCCAGGTTTTTTTATTTTCTTTTTATTACAACCTGGTATTGAAACAAGAGATAAAGAGGTTCAGATAAGAAAAACAGTGAAACAGTACTGACTAATTTGATAGAGAGTAGTCCTGGCAGAACTGCAGACTTACTACATCTTTGTAGGTATTATTTGGCAAAAGTGTTAGCAGGAAAATGATTAAACTGATTAAATAGCCTTAAGGTGTTCCTTCGAAGCATGAACAGGCAGCATGGAAGATTGCACACAGGTGCTCTTAGGGAAGGTAAAAAATAGGAAATAAAGGTTGGCGCTAGTGATAGATGTCATTTGAGAGGGTGACAACTTGGTGTCGTGGTTTAACCCAGCAGGCAGCCAAACACCACAGAGCCGCTCGCTCACTCCCCCCACCTCAGTGGGACAGGGAGAGAATCAGAAGGGTAGGAGTGAGAAAATTCACGGTTTGAGATAAAGACAGTTTAATAGAACAGAAAAGGAAGGGAAAATAATAATAATAATTATAATAATGATGATGATGATAGAATATACAAAATGAGTGATGCACAATGCAATTGCTCACCACCCGCACTGACTGATAACCAAGTAGCGATCGCTACTTCCTGGACACGCCTACATTCATATACTGAGCATGGCGTCACATGCTGGACTAGCCGTCCTGGCTGTGCTCCCTCCCAGCCTCTGAAGAGTCCTTGACTAGCAGGGTACTTAGCAACAACTGAAAACATCAGTGTGTTATCAACATTCTTCTCATACTAAATCCAAACACAGCACTAGGAAGAAATTTAACTCTATCCCAGCTGAAACCAGGACACTTGGTCAGAACGTTATGTTTGGAAGTAAAGTGGCAGTTTTTAATTTTTTTTTTAAAAATGGAATTTCACATTTGAAGACAATGATTGGCCAATGTATTGAAGATAAGGGTGGACCAAAAA
This sequence comes from Calonectris borealis, assembly GCF_964195595.1. NCBI lineage: Eukaryota > Metazoa > Chordata > Aves > Procellariiformes > Procellariidae > Calonectris > Calonectris borealis. The sequence continues at coordinate 14,244,251 of NC_134314.1, forward strand.
TAAAATTGTTTTAATCTACCTGTCTTAGTATTATTTTAAGTTATTTTTGTAAATACTCAAGTTTAGTTCTACCTCAAGGTGAAAAATTATGTGCAATTCAGGAAACTTATTAAAAATGTTATCTTTTCATCTTCAGAAGCCATTTCTCAAGGAAGAGTTCTGGTGTATTTGTTTGAAAATACTTTCAAGATTGTCTTTGCATACTTTATGAATAATCCAGTGGGCTGTGCACTGGAAGAAGAGTGCTGACATTGGATTCTACCCTTCTTAACAGAGAAAGGGGAAACCTAGCAAAAGAGAGCAAATTTACTCTCATAGGTTGTCAGCGGGACCTATCTTTCTCAGTGGACTGTACAGAGGATTTAGGCAATTACGTTAAACAGGTTTCCTCCTCTTGCTCTGTCTTTCCCTGTCTCCGTGCTCACATTCTAGTGTATCACCTAAAATAGGAGATACCAGGGTACATAATAAGCAGTGGATTGGTTTCTAGCTGATATAATTGTCTTGTAGAGGCACTGCTCTGCTTTCCTATCTCTTTTCTGAGGTTTTATTATTCTGTTACCAATCTCCTAAGCAACCTTGAAAGAACTACTAATGTTGTTTATAAAATCAATGAGTTTTCAGTGTTTAAAGGACTTCAGAAAAATATCATGTGCAGAGGAAAAAGGATGCCCTGTAGCATTTAATATGACTTGGTGAGCAGCCTGTCAGCTAAGATTTGAAAAGAAAAAAAGAAAAAAAAAAAAAACATTTAGAATGACCAGCAAGTCGTAGAAAAATTCAGGCATGCCTTAAGGTTCAAAGATTTGGTGCATGTTTTACCCTGCTGTGCACTCTAGTTAATGTTCATAAGTTTACCTTCTAATTTAGCAGAATCATTCTGTAATAAAAACAAAGTATATTTGTCCAGTACACTCAACATTCTTGAGATAACAGCAGTTAAATCAGATGTTTTAGAAAATATTTCAACTACAGTTGGCATCCCCAGGTATTTTTTGATGGCTTTTGGCAGCACTCCTTCCTCAGTGGGCGCTACACAGAAGTTACAGTGCTTCCTTGTGGGCATTGTGCTGCTGGTAGCCTCGTTTTTCATGGAAGAGAGAAATCAAGGTATTGAGTGTGCTGAGTGATTACATATTGCACACAGCTATGCTCAGGTGTAGGTGCCTAGCCACTGTCCAGATCCTGAGATAATTGGGAACTCTCTATAGTACACGCCTTCCTTTTTTCATTTCAAACACGCAGACTATATTTGTTTCATGTTCTAAATTGTTGCTTTGCTCTGTGGGTTTTTGACTACAGAAGTTAGTGATTGATTAAATATGCACTTGATGCATAATTTCTAACACAGAAAAGTAAGTTTTATTTGTGATGAAGGTATTGTGAAAACAAAGGTTGTCCTAATCCATGCATGATCAATATTTAATTATTTGAAGGTTTCAGGGTGTAGGCAATGCCTCGTGTTTAATTTGCAGATCCTGCAACACTTCTCATTCTTTGAAAATATCAGTGTTCAACACTTAAAATGCTAAGCTATTCCTTCTATCAGGTTTGTGTAATAGAAGTGTATCAGAAATTCAGTAACAAAAAAAACCCAGTTCGCAATATTGCTTCCATTCTTATATTTGAGATAGAGTCTCTGTTCTAGTGTAAACTTACCTGTAGTGTTTGTAATTGAGGAAAGATTTGATAAGTTTTCTTTGATTTATTGAAGTGTTTTACCAATCATTTGCCTAGTTCAACATTAATTAAAATGAGGGGTTTAAAACCAAATAAATTCAGTTATAGTGAAGTACTTGTTAGTATTAATTTGGTTAGATAAGTTTGTGTGAAATTTTTGTAGTGTATGGAATAGTCTAAAACTTCCCAAAACGACAAATTTTAAAGTCATAGCGAATAGCTCTTATAGCAAATTTGGAATTCTGCTGCATTTAAAACTTCTAAAAAATGGAAAAAATATTTCGGTTCTGAATACAGGCATCAATTACAAAACGGTACATTTTTCACAGGTATTTAGAGTGCTTTTTCTTTAGTTTGTTTTCAATTATTTTCGCAGGCTGATCCAAAAGAGCTGATTCGGATGGTCACAAAGCATGTTACTCAGTATGGCTATACAGACTGGCCTGAAGAAGTCGCAACTTTGATAAATCAGCTGCATTACTACAATGAACGACTACTGGATTTCACTCAAGCTCAGATTCTGCAAGGACTTGGCAAAGGAGTGGATGTGCAGAGGTTTACAGCAGATGGACAGTACAAGAGAGAAACAATACTAGGATTGGCAGAGTAAGTAATGTCTATTATGTTTATTTTCTTTATTTTAAAATGGAATTACTTTAAGCTTTAAATTAGGAAAGTAAATTGAAAGTAGTGCTGACCTTTAGAAGGGATGAGTTACCGGTTGCTTTAGATATTTACTCTGTAGTGCTGCCACAACTGGAGACTTTTCTGTTCAACTACTTCACTTAAATGAAATGTTGCTCAAATAAATGGATTGATAACTTTTAATGGAAACTATAAGCCTTTGTTTATTAACTGCTAATATTAAAGTTAATCAGGAATGAATGAAATCAGAGCATAGGTACAGGTCTGATCTCTTCCTTTCATCTCCTGTAAACCTGCCCTAGCAATCTATTAGGGTATGCCCAAGCATCAAAATTTGTAATGAACTATAGTTCAAAAAAGAGAGGTAATAAACTGTATTTTATTTTTAGTAATTTAGTTAAAGCTACTGTATATTACAATATTTTGCCCCTGTAGTCATTTGGAAGTATTGAAGCCTTCACTGCACATGTTCTGATATTTAGAATGCTTTTGTCTCACCTTTCAGTTATCCAGAATAGAAAAAAAGGAAAGATACCTTTAATACCTTTAATTAACATCTGCATGCAGGTACTTTAAGCTGTGAACAAGTCATGAATATATACTTGAACTCTATATGTTTTGAAAACAATCACAGTTGAATAGCTGCTAGACTGTTTTCCTGGTTTCGGCTAGGATAGAGTTAATTTTCTTCCTAATAGCTGGTATAGTGCTGTGTTTTGGATTTGTATGAGAATAGTGTTGATAACACACTGATGTTTTAGTTGTTGCTAAGTAGCACTTACATAGTCAAGGACTTTTCAGCTTCTCATGCCCTGCCAGCGAGAAGCTGGGAGGGGCCACAACCAGGACAGCTGACCCAAACTGGCCAAAGGGATATTCCATACCATATAACGTCATGCTCAGTATATAAACTGGGGGGAGTTGGCCGGGGGGGGGCACCGCTGCTCGGGAACTGGCTGGGCATTAGTTGGCAGATGGCGAGCAATTGCATTGTCCATCGCTTATTTTGTATAGTCTGTTATCTTTATTATTATTATTATTATTATTATTATTCCTTCCTTTGCTGACCTATTAAACTGTCTTTATCTCAACGCATGAATTTTACTTTTTTTTTTTTCTATTCTCTCCCCCATCCCACTGGCAGGGGAGGGAGTGAGCAAACAGCTGTGTGGTGTTTAGCTGCCTGCCAGGTTAAACCTCAACAACTGTCAGAGGAAGAGTTCTGTGCATTAAGCTTTTAATATAATTTTTAACCTAATTTTAAACTGCTCTGTGCATAAAGCTTTTGAAGAGCATATTTGGATGTTTACAGTCTTCCACCTATGTAACTACTCAGAGCTACAATTCCAACAGAAATTTGTTAGTAAAAAACATTGATATGAAATGCTGAATAAGAATAGTAGTATAACCTCAGGTTTTGAACACTAACTAAGCAACTGCTTTGCATCTATAAAATCTATACCTGCATAGATTTTGGCACTACGTTCATAAAAATAGCTTGTAAGCATTTTTTAATGTTTCTGTTGGAGTTACCTGTTTTGTATATATTGTTCACTGAGCGCATATCATATCAGTAGTATGTCACTAGGTGAATGTTACACCTTGATGATTATCTATTGTGAGGTGCACAAGTCCATGGGACCCGATGAGATCCATCCACGGGTCTTGAAGGAACTGGTGGATGAAGTTGCTAAGTTACTATCCATTGTATTTGAGAAGTCGTGGCAGTCTGGTGAAGTTCCCACTGACTGGAAAAGGGGAAACATAACCCCCATTTTTAAAAAGGGAAAAAGGGAAGACCTGGGGAGCTACAGGCCAGTCAGTCTCACCTCTGTGCCTGGGAAGATCATGGAACAGATCCTCCTGGAAGCTATGCTAAGACACATGGAGGACAGGGAGGTTATTTGAGACAGCCAGCATGGCTTCACCAAGGGCAAGTCCTGCCTGACCAACCTAGTGGCCTTCTATGATGGAGTGACTACATCAGTGGACATGGGAAGGACTAACTATGTCATCTATCTGGACCTCCAGCAGGGGGATGGAACGCCTCTGCTATGAAGAAAGGCTGAGAGAGTTGGGGTTGTTCAGCCTGGAGAAGAGAAGGCTCTGAGGTGACCTTATTGCAGCCTTTCAGTACTTGAAGGGGACTTAAAAGACGGCAGCAAACTTTTTAGTAGGGCCTGTTGTGACAGGACAAGGGGGAATGGTTTTAAACTGAAAGAGGGTACATTTAGACTAGATATAAGGAAGAAATGTTTTACAATGAGAGTGGTGAAACACTGGCACAGGTTGCCCAGAGAGGTGGTAGATGCCCCATCCCTGGGAACATTCAAGGTCAGGTTGGACGGGGCTCTGAGCAACCTGATCTAGTTGAAGATGTCCCTGCCCATGGCAGGGGGGTTGGACTAGATGACCTTTAAAGGTCCCTTCCAACCCAAACTATTCTATGATTCTACAGTAATTTCAATACAACAATCCTTTTGTTATTACAGATATTTATTTTGGATGCAGCATGCTTACTTACATTCTCATCTAAGAGTCCTTTAGATACTGTCTTTTGTAAAAATAAAGTTCCTTATAGTAAGTAGAGATCAAAACACAATATGAAAGGGTTAGTAAAAATAAGGCTTCATAGCATGTGGGTGAGTGTGGTAGTTCCATAATAGGCAGTTGCAAAGATCCAATTAATTACTTGTTCAACTTGCAGCTTCCTTGCTTTAATCTTCTCAGTTGACTCTTAATCTGCATTTTCTAATGAAAACAATGTGCAAATTCAATATAATTGTGTTGCATGTTTTTTCTTATTTTTTAATTATCATTAAGTGCCTCATGTTTTTAATCTTTTATTAAGTGCTGTTTACAGGAACAACACCTGGAAGAGATAGTATCTTACTTACAAAACAGCTTTTTACTAGAATGAGCAATTTGCTAAAACTACTTAACAAATAGTGTCAATTTTATCTTCCATATTTGGTGTATTGTCATTAGAGCTTATTATGCATTATTTGTCAAATATTTAAAGATCTGGGTGCCTCACAGACTTAATCAAGGTTTGTTCTCAAGCAGTTAACAATTTATTTTGGCAGAGTAGAATCATAGAATCATACAGGTTGGAAAAGACCTCTAAGATCATCGTGTCCAACCGTCAATAGAGCCAGAATGTATCTGGAACGGAATTAGGGAAACTAGAGCAAGACTGAATGGTAGTTCTTGAGTAATCAGGTGAAGTCCTATGTAGCTTCAGGCCAACTATGGTGTATAAAGTTTCTAAATTATTCTTTTACTTGAGGCCAGCTTTTGGGTGGCCTTTTTTTTTTTTCATTCACCTGCTCTGAGGTCTTCAGCCCTTCACTGCTTCTCTTAAAATGTTGAAATCGGAAGTTGATTTTAGTGATTTAATACCAGTTTCTTCCTTGTCTTATGTCATGGATCTGAAATACTTATTTTAGATTTTTAGAAAAATTGTGCAAGTATCAAGCAATCTGAATTTCATAACTTAGCTTGTGCTTATTGGGTTCTCAGAATGATTTTGGTGCATGTGAACTAGGTCCCTTTCCAGAACACTAAACCAGAAGGTCCTGTATAAAACCACTTTGAAGGTACTTCAGCTCTTATTAGTGATATTAGTTTCTGAACCATTGTGTATGCATTTGCTATACTGCTCTGCTCTGTTGCCAGTATAGACGCAGCCTTTTCTCCCTGATGCATTACTGCTGCAGAGCTTAGCAAACAGCCGTAGCCTTCCACCTCATTTTCCTGCTTCAAACATGAGAGGAAACTAAAGGCTCTTGGCTTAAATCTTCATTTCACTTCTCCAAGTTGGATTTTTTTTTAAACACTTTTTGTTTAAAAAATGGAAAAGTGGATCTCATTTCCCATTATTATGACGGAATCCAGTGGTGGTTCTAATGCTTTGTAGCTGATTGATGCCAACAGAAAATGTTGAAGACAGTGATTGTGAGCAAACACACGCACATGTATGATACAACAGAGGTTTTAGAGAACAAGATAGGAAAAAAAAATTGCTCTGAGCTGCCAAATGTTTATTTCTGTGAGCTTGAAGATAGTCAGCAAAATCCCAGCTGAATGCTACTGCGCAGCCATATTTTTTGATACTTTCACAGGCATATTTTTTGATACTTTGGAAATATGTGCTAGCACACAGGCAGGGTGGCTAAGAACCATCCACAAGAACTGCTTCTGAATTTGGTTTTGCACCAGTCTTGGTGCAACAACACACAGGAAGTACATCCAAACTGTGCCTGCACCGGAGCCTTCAGTGGGGATTTCTCTGGCAGTCCTCAGGCTCACAGAGGCAGGCAGTTAGGGCTGGGCATGAAAAGGGGTGTGTAAAAGAAAGTTAAAAGGTGCTTTACAAGGTAATGGCCATTTTTTCAGCTTTTCATTGTGTAACAACTACTTGTCTTGTCAGTGTTATCTTGACAATGAATAGCTTGTTACTGTTCTTCGTTTATACAGTATCATTTCTGTAAACCTCCATTGCCTTATGCTGCCATTGCATGCCATTCTTAAGACAGAAAGACAGGATTTTAGTAAGGTTTATAAAGTTCTAGGGGGAATGGATCCCACTAGCTCCAAGACCCACTCCTGATTTGTATGATTGACTGAGTTACTGTGCAACTAAAGCATTCATATCATTCTCATCTTTCACTGAATCACAGAATCACACAATGGTTGAGGTTGGGAGGGACCTCTGGAGATCACATGGTCCAACCTCTCTGCTCAAGCAGTGCCACCTGGAGCCGATTGCCCAGGACTGTGTCTGTATGGCTTTTGAATACCTCCAAGGATGCAGACTCCACAGCCTCCTGGACAACTAGTGCAAGTGCTCGGTCACCCTCACAGCAACAAAGTGTTTCCTGATGTTCAGAGGGAACCTCCTGTATTTCAGTTTGTGCCCGTTGCCTCTGGTCCTATCACTGGGCACCACTGAAAAGAGCCTGGCTCTGTCCTTTTTGCACACTCCCTTCAGGTATTTATATACATTGATGAGATCCTCCTGAGCCTTCTCTTCTCCAGGCTGAACAGTCCCAGCTCTCTCAGTCTTTTCTCATAGGAGCGATGCTCCAGTCGCTTCATCATCTTTGTGGCCCTTCACTGGACTCTCTCCAGAAGCTCCATCATTCATTTCAGACCTGCTCATTTCATTTCAGAACTTGTTGTAGTATTTAATTTTTAAGTAGAGGGTTATTAGATCATTCCTAAAGATCATCATCTCCTTCTGTCAAGATATTCTGTATCTGAATTGATGATACAAGGAAAGTAATGTATTGTACTTCTAAAATTTTTTTTAATTAATGAAAGTATTGAAATCAGTGGTGAGGACTAGCCTGCAGAATAGTGCTGTTAATCTCATCACCGCCAGTGTACCTTTTCCTGAATATCCTCTGTTATCTTCCCCTTAGCCAGTGGCATACTGACTGTGCAGTTCTTGCATCAGTCTTCACCTTCACTTTAACTGGTAATCCCCTTGTTGACAGTACATCAAATGATTTCTGGAAAAGGCAAAGGAATGTAAGTTTACATGTGTTGTGATTTGGCAACAGCTGTTGTGTATTCCTGGTGAAAAAAAGATCTGCTTTTATGTACTGAATGACAACCTGCACTGTGCCACAAACTGTGGCTACTAATCTGGAATTTATAATGTAGTGTTGTCATGGTACTTCTCCTTAATGTCAAAAAGAATAGAGCATGTGCCTTTAAAGATTAGATGATTCTTGCTGAGTATTTTTGAAAAAGTTTAGATCATCATCCTCTTATACATACATCTTTGCTTGCTGGGTTAAAAAGTGCTCTTCTGTTTGTATTGAAGTATTGAGTTTAGTTTCAAGAGGTTGGGTACAGGAGGCCTTGCTGTGCTGGAAAATCAGAGGGAAGGTGCGGTGGCCATTGGAACAGAAGAGACAGGATAGTGTGGAGGATTTTTTTTTTCTTTCTTATGTGTGTTTCAATAAGTACTTTATTTATCTTAAAATATATTTCTTTCTTTCAATTTTAATGCTTCTGTTCTGCCTCCTTTAATTTGCATACATGTTAGTGTAAATATTTTTCAGGGGTTGTCATAACTAAGAGTCATTACAAGAGGGTTGTGGGTTTTTTGCCTTTTTTTTTTTTAACTATTAGAGCAATAGTTATAATGCAAAGGCTATTCTGATAGCTAGTTGTGAAGATTTTTCAGCGTTATGTTCTTTCTTGGCATTTTGCTTTTCTACTCTGCATCCTATATCTTATTTTAATTCTACAATATCTGTAGCAACTATCACACTGGAATGTAATGATATGTTGGATTGAGCATCTAAAAATCAGAATTAAGGTGTATAGACGTGTCAGCTGTTCACCTAGGATGGAGAGAAAATCATAGACTCCAGCTGTAAGCCTTGTTTAGCATAGATCAAGGTATGGTATAGATCTACGTTTGTAAATGACAAAAAAAAGAACTCTAATCTGTAGGGTTTTTTCTGCTTTCCTTTTATTGTCATACATGGATAATGATGATAGAATAGAAAAATGTTGTACAGAAAGTTATTGTTGCTCCACAAAGTCTGCTCCCTACCCCCCAGTATTGTAGAAAACAATGTAATGAATCTAAGGAAGGTGTTAAACATATGATAAGGTCACTCAAGTTTATGGAGTTAACATGAGTCTGTAGATGAGTGATGTTAATAAAATTTTGTAAACTAATTTACTGACAGTTGCAACTGTATTTTGTAACAGTTCATTTTGTTCCTTAGTCCCACATGACTTTTTAATTGAAGAATCTAAAACAATATGGTCAGCAGTATTCACATTAAAAACATTTTTAAGAAGTTAGTTGTGACAGATGTATTAGGATGTAATTATAAACAGATAGTATTTTTCTTGGAATTATCCTGGGGGAAAAAAACTAAAACAAAACAAAAACCAAAACACAAAAAACCCAGCATCAGCCTTAATAGTTTTGTATTGCTCCTATACCAGCTTAAAAAAAAACCCCATGTGTGTCTATTTGAGCCATACTAGCTTCAGTGGATTAGTAAAAATTAATATGAAGTTAACTTCAGGCTTTCATCACTGAACAGATTCTCCATCTATTGTTCTGTTAAAGGGATATACAATAACAGAAGACCAGCTTTTAATATTTCTTGGACATTTACAGAGTGTAGCTGCACATTTTCACACCTTCTTTTAGTCTGCAAATAAGAAGAGTGTTTCTGTCTCTAAATTTCTAGGGAGAGCTTTGAGGGCCTACATATGAGTCGTGCTAAAAGACTGTAGGTGTTGCAACTAAATCAAATAAATGCTAACTGTGACACATTACACCCTTTATCACTTTGTAATTGAAATGAAATGAAAACTGAGGTTTTTCCTTTAGCACAAAGGTTAAGCAGAAACTTGGGAACCAAAGTGTATGTGGAGCACGTGCCTGTCTTTGGAATATCTCTGTAGTTTGAATTTTTTTTTTTCTTTTTCTATTTTTTTTTTTCTAAATGCAGCACTGAGTATAAGCAAATGCAAGAAGACATACTTTGTGTATTTTTATTTAACTGTGATTCAAACTGGTGAATAAAATCTAGTTTCTCGGTTTATGAAAAAAATTTAAAAGGAATCATTACTTTTCTAATGTAAATATTTATTTTCATGACATGTCTCTAGGGGCTTAGTGTAACCTGGTTTTCTTTCATGTCTCTCCTCTATAAGAACACTTGAAGAAAATGTCTACAAGATTGCTGTTTCTTTGGCTCAGCGATACAGTGTTACGCTTTGGGAAGTTTATATGACCCATCTGGAATTTTTATTCACCGACAGTGGGTAAGTTATCTCCCCTACAAATACACATAGGATTCTGTTACACAGAAATATGTGCTAACCTATGAGAAAATAGAAGTATATAGAGGGTAGAGTTTGGTTTGTGTTTCCATATTTATTGTGTTGTGATAGTTTGGGAATTTTTTTTTGTCTTTTCCATATGATGCTTTTGTAACCAGCCAGAAAAATAGGTGTTACACAAGCAAGGATAAAAGTCCATCTGTGTCTTAGTATTCTTGTAAGTATCCTGGGACTTTGTTTCAGTGTTCAGGTTTCCATGGCTTTGAGTGCTTAGTGCTCTCTTCCGATAGCAACTTATCTTGTAGTTATTTTTACAGTCCCTTGGAATATGTCCTGAAGCTTTATTTAAAAATAAAGTTTTGCTATTTATAGATCTCTCTTCCACATAATATTAAAGGAAATAAATATATTGGAGTGTCTCATTCATCTTTTCATCTCAGTTTCAGTTTTTTTATAGAACCACTTTTTTTACAATATTTCTTTGGAACTGTTCTAGCCTACAAGATTAAGGCGGACTGGACCTGACATTGGTGGGGGGAATGCAGGGGAGGGATGCTTTTCGTTTCTATTCCAGAGTTGGTTCCAAGGCCTTTTTTTCTTTAAAAACAAAAGAAAAAAACAAAACAAAACAAAACAAAAAAAAAAACAAAACAAAAAAACCCCAAAAAACCACCAAAAAACCCTCAAAAAAGAACCCCAACAAAAAAACAACTTTGACATCTTGTCAGTCAGGCAAGCACTTTTTGCCCACTGAAAGATGAATAAACCCATTTGATGAAAGACTAAGCTACTTTCCTGAGTAGTGCATTTGGATGTCAGTGATGTAGAGCCCCCCGTGTAATACAGCAGCTCTTATCTACTGTTCTGACAGACATGATCAAATTAGTCTAGTTTGTTTCAAATTTTAAATTTTGAAAGCTTTAGCTTACAGCAGTATTTGTACCTCTCTTAACATTAACTATTAATTAAAAAGCATTAAAACGTTTTATAAAACATGAGGCATAAAAAACCCAAAGCCTGATAGATACTGGTGGAAGATCTGAGAAGATGAAATAACATTCTGAGATTTTCTTTGCTTCCTCCAGAAAACAGAGAAGTCATACCCTCTAAATTTTGATGCTGCTAAATTATTTATTTATAAAGAAAATAGACAGACAGGGTATAAACATGGCAACACTGGGGTGAATGCGAAAGAGCCAGCTGACTTCTCTGGGACTAGAATATTACCTAAGGTATTTTGCAACCGTTTTCTATCATTTTCTTTGTTCTTGTCCTCCATGAGTTAGTATTCATAGAATTCTGAAATCACTGAAGTCCAAAGTAACAACCTTTTCCCTAATGAAATTCAAAAATGTCCTGAAAATTGATGTATAATAGGATAATATGCTGCTGACCATGTTTTTGTTGTATCATAATCTAATTTTAAAGTTGATTGACAGCATATGGCCATTACAGTATATTTCAGCCTTGGGATTATAGTATTAATAATGCATGCCTTGTTATGCATTCATTCTGAACTGAAAATAAATTTATTCTCAGATCTCTTTAACCAAATATGTAGTATTTCGATCAGTCACTTTATGTAGGGAGAAGCTCAAAAGAAGCACTTACATAGTGTGTATTAACTATTTCTTTGATTACTTGATGACAAATAAACATCACATGTTTTTCTGTTTTGCTGTGATTTTGAGTCTGATGAAAATGGCTTAGAATTAATTTTTTTTAATTCAGTGGAAATTTAATTGTTTCTATTGAAGAATACGATCAAATTTGATTACCAAAAATCTATAAAATACATTTTATTATTTCAGTGACAGGAAATGTTTTGTTCACCTGTCACAGAATCTATTATTCCAGAATCTTTCTGAACAGCATAATGAACCCTTCCACCTTCCCCACCCCTGCACCCCAAAACCACATGCAAACCTCTGTAGATCCTGTCAATATAATTTAATGTCCATCTAGCCTTTAGTTTGAACTTTGGGTGTGGACAGAAAAATGTATTCAAATCACAATCTTGAAATACATCAGTCCCAAATGTCTGGTTTGTCTTATATAAAGAGTGAATGACACTTTATTTCCAGTAGTATCATACTTATTTCCATTAATATAGTAGAACACTTAAAAAACAAGAATTTAGAGACTTAATGCTTACAAGGTTAACAACCTAACTGGGGTAGGTTCTAGATGTAAAAATAACTCAAAATAACTTATTCTCCCCCAGCAATCAGAGATTCATTTTAAACTGAGAGAAGGTTGTGTTTGTGGTATTTGTTGCAAGAAAATAGTCTTTAGGAATGAAACTGAGACATATTTTACTTGGATATCAAAGAGAAACACTAACTTATGTATGGCATTTGTACATAGGAGACATTCATGTTGAAATTCTAATTTAATCAATTTAAAAGGTTTAAGAAATTCAAATGGGATTAGAAGACATCAGATTTCCAAGTGAAACATACTACCTGACATAGCATATTATTGGACTCTGGGGAGAGTCAAGGTGGTAGTCATCCATAGATGACTTCTTTCCTCAGATTTTAGGTAAAACTTTGAGTTGAGAAAGGTATAAACTTAAGATGAGACTTCCTTGATATGTACCCATTTTTATCCCAGGTGAGGAAAAAAGGAGTGATTGCATTCAGCTATCTTTTATGTAGTCAGCTGGAGGTGTCTGAATTCATGCTGCGAAAGAGCTAATGTATTCTTCTCAAAAAGGTCAAGAAGAAAAATTTCCTGAAGCAGTGAGACTGGCTGAGGTCAACCCAAGACTTGCTGATATTTTTATAAGTTTTCATGGATGGCAATTTGAGAGGCAACTTGATAAACCTGTCAAATGAAATATGCTGAGCATGAATAATAATGTCAAATAGATTAACTAGTGGGCAAGAGCCAATTTTCAATGATAATATTTCTAAAGCATGCACAGGTGCTCATCTACTACAGAAAATAGAATGTAATAGATTGGGAGAGCTTCTAATGGGGAAATAGGATTTTCTAGCATCTCTCAGCCACAAGGATGTCTTTTGTTTGTTTGTTTTTAAAAAAAGGCTTCCTGTACAAAAAGCTGTGGACATATGTCTACTTTTACATATAGCTATAATTAGAGATGTGAAATGCTGCTTTGAATCCCACTTCAGTATTCATGACCCTTAATCTGCATGTCCAAGTCAACAGATAACAAGATCAGGAAATACAAGAGCTCCTTAGCTTATGTTTATGGAGGATAACAGCTATCTAAATTTTTATGAACGAGTATTTACTTTTTCAAAATGTCTTACAAAGTTGAACTTTACTGCTTAAATAAAGGAAAGTATTGTCCTGTCTCCCAAGTGTGCAGCTGAAGAGTCTTTCATGGCACGTCCAGGCCTGTAATGCCAAAATTCTTTCTAAATGCAGATTATCAACACTGGAAATAGAAGAAAGAGCACAAACTCTTGGTCTCTTTGAGACTTTGAAATCTAATCCTGAAACCTTACATGAACACATGGTTAAGTATGTTTACCCAAGTATTGAAGGTAGAGATCACCAGCGGTTACTTTATTATTTTACACTCCTTGAAAATTGTGGTTGCTCAGAAGTGGTGAAGCATGCTGTTAAACCTGAAACTCACATCCGACTCCTGAAAAAATTCAAAGCAGTTGCACCAGGTAGGAGAGTTCCTGTTTCTTTTCTTCATAGCTGTATTTATTATTCTGTTATGTGAGTGTTGACGTGACTATGCCTATCTACTTTATACTTCCAGGTAATTTTTTTTCAATGAGCATATGAGGTGAATGCAAGTAATTTAGTAGGTTAGTCATGTCTCATAGGAGTAAGTTCCTTCTCTTTGTATTAATGGAAATTTAGTTTACTCTACCACAGCAAGCAAAATATATTTAAAAACAGTTTTCTTTTGGTGATGCACGTTAAAATTATTGGCAGTGGTTCGTAGTGAATTTTTAAAGAAAAATACAGACCTCCTAGAGCATAATATTTAACACTGCAGATTTAACATGAATATTCTCAAAGAACTTAAGACAGTTTACCTTTCAAAAGTCTGAATTACATAATATATTAGGAACTTAAGCATTTTTTTTGTTTGTTTGCTTTAAAGAGGGTACCTTTATTTTGTGTTTTATCCTTGGTGTTACCTTTTGGTTTTGCAGAACTACAACGTTATTTGTCCTCTTACATTATCAGACAATGCCTATAAAAGTGAGCAGCTGGAAACCACTCTGGAATTTTGAATACTAGTTTCAATTTGCTTGTTAGTCAAGTATTAGCAGTGTCTTGAATTTCACTTTAATAACTCCAAATCAGTTTCAGAATGAAAAATATGCACTGTATGGGATTACCTGCTGTGGGGATGAATTAATTGTTCAATACTGGAACCTCATGTGTATGAGACACTAAATTTGCTGCAGAATTTGGAGAGATTGTGCATATGTATTAATGTATTTCAGGAACAAAAAAAAAGGCAATAGTTTTTTTTTGGGGGGGGAGGGATTACCTTCAGTTCTCACTGATGTGTTTAAACACTCAAGTTCTACGGTGCTTGTTGAAGAAAAATCTGTCAAGAAGTTATTGTTCGCCTTCAAAGTTATTTTTAAATGTTGCTCAAAAAAAAAGTCCTAGGACCATACATCAGACATAAATTAGCCACTTTCTACAATAAAAAATTAAATCTATTGTATTGCACTCTTAATTAAAATTCTCAGCGTTCAGCATAATTTATAGACAGTAAGCAAGAAACAACATCAAAGTGTTTGTAGAGGTTACAGGTCCTAAGTATATGAAGAAACACATGTCAATAGAAGTCGGTTGTCTCAGGAATTATAGGCATAGAGAATAAAGCAGTAATGTTGCTAGAATTACTTTGTTGTGGCTAGAATAATTTGTAAGAATTTTCTCCCTGTAGGAACCAAAGTAGTAACAGGACTCTTGTGTTGTGTAGATATTCATGTAAATGGATCTACATGTCCTGTCTCTAGTTGACCTTACTTAGTTTACCTGTGGTAAGTGCCTTGCATTTTTGCTGAGATAGATAGTAAGGGCCAATTGTTACATGATCAGAATACATCCTTTTTGATTAATGAAGACTTAACTAAAGAGGTGAGTGCATGAGGTTTTCTAGGATTTATATTAAAACAATAGTAGCACAATTCAATATACTAGATATATATTCTTGCTTCTTTGAGAATCTGCTTTTTTAGTTTTTATCGATAAGTAATGTTAAAATATATTCCAGGGACTGAGAGTTTTTACACGCATCAGGACATCATGAAATCCCAGTGTTACCT